>NC_081308.1:82751737-83420151 GCF_030435805.1 Mustela lutreola
AGAGCAGAACAGCATGTTGCTATACAGATTGATAACCAATCATAAACCATAGAAAGAAACAACAACAAGTATTATTTCAAATGTAGTCCTGAGAAGCTGTAAGGGGTGAGAGGGATAAATAGTCAATGGCAACCAAAAATTGAAAGCTGATTAAATGCAAGTTACCAGGACTTACTTTCTTGTCTCCACTTCAGTTTCTTGTAAATATTAATTGCAATGTAGAAATAGAATATTGAGAGTCCATTAAAGAAAGTCAGGGCTATTGTTCTAATTACTGACAGGCAAATCAGCTACCTGGTTAATGTGGTACAACAGTGTAGAACACTTTGCTTTTTGGTGTGACCCCTGACAGAGTCTTCAAACTAGTGAGTTCAGTTCATTTCATCCATGAGAAGTCTTATGGATGTTCCTTTAGCAGTATCTAGCAAATGTTCTTGTAGACTGCTTAGGAAAAACAAACACAAATGACTTACAGTCAGGAACGTTATTTTTATAGCCATTTTGAACTCTTAGTTTAATATATCATAAACCTTAGCAGTGGGGGAAAATTTTTGTGATTATTATTTGGTAAAAAATAGAAGTTGCACCAGTTAACTTTTACCAGTCCTGTAACATTGTAGTGATATCTAAAAATAATTTTGTAAGTGACTGAATATCATAACTCAAATATACTTATAAGGCTAGCTGATAAATATTTTCAATATCTGGAAAAAAGAAGACTTTAAAGTTAAAGTTATTAGCAATTCCTAGGTCAGGCAATGCAGTATAGAAGAAAACATGGTAAATGTGGGTTAGGACCTCTAGATTCTATTCTGTCTCCAATTTGAGTATAAATTGGGCAGGTCCTTTAAGTCCCTGTGCCTCAGTCTTCTATCTGTATAAATCAGATGGATGAGCAAAATAATTTCTGAATTCCATTTCAGTTTGAGGTATTCAGAAATTCTCTTAATCAAAGTAAATTTATCATAAAGTTGCAACTGGGCTGTTAAAATGCTTGAAAAAATACCATCAGATATCCAGAAAGAGGCAAAAAATGGAGCAATTAAAATTAGTTCTATCCTGTTTATATTGCAGTAGAAAAAATAAATTACAAGTGTGCAATTATCCTACTACTTGTTTGTAAATATGATACATCTTGATAGTTAGCCCAGTGACTCAGGAGGCACTTCCTATTTTGCTTTCTACAAGTGACTACCACCCACATTCAATGTGCCACCAAATCCCAGTGATCCTTCAGTTCCTTTGACTATTTTGCTTTTGCCTTTCCCACCCACATACCTCAGAGATTGAAAGCTGAATGAAATTCTTAATTACCATGAGCAAAATGTGCATGTATATGGATAAGCCTGGTTTTGACTGCCAATTCTAAACTAAGGAATCTGAATTCATGTTGGATAACAGAAAAGGAATATCTGTTGGCTGGGGCCAAAAGAATCACTCACTACTAACTAATGTACTACACAAGAGTAGTGACTATAGTAAACTGACACTGGGCCAGGTTTGGTCAGTTGTAGATCTTAGACAGATACAGCCAATGTATAATGTTTTCATATGGCTTCCATTTATATCCAGACAGCTAGGGATAAAAATTAGAACACTAACTCTACAATGCTTTCTGCCAATACATAGAAAATTTTTATCATATCATAAACACCAAGAATTCAAAGTTTAACATAATATAAAACCTATGTCACCATAATGCATTTGACTTTAATAATATATTTATACAAAAAAAGCAAACATAAAAATGAACATAAGCAAATAGGAAAGACACAACTTCAAAGCACAGGACGGCAGAAAGTATAAATGTTCTTTGTGTACAAATCTAATAGACCTGTGGTGCTATCCCATGCCTTGTGACTTAAGACACCTACTTCATGTTTGGCTCTATTATAAGCTCCATAAAAGACCTCATTAAATCATTTAGCTTTTCAATTCTTAGCTTTACAGTCCTAATTGGCTTATCCATTTAGAAGAAATGACTGTATCTTTGTTTAAGTTTTACTGTGTCCCATTAATTTTTTTTTAATATTTAGAAGAGAAAAGATAAAAATAAGCAAGGGAGTTGGCATTTATAAGAAGTATCTATAAGTGAGTCAAGTCAAAAACAAAATGCTAGGAGTTTGCTAGGTAACTAAATGAATTATCTCTAACAGTTGACACAAAATAAATATTAACTAGAAAGAAAGATGGGACTCAGACCAGTGAATGTATTCAATTGCCCTCTTTCAGGATTCAAATGAAACTGTCCATGGAAGTTGGTCAGTACACCAAGTCCTGGAATGTGATTTCCAAGATTTTCTTTTGTTAATATATGAGAACAAGCAAAGGTTTTTTCTATATTCTGATTAAGAAAGGAAAAGGAAGAGCATGTTGCAAAGAAATCTCAGGTGTAGAAAATTTATTCTCTCTGAAACAAGTAAGGTCAGAATGAGAGTGTATCTTCAAAAGTAATTAGGTATGCAAATGAACTTAATAAGGGTATTCTGTGTAATAAACTGCAAAATAAACATAAAAATTTGATGCTTCTCAAATTTTAAAGCAAATGGGAGTAGGCAAAGAAGAATGAAGCACCCAAACCCAAAAGGAGCAAAATCAATGTCTGCAATTATCATATATAGAGAGTTGAATTTTGGTTTAATATACAGACTTTTTGAACTATAAACTATTACAATTATAACAATCACAACTATAAACTATTACTTTTGAACTATGAACTATTACAATTCCTATGAAAGGAATAGGGGAGGAAATCTCAGAAAGAAATTTTCTACTGCCATCAAAAATTAATTTCTTGGAAAGCTAGTGGCAGAAATTGGCACCAAATTTCCCTCTAGTCAAAATTCATTCATTCAACAAATGTGTTTTGGTTCATCCTTTGTGCTAAACATTTTTCTAGGCACTTGATATATGGTAGTGAACAAAACAGACATGATCTCTGCTCTCAGGGAAGAAGACAATAGTCAATAAGTAATATGAAAATTATATAGTATATTAGAAAGTGATAATTGTATTGGGAGAAGATAGAGTGCAGTAAGAGCTATAGGGCATGTGAATATTGTTTGGAATTGTATATTTAAAATTGGGTGATTTTAGTAGGCTTCATTGAAAAAGTGATATTTTATTAAAGACTTGAAAGGAATGAGATAGAAAGTATGTGGATAGCTAAGGAAAGTATTACGTCACAAATGCCCCAAAGAAAGAATACTTTTATGGGTATTAAGGAGATTACATGTTAGGAAGAACACTGGGTGTTATATGCAACTAACGAATCATTGAAAACTACTACAAAAACTTATGATGTACTTACTATATGTTGGCTAACTGAACATAAAGAAAAAAAAAAAAAAGAAAGAATACTCCTGGTGGATGTGATGAACACCAGGAGCACATTTCTTTCTTTCTTCTTCTTCTTCTTTTTTTTTTTTTAAGATTTTATTTATTTATTTATTTGTCAGAAAGAAAGCACAAGCAGGGAGAGCAGCAAAGAGAGAAGCTGGCTCCCTGCTGAGTAAGGGGCCCAATGTGGAACTCAATCCCAGGATCCTGGGATCATGATCTGAATTGAAGACAGTCACTTATCCAACTGAGGCACCTAGCAGCCCAGTGGGAGCTCATTTTAATTTGAGCAGAATAAGCGAGGGAGAGAGTGGCAGGAGATGAGATCAGAGAGGTAAAGAACAAAGAATTAATAGAGGACCTTATAGGCAATCATAAGTACTTTGATTTTTACACTAGGCAAAATTAAGAGCCATCATGTTTTAAACAGAGAAGTAGCATAACATGACTTTTGAAAAGATCACTTCTACTATAGTAGAAAAAAAATGGTAGTAGAAACAGAGAGACCAATTAGGATAATATTTCAGCTATGCAGGTGAGAAGGGATGAAAGCTTAAAACAGCGAAGCAAAAATAGTAGTAAGAGGTTGTCACATTTTGACATATTGTGAAGGTAGGCATAGATGAGAGATTGGATGTTGGGTATTAGAGAAAAAGAGATGTCAAGGATAACTCTGATTTTGGTCTTAGGGCATTAGAAGAATAGAATTTCTATGTTTTTTCTAAGATAGAGAAGACTATGGGAGGAGAAGGTGTGCAGAGGGAGGTAAGGAATTTAATTTTGACAATATTAGGCTTTGCAACGTCTTTTAGATATCAAGTGGAAGGGGGCACCTGGGTGGGTCAGTCGTTAAGCATTTACCTTTGGCTCAGGTCATAATCCCAGGGTACTGAGATTGAGCCAGGGTCCTGGGACTGAGCACCACATTGGGATCCCTGCTTGGTGGGAACCCTATTCTCCCTTTCCCATTCCTTCTGCTTGTGCTCCTGCTCTCACTGTCTCTCTCTGTCAAATTAATAAATAAAAGGAGGGGGGGTGACTGGGTGTCTCAGTGGGATAAGCCTCTGCTTTTGGCCCAGGTCATGATCTCAGGGTCTTGGGATACAGCCCTGCATTACATCAGGTTCTCTGCTGTGCTCAGCAGGGAGCCTGCTTCCTCCTCCCCCTCTGTCTGCTTACTTGTGATCTCTCTCTGTCTCTGTCAGATAAATAAATAAAATATTTTAAAAAAAAGGTAACAAGTGGAGGTATGAATAGGTGGTTGTACAGAAATCTGTACAGAAAACCAGTACATAAATCTTAAGAAAGGATTAACAAATATACAACTGTGGAAGTTAACAACACATAGATGACATTTATTTCCATGAGAAGAGAGGAGACTCTCCAAACTTAAAGATGTATCCCTTAAGTTGTGACAACAAAAATGTCTCCAGATACTTCTGGAGGCATTTCCCAACTGGGTTGCAAAATAACCTCTGTTTGAGAATCACTGTGTTAGAGCAAGTAATCTGAGAACTGGGAATTGACTGCTGAAATTAAGGACATGGAGGTCATTGATGACCTTGAGCACTTTCAGTGTAGTAGCAGGTGGGGAGGGGATGAAAGCTGAAATAGAATGGATTTAAGAGAGAATAGAAGGAGAGGAATTGGAAATAGCAACATATAAAAAGTTCCTTTAAAAGTTTTACTGAAAGGAGGAGCAAATCAACGTAGCATTATT
Source organism: Mustela lutreola (assembly GCF_030435805.1). Classification (NCBI taxonomy): domain Eukaryota; kingdom Metazoa; phylum Chordata; class Mammalia; order Carnivora; family Mustelidae; genus Mustela; species Mustela lutreola. Next base: position 82,756,797 of record NC_081308.1, read on the forward strand.
TATGGGGAAATGGGGGCTAAAGTGTTTTTTTTTTAATAGATTTTTATTTTAAAAAGTGTTTTGTTTGTTTGAGAGAGTGAGTGAGTGGAGTTGGGTGGGGAAGGGCAAAGGGAGCAGGAAACAGAGAATCTAGAGCAGTTTCCATGCCCTGTGTGGAGCCTGATTACAGGGCTCAATCCCATGACCCTGAGATAATGATTTGAGCTGACATCAGGAGTCAGACACTTAAACAACTGAGCCACCCAGGCACCCCAAACATGTTTTTTTTTTTTTAAGATGGGGGAAATAAAAGCATGCTTGAATGTGGATGGAATGATCTAAGAGAGAGGGAAAAAAATAAGTAATATGGAAGAGAACTGTTAGAAGGATCCCCTTGAGAGGGGAGAAAGAGCATATGATCTGGTACACAAGAGGAAGGAGATGCTGTAGATAATAAAATGGATATTTTAGGGGGGCTGGGTGGCTCAGTGGGTTAAAGCCTCTGTCTTTGGCTCAGGTCAGGATCCCAGGGTCTTGGGATTGAGCCCGAGTTGGGTTTTCTGCTAAGCAGGGAGCCTGCTTCCTCCCTCTCTTTCTGCCTGCCTCTCTGCCCCCTTGTGATCTCTGTCTGTCAAATAAATAAATAAAATATTTTTAAAAATGGATATTTTATCTGTGTTATCAAGTGGAAAGGCAAGGAACATAGTTGCAAATACTGGTAAATATAGTTTTGGTGGACCTGTGGAAATTTTTTTGTGGTTGCTTTAACTTTCTCAATAATGAAAGAGCAAAATCATCAGCTCTTATGAGAATGAGTAACAAAGTTCTATGAGTTTGAGAGAAAAAGTGTGAAATATTCATTTAAGAGAGTAGGACAAATTAAAGTTGGGAACTTTAAATTAAAGTTGGTGAACACAATAAGATTTAGAGAGAAGGGTGTGCTCTAGGGGAGAGCAAGGAAGATCTGTGCCCTTTCCACAAAACTCACCCTATATATCTCTTCATCTGGTTATTGACTTGTACTCTTTATCATATCCTTTAATAAACTGGCAAATGTAACTATTACCCTGAGTTCTGTGAACCACTCTAGGAAATGAGAAGAACTTAAGAAGGAGCTCATTGGAACCTCCAGTCTATAATCAGTCAGTCAGAAGTACAGTAAAGAGCCTGGGGCTAGCTACTGGCATCTGAAGTAGAGGATGGAGGACAGTCTTTCAGGACTGAGCCCTTAACTTGTGGTATCTGATGCTATCTCTGGATAGATAGTGTCAAAATAGAGTTGAATTCTTAGACATCCTGCTGGTATCTGAAAATTGCTTGTTGTTGTATGGAGGGCCCCACCCCTCTGGTGGAATTGGGTCTGGGAATCCCAAAAGAGGGTTTTATAGGGAAAAAATAGACAAAAATAGTAGAGTGCAGTTATGTGATTGGTGGCCTTATTTGGTTTGGTGTGTGTTTAAATCTTGCCAAAAAAATTCTGGTCTTGAAAATTTTGACTAAAATAAGGGGATTTAAATGGGAGTGAGTGAGTCTCTTGGTATCATAAAGAAGTCAGTGGAAGTTCAGAGCAGATAATTTTCCAGTTCTCGACATCACCTTATATGGGCTCTCCTTCCTGTTTCCCTCTCTCTGTCCTTTGCTCCCTCTGAGATTGAACATCTTCCATTAGCCTTTATCTCAGTCTCAGGGTCTGCTTTTAGGGAAAACCCAAGTTAAAACAAAGGATGATAGTAGCTCATTCTTATTCTGTATTTACTGGGACCATATATATGAATGTTAGATTCTACCTCAGACATCCTACATGGCTAACCAAGGCAACTGCATTTCAACTCCGCTACTTACTGAATAAACAATTCTAATTAATTAATTTGCCATCAGGGTTAAATAATTTGATGTACTATATTAAAATAGAAACTAAATAAATAAAATAGAAACTGCCATTCATGAAGCTACTTCTTAGCTATAGCATGAATTCTGTTTTAATATGATAAATATTTTTTTTTCATTTTTCTCCTGCTTTTATAGAGGTTGTGTGGATGAATTCAATTTTGTAAATCCTTTGAGCTTTTCAGCTGAAAAGAGAAAGATGTAAAATATTTTTATGTTATTTTGATGAATTCAAGAAAAACAAACAAACCCTTTCGTATATCACCAGCTAAGAATATCTAACAGCAAGAATATATTTGTTGCCTCCTGCCACTGAATATTTATTTCAATTTTTTTTCTTCCTTATTTAGTTAGACGATGTGGGAGAGAGGATATAGAAGACATTGAAACAAATTCTACAACATTAATTAAAAGAATGTTATTTTACAAATATTTCAATGATAATGATAAATTTACCTCTTCACTATCTACTTGGAGTTGTCATTGCTTCAATCAAATTTTGTTAGAATTACATCTCATTTTGCAGTCCTGAAAATAAGAACAGGGCAAGTGCTCAATTAATATTTGCTGAAAGTATGAAGAGGAGATGAATTAGTAAAACTGGTTTAGGGCTTTGCTTATGTGTAGAAAAGAATATTGTTTTAAGCTGCTTACTGCTCCTAATACTAAGAGTGAATAAAAGCTGATGATGATAATGGTTGAAAAAGCAACACAATTAACAAATATCCTTAGACGGAATCTACAGTTGTTGAAAGCTTTTTTGATCAAAAAGTGCTATTTGTGTCATTTTCAATTTTCACTCGATTTTTACTTTCACCCTTTAAAAACCTTTTTAATGATTGCTAATTATTTAAGAAATGAGACAAGGGTTGTGATTATTTCTGTAGCATTGGCAATATTAATTTTCCTTCCAGAAAGACTGTCCAAATATCTTTTGTGTAATAAATGGTGCTTATTTATTAATCCAAATGATTTTTTTTTCTTTTATTGGTTCACTTGATGTTTTATTTCAGTTAAAATGGTAATATTTTCCAGCAGAGTTATAGGTTTGTGAGGCAAGCAAGGCCTCAGTTTCTTAGCCATAAAGTGACAATCATATTGATGACTGTCCTCACCAAACTGTCATAAGAGTGAAAAGCTAATCAGTGTCTGGCATTTACTAAGAACTTAAAAGCATGGTAGATATTTTGATTAACTAATGATTCAGCCTCATACTTTTTCAATGAAAATATAATTTTACAACCAATTTTTCTCATTTTCTATACTGAGCTATAGGATAAGTTATGCTGTTTTTTGTTTGTTTTTGTTTTATAATAATTAAAAAAAACATTTAACTGAAGTATATTTGACATACATTATATTAGTTTCAGGTGTACAACATAGAGACAGTAACAAATTATACAGTGCTCACCACGATAAGTGTAGTTCCACTTGTCACCATAGAAAGTTATTTAAATACTATATACTATATTCCCTATGTTATAATTTTCACCCCCATTACTTATTTATTTTCTAACTGGGGGTTTGTAACTTTTAATCCTTTCATCTATTTTTTTATTAATACTTTCTCTTTATTAAGATAGTCCATATTACCAAGGAGCTAGATATTAAAGGGAAGACAAAAATTATCAAAGAGAGCACTAACCATAATTTCTCTGACATTGGTCATAGTTACATAGTTATGAATATGTCTCCTGCGGCAAGAGAAATAAAAGCAAAAATAAACTACTGGAATACATCAAACTAAAAACCTTCTGAACAGTGAAGGAAATTTTCAATAAAACTAAAAGACAACCTCCTGAATGAAAGAAGATATTTACAAATGACATATACAAGAAAGGGTTAATATCCAAGCTATATAATAAACACATGCAACTCGACATAAACAAAACAAAACAAAACAAAATAATCCAGTTAAATATGGGCAGAATACATGAATAGACATTTCTCCAAAAAGACATTCGGATGACCAACAGACACATGAAAAGATGTTCAGCATCATTCATCATCAGGGAAATACAAATCAAAGCTACAATGAATGGCAGAGAGTTAAGATGGTGGAGGAATAGAGAGACCTGAAGCTTGCCTTGTCCCTTAAACACAGCTAGATAATTCTCAAATTATTTTGAACACCTAATAAATCAATCTGAGGTCAGAGAGAACAAAGTACATGTCTACAAGTAGAGAAGTAACAACCTTTTGGAAGATAAGTGGGGTGGAAAGTTGATTTGGGAGAGATATAACTGTGGGTAAGGTGATGGGAAGGTAGCCCTGCTTATGGAGACTAACACATACAGAGACTACCACAAAGTATTACAAGCATTGGAGTGAAAATCTGAAATTTTCAGTCTGCTACTGCTGGGATTGTGCCTAGCTTAAAGGGGAAGAGGAGCAGAGGCAGAAGTGGAGATGGTGGCCTAAGGATCCTCTGGGTGACAAGAAGAATGTATGGTGCCAATGTGTACTCCACTGTACCCAGACATAAGGGTGGGGACTCAGGTCAAGGGCAGCAAGCCTTGGTGCCAGATCTCTTTTCTGCCTGGCCATAAACTCTGAACCACTACATGGTCATTCTACCACTTTCCTGGCACTGGCAAGCAAATGGCAAAAGTGTGACAAGAACTTCCTGCAGGGCATCAGTGATGGTCCAAACCACAAAGCTCCTAAAATTTGGAGTTTTGAAACCCAAAACTCATCTGAGATAAAACAGCTTGGACACAGGCAGGGTGAAGGCAGGGAACTGAGAGAAGGTGGGCACAAAATAGAAGTGATCGATTGCTCTTTTGTGAGGTCTTTCTGAAAACTGTGGGCTATGAACTCTCAGCTCTGCTGCTAGAAAGCAATACACAGCCATTTTCATCCCACCCATCAACACTTAAAATTCTTCAGGGAGCAAAATAACACCACCTAGTGGAGGCCAGAGACACTTACACCAAGTCCCACATCCCTGCAGCAGGCTCCCCTCCCCCAAAAGACCAGCACAAAGACCTCTCATGCACCAAGTCTACTGATTAGAGTGGTTCAAAGCTCCATCTCTAGAGGAAATAGGATCTAGTTTTCTTTTTTAAAAATTTCTTATTAATATCTTTTTATTTTTTTAATTTTAATTCCTTTTTAATTTATCTTTATTTCTAAATTTTAATTTATATATATATATTTAAATTTCCATTGCATTTTTTTAAAATTTTACTTTTTGTTCCACTTTTTTTTAATAAGCAGACCAAAACACACTCAATATCTAAGCTTCCCCCCCCCCTTTCTGGACAAAATGACAAGATGGAGAAATTCACCAGAAAAGAAAGAACAGGAAGTAGAACTCATGGCGAGGAATTTGACCAATACAGACAATATCAAGATGCCAGAATCACAATTTAAAACAACAATTATAAGGAGACTATCTGGGCTTGATAAAAAGCATATAAGACATTAGAGAATCCCTTACTTCAGAGATAAAAGATCTAAAATACCGTCAGGGTGAAATTAAAAATGCTATAACCAAGATACAAACCATAATAGATGTCACAAAAATCAGGACAGATGAAGCAGAGGAACAAATCAGTAATATAGAGGATAAAATTATGGAAAATAATGAACCTGAAAAGAAGAGAGAAGGAAAGGTAATGGATCCCAAAGGTAGACTTAAGGAATTCAGTGACTAACTAAAACATAAAAGCATTTGTATTATAGCAGTCACATAAAATGAAAGAGAAAAAAGGGGGTTTATTCAAGCAAGTTATAGCTGAAACCTTTCCTACTCTAAGGAAGGACACAGATATCAAAAACTAGGAAGCATGGAGCACTCCCATTTAATTTACAAAAAAAAAAAAAAAAGCTGACAATTGCCAAGGCAGATCATAGTCAAGTTCACAAAACAGACACAGGAGGAAAGAATCCCAAAAGAAACAAGGGAAAAAAAAGTCCTTGACATACAAAGGAAGATAGGGTTCACAGCGAAGCTGTCCACAGAAATGTAGCAGGCAGGAAGAGAATGGCAGAATATATTCAACATGCTGAATGGGAAAAATACGCAACAAAGAATACTTTATCCAGCAAGGCTGTCATTCAGAGTAGCAGGAGAAAGAAACAGTTTTCAAGACAAATAAAAATTAAGGAGTTCGTGAACAGTAAACCAACCCTGCAAGAAATATTAAGGGGACTCTTTGAGTGGAGAAGAAAAGACTGAAAGCAAGAAAGACCAGAAAGGATAAGAGATCACCAGAAACAACAACTCTACAGGTAACACAATAGTACTAAATTCATACCTTTCAATAATCACTCTGGCTGTAAATGGATTAAATGCTCCAATCAGAAGACATAGGATATCAGAATGGATTAAAACAAAACAAAACAGGAGGAGGAGTCAAGATGGCTGAGAAGTATCAGGCTGAGACTATTTCAGCTAGCAGGAGATCAGCTAGATAGCTTATCTAAAGATTGCAAACACCTGCAAATCCATCGACAGATCCAAGAGAAGAACAGCAATTCTGGAAGCAGAAAAACAACCACTTTCTGAAAGGTAGGACTGGTGGAGAAGTGAATCCAAAGCGAAGGGAAGATAGACCCTGGGGAGAGGGGCCGGCTCCTGGCAAGTGGCGGAGCAATGGAGCACAGAATAGGGGCTTTTAAAAGTCTGTTCCACTGAGGGACATCGCTCCAGAGGCTAAACCGGGGTGAAGCCCAGGTGGGGTCACCGTGGCCTCAGGTCTTGCAGGGTCACAGAAGGATGGAGGGTGTCTGAGTGTCGCAGAGCTTGCGGGTATTGGAACGGGAAAGCCGGCAACAGAGACAGAGCCAACAGTAAGCTCACAACTCGGTGTTACCTTGAACCGGCCAGAGGCTCAGTGTGCTCGGACCCCGGGCGGAGGTCAGGCAGATGGGAGTAACTGGGCGCTTTTCTTTGAGGGCACACTGAGGAGTGGGGTGCCGGGCTCTTGGCTCCTCTGGCCAGAGACCAGGAGGCTGCCATTTGTATTCCCGTCCTTCGTAACTCTACGGAAAGTGCTCAGGGAAAAAAAGCTCCTGAAAGAAAACCTGAGCGGATCACTCAGCCCCTGGTAAGGGCGGTACAATTCCACCTGGGGCAAAGACACTTGAGAATCACTATGCCAGGCCCCACCCCCAGAAGATCAACAAGAAACCCAGCCAAGACCAAGATCACCTACCAAGGAGTGCGGTTTCAATAACAAGGAGAGCAGCAGAAATCCAGAGGAGGAGAAAGAAAAACACAGAACTCATGGGTTTCTCACTGTGCTTCTTTTAGTCTTGCAGTTAATTTTTTTCTTTGTCATTTTTTTGTCTTCTTCTGCTAATTTTTTTTAACTTTTACCCTTTACTTTTTTATCTTTTTTTTAACTAGTTATCTAATATATTTATGTTTTCTTTTTTATATTTTTCTTTATTTGTTTTCTTTTTTTAAAATCTTTTTTTCCCTTTTCTTTATTTTTGAACCTCTTTTTATCCCATTTCTCCCCCCTCAAAATTTGGGATCTCTTCTGAACTGGTTAAAGCATATTTTCCTGGGGTTGTTGCCACCCTTTTAGTATTTTACTTGCTCCTTCATATACACTTATCTGGACAAAATTCACCACAAAAAAAAGAACAAGAGGCAGTACCGAAGGCTAGACACCTAATCAATACAGACATTGGTAATATGTCAGATCTAGAGTTCAGAATGACAATTCTCAAGGTTCTAGCTGGGCTCGAAAAAGGCATGAAAGATAATAGAGAAACCCTCTCGGGAGATATAAAAGCCCTTTCTGGAGAAATAAAATAACTAAAATCTAACCAAGTTGAAATTTAAAAAAAAAAAGGTATTAATGAGGTGCAATTAAAAATGGAGGCTCTCACTGCTAGAATAAATGAGGAGGAAGAAAGAATTAGTGATATAGAAGACCAAATGACAGAGAATAAAGAAGCTGAGAAAAAGAGGGACAAACAGCTACTGGACTATGAGGGGAGAATTCGGGAGGTAAGTGACACCATAAGACGAAACAACAGAATGATTGGGATTCCAGAAGAAGAAGAAAGGGAGAGGGGAGCAGAAGGTATAACGGAGAGAATTATTGGGGAGAATTTCCCCAATATGACAAAGGGAAAGAGCATCAAAATTCAGGAGGTTCAAGAACGCCCCTAAAATCAATAAGAATAGGCTCACACCCTGTCACCTAATAGTAAATTTACAATTCTCAGGGACATGGAGAAAATCCTGAAAGCAGCCCGGGAAAATAAGTCTGTAACATAAAATGGAAAAATATTAGATTGGCAGCTGACTTATCCACTGAGACCTGGGAGGCCAGAAAGAGCTGGCATGATATTTTCAGAGCACTAAACGAGAAAAACATGCTGCCAAGAATACTATATGCAGCTAGGCTATCATTGAAAATAGGAGAGATTAAAAGCTTCCAGGACAAACAAAAACTGAAAGAATTTGCAAACACCAAACCAGCTCTACAGGAAATATTGAAAGGGGTCCTCTAAGCAAAGAGGGAGCCTACAAGTGGTAAGTCAGAAAGGAACAGAGACCATATACAGTAACAGTCACCTTACAGGCAATACAATGGCACTAAATTCATATCTCTCAATAGTTACCCTGAATGTTAATGGGCTAAATGCCCCTGTCAAAAGACACAGGCTATCAGAATGGATAAAAAAACAAAACCCATCTATAAGTTGCCTCCAAGAAACTAATTTTAAGCCCGAAGAAACCTCCAGATTTAAAGTGAGGGGGTGGAAAAGAAGTTACCATGCTAATGGACATCAGAAGAAAGCAGGAGTGGCAATCCTTATATCAGATCAATTAGATTTTAAGCCAAAGACTATAATAAGAGATGAGGAAGGACACTATATCATATTCAAAGGGTCTGTCCAACAAGAAGATCTAACAATTTTAAATATCTATGCCCCCAACGTGGGAGCAGCCAACTATATAAACCAATAAATAAAAAAATCAAAGAAACACATCAACAAAAATACAATAATAGTTGGGGACTTTAACACTACCCTCACTGAAATGGACAGATCATCCAAGCAAAAGATCAGCAAGGAAATAAAGGCCTTAAATGACACACTGGACCAGATGGACATCACAGATATATTCAGAACATTTCATCCCAAAGCAACAGAATACACATTCTTCTCTAGTGCACATGGAACATTCTCCAGAATAGATCACATCCTCGGTCCTAAATCAGGTCTCAACAGGTATCAAAAGATTGGGATCATTCCCTGCATATTTTCAGACCACAATGCTCTGAAGCTAGAACTCAACCACAAGAGTAAGTTTGGAAAGAACCCAAATATATGGAGAATAAACAGCATCCTTCTAAAGAATGAATGGGTCAATTGGGAAATTAAAGAAGAATTGAAAAAAATCATGGAAACAAATGATAATGAAAGTAAAACAGTTCAAAATCCGTGGGACAAACCAAAGCAGTCCTGAGAGGAAAATATATAGCCGTGCAAGCCTTTCTCAAGAAACAAGAAAGGTCTCAGGAACACAAACCTAACCCTACACTTAAAGGAGCTGGATAGAATAAAAAAGAAACCCTAAGCCCAGCAGGAGAAGAGAAATAATAAAGATCAGAGCAGAAATCAATAAAATTGAAATCAAAAAAACAATAGAACAAATCAAGAAAACTAGGAGCTAGTTCTTTGAAAGAATTAATAAAATTGATAAGCCCCTGGACAGACTTATAAAAAAGAAAAGAGAAAGGACCCAAATAAATAAAATCATGAATGAAAGAGGAGAGATCACAAATATCACCAAAGAAATACAAGCTATTATATGAACATACTAGGAGCAACTCTATGCTAACAAATTTGACAATATGGAAGAAATGGATGCATTCCTAGAAACATATAAACTACCACAACTGAACCAGTAAGAAATAGAAAGCATGAACAAACCATAACAAGTAAGGAGATTGAAACAGTCATTAAAAATCTCCAAACAAACAAAAGCCCAGGGCCAGACGGCTTCCCGGGGGAATTCTACCAAACTTTTAAAGAAGAACTAATACCTATTCTCCTGAAACTGTTCCAAAAAATAGAAATGGAAGGAAAACTTCCAAACTCATTTTATGAGTCCAGCTTCACCTTGATCCAAAAACCAGACAAGGATCCCATCAAAAAGAGAGCTATAGACCAATATCCTTGATGAACACAGATGCGAAAATTTTCACCAAAATACTAGCCAATAGGATTCAACAGTACATTAAAAGGATTATTCACCACGACCAAGTGGGATTTATTCCAGGGCTGGAAGGCTGGTTCAACATCCGCAAATTAGTCAATGTGACACAACACATCAATAAAAGAAAGAACAAGAACAATATGATACTCTCAATAGATGCTGAAAAAGCATTTGACAAAGTACAGCATCCCTTCCTGATCAAAACTCTTCAAAGTGTAGGGATAGAGGGCACATATCTCAATATCATCAAAGCCGTCTATGAAAAACCCACCGCAAATATCATTCTCAATGGAGAAAAACTGAAAGCCTTTCCGCTAAGGTCAGGAACACGGCAGGGATTTCCATTATCACCACTGCTATTCAACATAGTACTTGAAGTCCTAGCCTCAGCAATCAGACAACAAAAGGAAATTAAAGGCATCCAAATCGGCAAAACAGAAGTCAAATTATCACTCTTCGCAGAAGATATGATATTATATGTGGAAAACCCAAAAAACTCCACTCCAAAACTGCTAGAACTTGTACAGGAATTCAGTGAAGTGTCAGGATATAAAATCAATGCACAGAAATCAGTTGCATTTCTCTACACCAACAGCAAGACAGAAGAAAGAGAAATTAAGGAGTCAATCCCATTGACAATTGCACCCAAAACCATAAGATACCTAGGAATAAACCTAACCAAAGAGGCACAGAATCTATACTCAGAAAACTATAAAGTACTCATGAAAGAAATTGAGGAAGACACAAAGAAATGGAAAAATGTTCCATGCTCCTGGATTGGAAGAATAAATATTGTGAAAATGTCTATGCTACCTAAAGCAATCTACACATTTAATGCAATTCCTATCAAAGTACCATCCATCTTTTTCAAAGAAATGGAACAAATAATCCCAAAATTTATATGGAACCAGAAAAGACCTCGAATAGCCAAAGGGATATTGAAAAAGAAAGCCAACGTTGGTGGCATCACAATTCTAGATTTCAAGCTCTATTACGAAGCTGTCATCATCAAGACAGCATGGTACTGGCACAAAAACAGACACATAGATCAATGGAACAGAATAGAGAGCCCAGAAATAGACCCTCATCTCTATGGTCAACTAATCTTCAACAAAGCAGGAAAGAATGTCCAATGGAAAAAAGACAACCTCTTCAAATAATGGTGTTGGGAAAATTGGACAGCCACATGCAGAAAAATGAAATTGGACCCTTTCCTTATAGCACACACAAAAATAGACTCAAAATGGATGAAGGACCTCAATGTGAGAAAGGAATCCATCCAAATTCTTGAGGAGAACACAGGCAGCAACCTCTTCGACCTCAGCCGCAGCAACATCTTCCTAGGAACATCGCCAAAGGCAAGGGAAGCAAGGGCAAAAATGAACTATTGGGCTTTCATCAAGATCAAAAGCTTTTGCACAGCAAAGGAAACAGTTAACAAAATCAAAAGACAACTGACAGAATGGGAGAAGATATTTGCAAACGACATATCAGATAAAGAACTAGTGTCCAAAATCTATAAAGAACTTAGCAAACTCAACACCCAGAGAACAAATAATCCAATCAAGAAATGGGCAGAGGACATGAACAGACAATTCTGCAAAGAAGACATCCAGATGTCCAACAGACACATGAAAAAGTGCTCCATGTCACTCGGCATCAGGGAAATACAAATCAAAACCACAATGAGATATCACCTCACACCAGTCAGAATGGCTCAAATCAACAAGTCAGGAAATGACAGATGCTGGCGAGGATGCGGAGAAAGGGGAACCCTCCTACACTGTTGGTGGGAATGCAAGCTGGTACAGCCACTCTGGAAAACAGCATGGAGGTTCCTCAAAATGTTAAAAATAGAAGTGCTCTATGACCCAGCAATTGCACTACTGGGTATTTACCCTAAAGATAAAAACGTAGTCATCTGAAGGGGCACGTGCACCCGAATGTTTATAGCAGCAAAATCCCCAATAGCCAAACTATGGAAAGAACCTAGATGTCCATCAACAGATGAATAGATAAAGAAGATGTATATATACAGAATGGAATACTATGCAGCCATCAAAGAAATGAAATCTTGCCATTTGCGACAACATGGATGGAACTAGAGCGTATCATGCTAAGCGAAATAAGACAAGTGGAGAAAGACAACTATCATATGATCTCCCTGATATGAGAAAGTGGTGATGCAACATGGGGGCTTAAGTGGGTAGGAGAAGAATCAAGGAACCAAGATGGGTTTGGGAGGGAGACAAACCATAAGTGACTCTTAATCTTACAAAACAAACTGAGGGTTGCTTGGGGGGAGGGGGGTTGTGAGAAGGGGGTTGGGGTTATGGACATTGGGGAGGGTATGTGCTTTGGTGAGTGCTGTGAAGTATGTAAACCTGGCGATTCACAGACCTGTACCCCTGGGGATAAAAATATATGTTTATAAAAAATAAAAAATTAAAAAAAAATGAAAAAAACATATGAAAAAACAAACCAACAAACAAACAAAAACAAAACAAAACAAAAGAAACAAACAAACAAAAAACCCAGTAAAACAAATCAACAAAACCGAGAGTGGTACTTTGAATTAATAAAACTGATAAACCCCTAGCCAGAGTTATCAAAAAGAAAAGAGAAAGGACCCCAGTAGGTGAAATCAAGAATGAAATAGGAGAATTCACAACCAACACCACCAAAGGACAATTATAAGAGAATATTATGAGAAATTATATGCCAACAAACTGGACAATCTGGAAAAAATGGGTAAATTCCTAGAAACTTACAATCTACCAAGGATGGAACAGTAAGAAATATAAAATTTGAATAGACCTATAACCAGCAAAGAAATGGAATCAAAAGTCTCCAAACAAATAGAACTCCTGAGGCAGATAGCTTCTGAGGGAAATTTTACCAGGCATTTAAGGAAGAGTTCATACCTATTCTTTTCAAATATTCCAAAAAATAGAAATAGAAGGAAATTTTTGAAACTCATTCTATAAATCCAGCATTATCTTGACTCCAGAACCAAAGACCCCACTACAAAGGAGAATTATAGGCCAAAATCCATGATTAAAATCGATCTAAAAATTCTCCTAAATTATTAGCAACCAAATCCAAAAGTACATTGAAAGAATTATTCACTACAATCAAGTGCGATTTATTCCTGTGCTGCAAGTATGGTTCAAAATTTATAAATCAATCAGTATGATACATCACATTCATAAAAGAAAGTATAGGAACCACCTAATCCTCTAAATAGATGCAGGAAAAACATTTGACAAAATATTGCATCCAGTCTTGATAAAAACCTTCAACAAAGTAGGGGTAGATGGAAAAAAATCTCAACATCATAAAGGCCATATATGAAAAACCCACAGCCAATATAATCCTCAGTAGGAAAAAATTGAGAAATTTTCCACTACAGTCAGGAATAAGACAGGGATGCCCACTCTCACTATTATTATTTAACATAGTACTGGAAATAGTAGACAAAGGAATCAGACAACAACAACAAAATAAATGAAGGACATCTAAATCAGCAAGGAAGAAGTCAAGCTTTTTTTCTTTTTGTAGATGACATGAGACTCTATGTAGAAAACCTGAAAGACTATGGCAAAACATTTCTAGAAGTGAAACATGAATTCAACAGTCACAGGACATAAAATCAATATACAGAAACTTGTTGCATTTCTCTACACCAATAGTAAAGTGTTAGAAAGAAACCAAGGAATCAATCCCATTTATAGACCAAAACCATAAGATACAAGGCAATAAATCTAACCAAAATGGTAAAAGATCTGTATGCTGAAAATTATAGAACACTTATGAAATAAATTAAAGAGGACACCAAGAAATGAAAAAGCATTCCATGCTCATGTATTATCAGAACATTTTCAAAATGTATACTACCCAAAGGAATCTACATATTCAATTCAATCCTTGTCAAAATACAATTGACATTTTTTATAGAGCTAGAACAATCATAAAATTTCTGTGGAACCACAAAATACCTCAAATTACCAGTGCAATCCTGATAAAGAAAAAATAAAACTGGAGGTATCACAATTCCAGGTTTCAAGCTATATTACAAAGCTATAGTCACCAAAACAGTATGGTACTGGCACGAAAACAGACACATAGATCAATGGGACAGAATAGAAAACCCAGAAATGGACCCACAATTATATGTTCAACTAAGCTTTGACAAAGCAGAAAAGAATATCCAATGGAGAAAAGACCGTCTCTTCAACAAATGGTGTTGGATAAACTGGACAGCAACATGCAGAAAGTGAAGCTGGAGCACTTTCTTACACCATCCACAAAAACAAATTCAAAATGGATGAAATACCTACATTTAAGACGGGAAACCATCATCATTCTAGAGGACAATACAGGCAGCAATCTCTTTGATGTTGGCCAGAGAAACTTCTTATTAGACATCGTTGGAGACAAGGAAAATAAATGCAAAGCTGAACTATTGGAACTTCATCAAATTAAAAACTTCTGAACAGAAAAGGAAACAACAGAACTAAAAGGCATCCTACAGAATGGGAGAAGATATTTGCAAATGACATATCTCATAAAAGGTTAGTATCAAAAATTTATAAAGAATTTATCAAACTCAACAGCAAAACCAAATAATCGAGTTAAGAAATGGGAATGAGATATGAATAGATGATTTTTAAAATAAGACATCCAGATGGCTAACAGAGATACATGAAAAGTTGCTCAACATCACTCATCAGGGAAGTACAAATCAAAATCATGATGAGATACCACTTCATATGTGTCAGAATACCTAAAATTAATAACGTAAGAAACAACAGGCAAGGATGCAGAGAAATGGGAACACTTTTGCACTGTTGGTGAGAATGCAAACTGGTGTGGTTACTCTGGAGAACAGTATGAAGATTCATTAAAAAGTTAAAAATAGAACTACCCTATGATCCAGCAATTCCACTGCTAGGTATTTACACAAAAGATTAAAAATTCAGATTCAAAGGGGTATATGTACACCAATACTTATGGCAGCATTATCAACAATAACCAAACTATGGAGAAAGCCCAAATATCCTTTGGCCAATGAATGGGTAAAGAAGATGGTGTATATATGCACAATGGAATATTACTCAGCCATTAAAAATGATGAAATCAGGGCACCTGGGTGGCTCAGTGGATTAATCCTCTGCCTTTGGCTCAGGTCATGATCTCAGGGTCCTGGGATCGAGCCCCACATCAGGCTCCCTGCTCAGCAGGGAGCCTGCTTTCCTTCTTCTCTCTCTCTGCCTGCCTCTCTGCCTACTTGTGATCTCTGTCAAATAAATAAATAAAATCTTTTTAAAAAATGATGAATGCTTGCCATTTGCAATGATGGGGGTGGAATTAATATTATGCTAAGCAAAAAGTCAGAGAAAGATGAATACCATATGATTTCACTCATCTGAGGAATTTAAGAAACAAAACATATGAACATAGGGGAAGGGGAAAAAGAAGGAGAGGGAGGGAAAGAAGCCATAAGATACTTTTATGGATAGAGAACAAACTGAGATTGATGGAGGGAGATGGGTAGGGATGACCTAGATGCATGATTGATATTAAAGAGGGCACTTGTTCTGATGAGCACTAGGTGTTGCATGTAAGTAATGAATCACTGAATTCTACTCTTAGAATATTACACTGTATATTAAATTAAAATTTAAATAAAAATTACAAGTAAAACAAAACCACAATGAGTTATCACCTCGCACCTGTCATGTTGGCTAAAAAAACAAAAACAAAAACAAAAAAAAACCAGAAGATGCCACAGGTGTTGGTGAGGATGGAGAAAAATAGGAACCCTCATCTACTGTTGATAAGAATGCCAAATGATGTAGCTGCTGTGGAAAAAAGTATGGAGAGTTCTCAAAAAGTTAAGAATAGAACTACCATACGATCCAGTAATCACACTTCTAGGTATTTACCCCACATAACATAAAAACTAATTCAAAGTGATACATATACCCCTATGTTTATAGCAGCATTATTTATAATAACCAAACTATGGAAGCACCCTAAGTGTCCATTGACAGATGAATGGATAAAGAAGATGTAGATATCTATCAATCATCTGTCATCTATCTGTCTATCTATCTATCTGATGGAATATTACTCAGCCATAAAAAGGAATTAAATCTTAGTATTCATCACAAAATGTATGGGGCTAAGAAATATAATGCTAAGTGAAATAAGTCAGTTAGAGAAAGACAAATACCATATAATTTTACTCATATATGGATTTTAGGAAAGAAAACAAAGGAACAGGGAAAAAACTTGTTAAAAACAGTTATAAGAACAAAAACAGCAATGCTGAGTACTTTGTTATAGTGTAATAGAGGGTGTTTTTTTTTTTTTTTTTTGGTGTGGAGTGGCAGGGATTTGATTATTCTGATAAGCAAAGAGTGCTCTATTTAAGAATTCTGCTAGTAGTCAAACTTGACAGACTATAAAATGACAAAAGAAGCCTAGTCAGGTGATATTGTAAGTCATATTTCTGTACCATAAACCACAGGTGCTGAGAAACAACTTTCTGAAGAAAATATATGAAAACACAAATTTAGCAGCCATGGAACTAAATAATGCAAAGAAAGGTAAATTGGAGAATGATGAATGATGTCAAAATGGTGAAAACCAAGAGACCAGGTATTGCTACACATCTGTGGCTTCTATTTAGAAATGCCTGGCTGTTTCCAGAAGCTATTGAATCATAAGTATAAAATTTACCTCACTGAGGCATAGATTAGCTGGCCAAATCTCATCCTTATCAGTCAAGCTTGTTGGCCTTTGATTCCACACAATCCTTATGATGTTGTTATTAGAGATACTTTAGAAACATCTGCTCAAGAAGCTGTCTGTTACCTACATGGCAGACAGAAAATCTAATGGCAACAAAAAGGAATGACAGGACACCCATTAATGTTTCGTGGTGATAGGAAATAACACAATAAACATGATCAGGGCCTGCCAAATCTGTTAACATTTCAATGCCTAGATAACCTGTTAGCACACATTAGATATATTCTTCACTGTTCGTAATGTCACTGACAAATAAATCAATGAATAACTTAAATTATTGCCCAGCACAAAATATAAAATATTGTCTGCATGTTAAAGTGAGACTAAATTAAAGATGATGGTGAGCCATTTGTGATCCAATTTGATTATTTTTATTTGTATATGGTACTTAGAGTGGAAGTTTGTATCTAGTGCTCTTTTAGTCCAATATTCATTTTCTTATTCACTTATTTGCAGTTGAGTTTCTACTCTTCTTGATGCTGAGGATATGTCACTGAGTAAAGCAGATAATTTTTTTTTAACATCATGGGGCTTGTATTCTTGTACCATAAGAAAAATAAAAGCAAAGAGATATGTATCATGGTAAGTGTTACAAAGTGAGGTAAAACAGGGAAAGGACTTGGGACTAGGGAGAAGAGTCTGCAGGTTATTTAAACCTCTTTAAGGGACACTGGAGAAGGCCTGTCTAATAAGTTGACACTTGAGTAGAGAAGGGGCAAGATAAGCAAGAGGTGCTTGTCGGAGCTCCTCTTGGCCTGCCCATATCCTCCTTTCATTTGTCCCCCCATGTCCCAACCGCAACCACAACCTTAAGACCCAGGCCCTGCCAAACAAGGTCAAGGCTACTGATAAGAGGCTGCAGGACACTAAACTCAACCCACTCTTGGCTAGAACCCAGACCTTGCCTCCTATGCCCAGGGGCCTCAGTCTCTAGCTGACCCTGTCCCCAGGCCTGCCAACCATGTTGGTCCCCACCCACCCTCTGTCCACAGAGACTGAACAAACACCAAATCTCTCCCCACCGTACAGGTGAACCCTCCCTTCTGTCAGAGTTACAGCCTCCTCCCTACCCCAAGGGGATGCTTGTTCACATGACCAAGGAAAGCTGGGCCCCACTCCACTGTCTAGACCCAAAGTCTGCCCCTCCCTGGAGGACACAGCTGAACTCTAAGAACAGCTTCCTGGGGTCATTGCCTTTCTACTACTAGGAACTGCAAGTTGAGTGGAAGGGAGAGGGAGCCACAGGGAAAACACTACCAGTACTGGTAGTCCTGTCTAATGGAGCAGGTGGAGGGCCAGGCATGCCATGAGGCATGGGTGCCCCTTCCCCCTTTAGGTGGTTCCTACACCAACACCTCTGGATGTGTACTTGCTCCTTAAGCCTGCCCATCCTCTGTGTCTGGGCCTGGTGGGCAAGGCCTTGAAACCCCTTCCAATTCCTGTGCTTCCCCAGCCCAGAAGCTCCTCATTCTACTCTGCCCAAGCCCCAGGGAGAAGATCTGGTCACTGGATGAGTATGCATGAGGATAGTCAAGAAGTCCATAACAGGGGCAGTGATTGGCATCCTATTTCTGTATACTAGATGAAGGTCACTTGGCACTTCCCAGCCATACCAACAGATGGGTAGGTGTGGGGACCAGCGCCATCTGTGAGGGGACAGCAGTGCTTGCTGGAGGCCAGAAAAGTCAGGGCCCAATTACAGCACCGGAGGCTAAGATAACTTGCTATGGCTCAAAGTTCCTGCAGCTGTGGGAAGAAGCTGGGGGATGACCTGTGCCCTTGGGTGCCAGTCCATCATGTGGATTTGCTTCATAAAACCCCACCCATGCCTTCCTCTTAGGAAAAAAGTACAGAGGACAGTATAGCTGTCAGTGACAGTTAAAATGAAACAGAATTCCATCTTAATCATAAAATGTCTTTCCTTTTCTACTTTGAGGCCTTCCCAGCTGAAGATAATGTGTAAAATCTAAGAGTCTTCAAGACGACATTCTAACATTCTCCCTTCTATAATTTATTAACAGAGACAAGTGTGTTCCAGGATACTATTAGGAATGAACCTACTAAAGAGGAGATTTACTATATACTGATGTAAATTAAGTTCAGCATTAGTGAGACCATGTGTGAACAAATTTCTTAAGTTGGAGAGATTACATTAACAAATGTAAAATTGTCCTAATTTGTCTCTTGTCTCCTCCCCACTTCTGATAAAGAGACTTGAAAGAATCAATATGAGAACTTGGGGAATTGTTATCAGCAGTAGACTGATAGCAGCAGTATAGCAGATGATCCAAAGACTAAGCATTCATATATTCCCTTCCTCAAATTTACTGATAACTGAGGGAATCCAGAAGACAATGTGAAATTCTGTGTTCCTCCATTTCTTTTTATCTGTTTCTTTGGGCTTTTATATGCAGATAAAATAATATGACTAATCTTTATAATAATATTATTCCATGTATACCAGATCAATTTTCTAACATTATATAAAAGAATAATCATGAAGAAGAAAAAAAGTAACTAAAAATACTTATCATTTGAAGTTTTATGAAGAAAATTTATATTTCATTCAAGCCTTTTAAGGGTAAGGTTTTTTTTTTTTTTTTTTCCTATTCAATGTTCACTTTTCTTTATGAAAAATGCCTCCAGAAACAAGAACCATTTGGGAAACCAAACTTGATTCTACTTTTGTGGAACCTGGACTGGATCCTGGTGGAAGAACCAAGAGGCACTCAGAGACTTTGAGGATCTGAGGTTTATTTAATACCAATGGGCTCAGATGAGGTTATCCTCCAAAGGTCTGAGCCCAGAGCACAAACATGGAGGGGGATTTATACCCTTCTATTTCCACATACTTGGTACTTTTGGCACACGTGGGAAACAGGGTAAGGAAGAAGAACCTGGAAGGACTTTGAGACAGGGACTGGAATTCTCTTGCTGATTTGGACAGCCATCTTAGAGTACAGTTTTTCCCTATCACTACCTCATGTTAAATGATATACCCATCAATCCAGAATCTCTGCAGCCCTCTGCCCCTACCCTTCTTAGTCTTTCTTAATTCTACTTTTTTTTTTTGTCTCTTAATGCCACTTATTGAAAATGAAAAAAAGCATAGCACCAAGTGTTCATTTTTCTGAAAATATATCTTCCTTATTTTAACTGTACATTGCTTTTTGAAGGCCTAGAGGATGCTGCATCAGCAAAGAATCAAGAATGTGAGAAAAAACATTTTGTGAAGTACAGTACCAAGTAAAGTGAACGCTCAGCAAGCATGCCCCTGCCTTTTTGTGTCACAGTTTACTAACTTATTATGTACAAACGTGATTCATGTGACTCTCTCACAATCAGTGTGTGTTTGCAGCTGTATTGCTGATATTCTAAGGTAGGCTGTGCTACCTATTTTAGGAATAGAAAAGGGCTAACACATTTGTCTTTAAAAAACGTATAGAAAAACTATGTATTCTAACCAACATCTATAAAATTTACTTTGCTCAAAAGTGACTTTTATTTCTACTTGAGGATGATGAGGTTAGGTATTCATTAGTTTCAAGATTATGAATTCCAGCATGGGAAAATTCTATCTCCCCCTTATTTTATTTTCTTCATAGGATATAAGTGTTGTAATGGCCTATTTAGCCAGAGCAATTCCATCCAGTTAAAGAGTGATTTTTGTTGTTTATGCAGTAAAACTTAAACTGACCCTGCCACTCCCCACCCCCTGCCAGAGGAAACTACTTAAAAGCAAGTCCAGGAAACCAGTAAAATATGGTCGACCAGTCCCAGATAACAGAGCCCAAATACAAGGGTGGGTCAAGTCAGGTACAGATAACAGAGCCCGAATGCAGGGATGAGTTGGGCCAGGTGGAGACATCCAATCAGTGGAGCACATATACTGTCTCCCTAGCTACCAAGGAGTGTGGGACCCGCCTTTTGGGCACCAATTCTGACCAAGGTGATAGGCTAGTTCAAATAGCTACTATGGGGTGAATTGTAATTCAATTGTCCACCCATGTGTAACCTAGCATGACTGTGCAGCTTTCTCTGTGTGTTACAATCTCATTGACCATTTGCATGTGGCCAGGCTCAACCACATGGCCTTTGCTCTGTAAGGCAGGGAGGGGTCGCCCTTTCTGTAAGAGGTAACCCTGAATGGTTGGTTTGATTCTCGATGCTTGGCATGAAATAAAGCTTTGCTTGACCTTTGCTTTGTATCAGTCTCGCTCCTTTTGATGAAGTTCTAGAACCTAAGTGAGGTTCCGTGGGCTGAGGTCCAGAGCCAATGACTAAGAAAGAATTCTTGAGACATCTTTGGTGTAAAATGGTGGTTTATTAAAGCATAGGAACAGGACCTGTGGGCAGAAAGAGCTGCTGCCCCAGGGTTGTGAGGGATGGCAGGTTATGTACCCTGTGGTTGGGGGAAGGTGAGGGAAGGGAGGTTTCAATGGAACTTTCATATGCTAAAGAGGGCCTATAAGATGCCAAGATATTGGAGGTTTACCAGAGGCCTTGCCCTTGCAGCTTTATCAATGTTGTCTTTAGGCCAGCCATTAACATCAAGATAGTTGGGATATTCTTGGTGGGATGTCACAACCCTGCTATCAATCATCTTTGTTAGTGATATTTAGGTTTAGAAGAGATTTAACTATATTTACATTCCCTTCTACCTCATCCTCCTTCAGTTTTGTTTATGGTGGGGAGGGAGATATTAGGGCTTGAGGAACTGAGTTATTTGCCTCTGGAAATTGTGCTATTGATAAGGTAACTTCTTTGTTTGTAGATCTCTAGGACATTTGTAAACCAAGGGAGACTCCTATCTTGCAGGATTGTGATCTCTGCAAGTTAACTATTTGTTTATCGTTTATGACAGTCAGGGGTGCCTGAGGAATACTACACATATTACCGAGGGGGAGCAAATGGAAAGGGGGTGCAAAGTGCTAGCTTTTGCTTTGTCTTCAGCCAGCCTCCTGCTCCCTCATCACTTTGATCACAGACCTATCATTGGGGGACCTTTCAAATGTTAAAGTGATTTAACATGGGTGAAGGTATTTTTCGAATTTGTGGTCATATCAACATTTTCTTCAAAACAGCTGGAAAAATACAGAACAGAAATGGAAAAACATAGGCAAGCCAGAAGTAGGTAAGGAGATGAAAAAATATTTATTTATTCTACAGCTTTTTAATTTTTAGCCTACTAATTTCTAGGTGATTGTTTCTTATGTATAACATTAACTAAAAATGTTAGATTACTTAGAATGTCATGAGCATATTCTTATAAAAAGTTACTGGTAAATAAAAATTAAAAAAAAATGATTGGAGACATACAGTGACATAATACTTGTAAAATGGGGACAAAACTGCTCACTTGCACAATTTAATTGGAAATTAAATCCATTTAAACATAGACCCACAATGAAAAGTTACAGTAAGCCTCAGACTCATATATATGCCTCACCTTAGCTTTTCACCTGTGCATTTTACAAACCACTCAAATTCAGGATGGACAAGATTGAACAAATCTCTTTTCTCAAACCCTGTCCTCCTTCAGTGGTTTATATATCTAATTATGCAAGGAAGAAACCTGGGAGTTATCCTTGACTCCTGTCAGAGAGGAAGACCTTCCTCTGCCCTGCAAGGTCCTAGTTGTGATGAGGGAACAGAAGACTGGTGAGGACAAAGCAAAAGCTGACACCCTGCAACCTTCCCCAGCCACCACTCTTGGGTGGGACATATGTGATATTCTTTAGGAATCTCCCAACTCTCTTTATGTTAATAGCTTGCTAGACAGAAAAACCTTGATAATGGCAAGGCCTCAAGGCTTCTGGTGTCCTGTAGGTCCTCTTTAGCATTCGAAAGTTCTTTCAAAACCTCCCTTTTACTTTACTTCCCCCAACTCCATAGTATATAACCTGCCCCCTTCACAACCCTGGGGCAGCAGCTCTTTCTGTCCACAGGTCCTGTACTGGGCTTTAATAAACCACCATTTTGCACCAAGATGTCTCAATAATTCTTTCTTGGTCATTGGCTCTGGAACTCACCCCACTGAACCTCACCTATATTCTAAAACTTCATCAGTTGGACTTAGAATCAAATTGACATGAGACAAATTAAAAGAGGAAAATCAAAGTTGATATGTATATGTATGGGGAATCCACACAGACATGGAAATTCTAAAGACAGTGAAGAAACAGGAAACTTCTTTGAGCCAAGGAGAGAGGTAAGCTGTAAGGATACAAAGGAGAGGAAGGCCATTAACAGGAAGGCACAAGAACAATTTTTTTTTTAAAGATTTTATTTATTTATTTGACAGAGAGAAATCACAAGTAGTCGGAGAGGCAGGCAGAGAGAGAGAGGGAAGCAGGCTCCCTGCTGAGCAGAGAGCCCGATTCGGGACTTGATCCCAGGACCCTGAGATCATGACCTGAGCCGAAGGCAGCGGCTTAACCCACTGAGCCACCCAGGCGCCCACAAGAACAATTTTTGAAAAACAAAGGTTGCCTTATTATGCAGATAACTTTCTTAGGTAAAAGGAAAATTTAACTTCCTGGTGTATGCTCTCCTTTCCAATATAAAATTTAGGCAGTTGAGAACCGGGAGAGGTTTTCTTGCATCTTCTGTGTTTTGATTACTTTTAAATCAAAGTAATGTTCATACCAAAGTGGCCCATCTTGAGGCAGCCTGTCCTTGGTCCCTATATTCGTCTCTTTTGCCTCACAACACACAGCCAGTTAATCATAAAAGTCTTGTCAATCTTATATCTAAAATATCTCTCAAATCTTTCAAATACATCTGCTTCTCTTATTCTCACTGTCACACTCTCAGTCCTAGCTACCACAATTCCTTAACCAAACTACAAAAATACTCTTAAATTAAGTAGTTTTCTCTTTCTAATTGGAATGATCTTTTAAAATGCCCCTTGATTCTGCTATTCTTTTAGAATACTGTAATTGCTTCCTATTGCTCTTAAGGTAAAGACTAAAAATCTTAATAGGACCCTTATGAACCTGTTTCACCCCATTCTCCATTAAATTTTTAAATTACACTCACACTGAGTTACTTTTAATTCCTGCAATGAACTCTGTTCTTCCCATCTCATTACCTTCCCACATACTATTCCCTCTGCTTGGAATTTTCTTTCCCCTTTTCAATTCTCAACCTAGGGCAGATGTATCTGTTAAGTACTCCCTAAACACTTCCAGAGTATTGCTCAAAATTATCATTAAACAGTTAATTTCTGAAGTAATTTTAACTGCCTTTTCAATATGAATATAATTTCTTGGAAGGCCAGAACCAATTCTCTTTCACTGTCATAGTCCCAAGTACCCATTGTAAGGACAGAAAGGTTTTCCTTTCTAGGTTTTATGGATGGTCTAATAATTAAATTGATAAAAAACAGATTAACAGAAAGAAAACAAAAGTTTAATGGCAGGTATACATCCTGTATGCATCAGGGATACCCAGAAAAACTGAGTAACTCCTTGAAATGGCCAAAGCCATCACCTTAAATACCACCCTTAGCTAAAGACAAACAAACAAACAAACAAACAACAACAACCACAACAAAAATCTGATGAGGGAGCACAAGGCTGGCTGAAGACAAAGCAAAAGCTGGCGCCTTGCACCCCCCCTCTTCATCCGCTTTCCCTCAGTCATATGTGTGGCATTCTTCAGGCACCCCTGACCACCATAAGAAACAAGTAGTTAACTTGCAGATATCACATCCTGCCAGACAGGAGTCTCCCTTGCTTTACAAATGTCCTAGAGATCTATAAACAAAGAAGTTACCTTATCAATAGCACAATTTCCAGAGGCAAATAACTCAGTTCCTCAGCCCTAAATAAAAGTTAAATTTCTTCTAAACCCAAGTCTCACTAACAAAGACACTTGATAGTAAAAATGTGAATGGCTTGCTAAAAGACATTGGTCTCCCAGCACCTCCTAGGCCCTCTTTAGCATATGAAAACTCTGTTGAAACCTCCCTTCCCCTCACCTTCCCCCAACCACAGGGTACATAACCTGCCATCCCTCACAACCCAGGGCAGCAGCTCTTCCTGCCCATGGGTCCTGTCCCCATGATTTAATAAATCACTATTTTGCACCAAAGATGTCTCAAGAATTCTTTCTTGGTCATCGGCTCCAGACCTCAGCCAACCTCACCTCACCTAGGTTCTAGAACTTCATCAAAACAAACAAACAAACAAACAAAAAAGTTGGGGTGGGGAGTCACTTATGGGAAGTTACCAGGAAAAGCACCTTAGAAAAAGTTCTTAAGTGATTTAAATCCTTGACTTCTCTACTGCTAACAGTTTCTAGAGATTGGCTTATCTTTCATTTTCTGCTGCAGCATGGAAGACACATTTAAAATGGAGATTTCTCTTATAAATATAAGTGTTTCTTAACCCACTGAGCCACCCAGGCACCCCAATATAAGTATTTCTTAAAGAAGTATAACTTCTACTCTGTTTTCAGAGCTTCACTGTGTCTGCAATTTCTTAAAAATAACTAGTTTAAAATAATTGATTCTCTAAAGCAGAATATTTTTGGGATGGCAAAATCAGCTCCCCTTCACTATCAAATACCATGTACATAGAAAATTGCATGGCATATACATTATCTTGAATGAATATTGAGTACCATAGAATAAAATAACATTAATTAAAAGTTATATCAGATATTGTATATTCACAAATCCCACATTTTTTTCGTTAATTGTGGTATCTCAGTAGTCAGTCACAGCTAAACAAAAGAGTATTACCAATAGTATCAATTTGAAAAACAGAAGATTCATCTATTTTCTAGGTAATTATCAAGATTTTGCAGTAATGTCATTTATAGACATGACAGGTAGAGTAACTAAATCAGAGCAGAATTAGTTTATTTTTCCTTCACCGTAAAATACAGGATATGCATTTAAGAAAGTGCCAAAAAAGGCATGAAAGGTGGTTGTTTTCATTAAGGGTGTCCTCTTTTATCCTTAGATCACTCAGGTTATATTTAAGATATATTAAATCATATGCATTAATACTATTATGCAATTTTCTTTGGTTCCACTGAAAATTCCATGGAACATCTATATATAATTGTAGGGATATATTTTTTCTTTAGGGTAAATACCCAGTAGTGCAATTGCTGGGTCATAGGACAGTTATATTTTTAACATTTTGAGGAAACTCCATGCTGTTTTCCAGAGTGGTTGTACCAGCTTGCATTCCCACCAACAGTGTAGGAGGGTTCCTCTTTCTTCGCATCCTCACCAGCATCTGTCATTTCCTGACTTGTTGATTTTAGCCATTCTGACTGGTGTGAGGTGATATTGCATTGTGGTTTTGATTTATATTTCCCTGATGCCAAGTGACATGGAGCACTTTTTCATATGTCTGTTGGCCATCTGGATGTCTTCTTTGCAGAAATGTCTGTTCATGTCCAAACCATAAGTGACTCTTAATCTCTGCCCATTTCTTGATTGAATTATTTGTTCTCTGGGTGTTGAGTTTGCTAAGTTCTTTATAGATTTTGGACACTAGTTCTGTATCTGATATGTCGTTTGCAAATATCTTCTCCCATTCTGTCAGTTGTCTTTTGATTTTGTTAACTGTTTCCTTTGCTGTGCAAAAGCTTTTGATCTTGATGAAATCCCAATAGTTCATTTTTGCCCTTGCTTCCCTTGCCTTTGGCGATGTTCCTTGGAAGATGTTGCTGCGGCTGAGGTCGATGAGGTTGCTGTCTGTATTCTCCTCAAGGATTTGGATGGAATCCTTTCTCACATTGAGGTCCTTCATCCATTTTGAGTCTATTTTTGTGTGTGGTGTAAGGAAATGGACTATTTCATTTTTCCAACTTTGGCTTTCTTTTTCAATATCCCTTTAGCTATTTGAGGTCTTTCCTGGTTCCATATAAATTTTAGGATTATTTGTTCCATTTCCTTGAAAAAGATTGATGGTACTTTGATAGGAATTGCATTAAATGTGTAGATTGCTTTAGGTAGCATAGACATTTTCATAATATTTATTCTTCCAATCCAGGAGCATGGAACATTTTTCCATTTCTTTGTGTCTTCCTCAATTTCTTTCATGAGTACTTTATAGTTTTCTGACTATAGATTCTGTGCCTCTTTGGTTAGGTTTATTCCTAGGTATCTTATGGTTTGGGGTGCAATTGTAAATGCGATTGACTCCTTAATTTCTCTTTCTTCTTTCTTGTTGTTGGTGTAGAGAAATGCAACTGATTTCTATGCATTGATTTTATATCCTGACACTTTACTGAATTCCTGTACAAGTTTTAGCAGTTTTGGAGTGGAGTCTTTTGGGTTTTCCACATATAGTATCATATCATCTGTGAAGAGTTATAATTTGACTTCTTCTTTGCCAATTTGGATGCCTTTAATTTCCTTTTGTAGTCTGATTGCTGAGGCTAGGACCTCTACTACTATGTTGAATAGGAGTGGTGATAATGGACATCCCTGCCGTGTTCCTGACCTTAGCGGAAAAGCTTTCAGTTTTTCTCCATTGAGAATGATATTTGTGGTGGGTTTTTCATAGATGGCTTTGATGATATTGAGGTATGTGCCCTCTATCCCTACACTTTGAAGAGTTTTGATCAGGAAGGGATGCTGTACTTTGACAAATGCATTTTCAGCATCTATTGAGAGTATCCTATAGTTCTAGTTCTTTCTTTTATTGATGTATTGTATCACATTGACTGATTAGCGGATGTTGAACCAACCTTGCAGCCCTTGAATAAATCCCACTTGGTCGTGGTGAATAATCCTTTTAATGTACTGTTGAATCCCATTGGCTAGTATTTTGGTGAGAATTTTCACGTCTGTGTTCATCAAGGATATTGGTCTATAGCTCTCTTTTTTGATGGGCTCCTTGTGTGGTTTTGGGATCAAGGTGATGCTGGCCTCATCAAATGAGTTTGGAAGTTTTCCTTCCATTTCTATTTTTTGGAACAGTTTCAGGAGAACAGGAAATAGTTCTTCTTTAAAAGTTTGGTAGAATTCCCCCGGGAAGCCGTCTGGCCCTGGGCTTTTGTTTGTTTGGAGATTTTTAATGATTCTTTCAATCTCCTTACTGGTTATGGGTCTGTTCAGGCTTTCTATTTCTTCCTGGTTCAGTTGTGGTAGTTTATATGTTTCTAGGAATGCATCCATTTCTTCCATATTGTCAAATTTGTTGGCATAGAGTTGCTCATAGTATGTTCTTATAAAAGTTTGTATTTCTTTGGTGTTAGTTGTGATCTCTCCTCTTTCATTCATGATTTTATTTATTTGGGTCCTTGCTCTTTTCTTTTTGATAAGTCTGGCCCGGGGTTTATCAATTTTATTAATTCTTTCAAAGAACCAGCTCCTAGTTTTGTTGATTTGCTCTATTGTTTTTTTGGTTTCTATTTCATTGATTTCTGCTCTGATCTTTATGATTTCTCTTCTCCTGTTGGGCTTAGGGTTTCATTCTTGGTCTTTCTCCAGCTCCTTTAGGTGTAGGGTTAGGTTTTGACCTGTGACCTTTCTTGTTTCTTGAGAAAGGCGTCTACCGCTATATATTTTCCTTCAGGACTGCCTTAGTTGTGTCCTACAGATTTTGAATAATTGTATTTTCATTATCATTTGTTTTCATGATTTTTTTCAATTATTCTTTAATTTCCCAGTTGACCCATTCATTCTTTAGAAGGATGCTGTTTATTCTCCATGTATTTGGGTTCTTTCCAAACTTACTCTTGTGGTTGGGTTCTAGCTTCAGAGCATTGTGGTCTGAAAATATGCAGGGAATGATCCCAATCTTTTGATACCAGTTGAGTCCTGATTTAGGACCGAGGATGTGATCTATTCTGGAGAATGTTTCATGTGCACTAGAGAAGACTGTGTATTCTGTTGCTTTGGTATGAAATGTTCTGAATATATCTTTGATGTCCATCTGGTCCAGTATGTCGTTTAAGACCCTAATTTCCATATTGATCTTTTGCTTGGATGATCTGTCCATTTCAGTGAGGGGAGTCTTAAAGTGCATGGTAAATTCTTTGCCACCCCCTCACTTTAAATCTGGAGGTGTCTTCGGGCTTAAAATGAGTTTCTTGGAGGCAACATATAGATAGGTTTTGTTTTTTTTTTTCCATTCTGATACCCTGTGTTTGATTGGGGCATTCAGCCCATTAACATTCAGGTTAACTATTGAGAGATATGAATTTAGTGCCATTGTATTGCCTGTAAGGTGACTGTTACTGTATATTATCTCTGATCCTTTCTGATCTACCACTTGTAAGCTCCCTCTTTGCTTAGAAGACCCCTTTCAATATTTCCTGTAGAGATGGTTTGGTGTTTGCAAATTCTTTCAGTTTTTGTTTGTCCTGGAAGCTTTTAATCTCTCCTATTTTCAATGATAGCCTAGCTGGATATAGTATTCTTGGCTGCATTTTTTTCTCGTTTAGTGCTCTGAAAATATCATGCCAGCTTTCTGGCCTGCCATGTCTCTGTGGATAAGTCAGCTGCCAATCTAATATTTTTACCATTGTATGTTACAGACTTCTTTTCCCAGCCTGCTTTCGAGATTTTCTCTTTTTCAATGAGACTTGTAAATTTTACTATTAGGTGATGGGGTGTGGGCCTATTCTTATTGATTTTGAGGGGTGTTCTCTGAACCTCCTGTATTTTTTTTTATAAATTTTTTTTTTATTTGTTTATTTGACAGACAGAGATTACAAGTAGACAGAGAGGTAGGCAGAGAGAGTGAGAGAGGGAAGCAGGTTCCCTGCTGAGCAGAGACCTTGATGCGAGACTTGATTCCAGGACTCTGTGATCATGACCTGAGCCGAAGGCAGCGGCTTAACCCACTGAGCCACCCCGGGGCCCCGAACCTCCTGTATTTTGATGCTCATTCCCTTTGGAGAATTTCCCCAATAATTCTCTCCAGTATACCTTCTACCCCCCTCTCTCTTTCTTCTTCTTCTTGAATCCCAATTATTCTAATGTTGTTTCATTTTATGGTGTCACTTATCTCTTGAATTCTCCCCTCATGGTCCAGTAGCTGTTTGTCCCTCTTTTGCTCAGCTTCTTTATTCTCTGTCATTTTGTTTTCTATATTGCTAATTCTTTCTTCTGCCTCATTTATCCTAGCAGTGAGAACCTCCATTTTTTATTGCACCTCATTAATAGCTTTTTTGATTTCAACCTTGTTAGATTTTAGTTCTCTTATTTCTCCAGAAAGGGCTTCTATATCTCCTGAGAGGGTTTCTCTAATATTTTCCATGCCTTTTTTGAGTCCGGCTTGAACCTTGAGAATTGTCATTCTGAACTCTAGATCTGACATATTACCAATGTCTGTACTGATTAGGTCCCTAGCCTTCGGTACTGCCTCTTGTTCTTTTTTGTGTGTGTGTTGAATTTTACTGTCTTGTCATTTTGTCCAGATAAGAGTATATGAAGGAGCAAGTAAAATACTAAAAGGGTGGCAATAACCCCAGGAATATATACTTTAACCAATCAGAAGAGATCCCAAATCGTGACGGGGGAGAAATGGGATAAAAAGAGGTTTAAAAAGAAAGAAAGAAAAAAAGAAAAAGAAAAAAAAAAAGAAAGAAAAGAAAAGAATTTAAAAAAGAAAACGAATAAAAAAAATACAAAAAAGAAAAAATATATATTAGATAAACTAGTAAAAAGTGTTAAAAAAGAAAAGGGTAAAAGTTAGAAAAATTTTAGCAGAAGAAAAGATAAAAAAAAATGAAAAAAAAATTAAATTAACTTGAAGATTCAAGAAATCACAGGGAGAAAGCCATGAGTTCCGTGCTTTGCTTTCTCCTCCTCTGGAATTCTGCTGCTCTCCTTGGTATTCAAACCTCACTCCTTGGTAGGTGAACTTGGTCTTGGCTGGATTTCTTGTTGATCTTCTGGGGGAGGGGCCTGGTGTAGTGATTCTCAATTGTCTTTGCCCCAGGCAGAATTGCCCCGCCCTTACCAGTGGCTAGGCTGAGTAATCTGCTCGGGTTTGCTTTCAGGAGCTTTTGTTCCCTGAGCACTTTCCGTAGAGTTCCAAAGGATGGGAATACAAATGTCGGCCTCCTGTTCTCCCGC
This sequence comes from Mustela lutreola, assembly GCF_030435805.1. Lineage (NCBI taxonomy): Eukaryota > Metazoa > Chordata > Mammalia > Carnivora > Mustelidae > Mustela > Mustela lutreola. The sequence continues at coordinate 82,787,729 of NC_081308.1, forward strand.
CCAGAGGAGACGAGAGCCCGGGGCTCCACTCCTCAGTGCGCCCTCAGAGAAGAGCGCCCAGTTACTCCCGTCTGCCAGACATCCAGCCGTGCTCTGAGGTCACTGAGCCTGCGGCTGGTTCAAGGTAACCCCAAGCTGTGAGCTTACTGTTGGCTCTGTCTTTGTTGCCGGCCTTCCCGTTCCAATACCCGCAAGCTCTGTGACACTCAGGCACCCCCTATCCTTCTGTTACCCCGCGGGATCTGAGGCCACGCTGACCCTGCATGGGCTTTGCCCCAGTTTAGCCTCTGGAGTGATGTCCCTCAGCGGAACAGACTTTTAAAAGTCCTGATTTTGTGCTCTGTTGCTCTGCTGCTTGCCGGGAGCCGGCCCCTCCCCCCGGGGTCTATCTTCCCGTGGCTTTGGATTCACTTCTCCGCCAGTCCTACCTTTCAGAAAGTGGTCATTTTTCTGTTTCCAGAATTGCTGTTCTTCTCTTCGATCTTCCGATGGAATTGCAGGTGTTTGCAATCTTTAGATAAGCTATCTAGCTGATCTCCTGCTAGCTGAAGTAGTCTCAGCCCACTACTTCTCCACCATCTTGACTCCTCCTAAATAAAATTGTTTTTAAGGAGTGAGCTTCCACTTAATGAGTGCCTTTCAAATAAAAATATTGGATGGAAAAGCCTTAGATTACAAATAAATTAAATTGCAACAGTGAATGACAGCATAGTATTATTAAAGTTGTTATTTTTGAACAGGGGATCTAGTTCAATAAAACTTACTTAGAACCTCCTCTTAAATAGAAGTAAAATATTATCTTAGAAATACTTGATGCTGCAACATCTAAGAACACTTAGAGAATATGAATCTCAAGTCCTTGCATATCTGGTAATATCTGTACAGAAATAATAAAAAGCCAATAATTAGAAGTGTAGAGATAAAAATAATATATAGTCATCAGTTTAGGAAATTCAATAAATGGGACAGCCATTCTCCACTATCAACATCCCCCATCAGAGTGTACATTTATTATAATTGATGAACCTTGAAGGGGTTCAGGACAGGTCCCTCCAGGATGTGCCATTTTCTGTTTGTGTGTGCATTCAAAAAAGGGCTTGCTTCATTTACACAAAAATATTAACAACATTCATCTCTGAATGGTAAAATTATGGATAATGTTATACTGCCTTTTTAAACATTTTAAATATTTTGTTAAATATTTTGTTTCCCAGATATCCTACAGTAAGTATGGACAATTATCATATAAGCTATCATCATAGAAAACTATAAATATTTTACTTTTGAAACATATTTCTTACTAGAAAGTGAGGGTTATTGAATATGTTAGCTATCCACTCAATTAAATGGAAATACTTTTAATTAAATAAATCATTAACTTTGAGAATAAATATGTATATAAAATTATAATTAATTAATTTGCTATTTTTAAAACTTCTTGTGGTCCTCACCTTGTGCTTCCCATGGTGAGGATGCCTTTAATGAGTAAACATGCAAATATTTTCTCTCATAATTATGGTTAAATCTGGACAACTAATGATAATAAAAGAAGTATTTAATTTACAGTGTATTTGAAAAAATGAGACTGAGTCTAGCTGGATTTCTTAATTTTATATCAAACGGTAGAGACCTATAGATAGAAATATAGGAAAGTTTTGGAAGAACAGCATACAGTATTGATAGGAAGGTGATAAGAATACTTTGGTAGTTCCTGGTAGAAAATTTTAGAAATGCTGCTGTGGATTAATATATACAGCCAGAGGGGCGCCTGGGTGGCTCAGTGGGTTAAAGCCTCTGCCTTCATTCAGGTCATGATCCCAGGGTCCTGGGATTGAACCCCACACCGGGCTCTCTGCTCGGCAGGGAGCCTGCTTCCTCCTCTCTCTCTGCCTGCCTCTCTGCCTGCCTCTCTGCCTACTTGTGATCTCTGTCTGTCAAGTAAATAAATTTAAAAAAAAAAAAAAGAAATCTGCAGGGAATGTGCTTCTTTTCCCTCTTTCAGTATTGTCTTTTGGAGTTGAATACCCTAATTAGTCCTTATCAAATTTCTGTAGGGCAAATATGAATTTAGTGTTAGTCATATCCATGAAAGCTCCTGCATTAGTTGGCCAATCAAAAGCATGTGAACCTGAGGCAGCTTCTTTGACTTTTGCTTTTTTGCCCCCCTACTAATCAGCTGGTATGATTCACTAATCAGCTTCCTTGTGTTATTTTTTTCCCACATTTTTCTATGGCATCACATGGAAACCCAAGCGTTTCTAATTTATATATTTATTTTGGGGAGCTCTGTTAAAGACAGGTGGTGCCATTCATTTTTTTTTTTTCTTTTTAAACTCATACTATCATATCACTTAAAGCTTTTTAAATATTTACAATGAATTGGTGTGTTGCATCAGAGGAGCTTGACAGAGTAAAATAATTGGCAAATGTAAAATTCTTTACAGCGTCTAACATTTACATATTCAACAAATTTTCCCATTTGTCTCCTGATTAAGCTTTTTGAGAGAAAAATGTCCTTTATGCTATTTAATTTATTTTTTAACTCAATAAGCATTTAAATTCAACAAATAGTATATTGTCTGCATAGTTTATATTCTGTTCACTATTTTTCCTTCCTATGTATAGCAGACTAGACATGTGTCATTACTCACAATGTCTACATATGATGGCACACATATATTTATTGTTCATAAAGTAAAACAGTGTGGTTATAGGATAATGAACACTTGTCTTCAAATATCCATGTTACTGCTCCACTTACAGCTGAATGACCATGAATCAATCATTTATTTCCTTGGAATCTCAGTTAGCTTAAATACAGAAGTAGAGTCAATGATACAGACATTGATGATCTTTCAGGATTTTTACCATAACAAATATAAAGTAATTTAATAAGTTGAGATTTTAGGGATGGCTTGGTTGCTCAGTGAGTTAAACCTCTGCCTCCAGCTCAGGTCATGATCTCAGGGTCCTGGGATTGAGCCCTGCATCAGGTTCTCTGCTCAGCGGGAAGCCTGCTTCCCCCTCTCTCTGACTCTCTGTCTACTTGTGATCTATCTCTGTGTCAAATAAATAAATTAAATTTTAAAACAAATAAGTTGAGATTTTAAAGTACTATACAAGTATGTTTTATATATTAGCCACTTGCTTATCTCTAGAAATTTCATTTTATGCTGAGGTCTGAGCTCTTTGTAAACATTCTACACAATATTTATAGATGTACAATAAGTGTAAATGATTACATTTTTTATAGGTGAGGGGCTTTAGTAAGAGAAATAAAACAAGAAGAGAAACAACACAATTTTAGTCTCCTTTTCAATCTGATATTTTTATGTAGTAGACCATGTTTTCCTTTTCACCTATTTCTGAAAACAGTAAACATCAATGAAAATGTCTCAATAGATAATGAAATGGAAAGAAGTTACAGAATGTTTAGCTGTATAGTATTTTTAACCGAATAGTAACTCCATTGAGGTAAATACATTTTTCCCAACTGTGTGCATATCAGTTCAGATTTCCTAAGTGAGAATGCTTAATTTAAAATGTGATCACATATCAGCAGAGTAGTGCAACAGTAGCATGCTGGACCCATAAAATGTGATCAAATATATGATATACTACAGAATCTTGCACCTTTCTCAGATGCTAGGGTAGAGATTATACAAAATTAAGAGTTCATTTCTAAAATTTAATCATCAAGCAATTTATATGAACTCATTTTAATTTGGAAGTCTCAAGAACCTAATGTGGTTGAAGAACCAATTAATCAATTTAAAGTATCTATTATCTTAATAACAAAGTAATGAAATAAATCCTCTTGTAGTTATTTCTTTGAGACCAAATCCACATAACACAAAGTTGATCAGTAAAGCAACAGACAAGTGAATATCTATGATTATGGATGTTCCATCCACAATAATTTCTTTTAGATTTAATCTCATTGACAAACCACAATACAATAAATGTTTTGGTTACAAAGTATTTTGGCTTTGTCTTTGAATCATACTGTAATTGCCATAGAAAATAAAAACTTTTTTTAAAAAAAGCCTGCATTCACTTCAGATGTATTCATGAGCCATAGACCCAGGGCATTGTTTACCTGAGCATATCTCAAAAGATACAAGGCCTTTTCAAATCCAGCCATCTCTATTGTCATTAAATCTGCCTAAAAGATAAGATAATTTTGGTTCAAATTCAGTCTCAAAATATCAAGCCCAACACAATAATCTCAAACATTACCTCAATATGCAGAAAACACTTCCCCTCTAACATTTCAAAGTAATAAATCAGCACCATCTGTCCCTAAGATCTACTTCTTATCTCCTCCTTACACTGTGCTCAAGGGCATTTGTCATGTTTCTTCCATTAGTGGATGCCATAAAGATGTGTTGTTCTGACACCTGTATATCTGCCAAAGTTGCACTCTAGGAATATGAAAACACCGTAACATATTGTCATGAATACCAGTCCCCATCCTTTTTTTTTTTTTTTTTTTTTTTTTAATTGAAGAGCTCTTCAGTTTTCTGGAGAAAACTGGTTCTACATAAATTTATCATTATTGTTTGCATTTTGTTTAAGAAAACCTAATGTCATTTACATTACAGCTTGATCTTAGAATGATTTCTAACATCAGATAGTGAGAGTGAGAATGGAAAAATACAGTCCTGTCTTCAAATATGGCAATACCTTAAATTGTAATTAATTTGAAATCTTCTGGACATAGGCTATATCTATATCTATCTATATATTCCAAACACAGATATATAGATAGATAGATGATAGATAGATAGGTAGATATATCCTAGATTATTTACATTAGATATACAGATATATAAATATACATACAAATAGATAAATAGATATACATATAGATATATCTTAGATTATTTACATTACCTAGATACCTATCCTACGCATATATATATATATATATATATATATATATATATATATATAATCTTGCAGAGTAGTTTTGTACCTCATAGATAAAAAAAGTGTTATGGTATACAGATTTGACAATTGTGATTTCACTAATGACAAATGACTTTGAAAATCCCTGCTATTTGGTAACTTTTATTTTATTATTGCATTCAATAACACTGCTCTGGAGAAGGGAGTTATCTTAGCATGCAGCCTTATGTTTTTCTAGTCATTATTTTGTGAGCTGTAACATTTCAGAGGTGAGGCAAAACTTATTCCTAAGAAAATGCTTCCTCCCAAAATGTAATGCAATTGAAGAATAAGCAAACGGGGCTAAAAGTAATAGTATACATGGTTTTCAGGACTCCTGAACATCTATTAATAGCCTTCCTATTCTAGATAGGAAAAATCAGAATGGTTTTATGGAAGAAGCAGATGCAAATAGGGATAATCTAATAGTTAAGAAGATTTACTTGTTATTCTATATTTAATCCTCTTAAAAGTTTTGTTTTATAGGAGGAAATGGTCTCAGAGAAGAATAGTTGAGAAACTTTTCTGAGTGTCATATTCTCCATCTAAAAAAAAGAGGTTAGATGCCTCAAGGACACCTAATAGTTATGGGAGTCTATGATTCTTAGTTATTCCCACCTTATCCTGTTTCAGGATCTGCCACCCCTCAGATTCCATATTGCTATAGAGATTGTCAGTGCATGCACATGCATGCACGTGCATGCATGTGTGTGTGTGTGTGTGTGTGTGTAAAAGTGGTGATTGAATTAAGAAGAGGAAGAATATAATGAGAACCCTGAATTTTGCTTCTTGTCCTCTTCTAACTTTTTTCCACAACTTTTGCCTCAGGTTTTCCCAACACTAGGTTTACTACCTGGAATACTGGTTCCCCAGTACCTAAATCCTGCCAATGCACTTGTTGCCTTGTCCATGCTTCTACCTGTCTATTAGTTTCATCTCAACTTTTCCTATTCAGCATCCTTAACTACAGTCTGATTCTCAACTTTCAGTGAGTACTCAAAGCACACATTTTTCTGATCTTCATATTGATTGGTGTATATTTGAGTATGTTAGAACAAGACCCCTTCTTGGGTGCCTGGGTGGCTCAGTTGGTTAAGCCTTTGCCTTCAGCTTAGGTCATGATCCCAAGGTCCTGGGGATTGAGTCGGTATCTCATCAGGTTCTCTGCTCAGTGGGGGGTCTGCTTCTCCTTCTTCTTCTGTCATTCCCCTCTGATTGTACTCTCTCTCTCAGCTCTCTGTCTCAAAATAACTTGATAAAATCTAAAAAACAAAACAAAACAAAAAAACCCCAGAAAACAAACAAACAAAAAACCCCAAAAGAACAGAATACCCTTTTTAATGTCAGTGCTTCTTTATCTCCTTTATCACATTATTCCAAAAGATCTAGTCTTTAGAAATGATTCTGTTTGAGTTGTTGGGACTTCAGAGACCTCTGAACCCTTTCTGTAATGCTTGGTAGAGCTTCACATTAGACAGAAACAAAACAAAAACAGACAAGCAAACAAACAAAAAAACAAGTAACACAAAGGAGAAGAAAGTGTACAATACCAATACATTAAAACAAAATGAAGCAAAACAAAACAGGGGCAACTGTGTGGCTCAGTCATTCAAGTGTCCTGGATTCAAACCCCTCATGATGAAACCCTTCCCTGATGAGCAGGGAGCCTGCTTCTCTCTCTCCCTCTGCAGCTCCCCCTACTTGTGCTAGCTCTATAAATAAATTAAATCTTTAAAAACAAACAGAAAACCAAATATTTTTCTTCTCTATCTATAAGATACTTTCAAAACTAAGATAAAGTTATCATTAGATTAGATCTTTTTTCTTAATTAGATTACAAGTGAAATAGCATTGAAGGATGAGTTAATTTGAAACAAACCATTGTACTTTCACAGTCTGATGTAAAATGAAGAGTTTACATTTAAAGGATAAAATTAAAATTTGTCAAACAACTTACAGAACTATATGAGATTTATATTGTAGGTTAGTTAATGTGACTATTTAGCTTTATATGACCATCCATAGTGCTTATTTGATGTGAGGATAAATTTTGATTGAGGTATGATAATTTTTAAGAAAATTAATTACATAGACAAAAGGTATGTTAATCAAAATAATAACATCATTAAGTTTCACCTAGGATCATCATCTTTACTAGTGAATACATTCTTCTGGAAAATAAACAACAAAACTTTTTAATGAGAATTGTGTACAAAACTACAAAACACAAGATGTTTTAAATACTATAGGCTTTTTTTTTTATCCTTTAGTGGTTTACATAACCATTTTGTCTTATTATTCTTATTAGTGTAAACCCCTGAAGCAAAGCGGAATGTATTATTAAAAATGACTACCAGAAATCCTGGGAGACAACATCCTTCCTGCAATTTCTGTATCACTCTTTTTTAACTAACAGTGACAGTAGCATTTATCTTTTCCTGGTTTGTCAGAAAGCAAGCATCATTATCCATAATGCTTTTATTAAGTATTATTAAAAATATTTTTGTCATATTTGATATATTTTGTGCTATCAGTGAGGAAAACATTTTCTTTTAGATCAAAGAGTATTTATAATAATCTATAAAAACAAGCAAAATCAATTCTGTAATGTGAGAACATATTTTCCATCATATTGCATTATATTCCAACTTTAATAATTCATCAGAATTATAACACATAAATTATATTTTAAGTTTGAGTAGATGTTTTAGAAACATACACACATGCACGCACACATCTTCTGACTTATTTTTAAAAATAACTTGTGTCTTAGAATATACAGTATGTGGGTTTAGGCAATTGCCCAGATCAAACTTGTGAAAAGTATTGCTTTTTAATGAAAATGTAAGGATGGGAGTACCATGACATTTCCACTACCTTTTCTATAACCAAATAAAGTGAAGTGTGTTTGCTTCCAAAAGTACTTTTAGTCTTGTGCTATTGTCAAAAAGAAGGCATATACTCAAACAGAATACAAATGTTGACATTTTTGTATTCCATTTTCTCTAAATAGGCTTCTTTTTGAATAAGATTGCATTCAAATGCTGTCTTTCAAAACAGTTCTATTTCTCTTTGAAGTGAGAGTTTTGTTTCTACATTTGCATTTGTAAAAGTATTCTAGAAGGAAAAGATGACACCCCAAACAGTGATGCAACACTTACTATCTTGGAAATTTAAAAGCAAGCCTAATACTCTATAATTAATATACTTCCAAACTTTCATTCAAATACTGTTCAAAGTAGTTTTCTAATAAACAGCTCCTTTGCAATCTCACAGCCAAGAATAAGAGTAAAATAATCCTTTGAATCTTGTAAACAGAATTAAAGAAAAGGAAAAACACTTTCATAAAATTATTTTTCTGAAAGTAACTGATCAAATTGGCCTGACCTTTTCTTTATAATGACAAAGGGCATAGCATTCCTCGGATTCATTCAATTTTATAGTTCTGGAGCCATGCCTACCTTTAAATTTCCCTAGCCAAATGTTTTAAAATGGCAATCATTTTCTTACATAAATTTATTCTCTGCTCCAAGATCAAATAGAGAAAGCTCATTCCTGAAATGGAGAAGAGTTTTTGCAATAACAGTATCACAATGGGAAGACTGACATATTTGACTACCAAAACATTTATACAATATTTGAAAAAAAAAAAAAAAAAAAAAGACTACCAAAGAAAACCAGTTTGGGAAAATACCAGAGGTAGACCTCTGTGCATTGATTTATCTTTTTTCTTCAAATTTTAACTTAAATTTTAAATTTACATTTAAATTTTATTTTAATTTAAAATTGAAGTAAATTTAAAATTAAAATAAATTTTAATTAAATTAAAATTAATTTTTAATTAATTTAAAATTAAAATAAATTTTTAAATTAAATTTTAAATTTTAACATATAGTGTAATATTGGTTTCAGGAGTGGAATTTAAGGATTCATCACTTACATTTAACACCTAGTGCTCATGATAACAAGTGCTCTCCTTAATACCCACCATCCATTTAGCCCATCCCCCACCAACCTCCTTCCATCAACCCTGTTCTTTATCAGTAGGACTTTCTTAGGGGCTTCCTCTCTCTCCCTCTCTGTATCTCTCTCTGCGTTTCTCTCTCTGTGTGTGTTTATCTCTCTCTCTCTCCACACAGCAAAAAGGCAGCTGTCAGGGTCCTTGTGTGGCTCAGTCCTTTAAGCTTCTGACTTCAACTCGTGTCATGGTCTTCGGGTCCTGTGATCTAGCTCCAAGTCAGGCTTCCTGCTTATCAGGGAGTCTTCTTCTTCCTCTCCTTCTGCCTCTGCCCCTTCTTCTCCTGCACCACTTGTGTTGACTCTCTTTCTCTCACTATACCAAATAAATAAGTACAATCTTAAAAAGAAGAAGAAGAAGAAGAAGGAGTTTCTTATGATTTGCTTTCCTCTTTTTGTTCCCCTCCCCATATGTTCATCTGTTTTGTTAGTTTTATTTATTTATTCATTCATTTATTTATTTATTGGTGAATCTTTAAAAAATCTATTTTTACACATGTATATTTGAAGAGAAAAATTAAGAATGCTTTAAGGGCTTTGCAGGGAAACAAAAAATATGAGTAGAGACGACAAGTCTGTTAACATTATTACAATCCTTTTCCTTAATTGTTGGGTGTACCAACTGGGTAGAGTCCAGTAGGATGGGCAGTGAAAGAATTGACCCAAGACAGAGCAAAGGGGATTAAAGTTTATTGAATACACTGCAAGGGAGCAGTGTACAGTGCAGCAAAGGAGAGACTATCTGCCACAAGGCAGTGGTTTGGAGCTATAGTTACACGGTGGAGTTTAGAAGTATACACCAAATTCCCATTTTTGGTAAGTAATACACCAAGTTCCCTTTTTTGGTAACCATGCCCAGTTGTAAGTAGCCTATTGGTCACCTAGGCATATGACTATTTTCAAGGGGGTCCCTTAATGAGCCTGTTTGCTTTCAGCCTAGTGGTCACTATGAGTCATTTTATCTTTCTCAGGTTTCCATTTTCAAGCTTATTGTCTAAAAGTGGTCTCTACATTAATGTTTCCTTAATGATTTCCCATGAAGGAGTTCAGATTATGTCACCAAAAAATATGCCACTTTGACATATTGATAAATTTCAGTTAAACAGACATAGGAAGCAGCAGATGCAGGAAGGGCACTCTGACTTCCTTTTTATTTCTAAAAGCAGATGCATTATGCTATGAAAGATGTGCTCCCTGTATTAGAAGGAAAGCAACATTTTTATCAACAAGGATAAGCAGTTGAGAACAAAAGAATTCTATACAAATAGATGTTATGGAAATAATTTGTAGCTTCCTTTAGCCTCCCTATATACTTTTCCACATTGCCTCTCTTTTGTCAGCATACTATAAAAGCATATAGATTTCAACATTTCTATGAGTCTTCATTCTTTCTGAGGGTTTCCAAGTGAATAAGACAATATAAATATATATATATACATATTTTTTTTTTCTTTTGTTGATTGGTCTTATATTAGTTTAATTCTCAGACCCTGCTAAAAAACTCTGAGTGGAGGTAAAAGTTTATTTCCACTATACCCGTATAAGAATATAAACAAAACACAAACTAATGGATTATTAAATTAAATATTGCCAAAGCATGTTAGGGAAAAATATATGTGAAAAATAAGCTGTTCTTAATTTTTTTTTTTAGTTTTCCTATATAGTGGCACTATTTACACTCCTGGTGATAGTGCAAGCCAGGACTCTTGAAAAGTGGCTTTTTTAGAACTGGAAAGCAAGTATAGGTAATTCCGTATCTTCCCTAACAAAAATGTTATTTAGAAAGTTCAGTCTCATCTTGATGGATAGCATTCACTATTTTGCCTTTTACTAACTCCTTGAGCAGCTCTGTGACTTTGTGTGAGTTTATACCCTCATAAAATCTGGTAACTTCTCAGATATTTTAATTAGTGCAGTGCTTGTGAGATACTTGGAAAGTTGTCAAAGCTACTTTCTATTCAGAACTCATAATAATTGGCATCTTTCTGCTTTAAGAGAGTAAAATAGTTGATTGTAGCAAAAATCCTCTTAAACTGTAATACTGTCTACCTGAAGTAGAGGTTAGCACAGTATGGTCCACTAGCAAAGCTAGCCTACCAGGAGTTCTTGTAAAGAATTTTTTTTTGGAACACAGTCACACTAAATTGTGTACATATTGTCTATTGCTGCTTTCACACTATAGCAGAGTGGAGTAGTTGCAACAGACAGTATGACCTTCAAACTCTTGCAATTATTCATGTGTCAAGATTTGCATTGCGAAGTATTTGTTTTATAACAGGTGGGCCTCTATATGCTGCTTACTATAGATTCATATTCACTTTCCTTAATCTAAATCTTCTCATTAAAACTTGAGAATTTATGAAAATCTATTATCTTTATTCTGACCTTTGTGTGGTAAAAATCTCAGTGTATGAAGTATCTCACTCATTCATTCACTCCATGCTTATTTAGCAATTACTGTATTGTGTTAGATGCTCTTCCAATAGTTGTGAAAATCTCAGACACATCCCTTGATTTTATGAAGCTTACCTGAAAGTTCTGTGACTTCCTTCTCATGGCCAGCTTTCCTGCAGTGTCTCCCAATATTTCCCTCCCCACTCTATTGTGGGTCAGACTAGATTATTCACTAACCTCCGAAGACAATGTCATACTATTGTTTCTATCTGGGATACATATCTGTTTCATTCCTAGTTTTCAAAACCCTACCACAGTTTTCATTCTAAAATGAAGGCTGAGCATATTTTACAGTTTTCCTTCCAACCCTCACATTTCAAGAAGTGATATACAATAGATATAAACAATAAAGTTACTTTTATGCTTAAAAACAATAAGGGTTGACTAGTAGATGTGAGAAAAACTTGAAAGAGGAGGACGTTCAATAGATGATCAACCTGAAGAAAGAAAATATGCCCAAAATAGGTATGAGGGACTATTCTACTGTAAAACATGAACTAAACACTGAGAATTATCGATCCTTGTAGAAAAGGAATACCAGAAGTAAGAAGAAACTCAAAGGCAGCGAACAACAAGGACAATTAGAGTATCATAGAATGGGAAACTGGTCCATTTTGCCACTGCAAGTTACAGGCCACCTGACATTTGGGGTAAGTAGCAGCTATTTCAATGTCAACATTGATTTTTTTTTAATTTTTTATTTTTGTAATTTCATTTTTTTTCAGTGTTCCAAGATTTATTGTTTATACACAACACCCAGTGCTCCATGCAATACATGCCCTCCTTAATACCCACCACCAGGTGCTCCCAAATTCCAAACTCCTCCCCCCCCAAAACCCTCAGTTCATTTCTCAGAGTCCACAGTCTCTCATGGTTCATCTCCCTCTCTGATTTCCCCCAACTCACTTCTCCTCTCTAACTCCCAGTGTTCTCTGTGTTATTCCTTATGCTCCACAAATCAGTTGAACCTATGATAATTGACTCTCTCTGCTTGACTTATTTCACTCAGCATAATCTCCACCAGTTCAGTCCATGTTGACAAAAAGTTAATATTCCATTGTATATATGTACCATATCTTCTTTATTCATTCATCTGTTGAAAGGCATCTTGGCTCTCTCCACAGTTCGGCAATGGCGGCCATTGCTGCTATGTTGAAAAAGAAAATCAAACCTGGGACATCATGTTGCCTCATTTCAAGCTTTACTGCAGAGCTGTGATTACCAAAATGGAATGGCACTGGCACAAAAACAGACACATAAACAAGTGTAACAGAGTAGAGAGCCCAGATATGGACCTACAACTCTATGGTGAACTAATATTTGACAAAGCAGGAAAAAATATCCAGTAGAGAAATACAGTCTCTTCCATAAATGGTGCTGGGAATATTGGACAGATATATATAGAATAATGAAATTTGACCATTCTCTTACACCATACACAAAGACAAACTTGAAATGGATGATAGATCTTAATGTGAGGCAGGAACCTATCATCATCCCAGAGGAGAACACAGGCAGTAACCTCTTCAACACTGGCCACAGCAACTACTTTCAAGACATGTCTTCAAAGGCAAAGGAAACAAAAGTGAAAATGAAATTTTGGAACTTCATCAAGATCAAAAGCTTCTGCTCAGCAAAAGAAAGAGTCAACAAAACAAAGAGGCAACCCACAGAATGGGAGAAGATATTCACAAATGATGCTACAGACAAAGGGCTGATATCCAAGATCTATAAAGACCTCCTCAAACTCTACTCACACAAAATAGATAATTATGTCACAAAATGGGCAGAAGACATGAACAAACACTTCTCCAAAGAAGATATACAAATGGCTAACAGACACATGAAAAAATGTTCATCATCATTAGCCATCAGGGAGATTCAAATCCAATCCACATTGAGATACCACCTTACACCAGTCAGAATTTTGAAAATTAACAAGACAGTAAACTAGAAGTATTGGAAACATTGTGGAGAAAGGAGCACACTCTTACCTATTGGTGGGAATGCAAATTGGAGCAGACACTTCGTAAGACAGTGTGGAGATTCCTTAAGGAATTATAAATAGAACTACCCTATGACCCTGCAATTACACTACTGGGTATTACCCCCAAAGATACAGATGTAGTGAAAATCAGGGCCATCTATACCCCAAAGTTCATAGCAACAATGGCCACAGTCTCCATACTGTGAAAAGACCCATGATGCCCTTCAACAGATGAATGGATAAAGAAGATATGGTCCATATATACAATAGAGTATTATGCCTTCATCAGAAAGGATGACTATCCAATTTTGTATCAACATGGATAGGACTAGCAGAGAGTATGCTGAGTGAAATAAGTCAAACAGAGCGAGTCAATTATCATATGGTTTCACATACTTGTGGAGCATAAGGAATAAGATGGAGGACATTGGGAGAAGGAAAGGAAAAGTTAATTGGGGAATTGGAGGGTGAGATGAAGCATGGGAGACTGTGAACTCTGAGAAACAAACTGAGAGTTTTGGAGGGGAGGAGGTTGGGTTTAGGTGAGCCTAGTCATGGGCATTGTGGTGGGGACATATTACCTGGAACACTGGGTGTGGGGCCTAAACAATGAATCTTGGAACACTGAAAATGTAAAATAAAATTAAAAAAAAAGAAACAAATAAAAACTGTTGAAATGGAACACTGTTAATAATTTTAAAATTGTTAAATTAAAAACTGGAACTGAAATTTGACAGTTTAAAAAGGAAATGTCAGGGTACCTAGGTGGATCATTTAGTTAAGCATCTGCCTTCACAACTGGTTATGATTCCAGGGTCTTAGGATGGAGTCCAGCATCGGGCTTCTTGCTTAGTGGGGAGTCTGCTTCTCCCCCTCCCTGTGTCCCTTTCTCCCACCCCCACTCAAGCTCTTGCTCTTTCTCTCAAATAAATAAATAAAATATTTTAAAAATTAAAAAAAAATAATAAAGAGGGGGTAGAGGAGAAGAAGCAGAAGGAAAGGAGGTATAAAAATATATGCTACATTTCTTGTTTTGTGTTGAAGGACAGAAAATAAATACCACTGAATATTTTAGAAAATATAAGTTTAACGTTTGCATCTGAAATTTAACGATAACCACTAGTAGAATACATGCAGAGAGAGACACACTCAAACAAATACAAACACAATATATATTTCAAGAAAAAAAATTAAAGGGGAAAACATGAATTAAGAAAAATAAATGCATGGATATTAGAAAAGACAAAAGTATATAATAATAATAGAACCAAATATATGAAAGTTCATATATATATAAATATAATCAGATTAAGCTCCCTGAGATTTGCTAAAATAACCAATTTAAGTGTTATGTATATGAGATACAAGAAGTGTGAGAATAAGAGATAAAATGTGTACTGGAAAAATACTAATGAAGACATTCAAGTGTGACATTATTAATGTCATTAATTCAAAGCAACAAATATCAAAATGGTACAGAGAGAATATTTCATATTGAAAGAATGGCCCATGGGGAGGAGTCAAGATGGCAGAGAAGTAGCAGGCTGAGACTACTTCAGCTAGCAGGAGATCAGATAGATAGCTTATCTAAAGATTGCAAACACCTGCAAATCCATCGGCAGATTGAAGAGAAGAAGAACAGCAATTCTGGAAACAGAAAAACAACCACTTCCTGAAAGGTAGGACTGGTGGAGAAGTGAATCCAAAGCGACAGGAAGATAGACCCTGGGGGGAGGGGCCAGCTCCCGGCAAGCGGCGGAGCAACGGAGCAAAAAATCAGGACATTTAAAAGTCTGTTACACTGAGAGACATAGCTCCAGAGGCTAAACTGCTGCGAAGCCCATGCGGGGTCAGCCTGGCCTCAGGTCCCGCAGGGTCACAGAATGATCGGGGGTGTCTGAGTGTCGCAGAGCTTGCGGCTATTGGAACGGGAAAGCCGGCTACAGAGATAGAGCTGACGGTAAGCTCGCAGCTCGGGGTTGGTGAGCTCGGAGCACGGCCAGAGGTCAGGCTAACGGGAGTTACTGGGTGCTGTTCTCTGAGGGCACACTGAGAAGTGCGGCCCCGGGCTCTCGGCTCCTCCAGGCCGGAGACCAGAAGCTGCCATTTGTATTCCCATCCTCAAACTCTACGGAAAGCGCTCAGGGAACAAAAGCTTCTGAAAGCAAACCCGAGCGGATTCCTCAGCCCGGCCACTGGTAAGGGCGGTGCAATTCCGCCTGGGGCAAAGACACTTGAGAATCACTACACTAGGTACCTCCCCCAGAAGATCAACAAGAAATCTAGCCAAGACCAAGTTCACCTACCAAGGAGTGCGGTTTCATTACCAAGGAGAGCAGCAGAATTCCAGAGGAGGAGAAAGCAAAGCACGGAACTCATGGCTTTCTCCCTGTGATTTTTTTATTCTTGCAGTTAATTTAATTTTTTTTTCATTTTTTTAAATATTCTTCTGCTAAATTTTTAAACTTCCACCCTTTTCTTTTTTAACGTTTTTTAAATAGTATATCTAATATATATATTTTATCTTTTTTATATTTTTCTTTATTTGTTTTCTTTTTTTAAATTCTTTTCTTTTATTATTTTTTTCTTTCTTTCTTTCTTTTTGAACCTCTATTTATCCCCTTACTCCCCGCTCAAGATTTGGGATCTCTTCTGATTTGGTTAAAGCATATTTTCCTGGTGTTGTTGCCACCATTTTAGTATTTTACTTGCTCCTTCATATACTCTTATCTGGACAAAATGACAAGACAGAAAAATTCAACACAAAAAAAAAGAACAAGAGGCAGTACCGAAGGCTAGGGACCTAATCAGTACAGACATTGGTAATATGTCAGATCTAGAGTTCAGAATGACAATTCTCAAGGTTCTAGCCGGGCTTGAAAAAGGCATGGAAGAATATAGAGAAACCCTCTCAGGAGATATAAAAGCACTTTCTGGAGAAATAAAAGAACTAAAATCTAACCAAGTAGAAATCAAAAAAGCTATTAATGAGGTGCAATAAAAAATGGAGGCTCTCACTGCTAGGATAAATGAGGCAGAAGAAAGAATTAGTGAAATAGAAGACCAAATGACAGAGAATAAAGACGCTGAGCAAAAGAGGGACAAACAGCTACTGGACCATGAGGGGAGAATTCGAGAGATAAGTGAAACCATAAGACGAAACAACATTAGAATAATTGGGATTCCAGAAGAAGAAGAAAGAGAGAGGGGAGCAGAAGGTATACTGGAGAGAATTATTGGGGAGAATTTCCCCAATATGGCAAAGGGAACGAGCATCAAAATTCAGGAGGTTCAGAGAACACCCCTCAAAATCAATAAGAATAGGCCCACAACCCGTCACCTAATAGTAAAATTTACAAGTCTTAGTGACAAAGAGAAAATCCTGAAAGCAGCCCGGGAAAAGAAGTATGTAACATACAATGGTAAAAATATTAGATTGGCAGCTGACTTATCCACAGAGACCTGGCAGGCCAGAAAGCTGGCATGATATTTTCAGAGCACTAAACGAGAAAAACATGCTGCCAAGAATACTATATCCAGCTAGGCTATCATTGAAAATAGAAGGAGAGATTAAAAGCTTCCAGGACCAAAAAAAACTGAAATAATTTGCAAACTCCAAACCAGCTCTACAGGAAATATTGAAAGGGGTCCTCTAAGCAAAGAGAGAGACTACAAGTGGTAGATCAGTAAGGAACAGAGATAATATACAGTAACAGTCACCTTACAGGCAATACAATGGCACTAAATTCATATCTTTCAATAGTTACCCTGAATGTTAATGGGCTAAATGCCCCAATCAAAAGACACAGGGTATCAGAATGGAAAAAAAAAAAATCTATATGTTGCCTCCAATAAACTCATTTTAAGCCCAAAGACACCTCCAGATTTAAAGTGAGGGGGTGGAAAATAATTTATCATGCTAATGGACATCAGAAGAAAGCAGGAGTGTCAATCCTTATATCAGATCAATTAGATTTTAAGCCAAAGACTAGAATAAGAGATGAGGAAGGACACTATATCATACTCAAAGGGTCTGTCCAACAGGAAGATCTAACAATTTTAAATATCTATGCCCCCAACGTGGGAGCAGCCAAATATATAAACCAATAAATAACAAAATCAAAGAAACACATCAACAATAATACAATAATAGTAGGGGGCTTTTACGCTCCCCTCACTGAAATGGACAGATCATCCAAGCAAAAGATCAGCAAGGAAATAAAGGCCTTATATGACACACTGGACCAGATGGACATTACTGATATATTCAGAACATTTCATACCAAAGCAACAGATTACACATTCTTCTCTAGTGCACATGGAACATTCTCCAGAATAGATCACATCCTTGGTCCTAAATCAGGACTCAACAGGTATCAAAAGATTGGGATCATTCCCTGCATATTTTCAGACCACAATGCTCTGAAGCTAGAACTCAACCACAAAATGAAGTTTGAAAAGAAGCCAAATATATGGAGACTAAACAGCATCCTTCTAAAGAATGAATGGGTCAACCGGGAAATTAAAGAAGAATTGAAAAAAATCATGGAAACAAATGATAATGAAAATACAATGGTTCAAAATCTGTGGGATACAACAAAGACAGTCCTGAGAGGAAAATATATAGCGGTACAAGCCTTTCTCAAGAAACATGAAAGGTTGCAGGTATACAACCTAACCCTACACCTAAAGGAGCCAGAGAAAGAACATGAAAGAAACCCTAAGCCCAGCAGTAGAAGAGAAATCATAAAGATCAGAGCACAAAACAATGAAATAGAAACGAAGAAAACAATAGAGCAAATCAACGAAACTAGGAGCTGTTTCTTTGAAAGAATTAATAAAATTGATAAGCCCCTGTCCAGACTTATCAAAAAGAAAAGAGAAAGGTCCCATATAAATAAAATCATGAATGAAAGAGGAGAGATCACAGCTAACACCAAAGAAATACAAACTATTATAAGAACATACTATGAGCAACTCTACACCAACAAATTTGATACTCTGGAAGAAATGGATGTATTCCTAGAAACATATAAACTACCACAACTGAACCAGCAAAAAATAGAAAGCTTGAACAGACCCATAACCAGTAAGGAGATTGAAACAGTCATTAAAAATCTCTAAACAAACAAAAGCCCAGGGCCAGACGGCTTCCCGGGGGAATTCTACCAAACATTTAAAGAAGAACTATTTCCTGTTCTCCTGAAACTATTCCAAAAAATAGAAATGGAAGGAAAACTTCCAAACTCATTTTATGAGGCCAGCATCACCTTGATCCCAAAACCACACAGGGAGCCCATCAAAAAAGAGAGCTATAGACCAATATCCTTGATGAACACAGATGCAAACATTCTCACCAAAATACTATCTAATAGGATACAACAGTACATTAAAAGGATAATTCACCACGACCAAGTGGGAATTCTTCCAGGGCTACAAGGTTGGTTCAACATCCACAAATCAATCAATGCGATACAACACATCAATAAAAGAAAGAACAAGAACCATAGGATACTCTCAATAGATGCTGAAAAAGCATTTGACTAAGTACAGCATCCCTTCCTGATCAAAACTCTTCAAAGTGTAGGGATAGAGGGCACATACCTCAATATTATCAAAGCCATTAATGAAAAACCCACTGAAAATATTCTCAAAGGATAAAAACTGAAAGCTTTTCCACTAAGGTCAGGAACACAGCAGGGATGTCCATTATCACCACTGCTATTCAACATAGTACTAGAAGTCCTAGCCTCTGCAATCAGACAACAAAAGGAAATCAAAGGCATCCAAATCGGCAACAAGTGGTCAAACTATCACTCTTCATAGATGATATGATACTATATGTGGAACACCCAAATGACTGCACTCCAAAACTGCGAGAACTTGCACAGAAATTCAGTAAAGTGTCAGGATATAAAATCGATGCACAGAAATCAGTTGCATTTCTCTACACCAACAACAAGACATAAGAAAGAGAAATTAAGCAGTCAATCCCATTTACAATTGCATCCAAAACCATAAGACACATAGGAATAAACTTAACCAAAGAGGCACAGAATCTATACTCAGAAAACTATAAAGTACTCATGAAAGAAATTGAGGAAGACACAAAGAAATGGAAAAATGTTCCATGCTCCTGGATTGGAAGAATAAATATTGTGAAAATGTCTATGCTACCTAAAGCAATCTACACATTTAATGCAATTCCTATCAAAGTACCATCCATCTTTTTCAAAGAAATGGAACAAATAATGCTAAAATTTATATGGAAGCAGAAAAGACCTCGAATAGCCAAAGGGATATTGAAAAAGAAAGCCAACGTTGGTGGCATCACAATTCCGGACTTCAAGCTCTATTACAAAGCTGTCATCATCAAGACAGAATGGTACTGGCACAAAAACAGACACATAGATCAATGGAACAGAATAGAGAGCCCAGAAATAGACCCTCAACTCTATGGTCAACTAATCTTCAACAAAGCAGGAAAGAATGTCCAATGGAAAAAAGACAGCGTCTTCAAAAAATGGTGTTGGGAAAATTGGAGAGCCACATGAAGAAAAACGAATTTGGATCATTTCCTTACACCACACACAAAAATAGAGTCAAAGTGGATGAAGGACCTCAATGTGAGAAAGGAATCCATCCAAATCTTTGAGGAGAACACAGGCAGCAACCTCTTCGACCTCAGCCGCAGCAACATCTTCCTAGGAACATCGCCAAAGGCAAGGGAAGCAAGGGCAAAAATGAACTATTGGGATTTCATCAAGATCAAAAGCTTTTGCACAGCAAAGGAAACAGTTAACAAAATCAAAAGACAACTGACAGAATGGGAGAAGATATTTGCAAACGACATATCAGATAAAGGACTAGTGTCCAAAATCTATAAAGAACTTAGCAAACTCAACACCCAGAGAACAAATAATCCAATCAAGAAATGGGCAGAGGACATGAATAGACATTTCTGCAAAGAAGACATCCAGATGGCCAACAGACACATGAAAAAGTGCTCCATATCACTCGGCATCAGGGAAATACAAATCAAAACCACAATGAGATATCACCTCACACCAGTCAGAATGGCTAAAATCAACAAGTCAGGAAATGACAGATGCTGGCGAGGATGCGGAGAAAGGGGAACCCTCCTACACTGTTGGTGGGAATGGAAGCTGGTGCAGCCACTCTGGAAAAGGGCATGGAGGTTCCTCAAAATGTTAAAAATAGAACTGCCCTATGACCCAGCAATTTCACTACTGGGTGTTTACCCTAAAGATACAAACGTAGTGATCCGATGGGGCACGTGCACCCGAATGTTTATAGCAGCAATGTCCCCAATAGCCAAACTATGGAAAGAACCTAGATGTCCATCAACAGATGAATGGATAAAGAAGAGGTGGTATATATACACAATGGAATACTATGCAGCCATCAAAACAAATGAAATCTTGCCCTTTGCGACAGCATGGATTGAACTAGAGCATATCATGCTTAGCGAAATAAGTCAAGCAGAGAAAGACAACTATCATATGATCTCCCTGATATGAGGAAGTGGTGATGCAACATGGGGGCTTAAGCGGGTAGGAGAAGAACAAATGAAACAAGATGTGATTGGGAGGGAGACAAACCATAAGTGACTCTTAATCTCACAAAACAAACTGAGAGTTGCTGGGGGGAGGGGGTTTGGGAGAAGGGGGTGGGATTATGGACATTGGGGAGGGTATAGATACATATCTATAAATCATGGAATATAACTCAGCCATAAAAATGGATGAGATCATGCCACTTGCAATAACATAGATGGATCTAGAATATATTATGTTAAATGAACTAAATTAGTCTAAAATAAATTTTTGATTCAAAAACTTAGAGAACCATAAAATATAAGTTACAGAAAAAATTAATAAAGTTAAGTACAAAAATTAATGATAGAAAATAAAACAAAATATAAACTTGATCAATAAAACAAAAGCTAATTGCAAGGACCAAAATGTTACACAAACTATTCTTGCATACAACTAAGGAAAAAACAGAAATATAAATAAACAGCATAAGGAATAAAAAGAGAACATATATAAAGAGGAAATTAAAACTGTTAATTAACTCAAAGTATGGAAATGCTTTAATGCTGATATGGTAAAATTGCCAAGATATTTGTTGAATAAAATAAATTTCAAAGCCCATACAAAATATGCTCCTCTTCAGGTGAAAACTCAAAACAAAGCAACATTTTGTATGTAAATGTGTTTTAGAAAAGTGTGTAAGGACACATACTTACCAAAAGCAGTTGCTGCTGGCAGACAGAACATGGCTTTTGGGATAGTGTTCAAATTGTGTTTTAGCCTTACTTGTAATATTTTAATTATTTTACCAAGGGAACATATTTATTTATTACTTATTAGTTAAAATTATCTCATGTCTGTCAGAATGGCTAAAATTGAAATCTCAAGAAATAAGTGTTTGTGACAAAATGGAGAAAAAGGAACCCTTACACTGTTGGTGGAAATGCAAACTGATGCAGCCTCTGTGGAAAACAGTATGGTGATAACTCAAAAATTAAAAACAGAGCTACCCTTTGTTCTAGTAACAACTACTGGGTATTTACCCAAAGAATACAAAAACACTAATCAAAGGAATATATGCACCTCCAAGTTTATTATAGCATCATTTACAATAGCCAAACTATGGAAGCAGCCTGTGTCCATCAATAGATGCATGGATAAAGAAGATGTGGTATAAATACATATATATACACTGTGGAATATTATTCAGCCATAACAAGTGAAATCTTGCCATTTGCAACATGGAGTTAGATAGTGTATTGCTAAGCCTTATTTTAAACCAGTCAGAGAAAGACAAACACCATATGATTTTATTCACAAGTGGAATTTAAGAAACAAAACAAATGAGCAAAGGAAAAAGAGAGTGGGAGACAAACCAAGAAATGCACTCTTAACTATAGAGAACAAACAGTTGGTTACAAGAGGGGAAGTGGGTGGAGGGATGGGTGAAATAGGTGATGGGGATTAAGAGTACATTTATCTTGAGGAGCACTGAGTAATATATAGAATTGCTGAATCACTATATTTTACACCTGAAATTAATATTGCACTTTGTGTTAACTACACAGGGATTAAATTTTTAAAAATGAAAAAAAAAATAGCCTAATATGTAACAATCACAACAAAATAATTTCAACAATGTTATTGTTATTGGATTACAGAGATAATGGAGTGAATTTAAGGAAACAACAAGGGGGTGGGGCAGGTAGGAATCAGATAAATATTCTTGTAAAATATTGATGCTTGCCATGAAGGTGAAATGGGAGCAGGTGAAAAGTATTAAGAAAGATTTGTGTTTGAGAAAGTTAATCAGTTGTTAGAGAATGTTTGTAATGCATCTGTAATAAAAAAGTTATTTGTGAGCATGCCTTATTTCCCTTTCTAAATTATATGTTGAGGGCATGAGTTTCATTTATTTTGGAATCCAACCATAGCACCCAGCCAAATGTTTATTTGTAAGTAAGGACTTAAGAAAGTTTCTTAAATTGAATTTAAATTGTAATGCTCTAATTTCATACAAGTGAGAGTATCCTCAAAGTGTATTACTCTCCTTAATTCCTAAAATATTATCAATGATTAGAATTATGTGATTCTTAGAGAAAAATACTTAAAGTACAAAATTTATTAGTTATTAATCATAACCACTGCTGAATTTTGCAGTAAGTTTTCCTGACTTTCAGTATTGTAATTTAGCAATGCAATGCTTGTTAATAGAAAATAACTAATGTAACATAACAAATAATAATAATGGAGAAAAAAAAGAAAATGGAGATATGGTTAAAGTCCTAGGCCTCATTATAAAATCTAAAGACCTTATTATTTCAAACTATATGAGGAAAAAATTTTTCAAAATGTTTTAGTATGTTTAAAAAATGATAATTGTTTTTCATGCTATTATTTGATTCAAACATGGAACAATCCATTAATTAACTATTTGAAGTAGTGGGTGCAGTTTGAACTTACGGGTAAGCTGTAGTTCCCCATGGCTAACTTAGAGTTCAAGCAGATCTAAGACACCAATGAGTCCTTGATGTATAACTGTGGTAATTTCTGTCTTTCAAAACATTCCGAATTTAAGAAGTTGCCTATCAGAATAAACTTCTATGATGAATAAAATTCACCAAATGGTGAATTATTAATGTTCCTCAGGAATAATTTGATAAGGAGATTCTTATTGTTAGGCTGTCTATCATCTATAAAGCTTTCATATAAAGCATAAAAATGACTTCTACTACAGTAACAATAATAAAAAAAGAAGAATCATTTACTTAATTGCATGTGATCTTGATATTTTTTGTGTTAAATTTCCTTTCTTTTAGTCATAGTCCTATTCTTCACTCAAGACTTAAAACAACAAGGGGCATCTAGGTGGCTCGGTCAGTTAAGCATTTGTCTTGGGCTCAGTTCAAAATATCAAGATCCTGGGATCGGGTGCCACATTGGTCTCCCTGCTCAGTGAGGAGCCTGCTTTTCCATATCCCTCTGCCACTCACCATACTTGTGCTTCTCTCTCTCCCTGATAATTACATACGTACATACATACATACATATATACACAATACATACATGCATGCATACATACATACACAAGTCAGCCAGAGCTGCAGAAAATTCCACGCTCTGAATTTCTGGCCTCTTCCTTTGATCTCTATGCATGATCTAGATAATTCCAATATTCACTTTATACTACCAAAAGATAGAAAATCCTTGTCAACTCTTCTACTATCCCCACCCCTGCTTTATTGAGATATAACTCACATATAACATTATGTAAGTTTGAGGTGTACAACATGATGATTTGATACACATGTATTTTCTGAAATGATTACTACAATAAATTTAGTTAACACTTCATGATATTACATGATTAATTTTTATTTTGTAGTGAGACCATTGAAGATTTATTGTCTTAAGGACTTTCAAGTACATAAAGAAGTAGTTTTTTAAAGATTTTATTTATTTATTTGAGAGAGAGAGGGAGAGAGAGAGAAAGCATGAACAGTGGGGAGAGGGAGAAGGAGGCTCCCTGCTGAGCTAGGAGTCCTACATTGGCCTTGATTCCAGGACCCTGGGACCATGACCTGAGCTGGAAGCTGATGCTTAACCGGCTGGGCCACCCAGGTGGCCCAGAAAACAGTATTGTTAACTGTAGTCACCATGCTGTGCTTTAGATCCCAGGGTGTGTTCATCTTATAACTGGAAGTTTGTACCCTCTGACCAATGTATTTCCATCCTATTTCCCAGCTCCTGGCAGCCACCACTCTACTCTGTTTCTATGAACTTGTCATTTTTATATTCCACATGTAAGTGATATCATACAGTATTTGCCTTCTGTTGCCTGGCTTATACCCCTTATATCTTTTAAGACATTTTGTTAACACTTATGAACAAAGAATTGCTTTGAGCTAGTAAAGTTCTCAAAGTATTTTATAAAAATCACAACACTATTTTCCACATACTTATAGAAATGTCTCCACACAACACAAACTTTCAACTATTTAACTATTAAACAGAATTTCCCTTTCCATATTGACATAATTTGTAGCAAGAAGAAAACAAAAAATAGGAAAATTCAGCCTCCCTCAAAAATTAAGAATAGATGCAATAAACTTCTCCCTTGAACCTATCTTAAATCTTTGTTTGAACATGGGTTTGTGAACAATGCAGATGTTCAGTTTGCAGCATTCTCTAAAAAACTCAGAAAAGCATTCCTGGAAGGGATCAAAGAAGGAGTAGTTACCTTGCTCTATAGAGAATTTTTTCTTTAGACTTATAGCTAACGACATGACAGAAAATGAGTTGATTACTCAAAAATTTATGATAGTGGAGATATCTAAAAGTAAATGAACTAACTACAGACCTTTGTTCACTTGGCTTGTGTCTTCCTCACTAGAATTACTATCTAAACATAAAAAAATATCCTTCTTCAATGTGCATCCTGAAGTTTATATTCATGCTGTCAATTTATGTTGCAATTATATTGGGGTAACATAACTCTACAAATAATCACACTAGTTTTTTCCTTTTTCATTAAAACAGTGCCATCTTGGGACACCTGGGTGGCTCAGTCAATTAAGCCACTGCCTTCGGCTCAGGCCATGATCCCAGAGTCCTGAGATCGAGTCCCACATCAGGCTTCTTGCTTGGCAGGGAGCCTGCTTCTCTCTCTACCTCTGCCTGCCACTCTGCATGCTTGTGCACTCTCTCTCTCTCTCTGACAAATAAACAATCTTAAAAAAGAAATAAAAAAAAGCAGTACCATCTCCATGGTAAGTGTAGGAGATTTTATATATATATATATATACACATAAATATATATATATATATAATATATCATACATATTATATCATATAATTATGATTTTTATATATCATACATTATATAATCATAGTAATGATTATATAATAATTATAACAGAATATATTATATATTATATTGTATTTGTATTACATATATATGTATATATACATATATATATGCCTTGATTTTTAATTCAGAAGCAAATTCATCAATTATGTAGACATTCTATTCTCCTTATTGGTAGTTTGACAAATAAAGGTGTGCCTTGGTATAGGCCACAGAGGAAGAGTTAAGTGGACAAACAGTAACAATAAGGTAAGGCAGAGTGGGTTGCCTGCTTCTTAGTACTCATAGTAATTGTTTTAAACTGCATTCCTTAACTTACTATGCTGCAAATAATTATAAGAATTTTAAATACAAAATGCTAATTTCCATGGAAGAAGATCCATTATTGCACTATGATTATCCAGACTTTTTGGTTGTTTTGAACCTATGTAGCACTAAATTCTATTAAAGATGCCATTTGTTAATGCAGATAAATCAGTTTAATGACAATTGTTTTTATAATGGTAACTCAGTTAATTTTGAACCCGTAATTTGTCTATGTTTAAAAAACAAAACAATGAAATTGTGGTGAAAGTGATTGACTTTTGTTAGGAATGGACTGGAGAAGGAAGAAGGAAACAATGTCTACAAGTGCTGAAGACACTAATCAAGAGTACAGTCCAGGAATGGAATAGTGTTCCAGCTTGGGAGTGGGAGCATGGAACTGAAAGACAAGCAGCTCCCTTTGTCCACTCTTTCTTCCCTGTCCCTCAGTTTCTTATTAATTATTCTGTCTCATGGAAAAGGATTGAAAACATGTTAGAGGAATAAAAAGCACATTGAAGACCTGCTGTAAAAACAGCACAGAAAAGGCTGTCCTGATCCTGATTGTTGGGGTTTATGTAAGGACCCCCCCCACACACTTTGTCTTGGCATGATTAGGCAAAGAAGGAGACCGAGGACAACTCTCTCTACTCTGGGCAATGAACTTTGGGTAGCTGAGAAAAGTGGCACTTGCCTGAGGAGACTGGGAAATTGCCTATCTATAAAAATGTGAGGGGTACTGGAGCTGGCTTTCCCTAGATTTCAGTGCCTCCAATATGCACTGCCATTCTTCCCATAACCATCCCTAGCATCAGTTCTAGGCATTTTTCTGTCCCCCAAATATTTGCCTTTAGTTTTTCTTTTGATTATATACTACTCTATATGCCTTTAGTTTTCCTTTTGATTATATACTACTGTATATGGGGAGAGATGAGAAGAATATTTTAATTATTAAAATGTTGAATGTAACTTGTGAATAGCCAGTGCAATGTAAGAAAAAAAGAATATGATCACAGTGGTTGTTACAGGGTTACTTGTCATTGTAGCCCTATTTGAAAGGATAATATTTAACTGGGGACTCACTGATATGTAAATTTTAAAAACACCAGTCAGAAAGAACCTATATCTAAACATCATGTTTTCCAGAAGGATGTTTATTCTGTAGAAAATTGTAAGGTAATTTCTCTTTTTTTTTTTTTTTTTTTTTTTTTTTACTTTATGAGCAGGCCGCAGTTAAGAAAAAAAAAAAAAAAAACATAACATTTAGGAGTCCCATTTTCTTTAAAACTAGTGAAGGGAGTAATCTTCCTCATGCATGTACTATATACTCATAATCTAAAGATAGAACATTGGGGCACCTGGGTGGCTCAGTGAGTTAAAGCCTCTGCCTTTGGCTCAGGTCATGATCCCAGAGTCCTGGGATCGAGCCTTGCATCTGGCTCTCTGCTCAGCAGGGAACCTGCTTCGCCCTGTCTCTCTCTGTCTGCCTCTCTGCCTACTTGTAATCTCTGTCTGTCAAATAAATAAATAAAATAAAATAAAGGTGGAGCACTATTCAACAGGGTTTTATGTGAGTTTGTGCACATTGAAATAAACTTCCTTCCCATGGCATGCAATTTGTTACAACAAGGTCAGTTTGAGGCAAAAAGGCCTATTCTTCAAAAAAAAAAAAAAAAAGGCCTATTCTTAGGTCAAGAAGGTCCTTATGTGCTATTTGTAAACAGTACTGAAGCACTAGGATCATTCTTTTTTTCAAACTAACAGAAAAATCTGAGGAAGTAAAAAAAAATAAAAAACGAAAAGAAATGAAAAAAAAAAAAAGCCAACTTTTTTTTCCAAACTTATTTGGGCAGAAGGGTGACCTGAATTCAGCTAATAGTAGGCATAATAAAATAATTAAGGACATTAAGTATACTATAAAAAAAGTTAGGGTTAAATAACAACCACACCATATACTAACTGTATGACCTTGAATATATTATTTAATTATTCTCTCAGTTTCCTTGTGTAAAAAGTGAAGAAAGTGATTGTATGTATTTCACAGAGCTCTTGTGCCATTTAAATATGTTAGTACTTACTCATAATAGCCAAGATATGGAAAACTGCATGAAGATTCGTTGGTTCAACATCCGCAAATCAGTCAATGTGATACAACACATCAATAAAAGAAAGAACAAGAACCATATGATACTCTCAATAGATGCTGAAAAAGCATTTGACAAACTACAGCATCCCTTCCTGATCAAAACTCTTCAAACTGTAGGGATAGAGGGCACATACCTCAATATCATCAAAGCCATCTATGAAAAACCCACCGCAAATATCATTCTCAATGGAGAAAAACTGAAAGCTTTTCCGCTAAGGTCAGGAACACGGCAGGGATGTCCATTATCACCACTGCTATTCAACATAGTACTAGAGGTCCTAGCCTCAGCAATCAGACAACAAAAGGAAATTAAAGGCATCCAAATCGGCAAAGAAGAAGTCAAATTATCACTCTTCGCAGATGATATGATACTATATGTGGAAAACCCAAAAGACTCCACTCCAAAACTACTAGAACTTATACAGGAATTCAGTAAAGTGTCAGGATATAAAATCAATGCACAGAAATCAGTTGCATTTCTCTACACCAACAGCAAGACAGAAGAAAGAGATATTAAGGAGTCAATCCCATTTACAATTGCATCCAAAACCATAAGATACCTAGGAATAAACCTAACCAAAGAGACACAGAATCTATACTCAGAAAACTATAAAGTACTCATGAAAGAAATTGAGGAAGACACAAAGAAATGGAAAAATGTTCCATGCTCCTGGATTGGAAGAATAAATATTGTGAAAATGTCTATGCTACCTAAAGCAATCTACACATTTAATGCAATTCCTATCAAAGTACCATCCATCTTTTTCAAAGAAATTGAACAAATAATGCTAAAATTTATATGGAACCAGAAAAGACCTTGAATAGCCAAAGGGATATTGAAAAAGAAAGCCAACGTTGGTGGCATCACAATTCCGGACTTCAAGCTCTATTACAAAGCTGTCATCATCAAGACAGCATGGTACTGACACAAAAACAGACACATAGATCAATGGAACAGAATAGAGAGCCCAGAAATAGACCCTCAAATCTATGGTCAACTAATCTTCGACAAAGCAGGAAAGAATGTCCAATGGAAAAAAGACAGCGTCTTCAATAAATGGTGCTGGGAAAATTGGACAGCCACATGCAGAAAAATGAAATTGGACCATTTCCTAACACCACACACAAAAATAGACTCAAAATGGATGAAGGACCTCAATGTGCGAAAGGAATTCATTAAAATCCTTGAGGAGAACACGGGCAGCAACCTCTTCGACCTCTGCCGCAGCAACATCTTCCTAGGAACAAGGCAAAAGGCAAGGGAAGCAAGAGCAAAGATGAACTATTGGGATTTCATCAAGATCAAAAGCTTTTGCACAGCAATGGAAACAGTTAACAAAATCAAAAGACAACTGACAGAATGGGAGAAGATATTTGCAAACGACATATCAGATAAAGGACTAGCGTCCAGAATCTATAAAGAACTTAGCAAACTCAACACCCAAAGAACAAATAATCCAATCAAGAAATGGGCAGAGGACATGAACAGACATTTCTGCAAAGAAGACGTCCAGATGGCGAACAGACACATGAAAAAGTGCTCCATATCACTCGGCATCAGGGAAATACAAATCAAAACCACAATGAGATATCACCTCACACCAATCAGAAGGGCTAAAATCAACAAGTCAGGAAATGACAGATGCTGGCGAGGATGCGGAGAAAGGGGAACCCTCCTACACTGTTGGTGGGAATGCAAGCTGGTGCAGCCACTCTGGAAAACAGCATGGAGGTTCCTCAAAATGTTGAAAATAGAACTGACCTATGACCCAGCAATTGCACTATTGGGTATTTACCCTAAAGATACAAATGTAGTGATCCAAAGGGACACATGCACCCGAATGTTTATAGCAGCAATGTCCATGATAGCCAAACTATGGAAAGAACCTAGATGTCCATCAACAGATGAATGGATCAAGAAAATGTGGTATATATACACAATGAAATACTATGCAGCCATCAAAAAAAATGAAATCTTGCCATTTGCGACAACATGGATGGAACTAGAGCGTATCATGCTTAGCGAAATAAGTCAAGCAGAGAAAGACAACTATCATATGATCTCCCTGATATGAGGAAGTGGTGATGCAACATGGGGGCTTAAGTGGGTAGGAGAAGAATCAATGAAACAAGATGGGATTGGGAGGGAGGCAAACCATAAGTGACTCTTAATCTCACAAAACAAACTGAGGGTTGCTAGGGGGAGGGGGTTTGGGAGAACGGGGTGGGATTATGGACATTGGGGAGGGTATGTGCTTTGGTGAGTGCTGTGAAGTGTGTAAACCTGGTAATTCACAGACCTGTACCCCTGGGGATAAAAATATATGTTTATAAAAAATAAAAAAAAAAAGATTCTTCAAAAAATAAAGATCAAAGTACCTTATGGTCAAGCAACCCATTTCTGGGCACTTATCCAAAACAATTAAAATCAGGATCTCAGGACACCTCAGTGGCTAAGTTGATTAAATGTCTGTCTTCAGCTCATGATCCCACGGTCCTGGGATCAAGCCTTGTGTTGGGTTCCTTGCTACACAGGGACGGTGCTTCTCCCTCTCCTTCCACCTCCCTATTCATGTGTGCTCTCTCTGTATGTCTCTCAAACAATTAAGGTCTTTAAAAACATCAGGATCTCAAAGAAATAATTGCACTTCCATGTACACTACAGCATTAGTCACAAAAGCCAAGAGCTAGAAACAACTTAAATTTCCATTATTAGATGAATGGATAAAAAAAAATGTGATATATATGGAATATTATTCAGTCATAAAATGAAGATCCTGGCATTTGTGACAATATGTATGAAACTGGTAGACATTATGCTATGTGCAATAAGACAGATAGAAAAAAACATATACTCTATGATCTTACTTATTTGTGGAGTCTTAAACTTTTTTTTTTTTTTAACTCATCCAACCAGAGTAGAAAGGTGTTTGCTGCATGGTTGCGGGAAATGATCAGATATTGGTCAAAGAGAACAAATTTTTTTTTTTTTATAAAATGAGTAACTTCTGGGTTTCTAATGTGCTGTATGATGACTCTAAGATTGTATTGGATACTGGTATGCCTGGGTGGCTCAGTGGGTTGAGCCTCTGCCTCTGGCTCAGGTCATGATCTCAGGGTCCTGGGATACAGCCCTGCATCAGGCTTTCTGCTCAGCAGGGCTCCCCATCTGCCTCCCCATCTGCTTGCCTCTCTGACTACTTGTGATCTCTCTCTCTGTCAAATAAATAAATAAAATATATATTTTAAAAAGATAGTATTGGATACTGAAATTGGTTAAGAGAGTAGACCTTAAGAATTCTACATGCACATGCACACAACACACACACACACCAAATGCTAACTATGTGAGCTGATGAATATGTTAATTAATGTGATTGTGGTAATCATTTCACAATGCATACATATATTAAATAATCACATTAAACCCTTTAAATATATACAATTTTATCAATTATATGTCAATAAACAATATATTGACTAATGTAACTTGAATTTGAAGAACAGAGCTAAATTAATACAGAATCGGCTGGATCCAAGATTCCAAATAATGTCTTTTGGGTTTTAGATATTTTCCTCTCTTTCTTTCTCTCTCTTTGTCTACCCCCTTCTCTCTCTTCCTTTATTTCTTTAATTTAGTCTCCCAGCTTTTCTTTGTTGTTGTTGTTGTTGTTTACATAATTCTTAGGCAGATTCTTTCATATTGTGAAATACATATTCCTAGGCAGCTCTAGGATGACACTGTCTTCGATGTCCAGGTTTTCAGAAAAAAAAAAAAATCTCTTTCTGAGTCCATATCTAGCCCCATAAAATACTCTGATTATTCTGACTATGGACCATTCATTGTGTCCAGCGCTACTGAGTACTCTGATTGGTCAGGCTGATTCATAAACCTGCCATTTAGAAAGAATAAAAAGAGCCTCATCATTTTGGGGTCTATGAGAATTGTATGGCACAATGATGCTGAACTCTATTTAACCTTAGAAACAACTGGGAATCTCTTTTGTAACAAATAAAGGGCCCTAGGGCATAGCCATTAAATTATGTAAAAAGAATGTGCATCAAGAGTTGAAGACCACTGAAATAACATGATATGAGAGGTCATTCCCAAAGGAGGAAAAACAGGTCTTGTTTGTTTTGGCCAGAAAAGAAAAGAGTCATAGAAAACAGCACAAAACAGACGTTAACTACTAGAGTTTAGCAAAATGCTTAGTACATCCTAAAACCTAAAATTTTAGTTATTATTAATATTTCATTATGAAATAGGAAGATACAGGGTGATGACTTAAAATGTTAGTGTGTACCACTTCCTTTACATATGCAAGCAGTAACTGTAGGCTAATAGAAAAGAAAAAAAAAACAACAATTTTGAGGAAAGAAAGATTAAAAAGATGGTAGATGATCAAAGCAAGGCATAGGTAGATTTTTATGAGAACAAAATTATTCTAAAAACCTGAAAAAAAATCTAATTAGGGTGTCTGCATGGCTCAGTCTTTTAAGCATCTGCCTTCAGCTCAGGTCATAATCCCAAGGTCCTGGGATTGAGCCCCTTGTTAGGCTGCCTGCTCAACAGGGAGTCAGCTTTTCCCTCTGCCCCTCCCCCCACTCATGCTCGCTCTCTCTCTCTCTCTCTCTCTCAGATAAATAAATAAAATCTTTAAATAAATAAATAAATAATTTTAATAATTGATTCAGAACATTTTATGGCCTAAACAAATATTTATTGAGGATCTACTATGTACCAGACATTGTTCATCTACTATGGGTTTATTAGTAAATAGAAGAAAAAAAGAAAAAAAAATTCCCTACTCTTGTGTAGTTTACTTTTTAGTCAATAGAAATAGGCAATTAACAAAAAGAATAATCAATATATCATGTAGTCATAAGTGCTATGAAGACAAAAGAGAGAATAGGGAGACGCCAGATAGAGGGTAGGAGAGGAGGTAGTGGTTTGCTGCAAGTTTACATAGGATGGCCTGGGAGTCTTCTATGAAGTAACGTTTCAGTAAAATCTGAAAGAAGTTAAGAGAGTACATATATTTACATTTAGAAGATAAGTATTCTAGGCCAATTAAAGTAAAAAGGAAATACTTTAAAGTGGGAACATGCCTGGAGCTTTTGAAGGACAGAAAGGAAGCCAGGAAAATTGTAGTAAAGTAAATAAGGGGGTGTCACAGCCAGTGCAACAAATCGACCAAGAAAACGTGAAGGCTAAGAGGATGGTGAAAAGAAATTAAGAGACAAAGAGATGGGGGCAGGAGGGACACTGAGGAAGATGTCCAACAGTGCCAATTTTATTCCATATCTTACAAGCATTTATAAGGCAGACCACAATAGAAGGAGTAATACATCAATATCTATTCAGATGACTGCAAGTTTCTATAACAAGTTTACATTAACTACAAGCAAACCTCATGATGCCAAGTAGTCTCAGCTAAAGCCGTTAGCAAGACAATCAACCAGGGAGTGGGTTATGGGAGGTACAGGAACAACAAGGACCACTAAGAACTTATGACCCTGACCACATTGTTCCCTTCTGTAGGGGGAGTGTGTGGGAAGTCACGTAGGTGAGCGCACGACACATAGCATAGACCCTTTTCTCAGTGTTACTCAACTTTCCCATCCTTAACCTTGTCAAGGTGTCT
Source organism: Mustela lutreola (assembly GCF_030435805.1). NCBI lineage: Eukaryota > Metazoa > Chordata > Mammalia > Carnivora > Mustelidae > Mustela > Mustela lutreola. The sequence goes on from NC_081308.1 coordinate 82,821,654, forward strand.
GGACTTTGAAGGAGACACAAGTCAGGGCCTGGTTTGATCCTCGACTCCAACCATGCCATAGCTTCCAACAAGGGGGAGATAAATAGGACATGATATTAGGGAGGTCGAGAGAGACCAGATTATGTAGGACCTTAAAGATAAGAGCTCGATAAACTTACTATAATGGGCCCAGATAGCAAAAATTTCAGGCTTCATGAGCCAAAAGAAAAAATTGAAGATATTGTGTAGGTACTTAACGTAACAACAGAGAAAACAAATATCCACTATTTTTATTGACAGAATTCAAAATACAATATTCATAACTGACTACAATATTTTGTAACACAGGTTGACCAACCAGAAGAATGGCATTCTTTCAGATGGGAGGAGCATAAAATTTATCTTAGTGGACTTCAAATGTGGTGTTTCCTATGATCAAAATCAATTGCAATTATTAAGCACTTAATGCTAATCTGTAATGAGGGTTTATGTATTTCATTATTGAAAGATTTATATTTTTACACCAATAGATATTTCAAAATATGGATATTGATTTATGGGTCTATAGCTTTAAATGAGCATACTCATTGCTTGGAAAACATAAAAAGAATTCCATTATCCTCTTGATATTTGTCTTTTAGTATGTCAGTATATTGCAAATTAACCTAAATTGAAGGTGAACATGAGGTGACAGTTCCTCAGTGGCACAGTTTAGATTTTGAAAAATGGATATTTTCTTTTGCACTGGTGTAAAAATCAGGAAAATACTTTTGGAACTGTATTTTGAACTCAGTAAATGTATCCACACAAATTTTTAGAGAAATCTAAACCTTGTTTCCTATTTAAACTTTTTATAGGATGGAAGTGTACTGAGGTTCTTGACATTACTTGTGATGCAAATGTTAATGGTCTTCAAAATGGTTGCCACAGTACAAGCTTCACAAACAAGTGCTATTTTGCCTTATAACTGTAGGTTGAATTCATTCATAAACATTATGAAGTTTCTGCAGCAAGAACTAATTCATAAATCTTTTTGGTGTTCAAAAATAAAGGTTGAAAACAATTATTATTCAGAAAAACTTAAATTATCAACTCTGAGATAAAAAAGTAATAAAACTATAAAACTGCTAAGTTATCAAACTGTTTTCTGTTTGATGAAGTCAAGATACACAGGTTTTAATACTGATAATGGTTCTGTACACAAGAATGAGTAAAATTTACCATTGACTAATGGTTCAATAACACATGACACATTCAGAAGTTTTCCATAACGTACCTGCTGATGAATAATATAATGAATAACCATAGCCTTTGAACAGTTCACATTTCCATGTGATTTGAAACTTTATTCAACTAATACTTTCTCTGCTCCATGAATATTGTTACTACCATCAATTTCACACTTCTTAACAGACTCCATTTGATGGTGTACTGAGTTGGTGTTTTCTCAACTTCTTTGAAAATGTTCTTTCTGACAGCTTTGGAGGACAGGAATGAAGACAGTGGTCTCCCAATCTGCATAACCGTAGGAGCTCAGAGCTTAGGGCCCCACTCCTAAGTGCACCCTCAGAGAAAATTCGTAATTTCCTCCCTTCTCCCTGGTCCCCAGCTGCACTCTGAACTCACCCAGCCTGTGACTGAGCATTTCTATTTCTGGTACATGGCTCCATTTGGAGTCTTCAAACCCAGCTGATTATTGCAGCATGCTCCCATATACCTCCTCGCAAGAGAAGATTTATTTATCTGGAGAGAAGGGACAAGGTGGAAGAGGAGTTGGAGACCTATATTTCTACTGGTCCCCAGAAGTGAGCTAAATATCTACCAGAACACTCTGAACACCCATGAAATCAGACTGAGGTGTAAGATTATACACATCTAGATCTCTACGGGGGGGTGGGGCAGGAGATCATGAGTGAAGAGGGGCATCTTGACTGGATCATGGTTGATTCATTCAGCTATAGATACCCTCAACCTCCTCTCACCAAAATGACTAGGAGGAGGAACAACCAACAGAAGAAAAATTCAGAGACTGTGACCTCTGCCAAAGAACAATTGGCTATGGAAAACAAACAAACAACAACAAAAAAAACCAATATGTTGGAAATGGAATTCAAGGTAAAAAATTGTCCAGGCAATGGTTAGGTTGGAGAAGACCATTAGCAGCAAAATGGAATCTCTAATGGTGGAAGTGAGAGCTGATATGGCAGAAGTCAAAAATGTTATCAAGGAGATCCAATCTAATCTAAATACTCTAACAGCTAGGGTAACTGAGGCAGAAGATCAAATTAGTGATCTAGAAGACAAACTGATAGAAAAGCAAGATCAGGAGAATGCCTGGAGCAAACAACTTAGAAGCCATGAAAACAGAATTAGGGAAATAAATGATGCCATAAAACATTCCAATGTCAGAATTATTGGGATTCATGATGGGGTGGAAAAAGAGAGAAACTAGGAGTTATATTTGAAGAAATACTGGATGAAAATTTCCCTAATCTGGGGAATGGAACAAGTGTTCATGTTCTAGAGGCAGAAAGGACATCCCCAAAGATCAACGAGTCTAGAAAGCCCTCCAGACACTTAATTGTGAGATTCATGATAACAAATTCAGACATGAAGTCTTAAGAGCAGCTAAAGGGAAGAGATTCCTTACATACAGAGGAAGGGCCATCAAAATAATGTTAGCCCTGTCTACAGAAACCTGGTGAGCCAGAAAGGGCTGGCAAGACATATTTAGGGCACTAAATGTTAAGAACATGCAGCCAGGAATACTTTATCCAGGAAGGCTGACATTCAGAATGGATGGAGAGCTAAAGAGTTTCCAAAAACAGCAAGGTCTAAAGGATCATGTGACCACCAAGCTAGCACTACAAGAAATACTAAGGGGTGTTCTATAAAAGAAGAAAGAACCCAAGAGTGACATAGAACAAGAATTTACAGAGACAATCTGTGGAAAGAAGGGCTTAACAGGCAACATGATGTCAATAAAAATTTATTTTTCAATAATCACTCTCAATGTGAATGGCCTAAGTGCTCCCATAAAAAGGCATAGGGTGGCAAACTGGATAAAACGACAGGACTCATTCATATGCTATCTACAAGAGACACTTTTGGAACCTAAAGATACATCCAGACTGAAAGGGAAGGGATGAAGAGCCATCTTTCATGCCAATGGGCCTCAAAAGAAAGCTGGGGTAGTGATTCTCATATTAGATAAATTCAATTTTAAGCTAAAAACTGAACTGTAATCAAGGATACAGAAGGACACTACATCATCTTAAAGGGTCTATCCACCAAGAAGATCTAATAATTGTAAATATTTATGCCCCCAACATGGGAGCACCAACAACATAAGCCAACTGGTAAAGAGTCCTATTGATATGAATACATCATATTCATATGGGGATCTTAACATGCCACTCTCAGCAACAGAGAGATCATCTAAGCAGAAAATCAACAAAGAAACAAGATCTTTGATTGAAGCATTGGAATGGATGGACCTCATAGTTATATATAGAACATTCCACCCTAAAAAAGCAGAATGCTTATTCTTCTTTGGCACACATGAAACTTTCTCCAGAACAGACCATATACTGGGTCACAAATCAGGGCTCAACCAATACCAAAAAATTGAGATTATTCCCTGCATATATTCAGACCACAGTGCTTTGAAACTGGAACTCAACCATAAGAAAAGTTTGGAAGATATTAAAACACATGGAAACTAAAGACCACCCTGCTTAAAAACGTTTGAATCAACCAGGAAATCAAAGAAGAACTTATTTCATGGAAACAAATGAGAATAAAGACACATGGGTCCAAAACTTCTGGGATATGGCAAAGGCACTCCTAAGGGGGAAATATATAGGCATCCATGCCTCACTCAAAAAATGAATGAATGAATGAATGAATGAATGAATGAATAAAATAAAATAAAATAAAAATAAAAATAAAAAAAATAAAAATCCCCAATGTACCAGCTTGTTTTACACCTTAAGGAACTGGAAAATCAACAACAAATTAAGCCAACCCCACACACAAGAAGGGAAATAGTCAAGATTAGAGCAGAGATCAATGAGTCAGAAACTACAGATACAGTAGAACACATCAGCAAAAGTAGAAGCTTGTTCTTTGGAAGAATTAATAAGATTCATAAACCACGGGCCAAACTAATCCAAAAGAAAAGAGAAAGGACCCAATTTCATACAATTATGAATAAAAGGGGAGAGATCATGACTAACACCAAGAAGGTAGAAACAATCATCAGAAATTGTTATCAACAGTTACATGTCAATAAGTTAAGCAACCTAGATGAAATGGATACATTCCTGGAAACCCATAAACTTCCAAGACTGAATCAGAAAGAAATGGATGACCTGAACAGACCAATATCTAGTAACAAGATTGAAGCAGTGATCAAAAACCTCCCAAAAAACAAGAGCCCAGCACCTAGTGGATTGTCTAGGGAATTATACAAAACATTCAAAAAAGAAATAATACCTGTTCTCTTGAAGGTGTTTCAAAAAATAGAAAGAGAAGGAAAACTTCCAGACCCTTTCTATGAAGCCAGCATTACCCTGACCCCCAAACCTGAAAAGGACCTCATCAAAAAGTAGAATGTTAGACCAATATCTCTGATAAACGTGGATGCTGAGATACTCAGCAAGATCCAAGCCAATAGGATTCAACAGTACATTAAAAAGATTATCCACCATGACCAGGTGGGATTTTTCCCTAGAAGGCAAGGCTGGTTCAGCATTCACAAATCAATCAATGTGATAGAATAAATCAATAAGAGTAAATCAGAGAACCACATGGTTCTCTCAGTTGATGCAGAAAAAGCATTTGACAAGATATAGCATCCGTTCCTGACTAAAACAATTCAAAGTAAAAGAATAGAAAGAACATTCCTCAACTTCGTAAAATGTATCTATGAAAAACCCACAGCAAATATCATCCTCAATGGTGAAAAGCTGACGAACATGACAAGTATGTCCACTCTCGCCACTATTGCTCAACATAGTACTAGAAGTCCTAGCACAGCAGTCAGACAACAAAAACAAATAAAATGGATTCAAATTGACAAAGAAGTCAAACTCTCTCTCTTTGCAGATGACATGGTACTTTATATAGAAAACCCAAAAACCTCCACCCCCAAACTACTGGAGCTCACAAAGCAATTCAGTAATGCCGCAGGATACAAAATCAATGTACAGAAATCAGTTCCCTTCTTATACACTAACAATGGAAATATAGAAAGGGGAATTAGAGAGTCTATTCCATTTACTATAGCACCAAAAACCATAGGAGACCTGGGAATAAACCTAACCAAGGAGGTAAAGGATCTGTACTCGAGGAACAACAGAAAACTCATGAAAGAAATTGAAGAAGACACAAAAAGATGCAAGAACATTCTGTGCGCAGGGATCAGAAGAATAAACATTGCTAAAATGTCTATTGCCTAGAGCCATCTATACTTTTGATGCCAACCTGATCAAAATTCCATGACATTTTTCAAAGAGCTGGAACAAACAATCCTAAAATTTATATGGAACCCTAAGAAACCCCAAATTGCTAAGGAAATGTTGAAAAAGAAAAACAAAAATGAGGGCATCACGTTGCCTGATTTCAAGCTTCACTGCAAAGCTGTGATCACTAAGACATCATGGTACTGGCACAAAAACAGACACATAGAGCAGTGGAACAGAGTAGAGGGCCCGGATATCAACCTATAACTGTATGGTCAACTAATCTCCGACAAACCAGGTGAAAATATCCAGTGGAAAAAAGAAAGTATCTTCGATAAAAGGTGCTGGGATAACTGGACAGCTATGTATAGAATTCTGAAGCTGGAAAATTCTCTTACAACATACACAAAGATAAACTCAAAATGGATGAATGGCCGCAATGTAAGGCAACAATCTACCAAAATCCTAGAGGAGAACATAGGCAGTAACCTCCTCGATAGTGGCCACAGCAAATTCTTTTAAGACATGTCTCCAAAGGCAGAGGAAACAAAAGTGAAAATGAACTTTTGGGACTTCATCAAGATCAAAAGCTTCTGCACAGCAAAGGAAACAGTCAACAAACAAGGAGGCAACACACATAATGGGAAAAGATATTTGCAAGTGACACTAGAGACAAAGGTCTGATATCCAAGATCTGTAAAGAACACTTCAAACTCAACACACGTGAAACAGATAATCACATCACAAAATGGGCAGAAGACATGAACAGACAGTTCTCCAAAGAAGACATACAAATGGCTAACAAACACATGAAAAAATGTTCATAATCATTAGCCATCAGGGAGATTTAAATCAAAACCACATTGAGATACCACCTTACACCAGTTAGAATGGCCAAAATTAACAAGACAGTAAACAACAAGTGTTGGAGAGGATGTGGAGAAAGGGGAATCCTCTTACTCTGTTGGTGGGAATGCAATTTGGTGCAGCCACTTTGGAAAACAGTGTGTAGATTCCTTAAGAAATTACAAATAGAGCTACCCTATGACCCTGCAATTGCACTACTGGGTATTTACCCCAAAGATACAGATGTAGTGAAAAGAAGGACCATCTGTACCCCAGTATTCTTAGCAGCAATGGTCACTGTCACCAAACAGTAGAAAGAGCCCAGACGCCCTTCAACAGCCAAATGGGTAAAAAATGTATGGTCCATATATACAATGGAATATCATGCCTCTATCAGAAGGGATGAATAACCAAATTTTGCATCAACATGGATGGGACTGGTGGAGATTATGCTGAGTGAAATACATCAATCAGAGAAAGTCAATTGTCATACGGTTTCACTTACTTGTGGAGCATAAGGAATAACATGGAGGATATTAGGAAAAAGATAGGAAAAGTGAATTGAGGTAAATCAGCAGAGGAGATGAAAGATGAGCAACTGTGGATTCTGGGAATGAGTCTGAGGGTTATGAAGGAAAGGGAGTTGTTGGATGGATGAGCCTGGTCATGGGCACATCTTTCATGGAGCACTGAATGTGGTGCATAAACAATGAATCTTGGAACATGAAAAACAATTAAATAAAGATATTAATAAAATGAAAAAAAGTATTTCCTATAGCTGTTCTATGCAGACTATTTCTACATGTTAATTCTTCAGTCAGTTTATTTTTTTAAACAATTTTATTTATTCATTTGAGAGAGAGATAGCATACAAGCAAGGAGAGTGGCACAAAGACAGTAAAAGTAGGCTTCCTATTGAGCAAGAAGCCTGATGTGGGCCAGGACTCTGGGATCATGACCTGAGCTGAAGGCAGATATTTAACCAGCTGAGCCACCCAGGCATACCTTGTTAGTCACTTTAAACTTAGCATTGCCTCTTGAAATAAATGACAACTGAGCAGTGTTTATAACTTTTCTTGATGTATCAAAAGCCAAAGAAAACTCCTTGTAACAGTTTTCTTTGTTTTTCAATTTATTGACATTACTTCCAATGTCCTTAACTCTTTAAGCATCTACTACAACTAAAAATTTGTAATCAAAAGTTTAATCCACTCACCATCACTAAATGGCTTTTCCTGCATGGCTAACACATGAGCCACTCAGAAACTTACCTTGGTCATGGTTTCATTTTCTTTCTTTTTATTTATTTTTATTGTTAATTTATGATTTATGATTGACATATGGTGTTACATTAGACTTAGGTGCACAAAATATTTGTTCAGTAATTCCATACATTATTCAGTGGTCACCACAATAAGTATATTCACCATGTACCACTTTATAATGTTATTATAATATTATTGGCTGTGTTCACTATGCTATACTTTTCATCTCTGTGACTTATTTTTTTTTTAAATAATAAGTGCTGCTGCCCCTCGGAACAATTTGTTACTTAAACTGTAACCCCTGGAGGATTTTACTAGTTGCCAAGCACATTTAGATATGGCCTTAAGAAATACATATACTGACAACAGGTCTTTGGGGAGAAGGATGATGTACGACCTTGAAGCTGGGCAGCTGGGGATGCCCGGCTCCCTCAGGGCGGAATGTTGCCCCTTCACAGAAGCCGGGCAGCCGTGAATGCCCAGCCTGCCCAGGGCGGAACACCACCTGCTTCAGGGAAGCCAAGCACCCGGGAATGCCCGGTCAGCTCAGTGTGGAAAGAAAACCGTCTGCTTCCCTTTTTCGTTATTGCTCCTTTCTCTTCCCAGAAGTCCTCGTTGTTAGTTAGATGAGTCTTTTGAATGTGCTTGGTTAACTATAAACTTTATCCTCCTTCTTGCTTGTCAGCAAGACAGGATTAACATTTGACCTTCATCAATCCTTCTGTTGGCTATTGTTTTCTATCCAATAAAAGTGAGATGGTGGAGTTGCTCATGGCAGCAGTCCTTTTTGACCGTTGTCCCCTGCTCCCAGTCTTTTGCAGCTGACTTGTTTGTGCCTAATTCCTCTCTCATCGCCGACTGGAAGTGGCAATAAGTTTGCACTTCTTTTTTTTTTTTTTTTTTTTTTTTAAGATTTTATTTATTTACTTGACAGAGAGAAATCACAAGTAGGCAGAGAGGCAGGCAGAGAGAGAGAGAGAGAGAGAGAGAGAGAGAGGAGGAAGCAGGCTCCCTGCTGAGCAGAGAGCCCGATGCGGGACTCGATCCCAGGACCCTGAGATCATGACCTGAGCCGAAGGCAGCGGCTTAACCACTGAGCCACCCAGGCGCCCCCAAGTTTGCACTTCTTAATCCTCTTTATCTACTTTGACCATTCCACCTCCCCTCTGACAATTACCAGTTTGCTCTCTGTAATTAAGAGTCAGATATTTGTTTTGTTTATTTATTTTCTTGTTTAGATTCAAATACAAGTGAAATCATATGTCTTTCTCTGATTTTTTTCACTTAGCTTTTGCCATCTAGATCCATCCATGTTGTTGCAAATGGCAAGCTTTCATTCTCTCTTTAAATGGTTAAGTGATATCTCATTATATATGTATATACATATATATATACACACATGTATGGATGAAGATATTATATATGTGCAAATATACACACATTAAATGTATGTATATAATTACATATATGTATGTAATTATATATATATAATATATGTATGTCATATATATATATCATATATATATATAAAATCTCTTCATCAATTCATCCATCAATGGACACTTAAGTTGCTTTTACGTCTTGGCTATTAGGAATAATGTTTCTAGGGGCTCCTGGGTGGCTCAGTGGGTTAAAGCCTCTGTTTTTGGCTCAGGTCATGGTCCTAGGGTCCTGGGATTGAGCCCCACATTGGGCTCTCTGCTCAGCAGTGAGCCTTCTTCCCTCTCTGCCTGCCTGTCTGCCTACTTCTGATCTCTCTCTGTCAAATAAATAAAATAAATAAATAAAATAAAATAAATAAAATCTTTAAAAAAAAGAATATTGTTTCTATGAACATAGGGGTACATATATATTTTCAAAATAATGTTTTCATTTTATTTGGAAAAAATACCAAGTAGTAGTCTTATTTTAACTTTTTATTTATATTAAGAAACTCTGCTGAGAGTACATTTTAAATATTCTTATATTTCTGATTGTTGTTTTAAGTTGGGAATATTGGGATGAGTGTTTCTCTAGTAATGTCATTATATCTTATATTTGGTTATCACAAAATGCAATACAGGGTGTCTGGGTGATACAGCTAGTCAAGTGTCAACATCTCTCTTTTGGCTCAGGTCATAATCTCATGTCAGATCAAACCCCCATCAGGCTCTAGCCTGAGTGTGTAATCTCTTTGAGATTCTCTCTCTCTCTCCCTTTGGTCCTCCTGCTCATGTTCTCTGTCTGTTTCCTTTTCTAAAATAAATAAATAAATATAAATAAATAAATCTAAAAGGAAATACAATGCTTTGGCATCTAACTCAGTAACAAAATAATCCATGCTTTATTGTGTCTTGAAAGAATGATATGGAAGTCCATTTTTTTTTATCATTTTTAAAATTTTCTATGGATGTTCACTGGTAATGAAAAGTTAGTAAAATATATGTATGGTGGCCCATGTTGCAATTTAAATGTGTTAGAATTATAACCATAAGTCACTGTGATTTGTAGTTAACTGAAGTGTGAAGCAATGAGGTCCCTATATCTTTGTTGTTGTTGTTATAATTACATTGGATGTAGCTAAGTTTGTAGTTGATCTAAGTTTTATTGATCTTTTCTATTGTCTTTTTAGTCTCTATTTCATTTATTTTTGCTCTGGTTTTTCTTATTTTCTTCCTTCTAATATCTGCAATTTTCAGTTATTCTTCTTTGTCTACATCCTTTAGATGTAAATTGAAGTTATTTGAGATATCTTTTTATTCTTGAGATAGGCCTGTATTGCTTTTTACTTTCCTCTTATAACTGATTTTGCTACATCCCATATATTTTGGTATGTTATATTTCTGTTTTCTTTTGTCTCTTGGTATTTTAATTTTTTTTTCTTTGAAATTTTCCATGACCCAGTAATTACTCAGTAACATGTTTAATCTCTGCATACTTTTAGTTTTCCCAGTTTTCTTCTAGTAATTGATTTCTGGTTTTATACTATTGTAGTTGGAAAGGGTGCTTAACATGATTTCAGTCTTCTTGAATTCATTGAAACTTGTTTTGTGTCCTAACATGTGATCTGTCTTGGAGAATACTTCATGTTCATTTGAGACGAAAGTATATTCTGCTCTTTTGGATAGACTATACTGTATGTCTCTGTTAAGTCCATCTGGTTTAATATGTTGTTTGAAGCCAATATTTCCTCACTGATTTTTTGTCTGGATGATAAATAAATTCATATAAGTGTGGTTAAAGCATGTCATTATTATTGTATTGCTATCAATTTCTCTCTTAATGTCTGTTAATATTTACTTTATATTTAGGTGCTTCTTTGTTGGGTACACAAATATTTACAAATGTTATATCTTCTTGTGGCACTAATCCTTTCATCATTATGTGGTACCATTTTGTCTCTTGCTACAGTCTTTTATTAAAGCATATGAGTATGGCTACACCAGCTTCTTTTTTCATTTCCACAGAGTATCTTTTGCCATCCCTTCACTTTCAGTCTGTGTGTGTCTTTACTTGTGAAGTAAGTCCCTTGTAGGCAATATATAAATGAGTCTTTAAAAAAAAAAATTAGCTACTCTATGTCTGGTTTAGTAATGATAAACTATTTTACCTTTTGCATGTCTAGAAAACTCTATGTCTCCTTCAATTCTGAAAGGTAGCCTTGCTAGGTGGAGTATTCTTGGTTGGAAGTTTTTTTTTTTTTTTCCTTTTATCTCTTTGAATATGTCATGCCATCATCTTCTGGCCTGCAAAGTTTCTGCTGAAAAATCTACTGATAACATTATGGGGTTTCCCTTGGGTGTAACAGTTTGTTGTGCTCTTGCTACTTGTAAGATTCTATACCTTTAAACTTTGACATTTTAATTACATGTGTTTGGGCTGGTTGGTTTTTTGTTTGTTTGTTTTTGTTTTTTTAACTTTCTGTACTTCCTGGGCCTGGATGTCTGTTTCCTTTCCTACCCTAGGGACAATTTGAGCCATTATTTCCTCAAATAATTTTTCTACTCTTTTATCTCTTCTCCCTCTGAGTTGCCTATAAAACAAATGTTATTCTGTTTGATTTGTCCTATAGGCCCCTTAAGTTAAGTTCATTGTTTTTTAAATTTTATTTTATTTAAACTCAAGTTACTTAACATACAATGTAGTATTGGTTTCAGAAGTAAAATTTAGTGATTCATCAGTTATGCATACTACCCAGTGCTCATCACAAGTGCCCTTCTTAATGCCCTTCACCCATTCAGCCCATCACACCACTGACCCCCCCTCCAGCAGTTTATTCTTTATAGTTAAGAGACGTTTATTGTTTGCTTCCCTCTGTTTTTAACTTACTTCATTTTTCCTTCTTTTCCCCTATTTTCATCTATTTTGATTTTTAAATTCTGCATATGACTAAAATCATATAGTATTTGTCTTTCTGTGACTGACTTCTTTCTTTTAGCACAATACACTCTTGTTCTATACATGTCATTGCAAATGTCAAGATTTCAATATTTTTGACTGTTGAGTAATACTCGTGTGTGTGTGTGTGTGTGTCCCATTTTTTTATTCATTCATCGGTTGATGGATGTTTGGGGTCTTTCCATAATTTAGGCATTATTGATAGTGTTGCTATAAACATAAGATTGCAGGGGCATCTGGGTGGCTCAGCAGGTTAAGCCTCTGCCTTCAGCTTAGTGTCCTGGGATTGAGCCCCACATTGGGCTCTCTGCTCAGTGGGGAGCCTACTTCCCCTTCCCTCTCTCTGCCTGCCTCCCTGCCTACTTGTGATCTCTGTCAAATAAATAAATAAAAATTAAAAAAATGAAACAAACATAAGATTGCATATGCCCCTTATAATCAGAATTTTTTATCCTTTGGATAAATACCTAGTACTGCAGTTGCTGGGCCATACAGTATTTTTACCATTTTTAAATTGTTGAGGAATCTCCATAATATTTTCCACAGTAGCTGCACCAGTTTGCATTCCAACCAACAGTTCAAGAGGATTCCCCCTTCTGTGCATCTTTGCAACATCTGTTGTTTCCTGTGTTGTTAATTTTAGCCATTCTGACAGGTGTGAGGTGGTATCTCATTGTGGTTTTGATTTGTGTTTCCCTGATGATGACTGATGTTTAGCATTTTTTCATGTGTCTGTTGGCCATTTGTATATCTTGTTTTTTTTTAAGATTTTATTTATTTATTTGACAGACAGAGATCACAAGTAGGCAGAAAGGCAGGCAGAGAAAGAGAGAGAGGAGGAAGCAGGTTCCCTGCTGAGCAGAGACCCTGAAACGGGGTTCGATCCCAGGACCCTGGGATCATGACCTGAGCCGAAGGCAGAGACTTTAAGGTCTCTGGCTTTGAAATCAAGATAATTCTGGCCTTGTAGAATGAGTTTGGAATTTTTCCTTACATTTCTATTTTTTGGAACTGTTTGAGGAAAAATAGGTTTTAATTCTTTTTAAAATGTTTGGTAAAATTCTCCTGGGAAGTTATCTGATTCTAGACTCTGGTTTGTTGGGGATTTTTGATGATTCATTCAATTATTTTGTTGGTTATTGGTCTGTTCATATTTTCTATTTCTTTCTGTTTCAGTTTTGGTTTTTAGGAATTTATCCATTTCTTCCAGATTGTCCAGTTTGGTGACATGTAATTGGACATAATTATCTTATATTTGTTTATGTATTGTGGTGCTGGTTGTTATTTCACCATTTCCATTCATGATTTTATTTATTTGGGTCCTTTCTCTTTTCTTTTTGATAAGCTGGCTAGGAGTTTATCAATTTTGTCAATTCTTTCAAATAACCAGTTCCTACTTTCATTGATCTGTTTTTACTGTTGTTGTTGTTTATTTCTGCTTTACTCTTAAATATTTCCCTTCTTATCCTGGTTTTAGGCTTTATTTTCTGTTCTTTTTCTAGCTGTTCTAGTTGTAAGCTTAGATCGTGTATTTGAGACTTGTTTTTTGAGGAAGGCCTGTATTGCCATATACATCCCTCTTATGACTGCCTTTTCAGCATCCCAAAGGTTTTAGACTGTCATGTATTCATTTTCATTTCTTTCCATGTAGCTTTTGATTTTCCCTTAATTTCCTGGTTTGCCCATTCATTGTTTAGTAGGATGTTCTTTAACTTCCATGTATTTGTGTTATTTCCAATTTTTTTCTTGTTAGTTGAGACAAGTTTCATCAAATTGTGGTATAAAATATGGTTGATATGATATCAGTGTTTTTGTACTGCTTGAGGCCCCATTTATGATGCAGTCTGTGGTCTTTTCTGGAGAATGTTTCAAGTGTACTAGAAAATAATGTGTATTCTGCTGTTTTAGGGTGAAATGTTTTGAATATATCTGTTGAGTCCATCTGCTCCAGTGTGTCATTCAAAGCCATTGTTTCCTTGTTAATCTTCTGCTTAGATGATTTGTCCATTGCTGAATGGGATATTAAAGTCCCTAATATTATTGTATTATTAATCAATGAGTTTCTTTGTTTGTTATTAATTGATTTGTGTGTTTGGCTTCTCCTATGGTTGGGACATAAATACTTGCAATTTTAGTACTTGTTGGATAGAGCCCCTTATTATCATATTGTCTTTCTTCATCTCTTATTACAGTCTTTGGTTTAAAATCTAGTTTATCTGTTGTAAGTATGGGTACTCCAGCATTCTTTTGATGTCCATTAGCATGACAAATTATTCTCCACCCTCTCATTTTCAGTCTGGAGGTGTTTGGGGTCTAAAATTAATATCTTTTAAGCTGCACGCCAATGGGTCTTGGGGTTTTTTTGTTGTTGTTGTTGTTTGTTTGTTTGTTTATCTCTTTTGATATCCTAGGTCTCTTGACTGGGAATTTTAGCCCATTTACATTCAGAGTAATTACTGAAAGATATTAATTTGCTGCCATTGTATTACCTATAAAGTTGTGTTCCTGTAGATTGTCTCTGCTTCTTTCTAGTTTTTGATGTTTTTAATCTCTTTCCTATCCAAAGGGTATCCTTTAACATTTCTTGAAGAACTGTTTCACTGTTTGCAAACTCCTTTAGTTTTTGAATGACTTGGCAACTCTGTATCTCCTTCTCTTCTGAATGGAAGCTTTGCTGGATAAAATATTCTTGACTGCATGTTTTTCTCATTTAACACATTGAATATATCCTGCCACTCTCTTCTGGCCTTCCATGTTTCTCTGAACAAGTCTGCTGCTAACCTTATGTATCTACCCTTATAGCTTAAGGTCCTTTTATCTCTAGCTGCTTTGAGAATCCTCTTTATTTTTGTATTTGGCAAGTTCTGCTATGATGTGTCTAGGTGTTGACCTGTTTTTCTTGATTTTGAAGGTAGTTTTCTGTGCCTCTTTGACTTAAATGTCTCTTTCCTTCTCCAAATTAGGTAAGTTCTCAGCTATAATTTGGCCAAATAAACCTTTGCCCTTTTTTCCCACTCATCTTCTTCTGGGATTCCTACAATACAGATATGATTGCACTATATGTGATAGCTGTGATCCCTAAGCCTACCTTCATGAACTAACAGTTTTTTTTTAACCTCTTCTTTTAATCTTCATTATTTTCCATAAATTTATGTTCTACATCACCAATCTCCTGTCTACTTCTTCTATCCTCATTGTGATTAAATTCCATCATTTTTGTGGGTGCCCGGGTGGCTCAGTGGGTTAAGGCTTCTGCCTTCAGCTCGGGTCATGATCCCAGGGTCCTGGGATTGAACCCCATACCAGGTTCTCTGCTCAGCAGGGAGCCTGCTTCACCCTCTCTCTCTGCCTGCCTGTCTGCCTACTTGTGATCTCTCTTTCTCTGTCAAATAAATAAATAAAATCTTTTTAAAAATTCCATCATTTTTGCATTTCAGTTATGGCTTTTTTTTTAACCTGACAAGTTTTTAGGTCTTTTATCTCTGCAGCAAGGATTTATCTGGTGTCTTCTATGCTTCTTTCAAGTCTTCCTAGTATTCTTATGTCTGTTGTTCTAAATTATTGTTCAGAACTATTGTATATCTATTTTGAAAAAATCCCTGGCTGTGATTTCTTCTTCATCTTTCTTTTGAAGTGAATTCCTCTGTATTGTCACTAGGTTTCTTTCCTGTTTCTAAGAATGATGTTATGTTAAGAAGAAGTCATACAGGGGCGCCTGAGTGGCTCAGTGGGTTAAGCCTTTGCCTTCGGCTCAGGTCATGATCCCAGGTGCTGGGATCGAGTCCCGCATCGGGCTCCCTGCTCAGCCAGGAGCCTACTTCCTCTCTTTCTGCCTGACTCTCTGCCTACTTGTGATCTCTGTCTGTCAAATAAATAAATAAAATCTTTAAAAAAAAAGAATTAAAAAAAAAAGAAAAAAAAAAAAAAGAAGTTATACACTATCCAGAACCTGGTTCTTCAAGAAGTATTTTAGGTGCATGCTGTGTGTACTCTGCTGTTGCATTTTGGCTGGTCTTTCTACAGTCCTCTGCAGAGTTCCTCCTTGCTTATGGTGGGAGTGTTTGGAAATTTAACTAGTTCTGCTTTGATTTGTTTGTTAAAATAAGCCTTCTGAAGAAAAAAAAAAAAGAAAGAAATAGCTTGATTCAAAAATAAAAAAGAAAGAAAGAAAAGGAACAATAACCACAAAATAAACTAAAAAAATCTATAAGCCTGATTCTAAAGGGGGAAAAAAAGAAGCCTGTTACAAAAAGAGAAAGTGTGCACAAACGAGAGAGAGAAACAAGCAAAAATATTGAACAAAGAAAAAAATATAAGATTGATTCCAAAAAGAAGAAAAAGGAAAGAAAGAAAAGAAAAAGAAGAAAAAAGAAAACCTGGTCTTATTTCTAACAGAATGGAAGCTGACATTTTAGAGCACTATATAATCATTAGATTTCATGCATGTATGGTGACTGTGCTGGTCTTCTGGAGGAGAGGACGACTGTGCTGACTCACAGTCATATCTGCCTTTTAAACCCTACACTTGTACAGCATGGGGTGGCAGGGTTTCATATAAGTGGATCCCACCTCCCCTGGGGGCCCTGTGTTTCTCACTGACGTCTGACCATGTTGGTGGTTAGACGGAAAGTAGCACCACCCCAATCTCTTGTCCCTGCACAGGGGATTTCATGTCTCCCACTGTTTAAGAAGTCCTTGCAGAAAAGTTGAGAAAGAAAACAACAACAACAAAAAACTCTAATCTTGTGTCCCAGGACTCTGTCAGATTCCTGCCCTGACACCATCTGTTCCCCAGAGCCATTGCTATGCCCAGCACCACAGTTTTATTGCCTTTTGTCTCTGGCATGCAGCTCAGGTTCAAAACTCCAAATCTCAAAGGACCTGGAATGGTGAGGACACTCTCCACTCCCTCAGAGAAGAGCCTCATAGTGCTGCACCCAACACTGCTCTGTCCAAGAAAAACAGTTATAAGCCTGCCTTGGTGCTCAGAGTCTGCCATGAAACACAACAAAAAGCAGCAACCAGGTTATCTGTTCTCTGCCTGCACCTCAGTCCCTTGCTGATAAATGGCCACTCACTGGCACCAGCAGAGTCTTTTATGATTGGAGAGACAATATAAGCTCTTTCAAGTGTAATCCAGGAAGGGAAAGACTCTCCCAGTGAGATGCAGGGGATTCCCTATACCATGCTGTCTTCTCCTAGGCCTGTGCCCTCCTTCTTCCCAGGAGCACACACCATGACTCAACTCCAACAAAAGTTATCTACTTCCAAAACTGAGAATTTAAGTACCACACAGCTTATAAACACTTGTGATATGTAGTTCCTCTTGACTCCTCAGTCAAGAGGTTTTGGGGAAGTGTTTTTCTTGAACAAACATAATACATTATTCTCCTTTACTTTCTCTCTTTCTCTCTCTTTTCACTCTCCACAGAAAGAACTCCTTCTACACTGTGGCACTGTGGCTTTTCCCTCCCCCAGTTCACATCTATGTGCTTTGTTTTTGCCATGTTCTCTCACTCAGAACATTCAGATCATTCTCCTAATCCTCAGATGAATTCCCTAAGTGGTCCAAATATTTCATATTAATCTAGTTGTGTTTGAAGGATGAAAAACTCCCAGGGTCCCCTTAGTATTCCACTACCTCCTAAGTCAAATTCATTTTTTTAAAATTTATTTATTTATTATTTTTCAGCTCTGTCTTGGTGTTTCATTTCTTTCTTTTCCAGCTTCTTGATCCATTCTTCGGTTTTATCCAGTCTTCTGTTGAACCCTTCTAGTATATATTTCAGTTTAGTTATTGCATTCTTTAAGTACCCCCCCCCCCGAGCTTTTATCTTGTTCTTTCATTTGGAACATATTTCTGTTTCCTTCTATTTTCTTTTCTTCTTTCTTTCTTTCTTTCTTTCTTTCTTTTTTTCCTTGACTCTCTGTGCTTGAGCCTATGTATTGGGTGAAATAGCTACTGTTCTCAATCTTGAAGGACTGGCCTTGTGTAGGTGATGAAACTTCTCATTCAACCTTGTACTAACACTTGGATGTCTTTCAAACCTTTGCAATTGCCTAAACTGCCTGATTTATTATTGATAAGTTCTTATGGTTAAGGGTGTGCCAAGACCTGTAAGTATCCCAAGGGAAGAAATCTTATTTAACACCTAGTTTCAGGCTGATTTGAAGCCATACCCTCAGGTAACACCTTTTAAAGTATGAAATTATATACAGTCCTATAAGGCCACAATCATAATTCCTGCTGGGCTCCAGACCAGGAGATCTGGATGTGTCCCCTGTTTGATAGTTTCAAAAATTGGGTCTTCAGAGGAGTGTAAAAGCTCCTTTCTGGGAGGTCTTGTTGAGCTGTGGAAAGGCCAAAGAGATGCAAGGACAGTGTATTTCTGCTTATGTACCCTGAAAGCACCTCCTTCACTTCTAGATCCATGGGAAATCTATAGTCTGTTCTCGGGCTGAAGCTCAAGCCAAGTAATGAGGCATTTTTCATAGGAAAACTGAGGTTTTTTAAAATTTTCTGTATGTGCAGTGCCCTGGTGGGGGAAAGTGGCTTGCCAAGAAATTTCTTTCTGTTTGTGACATTCCTGCGGAGCTCAGAAATGCCAGCCTCTTTGGTCACCAAGACCAGGAGATCAAGGAGTATCCCTTTGTGTGGATTGTGTGTGATTACTGGTTTTAGCTGGGCAGCTGAAGAGTGTGGAGGATGGGACATCCTCGGTAGCTTCAGAAAAGCAGTGGGAAAAAGTTTCCACTGTGCATGTCTACATGCTTCATGAATTCAGCAGGAAAGTCCCTTGTGTGTGGATGCACAGGAGAGTGCTGCCACCACTCCCATTTACCAACACCGTTCAGGGAGTGGGAAACTATATAAATGCTCTCAGTATCTGTCTTCAGCAAGTAAGCAGGATAGTGCTGTGAACACTCACCTTTGCCTGTTTTAGCAAGGTGGGAGGAGGAGGAAGCTGTGTCAAAACCCACCTGTTCTAGCAGCGTAGGTGGGCAATGCAAAAGTGCTGTCTTCCAGTGTTTTCATCTCTTGGGAGAGTTTCAACTGAACCCTGACCCTCTAGCAAATCTTTTTAGATTAGCACACAAATTTTCTTCATATATAGTCTAAGTGCTTTTAAAAATTGCATGGTATTTCCTTGTTTTGCTGGGTCTTATGAAGAGTCTTACTGCACACAAGCTCTTTTAAAAAAGGAACCTGTTTTCTATAAAACTTCAAGTCCCTTGTACATCAGCCCTATTGGGTTTTTCTAAGCCAATCATTTTAAGGTCTTGCCCCTTAGGTTCAGATCCCAGGAGTTGGGATGCCTAATGTGGGACACCAACCCAATGCTCCTCCAGGAGAAGTACCAGGCTGATGATATCCCTGCCTATTGTGTGGTACTGTATTAAGGGTGAGGTTTTTTGGCAAGACCATATCTGCCTCTCGTACTCCTGTTACAATTATATGTATCTAATCCATTATGGAAAAATATGTATCTAATCCATTATGGAAAAATATATGAGTATGGAGGTTCCTCAAAAAATTAAGAATAGAATTTTTCTTCTTGAAATCTATCTGAAGGAAGCAAAGACCCTATGTTGAAGAGATAGCTGCACCCCCATGTTCATAGCAACATTATTTACAATAGCTAAGATATGGAAACAACTTAAGTGTCCATTGAGAGATAAATGGTTAAAGGTGTGTGTGTGTGTGTGTGTGTGTGTGTGTGTGTTGCCCATGTACCCATGTTTGTATATTATTCAGCCATAAAAAAGAAAAAAAAATTGTTGCCATTTACAACAACATGGATGTACCATGTGGAATCATGCTAAGTGAAATAAGTCAGACAGAGAAAGATATATACTGTATGATCTCACTTATATGTGGAATCTACAAAACAAAAATGAAAACAGCAACCACAACAACAAAAACAAAACCAAAAACAGAACAAAACAAAAGCAAGAAAAGAGATCAGATTTTTGTTTGCCAGTAGCAAAAGGGAGAAGTAGGAGTAATTTGAGGAAGGTAGTCAAAAGGTATAAACTTACAGTTATAAGATAGTTAAGTACTTGAGATATAACATATAACATGATGATTATAGTTAACAGTGCTCTATGGTATATTGGAAAGTTGTTAAGAGTGTAAATCTTAAGTGTTTTAAAACAAGAAAAGCAATCTTTTCCTTTTTAAAAAAATCTATATGAGATGGTGGATTTTAACTAAATTACTCTGGTAATAATTTCATAATATTTGTAAGTCAAATCATTATGCTGTGTATCTTTATTTTTCAGGATTGTATTTATTTATTTGACAGAGAGAGAGAGAGAATGAGAGAGGGAACACAAACAGGGGGAGTGGGAGTGGGAGAAGCAGGCTTCCCTGTGAGCATGGAGCCCCACATGGGGCTTGATACCAGGACCCTGGGATCATGACCTGAGCTGAAGGTGGACACTTAACTTCTGAGCCTCCCAGGGGCCCCTATGCTGTATATCTTAAACTCGTACAGTTCCATATGTCAGTTTTATCTCAATAAAACTGGAGAAAAAAACACATGTATTTGCATACTAATGGATATATAATGCATAAAAACATTAAAGCTTATAGGGTATGCAAAAATTATTCTCCAAATATTTATTAAATTTCAATGTTTAGGGACAAGTATGTAGAGAATTAGAAGAGTATAGTATTTTCCCTTCAAATTCTATCATTTTTCCTTAAAATTCTATCTATGTAATTAATTCTCTGAGCTCCTTAGTCCAGAAATTCAAAGAGGGAAATATGTGTGCAAAATTCACATACAAAGTATATAGCAAAAAAGATATAGTTTCATATGATGTTAGGCCATCCTCATTGATGCTGGCACTTTAAGTTAGTTCTACTTTTTGCTATAATTTTCCTTAGCTCTCTCTCGAAAAGAAAAAAAAAATCTTGTTAAGACCTGCTCCAAACAGATATATGAGTAGCACACAATTTCCCTTTGGCAAAAGCGTCCCTCTATCTGAACAACTCTGAGGCCTAGACCTCTCAGTGACACATCCGTATTCCCATGGCAGTCTTCCCCTACCCACCACTGCTTCTACCTTGTACTTGTCATATCTTTGTTTTTTTTCCTTGAAACTCTGGATCCTGTACCTCATTCCCTCAAAGGGAAATTCTCTGTGCTTTCCAAGAAGGCTGATAATCTAATTAACTACCATGCACTGTGACTTGGAAGAAGTAAGCACATCAGAAGAATTTTAACAGTGTTTTTTGTTGTTGTTGTTGTTGTTGTTGTTGTTTGTTTGTCTGTTTTTTGTTTTGTTTTGTTTTGTTTTTAAGCAAATGTCCCAGCTCGTGTTGCCTAAATGCAAGTGTTAGGATGCTGAGAATTTCAGAGAAGGAAGGAAGAAAAAACAAAATTCAAAAGGGAAGATATATGTGTGTAGGGGGAAATGATATTGCTCCAAAATCTTACTAAACCTGGCAGCTTCCCATTCAGCTTACTAAGTGTTAGCCTTGGACACAAAAGATATGACTAAAGTAATACCTATATCTAGTGCTGGAAGAAAAGCCAGCAGAGAAGAACTAGGACAAAGGCTTCAAAGAACTAAGTGAGGTCAATGGTCTAATCATTGAGACTGATGTCTAACTAACCCTGAAAAGAAGAAAATTTAGGAGATACTATTTTTATTTGTTTTTTATTTTTAAATTCTTTATTGAAATTCATTGTAGTTAACATACTATATAATTAGTTTCAGGGATAGAATTTAGTGATTCATTATTTTTGATGAATGATGTGATTCATCATCATTATAACACCCAGTGCTCATTATATCAAGTGCCTTCCTTAATGACCATCACTCAGTTACTCCTTCTTCTCACCCACCTTACCTCTAGCAACCCTTAATTTGTTTCGTAGGGATCAGCATCTCTTATGGTTTGCTCCTTCTCTATTTTCATCTTTCTTTTTTTTTAAAGATTTTATTTATTTATTTGACAGAGAGATAGAGAGAGAGCACAAGTAGGCTGAGTGTCAGGCAGAGAGAGAGAGAGAGAAGCAAACTCTCTGCTGAGTAGGGAACCAGACGCAGGGCTCGATCCCAGGACCACTGAGATCATGACCTGAGCCAAAGGCAACCACTTAACTGACTAAGCCACCCACCCAGGTGCTCCTCTGTTTCTGAGGACTCCATCTAATTTTCCAAATTTTAGGAGTTGCCACCTGACTTAATGAAACATGACTATGTAAGCCATATGTGAGCCCCAAGGACTTTTCTGCTTGCTCCTTTTGGATGGGGTTCCCTTTGATCTAAGCAGTTTACTGACACAATGTACAGATAAGTTCATAGCCAAATACTCAAGAGAAGCCTTATGTAGATGTTAAGAACCTTCTCTTTTTGGGCAGATTTCTCCTTTATGGGAAACCTGTCCTATGGATTCTACTTTCTGTGCTTTCTCTGAATGCTGGATTTTTTCTTAACTTTGGAAAATTACCAGTCTCTGTTTGTGTACCCCTGCCCTGTGCTATAGCCTAGAATCTGTCCAGAGAGTAAGCTGGGCTACTCATACTGGGAATTACCTCACTTTACTCCTTGCTTTTAGAAACCATAATTCTGCACTTCCCTTTGTTCAATGCCTAAAACAATATTTAAATATTTTGCTTGACTTTTAGTTGTTTAAGGTAAAAGAGTAAATAAATCAAGTCCTTATTCAATTATAGATGAAGATGTAGTTCTAGGTGAATATTTTGAGCTGAAAAACAAACAAACAAAAAAACAAATCCACATATTGATTCAGATTTTAGGTTCAACTGCCATTTTTATTAAAATCATACATATATACAGGTGACAAGAAATTATCTGTATTCTTCCAGCTTAAATCATAGGTTTCTTTGTATCCTTGCTGAGGACAGAACAAAATCCCCTTTTTTTCATTTAAATATATACATTTTTATTTGAATGTACAACAAATTGTCAACTTTTCACATATTTCTATGAAGATCACTTAATCTTAGTACTTTGTTTGAAAATTTTAAGAATCCTATATAAAATAAGCCTCATTATGTAAGTTTCATAAAAGGATGCTAGGATGAGATGAATTCGAGTTGCCAATTATAATTAAGATGAAGGAAGACAATAGGTAAACAAATTTATAAACATCATATTCTCATGCTTGTCTTGCTTGTTACTTCACATTCTACTACCCATATTTTATACAACACATATATGATTTTATATGCCATATATATAAAAATATATATGCCATATGTAAATATGGCATATATAAATATATATGCCATATATATATAAATATATATGCCATATATAAATATTTTCTTTTCAGTGTTCTTTTCAGTGTTCCAGAATTCATTATTTATGCACCACACCCATTGCTCCATGCAATACGTGCCCTCCATAATACCCACCGCAAGGGTCACCCAACACCCCACCCCTCTCCCATCCAAAACCCTCAGGTTGTTTTTCAGAGTGTACAGTATCTCCTGGTTTGTCTCCCCCTCTGATTTCCCCCAAAATATTCTCCTGTCCATCTCCCAATGTCATCCGTGTTATTGCTTATGCTCCACAAATAAGCAAAACCATATGATAAATAATTCTTTCTGCTTGACTTATTCACTTAGCATAATCTCTTCCATTCCTGTCCATGTTGATACAAAACTTGGATATTCAACTTTTCTTTTCTTTTTTTTTTAATTTAATTTTTTTATTTTTCATAAACATTTATTTTTATCCCCAGGGGTACAAGTCTGTGAATCACCAGGTTTACACACTTCACAGCAGTCAAAAAGCACATACCCACCCCAATGTCCACAATCCCACCCCCTTCTCCCAAACCCCCTCCCCCTAGCAACCCTCAGTTTGTTTTGTGAGATTAAGAGTCACTTATGGTTTGCCTCCCTCCCAATCCAATCTTATTTCATTTATTCTTCTCCTACCCACTAGCCCCCATGTTGCATCACCACTTCCTCATATCAGGGCAATCATATGATAGTTGTCTTTCTCTGCTTGACTTATTTCGCTAAGCATGATACACTCTAGTTCCATCCATGTTGTCGCAAATTTCATTTCTTTTGATGGCTGCATAGTATTCCATTGTGTATATATACCACTTCTTCTTGATCCATTCATCTGTTGATGGACATCTAGGTTCCTTCCACAGTTTGGCTATTGTGGACATTGCTGCTATAAACATTGGGGTGCACGTGCCCCTACGTTTGTATCTTTAGGGTAAATACCCAGTAGTGCAATTGCTGGGTCATAGGGCAGTTCTATTTTCAACATTTTGAGGAACCTCCATGCTGTTTTCCAGAGTGGTTGCACCAGCTTGCATTCCCACCAATAGTGTAGGAGGGTTCCCCTTTCTCCGCTTCCTCGCCAGCATCTGTCATTTCCTGACTTGTTGATTTTATCCATTCCGACTCGAGTGAGGCGATATCTCATTGTGGTTTTGATTTGTATTTCCCTGATGCCGAGTGATATGGAGCACTTTTTCATGTGTCTGTTGGCCATCTGGATGTCTTCTTTGCAGAAATGTCTGTTCATGTCCTCTGCCCATTTCTTGATTGGATTATTTATTCTTTGGGTGTTGAGTTTGCTAAGTTCTTTATAGATTCTGGACACTAGTCCTTTATCTGATATGTCGTTTGCAAATATCTTCTCCCATTCTGTCAGTTGTCTTTTGATTTAGTTAACTGTTTCCTTTGCTGTGCAAAAGCTTTTGATCTTGATGAAATCCCAATAGTTCATTTTTGCCCTTCCTTCCCTTGCCTTTGGCGATGTTCCTAGGAAGATGTTGCTGCGGCTGAGGTTGAAGAGGTTGCTGCCTTTGTTCTCCTCAAGGATTTGGATGGATTCCTTTCTCACATTGAGGTCCTTCATCCACTTTGACTCTATTTTTGTGTGTGGTGTAAGGAAATGATCCAAATTCGTTTTTCTGCATGTGGCTGTCCAATTTTCCCAACACCATTTTTTTTTTAAGATTTTATTTATTTATTTGACAGAAGTAGATCACAAGTAGGCAGAGAGGCAGGCAGAGAGAGGAAGGGAAGCAGGTTCCCTGCTGAGCAGAGAGCCCGATGTGGGGCTTGATCCCAGGACCCTGGGATCATGACCTGAGCCGAAGGCAGAGGCTTAACCCACTGAGCCACCCAGGCGTCCCCCAAACACCATTTTTTGAAGAGGCTGTCTTTTTCCATTGGACATTCTTTCCTGGTTTGTCGAAGATTAGTTGACCATAGAGTTGAGGGTCTATTTCTGGGCTCTCTATTCTGTTCCATTGATCTATGTGTCTGGTTTTGTGCCAGTACCATGCTGTCTTGATGATGACAGCTTTGTAATAGAGCTTGAAGTCCGGAATTGTGATGCCACCAACGTTGGCTTTCTTTTTCAATATCCCTTTGGCTATTCGAGGTCTTTTCTGGTTCCATATAAATTTTAGAATTATTTGTTCCACTTCTTTGAAAAAGATGGATGGTACTTTGATAGGAATTGCATTAAATGTGTAGATTGCTTTAGGTAGCATAGACATTTTCACAATATTTATTCTTCCAATCCAGGAGCATGGAACATTTTTCCATTTCTTTGTGTCTTCCTCAATTTCTTTCATGAGTACTATATAGTTTTCTTAGTATAGATTCTGTGCCTCTTTGGTTAGGTTTATTCCTAGGTATCTTATGGTTTTGAGTGAAATTGTAAAAGGGATTGACTCCTTAATTTCTCTTTGTTCTGTCTTGCTGTTGGTGTAGAGAAATGCAACTGATTTCTGTGCATTGATTTTATATCCTGACACTTTACTGAATTCCTGTATAAGTTCTAGCAGTTTGGGAGTGGAGTCTTTTGGGTTTTCCACATATAGTATCATATAATCTGCGATGAGTGATAATTTGACTTCTTCTTTGCTGATTTGTATGCCTTTAATTTCCTTTTGTTGTCTGATTGCTGCGGCTAGGACCTCAAGTACTATGTTGAATAGCAGTGGTAATAATGGACATCCCTGAGTGTTCCTGACTTAGCGGAAAAGCTTTCTGTTTTTCTCCATTGAGAATGATATTTGTGGTGGGTTTTTCATAGATGGCTTTGATGATATTGAGGTATGTGCCCTCTATCCCTACACTTTGACGACTTTTGATTAAGAAGGGATGCTGTACTTGTCAAATGCTTTTTCAGCATCTACTGAGAGGATCATATGGTTCTTGTTCTTTCTTTTATTGATGTGTTGCATCACATTGACTGATTTGCGGATGTTGAACCAACCTTGCAGCCCTGGAATAAATCCCACTTTGTCGTGGTGAATAATCCTTTTAATGTACTGTTGAATCCTATTGGCTAGTATTTTGGTGAGTATTTCCGCATCTGAGTTCATCAAGGATATTGGTCTGTAGCTCTCTTTTTTGATGGGATCCTTGTCTGGTTTTGGGATCAAGGTGATGCTGGCCTCATAAAATGAGTTTGGAAGTTTTCCTTCCATTTCTATTTTTTTGGAACAGTTTCAGGAGAATAGGAATTAGTTCTTCTTTAAATGTTTGGTAGAATTCCCCCGGGAAGCCGTCTGGCCCTGGGCTTTTGTTTATTTGGAGATTTTTAACGACTGTTTCAATCTCCTTACTGGCTTTGGATCTGTTCAGGCTTTCTATTTCTTCCTGGTTCAGTTGCGGTAGTTTATATGTTTCTAGGTATGCATCCATTTCTTCCAGATTGTCTAATTTATTGGCGTAGAGTTCCTCATAGTATGTTCTTATAATAGTTTGTATTTCTTTGTTGTTAGTTGTGATCTCTCCTCTTTCATTCATGATTTTATTTATTTGGGTCCTTTCTCTTTTCTTTTTGATAAGTCTGGCCCGGGGTTTATCAATTTTATTAATTCTTTCAAAGAACCAGCTCCTAGTTTCATTGATTCCTTCTATTTTTTTTTTTTTTGGTTCCTATTTCATTGATTTCTGCTCTGATCTTTATGATTTCTCTTCTCCTGATGGGCTTAGGGTTTCTTTCTTGTTCTTTCTCCAGCTCCTTTAGTTGTAGGGTTAGGTTGTGTACCTGAGACCTTTCTTCTTTCTTGAGAAAGGCTTGTACCGCTATATATTTTCCTCTCAGGACTGCCTTTGTTGTGTCACACAGATTTTGAACCATTGTGTTTTCATTATCATTTGTTTCCATGATTTTTTTCAAATCTTCTTTAATTTCCCGGTTGACCCATTCATTCTTTAGAAGGATGCTGTTTAGTCTCCATGTATTTGGGTTCTTTCCAAACTTCCTTTTGTGTTTGAGTTCTAGCTTTAGAGCATTGTGGTCTGAAAATATGCAGGTAATGATACCAATCTTTTGATACCGGTTGAGTCCTGATTTAGGACCGAGGATGTGATCTATTCTGGAGAATGTTTCATGTGCACTAGAGAAGAATGTGTATTCTGTTGCTTTGGGATGAAATGTTCTGAATATATCTGTGATGTCCATCTGGTCCAGTGTGCCGTTTAAGGCATTTATTTCCTTGCTGATCTTTTGCTTGGATGATCTGTCCATTTCAGTGAGGGGAGTGTTAAAGTCCCTTACTATTATTGTATTATTGTTGATGTGTTTCTTTGATTTTGTTATTAATTGGTTTATATAGTTGGCTGCTCCCACTTTGGGGCATAGATATTTAAAATGTTAAATCTTCTTGTTGGACAGACCCTTTGAGTATGATATAGTGTTCTTCCTCATCTCTTATTATAGTCTTTGGCTTAAAATCTAATTGATCTGATATAAGGATTGCCACTCCTGCTTTCTTCTGATGTCCATTAGCATGGTAAATTCTTTTCCACCCCCTCACGTTAAATCTGGAGGTGTCTTCCGGCTTAAAATGAGTTTCTTAGAGGCAACATATAGATGGGTTTTGTTTTTTTTATCCATTCTGATACCCTGTGTCTTTTGACAGGGGCATTTAGCCCATTAACATTCAGGGTAACTATTGAGAGATATGAATTTAGGGCCATTGTATTGCCTGTAATGTGACTGTTACTGTATATGGTCTCTGTTCCTTTCTGATCTACCACTTGTAGGCTCTCTCTTTGCTTAGAGGACCCCTTTCAATATTTCCTGTAGAGCTGGTTTGGTGTTTGCAAATTCTTTCAGTTTTTGTTGGTCCTAGAAGCTTTTAATCTCTCCTTCTATTTTCAATGACAGCGTAGCTCGATATAGTATTCTTGACAGCATGTTTTTCTCGTTTAGTGCTCTGAAAATATCATGCCAGCTCTTTCTGGCCTGCCAGGTCTCTGTGGATAAGTCAGCTGCCAATCTAATATTTTTACCATTGTATGTTACAGACTTCTTTTCCCGGGCTGCTTTAAGGCTTTCTCTTTGTCACTGAGACTTGTAAATTTTACTATTAGGTGACGGGTTGTGGGCCTATTCTTATTGATTTTGAGGGGTGTTCTCTGAACCTCCTGAATTTTGATGCTCGTTCCCTTTGCCATATTGGGGAAATTCTCCCCAATAATTCTCTCCAGTATACCTTCTGCTCCCCTCTCTCTTTCTTCTTCTTCTGGAATCCCAATTATTCTAATGTTGTTTCATCTTATGGTGTCACTTATCTCTCGAATTCTCCCCTCGTGGTCCAGTAGCTGTTTGTCCCTCTTTTGCTCAGCTTCTTTATTCTCTGTCATTTGGTCTTCTATATCACTAATTCTTTCTTCTGCCTTATTTATCCTAGCATTGCGAGCCTCCATTTTTGAGTGCACCTCATTAATAGCTTTTTTGATTTCTACTTGGTTAGATTTTAGTTCTTTTATTTTTCCAGAAAGGGCTTTTATATCTCTAGAGAGGGTTTCTCTAATATCTTCCATGCCTTTTTCGAGCCCAGCTAGAACCTTGAGAATTGTCATTCTGAACTCTAGATCTGACATATTACCAATGTCTGTATTGATTAGGTGTCTAGCCTTTGGTACTGCCTCTTGTTCTTTTTTTTTTGTGGTGAATTTTGTCCAGATAAGTGTATATGAAGGAGCAAGTAAAATACTAAAAGGGTGGCAACAACCCCAGGAAAATATGCTTTAACCAAATTAGAGGAGATCCCAAATCATGAGGGGGGAGAAAGGGGATAAAAAGAGGTTCAAAAAGGAAGAAAGAAAAAAAAAGAAAAAAAAAAGAAAAGAATTTTAAAAAAAGAAAACAAATAAGAACAATATAAAAAAGAAAAATATATATATATTAGATAAACTAGTTAAAAAACGTTAAAAAAGAAAAAGGTAAAAGTTAAAAAAAAATTTTACCAGAAGGCAAGAAAAAAACCAAAAAATTAAAAAGAAAAAAATTAAATTAACCGCAAGACTAAAAAAAATCACAGGGAAAAAGCCATGAGTTCCGTGCTTTGCTTTCTCCTCCTCTGGAATTCTGCTGCTCTCCTTGGTTTTGAAACTGCACTCCTTGTTATGTGAACTTGGTCTCGGCTGGATTTCTTGTTGATCTTCTGGGGGAGGTTCCTGTTGTAGTGATTCTCAAGTGTCTTTGCCCCAGGCGGAATTGTACTGCCCTTACCAGGGGCCGGGGTGAGTAATCCGCTTGGGTTTGCTCTCAGGAGCTTTTGTTCCCTGAGCGCTTTCCGTAGAGTTCTGGAGGAAAGGAATACAAATGGCGGCCACCTCGTCTCCGGCCCGGAGGAGCCGAGAGCCCTGGGCCCCACTCCTCAGTACGCCCTCAGAGAACAGCGCCCAGTTACTCCCGTCTGCCTGACCTCTGGCCACGCTTGGAGCTCAGCAAGCCTGCGACCGGTTCAAGGTAATGCTGAGCTGTGAGCTTACTGTTGGCTCTGTCTCTGTAGCCGGCTTTCCCGTTCCAATACCCGCAAGCTCTGCTACACTCAAACACCCCTGAACCTTCTGTGACCTTGCGGGACCTGAGGCCATGCTGACCCCGCGTGGGCTTCGCCCCGGTTTAGCCTCTGCAGCGATGTCCCTCAGTAGAACAGACTTTTAAGTCCCGATTTTGTGTTCCGTTGCTCCACCACTTGCCGGGAGCCAGCCCCTCCCCCCGGGGTCTATCTTCCTGTCGCTTTGTATTCACTTCTCCGCTGGTCCTACCTTTCAGAAAGTGGTTGTTTTTCTGTTTCCAGAATTGCTGTTCTTGTTCTCTTCGATCTGCCGATGGATTTTCAGGTGTTTGCAATCTTTAGTTAAGCTAGCTGAAGTAGTCTCCGCCATCTTGACTCCTCCCCGATATTCATCTTTTCTGATGGAAACATAATAGTCCATAGTATATATGGACAATATCTTCTTTATCCATTCATCTGTTGAAGGGCATCTTGGCTCTTTCCACAGTTTGGCTGGCAACTGTGGCTATTGCTACTATGGACATTGGGATACAGATGGTCCTTCTTTTCACTACATCTGTATCTTTGGGGTAAATACCCAATAGTGGAATGGCAGGGTCATAGGGTATCTCTAATTTTAATTTCTTAAGGAATCTCCACACTGTTTTCTAAAGTGGCTGCACCAACTTGCATTTCCACCAACAGTGTAAGAGTGTTCCCCTTTCTTTACATCCTCTCTAACACATGACATTTACTGTCTTGAGACAGAAAAAAATCTTACAGCAAATCCTGTTTCTAAATTGGTTCTTCCAATATATGCACAGAATTGTGAATGTATGTGTGTCTGTGTTGGTTTCTTTATGTTCAATGTAATCAGTTCTTAAGACATTCTACCAGATTCAACTTTTTCTAAATGTGTCATGCTAGATTGGGGGTGTTTTATTAATATTTTGCCCGACTCATTTCACCCTCTACTAACACAGACATAAATCAAGCCTTTCTTTTTATCACGTACATATATTAGGATTTTTTAATTTTTTTTCTAAAGATTTTATTTATTTTATTTAACAGACAGAGATCACAGGCAGGCAGAGAGACAGAGTTGGAGGAAGCAGGCTCCCTGCCAGGCAGAGAGCCCAGTGCAGGGCTTGATCCCAGGACCCTGGGATCATGATCTGAGCTGAAGACAGAGGCTTTAATCCACTGAGCCACCCAGGCACCCCAGGATTTTGTTTAATTTAGTTATGTCTCTCTGTCTCTGTCTCTCTCTTATTTTACACACACACACGCATGCATATACACAGAAAGAAAGACACACATATACAGATGCATACATACAAAATTAATATAAAAGTAAACATGTAATTTTTTGTGAAAAATATTCATTTATTTATTTATTTAATCCCTGCATACTCATTTCAGGGCAGCTAGGTGGCTCAGTTTGTTAAGCATCCATCTCTCTCTCTCTCTCTCTCTTTTTTTTTTTTTTTAAGATTTTATTTATTTATTTGACAGGCAGAGATCACAAGTAGGCAGAGAGGTAGGCAGAGAGAGAGAGAGAGAGAGGAGGAAGCAGGCTCCCTATGGAGCAGAGAGCCTGATCTGGGGCTTGATCGTGGGACTCTGGGATCATGACCTGAGCTGAAGGCAGAGGCTTTAACCCACTGAGCCACCCAGGCACCCCAGGATTTTGTTTAATTTAGTTATGACTCTCTGTCTCCGTCTCTGTCTCTCTCTCATTAGACACACACACACACACACACACACACACAAATAAAGACACACATACACAGACACACACACATACAAAATTAAACATAAAAGTAAACAAGTAATTTTAGACTATCTATGTGAAAAATATTTATTTAAATTGCAAGAATATTTCTAGAATGATTGAGGTGATAGAACTCCTTGCTTTCTGCATGTGGATTCATTTCTTTCTGTATTTTTTCCTTCCATCCTCAAGTTTTCTATAACTTTCACAATGTTCTGTTCTGGACATGTAAACTTATTCTTGGACTATTAGCCACTTCATACCCTCTCCATACCACCAGAATGATGAAATCATGAGTGCTGAGTGACATATATTTAATAAAATAGTACTTTATATAACACTTTTCTTATTTGTGATTTTTGACAAGGATATACTATGCAGAAAATAATTTCAGTTTCCACCTTTTTTCTTTTGTGTTTCCAAATACTTTATTGAAAATAGGAGAAGAATAAATAAAACAAGATGGGATTGGGAGGGAGACAAACCATAAGTGACTCTTAATCTCACAAAACAAACTGAGGGTTGCTGGGGGGAGGGGGTTTGGGAGAAGGGGTTGGGATTATAGACATTGGGGAGGGTATGTGCTTTGGTGAGTGCTGTGAAGTGTGTAAACCTGTTGATTCACAGACCTGTACCCCTGGGGATAAAAATATATGTTTATAAAAAATAAAAAAATAAATAAATAAATAAAATACCTTGACATAACTAGCCTATCAGATGACTTTTGAACCTAGACACATATCTTGGGTCTTCTGGCAGGGAGAAGATGACCCTCTGTTATCCTGGCCTAAATGTGTGAAGATTTGAGGTCAGGTGAGGCTCCATGAGTCTGTTTTTAAAATGACACTACAGACAAAAGGCTGATATCGAAGATCTATAAATAATTCCTCAAACTTAACACACACAAAACAGATAATCACATCACAAAATGGGCCAAAGACATGAACAGACACTTCTCCAAAGACAGAGAAATGGGTAACAGACATATGAAAGAAAAGTTTAATCACCATTAGCCGTCAGGGAGATTCAAATCAAAATCACATAGGGATGCCACCTAACACCAGTTAGAATGGCCCAAATCAATGAAAATGTAAACAACAAGTGTTATAGAGGATGTGAAGAAAGGGTCACCTTCTTACACTGTTGGTGGGAATGAAAGCTGGTGCAGCCACTTTGGAAAGCAGTGTGAAGATTCCTTAAGAAATTAAAAATAGATGGAAAAAAAAAGAAATTAAAAATAGATGGTACATAAACAATGAATTCTGAAACACTGAAAAGAGATAAAATAAAATAAAATGAAATAAAAAAAATAGAAATTAAAAAAAAAAAAAGAGCTAACTTATGACCCTGCAACTGCACTACTAGGGATTTACCCCAAAGGTACAGATGTAGTGAAAAGAAGGGCAATCCGTACCCTAATGGTCATATCAGCAATGACCACAGTCATGAAGCTGTGGAAAGAGCCAAGATGCCCTTCAACAGATGAATGGATAAAGAAGATATGGTCCATATATACTATGGAGTATTATGCCTCCATCAGAAAGGATGAATACCCAACTTTTGTAATAGCGTGGACAGGACTAGAGGAGATCATGCTAAGTGAAATAAGTCTAGCAGAGAGAGTAAATTATCATATGGTTTTGCTTATTTGTGAAGCATAAGGAATAACAAGGAAGACATTGGAAGAAGGAAAGGAAAAGTGAATTGAAAGAAATTGGATGGGAAGACAAACCATGAGAGACTGTGGACTCTGAGAAACAAACTGAGGGTTTTGGAGGGGAGAGGGGTGAGTGGTTGGGTGACCCTGGTGGTGGATATTAAGGAGGGCACGTATTGCATGGAGTACTGAGTGTGGTGCATAAACATTGAATCTTGGAACACTGAAAAAAAATAATAATAACAATAAATAAATAAATAAATAAATAAATAAATAGATAAATAGATAAATAGATAAAAAATAATTAAAGAAAATGACATTTTCCAAAGTCAAAAAGTATGTCCAGACTAGGGATGGAATTAAAACATGTGCTTCCTGGCAGTGAATCCCTCTGATATTTGTGTTCCATTTTGAATATGCAATTTAAAAATATTACTGACTCACATGTTGATATCAGAGAATTTACTTCTTAAAGAGAAGCTAAGACATGAGACATCATTTAAAATTTAATATTTTTTTTATTTTATTAAAATTAGGGACATTTAGTTCTATATCATTCAAGTGAAATCCACACTATGCATTTCATTTAGAAAATCCACAAGTTCAATTTACATTAAACTACATTTTATTTTACTTCTTGTGCAGTGTGATTTGCAATAAAAGGACAAAATCCCCTGTGTAGATGTTTGGCTATTTAACCAAGTTTCTAAGAGCTGATTTTATTTATTTATATCTATCTGGATATTATATTTAAAATCTTTTAGTCAAATTCACTTGCCAAATGTGGATCAGGCCCTAATTACTCAGTATATAATATCCTTTTTATATATCACACAAGCCGATTGTTCCTGTCATTTTTTAAATTAACAGACAGTATATTATATTCAAAGTTTATGAAATCCAGAATGAAAGTTACATTATGCCAACAACATGCTGAAATACATTCAAGAATACTTTTCATTATAGTCTTGAAAACTGTAATTTTGGAAGCAAACTGTGGAAACAAAATTTTTCTTTTTTTCTCAAAATTATTTCTTAATCATAAATAAAATAGAGCTGGAAGTTACCTGACACAATCAGGTTCTAAGAATCCATCAGAAGAAAAAAATTATATCTGTCTATGGGAAATGCTTTTAAGTCAATCAAAGCAGGAATCATTGTGTTTGGGAGACTTTTTTTTTTAATTTTACTTACCAAGAAGGACATATAATTATGAAATTATCATAGTTAATAAACATTGACTGGAGTGCCTGGGTGGTTCAGTCATTAAGCATTTGCCTTTGGCTCAGGTCATGATCCCAGGATCCTGGAATTGAGCTTTGCATCAGGGTCCCTACTCAATGGGAAGCCTGCTTGTGCTCCCTCTCTTGCTGTTTCCCTCTCTATCAAATAAATAAATAAATAAAATCTTTTAAAAAATATTAAAAAATTGATTTTCAGACACTAAGATAAAAAATATATAATTCTTAAAATTTTCTAAAATGTGTTTGCTGATATTATACATATAAAAAAGAGGAATAATAATACAAAGTAAAATATACTATGAAAAGTATATCTAGGAAGACAAAAGAATATGTAATACCCATGGACTGTGGTGGTAAAGAAATTCTTTGTCAGTAAACTGGAGTTAAAGCCAGAATTAGAAGAATGAATGGTTATTAAATGAATAAAAATGAAGGAAGTCACTCAAAGCAAAGAAGATCAAATAAGAAAAAAAATAAGCACAGATGAGGAGATTACATCTCTGGGAAAGAGGAATCACCTGTAGAAAGATGGAAAGATAGGAATTTTAGTTTTTCATTTTTTCCTAAGTTAGTTCTCCAGTATTTCTATTCATCAGCAAAGCAAGTAGGTTATATGGAAAGCCACCAACTCCAGGAGGTATCACATGCAATTTAGAGTAGTAGAATGACAACTGATTGTTTCTAAAGGTTAATCTGGCAGCAGACCATAGTATGACTTGGACCAGAAAGAGATTTGCAATGAGAAAATAAACTTGGAGATTTAAAAATAATAGGCATAGGTCTGGAGATATTATAATGTGATATTTTTAATGAGATATATTGTTATGAAAAGGATTTGAAAGAAAGGTAAAACTAGTAAGGTGGAGAAACCGGTTGACTGGTCCTGCAGAAGGCAGGGGAGGTGGAAAAAAATCAGAAATTGGAGACAAATAAGATAGTGAGAAAAGTATTAAATTCAGAATTAAGAAACCCTACTTGTCTTTACAGTTCTGTGTGACTCTTGACAATTCATTTCACCTTTGTATCTCCTTCCCCTATGTAAAATGAAGATATTGGATGAAAGTATCATATGTCTTTTCCATTTCCAACATCTATATAATTTCAAACACATGAATAACATGAATAAATGTAGGTGTAATTGAAAATAGGAAATAAACAGCAAAAGAAATAGGTATGAACTGTGAGACTTCAGAGGAGAGAAGCATTATTTTGGTCTAGGACTATCTGGAAGTTTTTACAGCATTTTGCAGCATTTCAATAGGTCCTTATAGGATAGTTTAGAATATTAGGAGTTGGGTGAAAGGTAATTTGAGGAGAATAATGTGATCATATATGATTAATATGTTGTTATGACCAAACATTGATCAGTGCTAAGTTAATAGAACACATTTAATGAAGTATGTCATTTATAAAGATTAAAATGCTTCTTTTTGAGTTGCAGTTATGGGACTACATGTATTACAAACTTGCTCATCTATAAACTTAGAGATAAATATGTCTACTTTTGGAGTATTCATATAAGAAGACATGAGGCTTAAAGAGATTGAATAACTTACTTAATTAGTAATGGACAAAAATGGGTTTTATAACCAAGGTAATGTGACTACTAAATAGATCTCTTTTTGCTTAGCTATGACTTCTTCTACTGTGCTTCATGGTAAAACCAGGCCTAAATATTCAACAGTTACCTAAAAATTTTACACCTAAAAATTCATTGAATTTTTACACACATGAACCACATTTTCAGTTTTCTTTTTCTAAATCAAAAATACACAAAATCTCAACACAGACCAACATTAATACATAAAATTTGTAATCAATTTGAGTGCTAGAGAATATTGACTTTGAACTCCAATTGAAGTGAAATCTTACCCCTTACCCCCAAAAAAGACTTTCATTCTTCTCATTAGTTTTCCAATAGGAGGGGGAAAAAAGGCCAAATTCCAACAGTTTCCACAGAGACCAGGGAAGATTTAAACATATTAAGTCTTAATATATGTAAGACTATATAGTTTATAATTTATATTAAACTATATTAAATTATAGTTTATATTATAAACTTATATTAAATAATATATGTAAAATAACGTGATATTAATTAATAATTATTAATAATTAATAACATGTATTAATATTTAAGCATATTTGATATTATTCATGATTATAATTATATTGAATATAGTATTTATTATATTTAATATGCAATATTAAATAATTTATGAATATTATATTAAATTATAGTTCATATTAAACTATATAGAGACCCATTGATATTCATCTATTTATAGTGAAAGATCACAGTTCTCTTCTTGCATGCACGCAAACTATGGTTCCTTGTTTTCTTCTCACGTGTACTCATATCTATTCACTTCCATATTCATGCTCACTTGCCTACACTCTCATCCCTTTCCAAAACACACACACACACACACAGAGGCACACCTCCCTTATGAGAAACCTAGGAGTCATTTTGCAGGGCTCTTAGCTTGCCTGAGAGTGTGGAATCAGTGAGATTTGAAACATTAGAAATGCTGCATTATGAAGGAACAAATTGCCTGCAAGACAGTGATAGCATATTCATTACATTGCAGAGTGATAGGTATATCCAGTCTGGGAATAGTGATTAAAGGGAAGGGGAATGGAAATCTGGGAATGGAAATATGGGAACAGAGCAGTTAAGAAACAGCCTAATAGAAAGAAAAAGCTATATCTCCCTTTTAATTTTAATCTTCTGCCTCTTATCCTTCTAAATATTCTGCCTCCAATACCAAAGGAAATCACTTGTAATTATGGCTGTAACACAGGAGCTTAGTAGAGGGTCAGTAAACAACAATCAGTGATCTAAATCTAGGCTGCCACCTGCTTTTGTTAAGTCCATGAGGTGAGAATTGTTTTATATTTTCTAAATGGCAAAAAATCTCAAAAGAAATTTAATATTTTGTGGCATGTAAAAGTTCTATGAAATTCAAATATCAGTTTTATAAATAAATATTTATTGAAACACAACCACACTCATCAATCCATTCTCTATGGATGATTTTGTGCTACAACAGCAGAGTTGAGTAGTTGCAATATATGGTGTTATCATTTTTCACTGCTATTATAAATCACAATAAAGCAGCTATTAGCATTTTGAATGCCATATGTATTACCGATTTATTAAAAGACATGTTATTTTTTAAAGGTTTTATTTATTTATTTGAGAGAGAGAGAATGAGAGAGAGAGAGAGCATGAGGAGGAAGGGTCAGATGGAAAAGCAGACTCCCTGCTGAGCAGGGAACACAATGCAAGACTCCATCCTGGGACTCCAGGATCGTGAACTGAGCCAAAGGCAGTAACTTAACCAACTATGTCACACAGGCACCCTGAAAAGACATTTTCAACAATGAAATAATTAAGATCTTATTACAGATAAGCATTAGCAAATGAGTTTTCTAGTCAATTTTAATCATAGGAAATACTAATTTTAAACCCAGATTACATGAAGTATTATTGCTCCTTAAAAAAAAAAAATCTTCTCATTAGTACACTGATATTGCAAAAAAAATCTTGTTCTGAATTATTATTATTAGCACATTTTGAATTTTGTCAATACAAAAATTGAGGAAGTTTGTTTTCTTTTTTTTTATGAATGTTCACATAATATCCTTAATTTTGTCTCTTGGCCTACAAAGCTATAAATATTTATTATCTGCCTCTTTTCAGAAAAATAAAATTGTCAATCCTGGCCATAGAGCATTGGGAACTTACTTGGAAAAAGAATCAAGAAATATTGGTAGCAATCCAGCTTACTTGGAAAAAGAATCAGGAAATATTGGTAGTAATTCTATAGTCTCCAAGTCATAACTAGAGATTTTTTGTTTGTTTTATGCTATTCCTTTTTTGCTTCACTAAAATCTTCAGAATCATGTGTTATAGATTAAAAACAAAACAAAACAAACAAAACAAAACAAAACTCCCCAAACAAACAAACAAAAAAACTCAAGTGGACAAGCAATAGGAAAAAAAAAAAAAAAAGAAAGTAGAAAGACTCAAATATCTATCTCATTAAAAGTTTGGAGCTGATGTCCATAACAAAGAACTTTTATGAGAATAGTAAACAAACAAGCAAACAAGGAAACCCCAAAATCAAAACACAAAAAACAAATCATTGCTTCCTTTATGCTAAGGTTTTGATGTAGATTTTGTCAGTATAAGAAAGTTCAGCTTTAATTTTACTTGAATGAATTCATGCTTGTTTATATGATATTTTTAAATGATAAATTGTACATTATTTAAATAATGCTATGGATAAGAGTAGCTGAGAAACATTTAAGATATTCTGTGGAGTAGAGATGCAAGGATGATAGAAACACAACTACACAAGTCACATAGAGATTACATAGGCAGTGACTGGTCAGGACAGAGAAGGCACAAAGCTCTCCCCATCTGTCACATATATATACACACAAGCAAGTTTATCTCAGAGGGTATATTCGTGGTTTTATTTATTTCTATTTAACAGTTCTGTGGCTGGAATTGTGCTGGGTACAGAGGGTGGGAAGAAGACATGATCAATGACTTTAATGATCTCTCAATCTAGTGGAGGAGAAAGATTAAAAATTTAAAATAAATGTAATGAGTGGTGGTATATCAATCCTGTAATTATTTGTACAAAAATTAGTACACAATGTAATGAAAAGAGAAATGGAGTACCTAGTAGCTCTGTCTTGGGGAGTTAGGAAAGGCTTTTCAGAAGAGAAGACCTTTCAACTGGGTTTTTATAGGTGAGAAAAAAATAATCAGGAAAAAAAATATACAAAAGGTACAAAATCACAGATGCATAAAGAATATCTTTGTGTATTTGTGTGTTTTAGAATATAATTCTGCATAGCTAGAGTATTTACTAATTTCTGGTTATGAGTTGTTGGGGAAGAATGAATAAAGGTAAAAGTAACTATGCTTCTTTAATTTAGGGAAAATTTGAAAACAAATCTTTTTTTTTTTTCTTCTACCACTAAAGAATTAAAATGAAAAGATAACTTAATAGCTCTTTAAAGATAACATTTACTCCTAAGAATGATTACTTCTTCAAAAAATACTCAACTTTAAAGTGATTCTTTATCCCAGTGATTTTTATTTTAAAACATTTAAGAATTTCATATGTACAATAAAGTGTTTTAAAAAGTTTCATATGAAGAGACTGTCTTTTTCCCACTGTATATTTTTTCCTGTTTTGTTGAAGATTATTTGCCCATAGAGTTGAGGGTCCATATCTGGGCTCTCTACTCTGTTCCACTGGTCTATGTGTCTTCTTTTATGCCAGTACCATGCTGTCTTGGTGATCACAGCTTTGTAGTAAAGCTTGAAATCAGGTAACGTGATGCCCCACATTTTATTTTTGTTTTTCAACATTTCCTTAGCAATTCGGGGTCTCTTCTGATTCCATACAAATTTTAGGATTATTTGCTTTAGCAATTTGAAGAATAGCGGTGGAATTTTGATCAGCAGCTATATGTAGAAGAATGAAACTCGACCATTCTCTTACACTATACACAAAGCTAAACTCAAAATGGATAAAAGACCCTAATGTGAGTCAGGAATCCATCAGAATCCTAGATAACATAGGCAGTAATCTCTTCGATATCAGCCACAGCAACTTCTTTCAGGATATGTCTCCAAAGGCAAAGGAAAAAAAAAGCGAATATAAACTTTCGGGACTTCATCAAAATCAAAAGCTTCTGCACAGCAAAGGAAACAGTCAAAAAAACAAAGAGGCAACCCACGGAATGGGAGAAGATATTTGCAAATGACAGTACAGACAAAAGGTTGATATCCAGGATCTATAAAGAACTCCTCAAACTCAACACACACAAAACAGACAACCATATAAAAATATGGGCAGAAGATATGTACAGACACTTCTCCAATGAAGACATACAAACGGCTATCAGACACATGAAAAAATGTTCATCATCACTAGCCCTCAGGGAGATTCAAATTAAAACCACATTGAGATATCACCTTACACCAGTTAGAATTGCCAACATTAGCAAGACAGGAAACAACATGTGTTGGAGGGGATATGGCAAAAGGGGAACCCTCTTACACTGTTGGTGGGAATACAAGTTGGTGAGCCAGTTTAGGAAACAGTGTGGATATTCCTCAGGAAATAAAAATAGAGCTTTCCTATGACCCTGCAATTGCACTACTGGGTATTTATCCCAAAGATACAGATTTAATAAAAAGAAGGGTCATCTGTACCCCAATGTTCATAGCAGTAATGTCCACAGTTGCCAAACTGTGCAAAGAACCAAGATGCCCTTCAACAGATGAGTGGATAAGGTAGAGGTGGTCCATATACACTATAGAGTATTGATCTTCCTTCAGAAAGAATGAATACCCAACTTTTATATCAACATGGACAGGACTGGAAGAGATTATGTTGAGTGAACTAAGTCAAGCAGAGAGAGTCAATTATCATATGGTTTCACTTCTGTGTGGAGCATAAGAAATAACATGGAGGACATGGGGAGATGGAGAGGATAACGGAGTTGAAGGACATTGATCGGAAGATGAACCACGAGAGACTATGGACTCGGAAAAACAATCTAAAGGTTTTGAAGGGGCAGGGGGTGGGAAGGTGGGTGAGCCTGCTGGTGGGTATTATTGGAGGCACATATTGCATGGATCACAAGGTGTGGTGCTTAAAAAATGAATTCTGGTACACTGAAAAGAAATTTTAAAAAAATTAAAAATTAAAAAAAAAACTATGAATGAGATGCAGTCTAAACTGGATACTCTAAGAGCCAGGGTAAATGAGGCAGAGGAATGAATCAGGTATCTGGAAGATAAGGTGATAAAAAGGAAGGAAGCTGAAGAGGATAGGGATAGGTTGCTAGTGGCCAATGAAAATAGACTTAGAAAGATCAATAACAGCAAATAACATTCCAATGTCAAAATTATTGGGATTTCCCGAGGGTGTAAAGAGAGAGGACTAAAAATATATATTTGAGCAAATCAAAGCTGAGAACTTCCCTAATATGGGGAAGGAAACAAGGATTTGTGTCCTAAAGGTAGAGAGGACACCTCCACAAATCAATAAAAATAGACCAAAATCCAGGCATATAATAGTGAAGCTTGCAAATCTTAGAGTCAAGGAAGCTATCCTGAGAGAAATTAGGGGGAAGAGATTTCTTATGTATGGAAGGGGTAACATCAGAACAGCATCAGACCTATTCACAGAGACCTGGCAAGTCAAAAAGGGATGACAAGTCATATTCAGTGTACTAAATGAGAAGAACATGCAGCCAATAATACTTTATTCAGCAAGGCTATCATTCAGAACAGATGGAGAGATAAAGAGATTTCAGGACAGGCAGAAACTGAAAGAATATGTAACCACCAAGCCAGTTCTAGAAGAAATATTAAAAGAAAGACACCAAGAGTATTATAGGCCAGAAATTAACAGAGACAATCCATAGAAACGGGGACTTTACAGGCAATTCAATGGCACTGAATTCATATATTTTAATAGTTACTCTTAATGTAATGGGCTGAATGCTCCCATTTCAAATAGATTCCTATATTCCAACCAGTCCCCAAACCAAGGAT
Source organism: Mustela lutreola (assembly GCF_030435805.1). NCBI lineage: Eukaryota > Metazoa > Chordata > Mammalia > Carnivora > Mustelidae > Mustela > Mustela lutreola. The sequence continues at coordinate 82,863,622 of NC_081308.1, forward strand.
CCCATCAAAAAGAAGAATTACAGACCGATATCCCTGATGAACATAGATGCAAAAATAATCAACAAGATCCTAGCAAATAGGATCTAACAGTACAATTAAAATTATTATTCACCACGAACAGGTGGGTATTATTCCTGGGATGAAAATGTGGTTCAAAATTTGGAAACAAATCAATGTGATAGATCGCATTAACAAAAGAAGACACAAGAACCATAGGATCCTCTCAACTGATGCAGAAAAACCATTTGAAAAATATCGTATCCTTTCCTGATTAAAACTCTTCAAGTGTGGGGGAAGAGGTAAGATGGCTGGGAAGTAGGAGGAGGCACCGTTTTAACCTGTACCCTAAAGTGAGCTGATTACCTACAAAAGAACTCTGATCACCCATGAAATCAGCCTGAGATCAGAATTATACACGTGTGGATTTCTACAGGGGCAGAAGATGCCAGTGGGCAGGTAAAGCAGAGTAGGAACGTTGGACTGATATTGGAAGATAAACAAAAGGGGGAGGGAGCCACCAGAGGCAATTGATTGGAAAGTAATACCCCAATATGAGAGTTCCCTGCATCTGGGGACCAGTATTAACTTGGAGTCTGGTTGAAAGCACTCAAAAAGAGCAAAGGATCATGGGGGGAAATTGTGGGAATCAGGGAGTCTAGAGCCAGAGAGAAATTGTGGGAATGGGGGTGGCTAAAGTGGCAGAGAAACCAGGTCTTGGTCCCCGAGCTGCCAGCGCGCCCAAGAATGTGTGGGGTCCGGCTCTTGTGAGGGGCTGGGAGCCTCGCCAGATGAGCCGAGTCATGCTAACAGAGCCTGAGACATGAGGGCTGCTCACCTTCCCCTGAGAGAGGTGCGTGAAGGCCCAGCCTGGTGCTTTCGGACCCGTGCCATACTATCAGAGCCTGAGACGCACATGCCCCACACCCTCCCCTGAGAGAGGTGCATGCAAGCCCAGTGCTCTTAGACCTGGAAAGACCAGGCACTCCCACCCTAGGCCAGAGGGAAAATCTCAGTGTGCGATTGCTGCTTGGAACCTCTCTGGCAGTCTGGAGCTGCCCAGACAGCCGCTGCTGCCATGGTTGTGGGTACAAGCAGAAGATCCTGCATCCCCAGAGACTGTGAACTCAGAAAATACTCTGCCAGCGGCCAAGGGGGAATTTATATGGGCTCTGCAGCACCCACAGGGCACCAGACTGAGGCTTCTCTCTGAGAGGGAGATAAGGGTGCAGTTTGCTTTCCTCTAAACCTCCAAAAACTATCAAAAGCAGTCAAAGTGAGAGAAAAGAAGTGAACAAACATAACAACCTCCAGAGAAAAAAGGCCTGAAAAAAACGGTTTCCTCAGAGCCCACCCCCTTGAGGAGGGTGGGAGGACTTACCTCAGGCAACATCATTGACTGAAAACCCAGGTGGCAGGCCCTTCCTCCAGAAAACCAACCAGGAAAGAAAAAAAAAAAAAAAGACTACAAGAGAATAACCACCGCTACTTTATAGATATAACTTTTATTTTTAACTCGTTCCCACTATTCTCGTTAATTTTTTTATATAGATAATTTTTTAACCTATTTACCATCACAGTACATCAAATTACAAAGTAACCATCTAACCTGAACTTTTTGATACATACACTTGTGTTTTTCTTTTTCATTTATATTTTTAATTTTTTTTAATTTTAATTTAGTTTAGTCTAGTTTATTCCTTTTCTATTTTTATTTTCTACTATTCATATAGAGTTAAACTTCAAGATAATCCCCTTTCCCCAATCAATGCTACCCCTATAGGTAAACCAATTTTTAATCCACCTTTATCTTAGGAAAATTGAGGCCTTTAACAAAGATATCAAGATACATCAAGGAAGAATCAAAATAACCTTCCTCGACCACACTGAGAATTTATTACCACTCTCCCGTTTTTTTCTTCCACTAGTGATTCTTTTTTTGTGTGTTTGTCCTGATAGTATATAAATTATATACTTGGGGTTCTTTTTGAAGAGGTTCTTCCTTTATTTGCTTAAATATATATATTTTTTTCTCTTGTCATATACTTTTATCAGTCTTTTTACTTGTGTTTTTGAGTGTACTTCCTAAATCTTATCTTGGGGCCCATTTGGGCTGAACCTTCTCTTTTATCTACCCTTTTTTCCCTGTCTCTCTTTCTCTCTCTTTTTCTTTTTCTTTTCTTTTTTCTCTCATTTGGGTGGAGAATCCTGCTAGCTCAGAAGCGTTCCAGGGCACCTCATGACTGCACCATGGTCGATATATCCAGCTACATCCGTCAGTCATCTCTCACCAAAACGACTAGGAGGAGGAATGCCCAACAGAAGAAAAATACAGAGGATGGGCCTTCTGCAACAGGGCTAATGGCTATCAACATAGACAATATGTTGGAAAGAGAATTCAAGCTAGCAATTATCCAGGCAATAGCTAGGTTGGAGAAAGCCATGGATGACCAAACAGAATTGAATAGGGTAGAAATGAAAGTCACCAGGGATGATATTCACTATGTTAGGGCAGAACTGAAAGCCACCAGGGATGAGGATCACAATGCTCACAATGAGTTGCAATCTATTCTAAATTCTCTCAAAGCTAAGGTAACTGAGAGAAAGGATAGAATTAGTGATCTGGAGGACAAATCAAAACAACCTTCCTCGACCACACTGAGAATTTATTACCAGTGAGAAAGGAAATTTATTCTCCAGAGAGAAAGGAAAAGGAGGAAGTCTGGAACAAACAGCTTAGAAGCCATGAAAACAGAAACAGGGAAATAAAAGATGCCATGAAACATTCCAACGTCAGAATTATTGGAATCCCTGAAGGGGAGGAGAAAGAAAGAAGTCTAGAAGATATAGTAGAACAAGTTCTTCATGAAAATTTCCCAATCTCATGAATGGAACCAGCCTTCATGTACTAGAGGCCGAACAGTCTCCACCCAAGATGATAGATTTCAAAAAAACATCAAGGCACCTGATAGTCAAATTGAGGAATCATAATTGTAGATATAATCTCTTGAAAGCTGCTAGGACAAAGAGGCTCCTTACTTACAGAGAAAAGCCCATCAGAATAACATCAGACCTGTCCACAAGACCTGGAAAGCCAGAAAGGGATGGTAAGTCATATCCAGGGCATTAAATGAGAAGAACATGCACCAAGAATACTTTCTCCAGCAAGACTGACATTCAAAATGGATGGAGAGATAGAGTTTCCAAGACCGACAAGGCTAAAAAGACTACGTAACCACAAAGCCTACACTGCAGGAAATATTAAGGGGGGTTTTATGAAAGAGGAAAAATCCTAAGAATAGCATTGAAAAGATATATAGAGACAATCTACAGAAAGAAAGACTTCAAAGGTAACATAACATCAATAAAAATGTATCTATAGATAATCACTCTCAATGTGAATGGCCTAAATGCCCCCTTAAAAAGACACAGGGTTGGCAAATTAAGGAGGAGGAGTCAAGATGGCGGAGAAGAAGCAGGCTGAGACTACTTCAGCTAGCCGGAGATCAGCTAGATAGCTTGTCTAAAGATTGCAAACACCTGCAACCCATCGGCAGATCGAAGAGAACAAGAACAGCAATTCTGAAAACAGAAAAACAACCACTTTCTGAAAGGTAGGACTGGCGGAGAAGTGAATCCAAAGCAACCGGAAGATAGACCCCAGGGGGAGGGGCCGGCTCTTGGCAAGTGGCGGAGCAATGGAGATCAGAAAGGAACAGAGACCATATACAGTAACAGTCACCTTACAGGCAATACAATGGCACTAAATTCATATCTCTCAATAGTTAACCTGAATGTTAATGGGCTAAATGCCCCAATCAAAAGACACAGGGTATCAGAATGGATAAAAAAAAACAAAACCCATCTATATGTTGCTTCCAAGAAACTCATTTTAAGCCCGAAGACACCTCCAGATTTAAAGTGAGGGGGTGGAAAAGAATTTACCATGCTAATGGACATCAGAAGAAAGCAGGAGTGGCAATCCTCAATTAGATTTTAAGCCAAAGACTATAATAAGAGATGAGGAAGGACACTATATCATACTCAAAGGGTCTGACCAACAAGAAGATCTAACAATTTTAAATATCTATGCCCCCAATGTGGGAGCAGCCAACTATATAAACCAATTAATAACAAAATCAAAGAAACACATCAACAATAATAGTAGGGAACTTTAACACTCCCCTCACTGAAATGGACAGATCATCAAAGCAAAAGATCAGCAAGGAAATAAAGGCCTTAAACGACACACTGGACCAGATGGACATCACAGATATATTCAGAACATTTCATCCCAAAGCAACAGAATACACATTCTTCTCTAGTGCACATGGAACATTCTCCAGAATAGATCACATCCTCGGTCCTAAATCAGGACTCAACAGGTATCAAAAGATTGGGATCACTACCTGCATATTTTCAGACCACAATGCTCTAAAGCTAGAACTCAACCACAAGAGGAAGTTTGGAAAGAACCCAAATACATGGAGACTAAACAGCGTCCTCCTAAAGAATGAATGGGTCAACCAGGAAATTAAAGAAGAATTGAAAAAAATCATGGAAACAAATGATAATGAAAATACAACGGTTCAAAATCTGTGTGACACAACAAAGGCAGTCCTGAGAGGAAAATATATAGTGGTACAAGCCTTTCTCAAGAAAGAAGAAAGGTCTCAGGTACACAACCTAACCCTACACCTAAAGGATTTGGAGAAAAAACAAGAAAGAAACCCTAAGCCCAGCAGGAGAAGAGAAATCATAAAGATCAGAGCAGAAATCAATGAAATAGGAACCAAAAAAACAATAGAAGGAATCAACGAAATTAGGAGCTGGTTCTTTGAAAGAATTAATAAAATTGATAAACCCCGGGCCAGACTTATCAAAAAGAAAAGAGAAATGACTCAAATAAATAAAATCATGAATGAAAGAGGAAAGATCACAACTAACACCAAAGAAATACAAACTATTATAAGAACATACTATGAGGAACTCTACGCCGACAAATTTGAGAATCTGGAAGAAATTGATGCATTCCTAGAAACATATAAACTACCACAACTGAACCAGGAAGAAATAGAAAGACTGAACAGACCCATAACCAGTAAGGGTATTGAAACAGTCATTAAAAATCTCCAAACAAACAAAAGCCCATGGCCAGACGGCTTCCCGGGGGAATTCTACCAAACATTTAAAGAAGAACTAATTCCTATTCTCCTGAAACTGTTCCAAAAAATAGAAATGGAAGAAAAACTTCTAAACTCATTTTATGAGGCCAGCATCACCTTGATCCCAAAACCAGACAAGGATCCCATCAAAAAAGAGAGCTATAGACCAATATCCTTGATGAACACAGATGTGAAAATACTCAACAAAATACTAGCTAATAGGATTCAACAGTACATTAAAAGGATTATTCACTACGACCAAGTGGGATTTATTCCAGGGCTGCAAGGTTGGTTCAACATCCGCAAATCAGCCAATGTGATACAACACATCAATAAAAGAAAGAACAAGAACCATATGATCCTCTCAATAGATGCTGAAAAAGCATTTGACAAATACAGCATCCCTTCCTGATCAAAACCCTTCATAGTGTAGGGATAGAAGGCACATACCTCAATATCATCAAAGCCATCTATGAAAAACCCACCGCAAATATCATTCTCAATGGAGAAAAACTGAAAGCTTTTCCGCTAAGGTCAGGAACACGGCAGGGATGTCCATTATCACCACTGCTATTCAACATAGTACTAGAGGTCCTAGCCTCAGCAATCAGACAACAAAAGGAAATTAAAGGCATCCAAATCGGCAAAACAGAAGTCAAAATATCACTCTTCGCAGACGATATGATACTATATGTGGAAAACCCAAAAGACTCCACTCCCAAACTGCTAAAACTTGTACAGGAATTCAGTAAAGTGTCAGGATATAAAATCAATGCACAGAAATCAGTTGCATTTCTCTACACCAAAAGCAAGACAGAAGAAAGAGAAATTAAGGAGTCAGTCCCATTTACAATTGCACCCAAAACCATAAAATACCTAGGAATAAACCTAACCAAAGAGGCACAGAATCTATACTCAGAAAACTATAAAGTACTCATGAAAGAAATTGAGGAAGACACTAAGAAATGGAAAAATGTTCCATGCTCCTGGATTGGAAGAATAAATATTGTGAAAATGTCTATGCTACCTAAAGCAATCTACACATTTAATGCAATTCCTATCAAAGTACCATGATCTTTTTCAAAGAAATGGAACAAATAATTCTAAAATTTATATGGAAGCAGAAAAGACCTCGAATAGCCAAAGGGATATTGAAAAAGAAAGCCAACGTTGGTGGCATCATAATTCCGGACTTCAAGCTCTATTACAAAGCTATCATCATCAAGACAGCATGGTACTGGCACAAAACCAGACACATAGATCAATGGAACAGAATAGAGAGCCCAGAAATAGACCCTCAACTCTACAGTCAACTAATCTTCGACAAAGCAGGAAAGAATGTCCAATGGAAAAAAGACAGCCTCTTCAATAAATGGTGTTGGGAAAATTGGACAGCCACATGCAGAAAAATGAAATTGGACTATTTCCTTACACCACACACAAAAATAGACTCAAAATGGATGAAGGACCTCAATGTGTGAAAGGACTCCATCCAAATCCTTGAGGAGAACACAGGCAGCAACCTCTTTGACCTCAGCCGCAGCAACATCTTCCTAGGAAAATCGCCAAAGGCAAGGGAAGGAAGGGCAAAAATGAACTATTGGGCTTTCATCAAGATCAAAAGCTTTTGCACAGCAAAGGAAACAGTTAACAAAATCAAAAGACAACTGACAGAATGGGAGAAGATATTTGCAAACGACATATCAGATAAAGGACTAATGTCCAGAATCTATAAAGAACTTAGCAAACTCAACACCCAAAGAACAAATAATCCAATCAAGAAATGGGCAGAGGACATGAACAGACATTTCTGCAAAGAAGACATCCAGATGGCCCACAGACACATGAAAAAGTGCTCCATATCACTCGGCATCAGGGAAATACAAATCAAAACCACAATGAGATATCACCTCACACGAGTCGGAATGGATAAAATCAACAAGTCAGGAAATGACAGATGCTGGCGAGGAAGCGGAGAAAGTGGAACCCTCCTACACTGTTGGTGGGAATGCAAGCTGATGCAGCCACTCTGGAAAACAGCATGGAGGTTCCTCAAAATGTTTTAAATAGAACTGCCCTATGACCCAGCAATTGCACTACTGGGTATTTACCCTCAAGATTCAAACGTAGGGGCACGTGCACCCCAATGTTTATAGCAGCAATGTCCACAATAGCCAAACTGTGGAAGGAACCTAGATGTCCATCAACAGATGAATGGATCAAGAAGAAGTGGTATATATACACAATGGAATACTATGCAGCCATCAAAAGAAATGAAATCTTGCCATTTGCGACAACATGGATGGAACTAGAGCATATCATGCTTAGCGAAATAAGTCAAGTTGAGAAAGACAACTATTATATGATCTCCCTGATATGAGGAAGTGGTGATGCAACATGGGGGCTTATGTGGGTGGAGAAGAATCAATGAAACAAGATGGGATTGGAAGTGAGACAAACCAAAAGTGACTTTTAATCTCACAAAACAAACTGAGGGTTGCTGGGCGGAGGGGGTTTGGGAGAAGGGGGTGGGATTATGGACATTGGGGAGGGTATGAGCTTTGGTGAGTGCTGTGAAATGTGTAAACCTGGTGATTCACAGACCTGTACCCCTGGGGATAAAAATATATGTTTATAAAAATAAAAAATTTAAAAAAAAAGTACAAAGGGTTGCAAATTGGATAAAACAACAGGAACTATCCATATGTTGTCTGCAAGAGATCCATTTTGAACCCAAAGGTACACCCAGAATGAAAGTGAAGGGATGGAGAACCATATTTCATGCCAATGGGACTTAAAAGAAGGCCGGGGTAGTGATTCTCATATCATATAAACTAGATTTTAAACTAAAGACTGTAGTCAGAGATACAGAAGGAAACAACATCATTCTTAAAGGGATTATACACCAAGATGATCTAACAATTGTAAATATCAATGCCCCCAATATGGGAGCAGCCAATTACATAAGAAAACTATTAATCAAGATAAAGAGTCATATTGATATCAATATATTAATAGTAGGAGATCTTGACTCACCTCTCTCAGAAATAGATCATCAAAACAGAAAATCAATAAAGAAACAAGAGCATTGAATGTCACACTGGCCCAGATGGACCTCATAGATATATACAGTACATTCCACTCTAAAACAACAGAATACTCATTTTTATCAAGTGCACATGGAACCTTCTCCAGAAGAGACCACATACTGGGTCACAAATCAGGATTCAACCGATACCAAAAGACTCAGATGATTCCCTGAATATTCTCAGATCACATTGCTTTGAAACTAGAGCTCAATCACAAGGAAAAGTTTGGAAGGAACTCAAACACCTGGAAGATAAAGACCACCTTGCTTAAGAATGATTGTATCAACCAGGAGATCAAAGAAAACTGAAACAATTCATGGAAACCAAGGAGAATGAAGACACTACAGTCCAAAACCTATGGGATACAACAAAGGCAGGCCTAAGGGGGAAATTCAAAGCCATCCAAGCCTCCCTCAAAAAAACTGAAAAATCCAGAATACATCAGCTGTCTCTATACCTTAAAGAACTGGAGAATCAACAACAAATCAAACCAACTCCACACATAAGAAGGGAAATCATCAAGATTAGATTTGAGATCAATGAGGTAGAAACCAGAGATACAGTAGAACGTATCAATGAAACTAGAAGCTGGTTTTTGGAAAGAATAAATAAGATTGATAAACCATTGGCCACACTAATCCAAAAGAAAATAGAGAAGGCCCAAATTCATAAAATTATGAATGAAAAGGGAGATCACAATGAACACCAAGGAAGTAGAAACAATCTCCAGAAGTTATGATAGTTATATGCCAATAAGTTAAGCAACCTAGATGAAATGGATGCATTCCTGGAAAACTCTAAACTCTCATAATTGAACCAGAAAGAAATTGACAACCTGAATAGACTGATATCTAGTAACGAGACTGAAGCAGTGATCAAAAACCTCCCATAAAACAAGAGCCCAGGACCTGATGGATTCCCTGAGGAATTCTACCAAACTTTCAAAGAAGAAATAACACCTATTGTCCTGAAGCTGTTTCAGAAAATTGAAGCAGAAGGAAAACTTCCAGACTCTTTCTATGAAGCCAGCATTACCCTGATACCCAAACCAAGCAAAGACCCTAACAAAAAGGAGAATTTCAGACAACTATCGCTGATGAATATGGATGCTAAGATTCTCAACAAGATCCTAACAAACAGGATCCAACAGCCCATTAAAAAGATTACCCACCATATCCAGGTGGGATTCATCCCTGTGCAACAAGAATGGTTCAACATTCGCAAATCAGTCAATGTGATAGAACAAATTAAAATGAGAAGAGAGAAGAAACACATGATCCTTTTAATCGATGCAGAAAAAGCATTCGACAAAATCCAGCATCTGTTCCTGATTAAAACGCTTCAAAGTATAGGGATAGAGGGAACATTCCTGAACTTCATAAAATCTATCTATGAAAGACCCACAGCAAATATCATCCTCAATGGTTAAAAGCTTGCAGCCTTCCCGTTGAGATCAGGAGCACGACAAGGATGCCCACTCTCACCACTCTTGTATTAGAAGTCCTAGCAACAGCAATCAGACAATAAAGAGAAATAAATGGTATCCAAATTGGCAATGAAGAAGTCAAACTCTCTTCGCAGATGACATGATTGTTTATATGGAAAACTCAAAAGACTCCACCCCCAAACTGCTAGAACTCATACAGCAATTCAGCAACGTGGCAGGATACAAAGTCAATGTACAGAAATCAGTGTCTTTCTTATACACTAATAATGAAAATACAGAAAGGGAAATTAGAGAATCAATTCCATTTACTATAGCACCAAGAACCATAAGATACCTGGGAATAAACCTAACCAAGAGGTAAAGGATCTGTATTTGAGGAACTACACTCATGAAAGAAATTGAACAAGATACAAAAAGATGCTCTAGAATCGGAAGAATAAACATTGTTAAAATATCTATATTTCCTAGAGCAATCTATACTTTTAATGTCATTCCAATCAAAATTCCACTGGTATTCTTCAAAGACCTGGAGCAAATCATTCAAAAATTTTTATGGAACCAGAAGAGACCCTGAATCCCCAAGGAAATGTTGAAAAACAAAAACGAAACTGCAAGCATCACATTACCTGATTTCAAGCTTTACTACAAAGCTGTGATCACCAAGACAGCATGGTACTGGCATAAAAGCAGAGACACAGACCAGTGGAACAGAGTAGAGAGCCCAGATATGGACCCTTAACTCTATGGGCAAATAATCTTCGACAAAACAGGAAAAAAAAATATACAGTGGAAAAAAGACAAGTTTCTTCAATAAATGGTGCTGGGAAAACTGGACAGCTATATGTAGAAGAATGAAACTCCACCATTCTCTTATAACGTACACAAAGATAAACTCAAAATGGATAAAAAACCTCAATGTGATACAGGATTCCATCAGAATCCCAGAGGAGAACATAGGCAGTTATCTCTTCGATATCACCCACAGCAACTTCTTTCAAGATATGTCTCCAAAGGCAAAGGAAACAAAAGCGAAAATGACCTTTTGGGACTTCAAGATCAAAAGCTTCTGCACAGCAAAGGAAACAGTCAAAAAAACAAAGAGGCAACCCACGGAATGGGAGAAGATATTTGCAAATGACAGTACAGACAAAAGGTTGATATCCAGGATCTATAAAGAACTCCTCAAACTCAACAGACAGAAAACAGACAATCATTTAAAAAAAAAAAAAAAAAAAAAAAAAAAAAAAAAAAAAAAAAGAGCAGGCGCGACTGATTGACTCAGAGGTTAAGCTCCTGCCTTCAGCTCAGGTCATGATGCCAGGGTCCTGGGATTGAGCCCCACATCGGGCTCTCTGCTCCACAGGGGGCCTGCTTCCTCCTCTCTCTCTGCCTACTTGTGATCTCTGTCTGTCAAATAAATAAATAAAATCTCAAAAAAAGGGGTAGAAGATATGAACAGACCCTTCTCCAATGAAGACATACAAATGGCTATCAGACACATGAAAAAAATGTTCATCATCACTAGGCATCAGGGAGATTCAAATTACAACCACATTGAGATACCACCTTACACAAGTTAGAATGGTCAAACTTAGCAAGACAGGAAGCAACATGTGTTGGAGAGGATGTGGAGAAAGGGGATCCCTCTTTCACTGTTTGTGGGAATGCAAGTTGGTGCAGCCACTTTGGAGAACAGTGTGGAGATTACTCATGAAATTAAAAATAGAGCTTCTCTATGACCCTGAAATTTCACTACTGGGTTTTTACCCCAAAGATACACATTTAGTGAAAAGAAGGGCCATCTGTACCCCAATGTTTATAGCAGCAATGGCCACAGTCGCCAAACTGTGGAAAGAACCCAGATGCCCTTCAACGGATGAATGGATAAGGAAGATGTGGTCCATATACACTATGGAGTATTATGCCTCCATCAGAAAGGATGAATACCCAACTTTTGTAACAACATGGATGGGATTGGAAGAGATTATGCTGAGTGAAATAATCCAAGCAGAGAGAGTCAATTATCATATGGTTTCACTTATTTGTGGAGCATAACAAATAACATGGAGGACAAGGGGAGATGAAGAGGAGAAGGGAGTTGAAGGAAATTGGAGGGGGAGGTGAACCATGTGAGACTATGGACTCTGAAAAACAATCTGAGGGTTTTGAAATGGTGGTGGGTAGGAGGTTGGGGAAACCAGGGGTTGGGTATTAGGGAGGGCACAGATTGCATGGAGCAATGGGTGTGGTGCAAAACAATCAATACTGTTATGCTGAAAATAAAAAAATTAATTAAAAAAACCCTCTTCAAGTGTAGGGATAGAGGGAACATAACTTTTTATCATAAACACTATGTATGAAAAGCAGAGATCAAATATCATTATTAATGCAAAAAAACTGAGAACTTTTCCCTTAAGATCAGGAACATGACATGGATGCCCACTCTCATCATTATTGTTCAACATAGTACTAGGGGTCCTAACCTCAGCAATCAGACAACTAAAAGAAAAAAAAAAAATAAAAGACATTCAACTTAGCAATGAAGTATTCAAACTTTCTCTCTTTGCAGATGACATGATACTTTATGTGGAAAACCAAAAACACTCCACCCCAAATTTATTAAAACTCAAATAGCATTTTATCAACATAGGATAGAAAATGATTACAAAGAAATCAGTTGCATTTCTATACACTAACAATGTGACTGAAGAAAGAGAAATTATGTAATCGATCCCATTCACATTTGCACCAAAATGCACAAGATACATTGGAATAAACCTAAACAAAGAGGTGAAAGATCTATATCCTAGAAACTATAGAACCCTTATGCAAGAAATTGAGAAACACACCAAGAGATGGGAAAACAGTCCATGCTCATGAATTAGAAAAACAAACATTGTTTAAATGTCTATGCTTCCCAGAGCAATCTACACTTTTAATGCAATCCCTATCAAAATACCATCAACATTTTTCACAGAACTGGAACAGATAATCCCAAAATTTGTACAGAACCAGAAATGACCCAGATTCACCAGGGGAATGTTGACAAAGAAAATCAAAGTTGGGGGCTTCATATTGCCTGACTTCAAGCTATATTAAAAAGCTGTGGTCATCAAGACAGCATAGTACTGGCACAAGAATAGACACATAGATCAATGGAACAGATTAGAGAGCCCAGAAAAGGACCCTCCACAGTAAAGTCAACTAATTTTTGACAAATCAGGAAAGAATATCTAATTAATAAAAGACAATCTCTTCAATAAATGGTTCTGGGAAAATTAAACAACCATATGCAGGGAAATGAACCTGGACCATTCTCTTACACCATACACAATGATAAAATAAAAAAGGATGAAAGACCTCAATGTGAGACATGAATCCATCAAAATCCTAGAGAAGTATATAGGCAGTAACCTCTTCAACATTGGCCACAGTGACTTCTTTCAAGACATGTCTCTAACAGCAAGGGAAACAAAAGCAAAAATGAACTTTTGGGGAATTCAAGATAAAAAGCTTCTACACAGCAAAAGAAATTGTCAAAGAATCTAAGAGGCAACCCACAGAATGGGAGAAGTTATTTATAAATGACAAATAAACAGCTGGTATCTAAGATCTATAAAGAACTCCTTAAACTCAACATCCAAAAAACAAATAATCCAGTCAACAAATGGGCAGAAGACATGAACAGACATTTTCCCAAAGACATACAAATGGCTAACAGACACATGAAAAAAAATTTTAACATCACTAGCCATTAGGGAATTACAAATCAAAACCACAATGAGATACCAGCTTAACACCAGTTGGAATGGCAAAAATCAACAGGACAGGAAACACCAAGTGCTGACAAGGATGTGGAGAAAGGGGAACACTCTTACACTCTTTTTGGGAATACAAGCTGGTACAGCCACTCTGAAAAACAATATGGATATTTCTTAAGACATTAAAAACTGGTATTTACCCCAAAGATACAGTCATAGTGAAAAGAAGGGGCACATGCATCCCAATGTTCATATCAGCAATCTGCACAACAGCCAAACTGTGGAAGGAGCCAAGATGGCCTTCAATAGATGAAGAGATAAAGAATATGTGGTACATACACACAATGGAATATAACTCAGCCATCAGAAAGGATGAATATCCACCATTTGTATCAACATGGATGAAACTGAAAATTGTTATGCTAAGTGAAATAAATCAAGCAGAGAAAGACAATTATAATATGGTTTCACTCATACGTGGAACATAAGCAATAACACAGAGGACCACAGGAGAAGGAAGGGAAAATCGAATGGGAAGAAATCAGAGAGTGAGCCAAACCATGAGACAAACTGAGGATTACAAAATGAAACGGGGTTGGGGGCATGGATTAACCAGGTGATGGGTATTAATGAGGGCATGTGTGGTGATGATCACTGGGTGTTATACACAACTAATGAATCCTTGAAGACTGCATTAAAAACTAATGTTATTCTGTATGTTGGTTAATTGAACATAGTTAAAAAAAAAAAAAAACTATAAAGGCCCAGAATAGGCAAGACAATACTTCTAAAGAATAAGAACGAAGCAGGAGGATTCACACGACCAGATATCAAACTTTTTTTTTTGTTTAAGGTACTGTTTATTGCATAAGAATAGACTAATAGACCAAAGAAATGGAAGGGTTTAGAAATAGAATTATATGATCAAGTCTCCACTAAAATTCAACCAGGGAAAGAAGAGCACTTTCAACAAAGAGTGTTGAATTAATAAGATATCCATATTAAATCTTGATTTCTTTCTCCTACTGTTAACAAAAACCAAAAACCAAAAACCAAAACAAAAAACAATTCCAGATGTATCATGACCTAAATATAAAAGGTAAAATACATAGCTCAAGGGAGAAATTTTTGGAGTACACAAAGATCTACTAAACAGGGCACAAGGAATGATAGTCATAAAGAAAATAACTAATACACTAGGCTACATTAAAATAAATCAATTTTTATCAGAATATAGAAAAGAGAAGAAAACCATAGACTAAGAAAATTTACTTTTAATTATTATGTATAACAAAGGACATGAATGCAGAAAAATAAGCAAAATAAAAGATGACCCAGAGGGAAAAAATGGGCAAAAAACTTGAATAAGCTCTTTATCTACCTATCTATCTAGATCTAGGTAGATACCTAGAACTAGCTAGATCTAGATAGATAGATAGATAGAGAGATGATAGATTAGATAGATAGATAGATAGATAGATATGGATATCCATATATGCATATGGCCAATATACATACACAAAAATTCTTAAAACAATGCAAGTTAAAATCACAATGAGTTACTGTTACATATACATTAGAATGAATACTTTTAAAATCTTGAAAATAATACTACATTCTAGAAAGTATATAGAATAATTGGAACTTTCAAACACTGTTAACTGAAGTGTAAATAGGTACAAACACTGTGGGAAAGAACTGCAGTATCTTTAAACCTGAACATATTATAATTATATAACCCAACAATTTTTATTCCTAGGTATTTGTCCGAGAGAAATGAGTGAATATATCCACCAGTGTAATATAGAAGAATTCCATGGCAGCTTTGCACAAAATAGCTCTGAATTAAAAATAACTTAAACATTTATAAATAGTAGCAGGGATAAATGCATTCATGCTAGTATTACTACACAGCAATAAAAATGAAAAACATCGCTATGATTTGTAACATTAAGAATGAATCTCAGAAACAACATTGGCTGAAAGTGCTAGAAACAGGGAGTTACTACAAAATTACATTATCATACAATGGAAAATAGTGTGACAAAACTATTTCATGACATTAGAAATCTAGATGATTACTTTGTTGAGGGACAGTAACTGCTTGGGGGTACAAGGAAGGCCAACATTGTGTTGATATTATGTGAAAGAAGTGAATGGATCAAATGGCACCTATATTGTACTAACCAAACACTTGAACACAAGCAAAAGTGTTGGTTATCTGAATGTCAGGCCCTTACTATGATGAGCTGGTAGGAGAATGTTTGAAAATTTATGAAAATGATAAGAAAAAAAAAAAAGACTACCAAAGACTAGGAAAACCCAGTTCTGAAAGTTACAGGGTCTCATAGAATTTTTGAGGTTTCAAATTGTGAAAACTTTTGGCCCATTATTAGTACATTCAATCAAAATATATATGTAGAAGTAGTCAATATCCCTTTTTTTTTTTTTCTTTTGAGATGGAGTGAGAGAGAGAGAGAAGGGGCAGAGGGAGAAAGAATCTTAAGTAAACTCCATGTCTAACATGGAGCCCAACTCAGGGCTCTTTCTTTTTACTATGAGATGATGATCATGAGCCAAAATCAAGAGTTGGACACCTAACAAACCACCCACATGCCCTGTAAATTTTATTTATATACTGGATAGAAATAAACATATTCAATATCTCTAGGGATCTAAGTTGCATATCTGAACTACATTTTTACTTTTATTTTTATTTATTTTTTAAAAGATTTTATTTATTTATTTGACAGGGAGAGAGAGATCACAAGTAGGCAGAGAGGCAGACAGAGAGAGAGAAGGAAACAAGATCCCCACTGAGCAGAGAGTCCAATGCAGGGCTCAATCCCAAGACCCTGGGATCATGACCTGAGCTGAAGGCAGAGGCTTTAACCCACTGAGCCACTCAGGTGCCCCTGAACTACATTTTTAAATGATTCTTACCTAAATATAGATTTGTTTTGTTTTGTTTTTAATTCTGTGAGTATGGAATGTGAAAGTTATAGGCTGTATTTTCTTTCTCTGAATAAATAATGTATTTCTCATATGGAATAGTAATCTGAATATTGCTTTATGTCATTCATTTATTCATACAGAAAATTTATTGAGGAGATACTAAGCATTATGCCATGGTAGGCAATGGAAAGAAGGTGTAATACTTGCTTATATGAATTTTGTGGCAGTTTGTTGTTAGAGACAGCAGCAAAAGTGAAAGAAGTATATTATATTGGCTAATAGAATGATGTCCGGATTTAAATTGTATGGGTTAAAAAACAAGTTTTTCTATTTGCTAATTGTGTGAATTTTTATGCCCATTTCTTCATCTAAAAATGGAATAATAATGGTATTTATTTACAGGGTTATTGTGAGGGCTAAATTAAAGGAGATAGTATAGGTCAACTGCTTAGCACAATGTCTAGCAACAGTAAATGTGTAATAAATTCCAATTATTGTTATTATAAAATCAAATATTGTGATATATGCTCTGATAAAGGTCAGTACAGGGTGAACCCAGAATGTGAAGTCAGACTAGAGGTAACAAACCAAACCTTGGTGATTTAGAGAGCAACTTTAGTAGATGACATATTCCAAGGTCACAATTCAACAAATTCTTATTATTTGCCTACTGTGCTAAGTATTGTGCTCAGTTTTGAGAATATAATGCAAACAGACGACAATGTATCCCTTCAAGTTGCTCGCTGTCTACTGGGGACAAACAATTATAATGTATGTCTGATACATTATGACCATAATGCTATATTTATGACAGATGCTATATTTAAGTACAAGGTGTCTTAGGTACATATGCATAAGTAAGGCATCTTACTCAATATTGGGAGACCAAGAAAGACTTTGAAAAAACAAAATGTTATTTAAGGTTAGATGTGAAGAATAAATAGTAGTAATCTAGGAGAAGCAAAGGAGGCTCAATATTCCAAAAGAAGCAATATGTATAAATGGTCGAAAGCAAGAGAGAGCAAAACACACAATTTTCTAAGAGTGAGACTAAGACATTCACATATTCCCCCTTTCTAGCTTTAGATGTGAAAGAATTTTAATAATATTTCTTATTTTTAAAATAATTTATTTATTTTAGAGAGAAAGAGGCCATGAACAAGAGGAGGGGCAGAAGGAGAAAGAGAGAGAATATCAAGCAGGTTTCATATTGAACATGAAGCCCAATTCAGGGCTCAATCTCACAGCCCTGAGATCACAGTCTGAGCCAAAACAAGAGTTGAACACTCAACGAACAGAACCACCCAGGTTCCCCGGGATTTTGATAGCATTTCAATAGACAATGAAGATAGCTAAAGTCAAGGCCTTTATTTCTGTACTTTGGCAAAGTTTGAAAAAGAAACATATATGGGGGTTTATGGGAAAAAAATGTTGTAGCCCAAGAGAAGCCTACAAGCAAAAAGTACATCTCTGGAAAAAAAAAAAAATTACAAACGGAAACAAAAGAACAATGTGAAAACTACCTGTTTTAGATTCTCATTTATACAAGAATGAATTTTTCTATGCTATTAAAGTTAATGATTGCAGGACAAAAATGGTTTGATTAAAAAAAAACAGATTAAATAAAAAGGATATATGGGAGTAAAGAGTAGACTAATGTGAAAAAAAAACCACAATGGTAAGATTGAAACTCATCTTGGAGGAAGAAAGACTTAGAATTGACCCTCCAAAATAAATCAAACATGAAAACTGTATTAATTGAAAGGTGAACTCCCTCAAAATATCCACATCAAATCCCTGGAACCTATGAATGTTACCTTATGTGGCAGAAGATGTGATTAAGAATATTGAGAGGTTAAAAAAAAAAAAATATTGAGAGGTAGATTTATCCCGCATTATCTAGGTGAGCCCTAATTGCAATTACATGTGTCCTTATCAGAGAGACACAGGAAGTTGCGAGAGGCAGACAGAGAGGAAAGGATGATACGAAGATGGAGGCAGAGTGTAAATTGGTGGAGGCAAAAAATTGCCTAGAAATACCAGAAACTAGAGGAGTCAAGGAACAAAATCTTCCCTAAGACATACCCCTACCTTCACATTGAAATTATTCTGGACTTATGGCCTCCAGAACTGTGATGAAATAAATTTATGTTGCTTAAGCAACTATGTTTGTAGTATTCTTTGACAACTTCAGGAACTAATAAATAAACTAATATTAATACTAATAATACAATAAAACTATTTTCATATATGTGTTTAGAAATATGTTACTCCTGTGCCCAACCTAAAAAAAGTTTAAGAGGTATAGGTTAAACAGATAATTGAGGCAGAAATAAAAATCAAGGATTCAGAAATGCCAACATTGTAGTATAGTCACATTGGAAATACATTTGAAATTAAATATGTGGAATTAAGTAGAAATAATAATTAATAGCAAATTATTATAGCTCAAAATGTGGATAGAAAGAAAATTGAGACAAAGGGTGAAAACAGTCTTGGAGTTTTCTGTTTAAAAAATATGAATGCTGTAATAACACAAAATTATGAATCTATAAACTCACATTATATGAAAAATTGCCAAGTCAATTGGAATGCATTGGAAAGTGAAGGTATTTTCTAAATTGTAAAATATTAGACAAGTGTTATTATGGAAGAAGGTGGTACACCAAGAGATATTGTAGCCTTTCAAAGGGAAGAGATTATTGAGACTTTGTGAGAGAAATATAATTAGATTTCAAAGCTATGATTTGATAAATGCATCTCTTAAAACACTTTTCTAATAAAATATGAGAAATGCAGAATCCCCTCTTTCTCATTGGAAATTCACAATGTATAATATACCATTCAAGGGACTGAGGTGTTCTGCAGGAATAAAATAAAATCAAAACAAAAATCCAGATCTCTCAAACTTATTTGTAAAGGGACCCTCTTCATTAAGCCATGATAGCTATGCTCATCTGAACATCAGTTTTGAAAATCAGGTACTAAAAGCAGTGGTAGCATTGAAACAAATGGCAATGCCTCCTCCCATCCTCATTACTAAAGGAGAGTAGAAGAAGCAGCACCTATAACTTACACCATTAAAAAAAATAATTTATTTATTTATTTATTTGAAAGAGAGAGAGAGAAAGAATGAGAGAGAGAGAGAGAGAGAGAGAGAGAGAATGCACAAGTGGGAGGAGGGGCAGATGGAGAGTTAGAAGCAGGAGCCCAGTGCAAGACTCAATCCCAGGACACCAGGATTGTGACCTGAGCAAAATGCAGATACATAACTGACTGAGCCACCCAGGCATCTCTAAATCTCTTAGCTTTCCTTTTTATTAGCAGGACTCCTTTGTCAGACAGTGAACTCTCCAGATTTCTTTTAACCATTGCCTCTTCTAGCTTCAACAATACTAGTATTAGTAAAATTTGTCAAGTCATCGAAACTGCACAGCCTTCTCCCAAACTTATCATTCAGTCTTGCTGGTGATGAAGTTTTAGAATATAAGTGAGGTTTGCTGGGGTGAGGTCTGGAGCCAATGATCAAGAAATAATTCTTGAGACATCTTTGGTGCAAAATGGTGGTTTATTAAAGCACAGAAACAGGACCCATGGGAAGAAAGAGCTGCTGCCCCCAGGGTTGTGAGGAGTGCTCCATTATATACTTGCAAGATGGGAGGGGGTCAGGAATAGCGTAAGTCTCTAAGGAATTTTGGAAGCAAGGTTTCCAGGACCTTGAGGGGCTAGCTGTTGCTGGAAAAAGGTCATTTATTACCATCTAATAAAACTTTAGTCATGAAACCCTGCATATCTATATTCATGGACCATATGCTTGGGGATAATTATCAGCACATATCTTGGAGGGTTTAGCGATAAAGGAAGTTTCCTAAGGAATTTTTAACATGTTAAAATAGGAGTTGGTCAGGCTAAGATTGCCTTCTGCTCTTAGCAAAGTATTAAGATGGAGACAGTTAAGTCCCTAGTGGAATGTCACTCTGCCTGTTTCAAGGACTTGTAAGTGGGTACTAGATAGTAAGGAAATTTAATAACTTTTCTTCTACTTCAGTTTCCCAAATCACTAGCACTTTCCAGTCAAGGAATAGGAACAAAAGGGAGAGAGTAATTTTTTTTTTTTTTTGTCTGCTATTTGACAGAGCACTTATTGTGTTTCACAGAAGTGTCTAGTAAGAAATAAAAGCAGTGACTACATTTTTCAGAAAATTCCTCTGTCACAAAGATAAAGTTATTATGAGAAATGCTTTAAAATTCAAAAGTTTGTGCATGTGAATTTTTATAGATTTCAACTTTTTAGACTTCTAAATTTCAGAATGTACCAATGATGGGATTTCTTTCCTCCTTCCTTGAAAATATGTAACAAATACTAGAATTTTAGATTGAAATTAGGAATCTGAGGTTCTAATTTTGGTTCTGCCATTGACTAAACACAAGCTTTTAAAAAACAAATTAATATGGCAATCTAGATTATGCTTGAGTCCTCTGATGAACTAAAGTCAATCTGTCTTTTAAGATTTAAATAAAATCTTATTTTTAAAAAATGAGCTCCTTATACTTTTTGGATATTAGCCCCTTATCAAATATATGGTTTGCAATTTTTTCCCCACATTCTGCAGGTCACCTCATACATGCAACTTAACAGCAAAGCAAACAAACAAACACCAAGTAGCCTTATTAATGAGCAAAGGACCTGAACAGATATTTTCTTCCAAAGAAGGCATAAAAATACCCAACACACGTATGAAAAGGTGCTCAACGTTACAAATCATAAGGGAAATGCTAATCAAGATGACAATGAGATAACTCCTCACACCTGTGAGTAAATATTAAATTTACTCTAGCACTCCCTCAGTGTAGTACTGATGCAAATTTTGGTTGCAGCAGCCTTTTATTGAAAGTTTGAAGGCATTGGGGGCAAGGCAATATACAGAACAGAACAGCACATTAAAAATGAAATAGCAGGCATTCTTTGGCCATTCTTGCCACTTGAAAGTTCTCACTGATTTATTACCATTTACTCAGCCCCTTTCTCTGCTTTATTCTGCCTCTCATTGTTTTTATCCCCATGCATATCTGCCCTCTTAATAAATTCTGTCTAAAGAAATTTAGCTAGTTACTTACCCCCACCCCTTAGGCCATGTTCTGTAATCAAATTTTTAATATCCAACAATCTATTAAGATATCTTATTCAATAAAAACATATTCCATCCCTGAAGAATTCTGTTACCAAATTTTAAAGTAATAATAATTTTTTTTTCTCATGGCCTTAAAAATATTTACCTCAATTACCTCCAAAACAGAGAGGAAGAGCTTCAGAATAAAAGATGGATAGACATTTCTGCAAAGAAGACATCCAGATGGCGAACAGACACATGAAAAAGTGCTCCATATCACTCGGCATCAGGGAAATACAAATCAAAACCACAATGAGATATCACCTCACACCAGTCAGAATGGCTAAAATCAACAAGTCAGGAAATGACAGATGCTGGCGAGGATGCGGAGAAAGGGGAACCCTCCTACACTGTTGGTGGGAATGCAAGCTGGTGCAGCCACTCTGGAAAACAGCATGGAGGTTCCTCAAAATGTTGAAAATAGAACTGCCCTATGACCCAGCAATTGCACTATTGGGTATTTACCCTAAAGATACAAATGTAGTGATCCAAAGGGACACATGCACCCGAATGTTTATAGCAGCAATGTCCACAATAGCCAAACTATGGAAAGAACCTAGATGTCCATCAACAGATGAATGGATCAAGAAGATGTGGTATATATACACAATGGAATACTATGCAGCCATCAAAAGAAATGAAATCTTGCCATTTGCAACAACATGGATGGAACTAGAGCGTATCATGCTTAGCGAAATAAGTCAAGCAGAGAAAGACAACTATCATATGATCTCCCTGATATGAGGAAGTGGTGATGCAACATGGAGGCTTAAGTGGGTAGAAGAAGAATAAATGAAACAAGATGGGATTGGGAGGGAGACAAACCATAAGTGACCCTTAATCTCACAAAACAAACTGAGGGTTGCCGGGGGGAGGGGGTTTGGGAGAAGGGGGTGGGATTATGGACATTGGGGAGGGTATGTGATTTGGTGAGTGCTATGAAGTGTGTAAACCTGGTGATTCACAGACCTGTACCCCTGGGGATAAAAATATATGTTTATAAAAAAAAAAAAAAAAAAAAAAAAAGATGGATATACAATAGAACCATTAAAATACAAATAAAGATATATGGAACAATAAGTCTAACAAAATCTGAACAAATATAATTAGTGAGCTTGAATATTAAATTTAAATCTGGAAGCCAAGGTTAAAAATGAAAAACATGGCAGAATAACTAATACTTATTTTTTGATAAAAATAAACACTAGATTTTAATGATACTATTACACTTTTACATACTAGATTTTCATACTATTTTATTATATCTTTATTCTTACAAGGGCCATCACAAGAGTGACATCTTTATATTTTATAGAATATGCAGAAACTTCTTTTTAAGGTATCTTTGTCAGTTTTTCTATGTAGTCAATATATACATGTAATATAGTAAGACTTTTTTTAGAGTTTAAGGTAATGATATTAAAGTACACACATTTCCAGTGATTAAACAACCAAGTTAAAATTTAAAACACCTGGTGAGATGCCTAAATTATAACCATTACCGCTATTTCTGCTTCTGTACCTTCACTTGCTAACCCATGAGGAGATGGAAAAATACCAGCAGACTTTCTATGGATACTCTGTAACCACACATCCCTCACCCAGAATTGAACCTGACAGAATGGCTGCTCCCGGACCCCCCCATCCGGCTCTGGGCCGAGAGATAACAACCATCTGGCGCCCCGCGGCTTGACAGGAAGACCCCGGTCAATCCTGAGGTAACACATACCCTAGTGGCGCCAACTCAGCAGTTCAGCCTTTTCCCGCTCTGTAGCACACCAGTCATACTATAGAGTTCCTTTTTGATTTTCCCGTGGTATGTGGTGATTTGTTACAAGATACTATGATGTATGCTAAGTCCCTGCCTCCCCAAAAATAGTGTATAAGTGGTGTTGTGATCCCGAGCTTGGGACCTCTAGCGTCACCGGCAACGAGTGCGCGGAGGTCTGGGTTTGAGCTCCTAATAAACAACCCTTGCTATTTGGCTTTGACTCTGGACTCTGGTGGTCATCTTTGGGGGGTCTCAGAATTTGGGCACAACACTGGTATAGGTGGCTAACAAGTTCCTCAGGCAGAGATCAACAAACCACAAGCCAAAGACCAAATCCAGCCTGTTGGGTTTTTGTATATAGCTCATGGGCTAAGATTGTAAGATGAATGTACTATACTGAGGGAGTGCTAGAGTAAATTTAATGTTTAACATCGAGTTGCTTGGTGATTGATGAGAACAAAGGGAGAGGAAATGTAGATAAAACTAAATTTCCTAACAACTTGCAGCCCATCAACAAACATTTGAGACAACAGAGTTGGTTAAAAAAATCAGAAGAAGATTATTTCATTACATGAAAATTATATGAAGCCAGAATTTTATTGTCAATAAATAAAATTTGTTTGGAATATAGCCATGCTCATTTGTTTACATACTTTCATTGTTTGTTTGATTTTATTTTATTTTTAAGGTTTTATTTGTTTGACAGAGAGAGAGATCACAAGTAGGCAGAGAGGCAGACAGAGAGAGAGGGAGAAGCAGGCTCCCCACTGAGCAGAGAGCCCAGTTCCAGGCTCAATCCCAGGACCCTGGCATCATGACCTGAGCTGAAGGCAGAGGCTTAACCCACTGAGCCACCCAGGCACCCCTCACTGCTTTTTAATACTATGTTTTAATAGCTGAGTTTTTACCACAGAGAATATATGTCCCATAAAGCCATATGTAAAATTTATACCATGGTCCTTAAAAAAAAAAAAAAAAAGTGTTTGCCAACCCTGCCTTAGATTGATAGCCTTAATTATCAACTGATTTCAGTAGGCCTTTGACAGAACCTAAGTATCATCATTTTTAATCCTAAGAGTTTTGAAGAGAATTTGGTCAAGAAGCATGTGCAATGAAAAGCTAGGACTCTGACTTGTATTCTCTTCCTTTAAGAAGGCTATCCCACAGGGCACCTGGGTGGCTCAGTGTGTTAAAGCCTTTGCCTTCGGCTCAGGTCATGATCCCAGGGTCCTGGGATCGAGTCCTTCATCGGGCTCTCTGCTCAGCAGGGAGCCTGATTCCCCTTCTCTCTCTGCCTACTTGTGACCTCTGTCAAATAAATAAATAAAATCTTGGTCACAGGTATACCTGAGAGTGTGCCAAATTTGCTAAAAGCAACAGCTATGATTGCTACTATGCTTATGCCTGAGAAAGCTGAGACTCAGAAGTTTTCTGACAATAATTGAGAAGATTTGCATTTGCCCACCTTAATATTAAAAAAAAAATCCTGTGTAATCATTTTAGCAGCTTTTTTGGGCACATAATCTCCCAATTACCTTTCCCCACCACAGTGAGATGGGCAATAACCTAGACTACTTTCAGCTGGCCTCTTCTGGCATGAAACTAATGTGGGGGAAAAAGGGCACAAGAAAAGTTATTAAATCTCCTTATTACCTACAGTCCAAGGACAAGTCCTTGAAACAGGAAGAGTAACATTCCTCTAGGGACTCAAGTGTCTCAATGTTGATACTTTCTAAGGGCAAATGGAAATTGTAGGCCAACCCACAGGACCCCCTAAGTCTACTTTAACATATAAAATTTCCTTTGATTTTTTTTTATCTCTACCCACACAAGACATATGTTGGCAGTCACCCCAAACATATGACCCACTAATATATATCTGAAGGGTCTCATGACTCAGGTTTTATTACACCTCAGGGTAATAAATGGTAATAAATGACCTTATCCCAAAAACAGCTAGCCCCCTCAAGGTCCTGGAAACTCGCTTCCAAATTCCTTAGAGACTTACACTATTCCTAACTCCCTCCCATCTTGAAAGTATATAATGGGGGGTGCCTGGGTGGCTCAGTGGGTTGAAGCCTCTGCCTTCAGCTCAGGTCATGATCCCAGGATCCTGGGATGGAGCCCCACATTGGGCTCTCTTCTCAGCAGGGAGCCTGCTTCCTCCTCTCTCTCTGTCTGCCTCTACCTACTTGTGATCTCTGTAAAATAAATAAATAAAAATCCTTTAAAAAAAGTATATAATGGGTCAGTCTTCATGACCCCAGTGCAGCTCTTTCTGCCCATAGGTCCAGTCCTCATGCTTTAATAAAACCACCTTGTTGCACCAAAGACTTCTCGAGAATTCTTTCTTGGCTCCTGGCTTCAAATCCTAACATCATTTCTACATTAAAACCACCACCCCTCAAGCTGGAGCTAGAGTGATCAGTGTTCACTATTCTCACATGGGTTATGCCCAAGGTAGAGCTTCTATTCTATGAGTAAGGACTGGGTAGAACAAAGCCCCTCTCTCAATTGCACTCACCCATGAAAGCCTCAGCAGGAAGTAGCTTGAAGCAGAATAAGAGATGTTGATACCTTGCTCCTCCTAGGAAAAAACCCTCCATATGGGCCCTGTTCTTCCCTGCTGCAGTCTAGAGTGTAGTTAGCCTCTGCCTTCCTGAGCTGGGAGGTAGGAGAGGGAGATAGTAGCCTTGGTTCAAATAGATGCTTCTTATTTTCTATTCACCATTAGGATAATTTCCAGAGGCTTTAAATCATTAGATTTAAAAAAAAAAATAGTTTTCACCAGTTCACTGAAGTCAACCTCTTTTATGTGATATTGATTAGAATTAACTTATGATTGAGTAATAATTTATTTTCATACAGAGACTCATTTGGTATCTCTGAACCTTAGTTTCCAACAGTATAAAATGAGGAAGTTGGTGTAAAATAGTTTTTTTTTTAAAATTCCAAATTCCTATATTATTTTACTACTGCTATAAATACCTAAGATTAAAAAACTCAGATAAATGCCACAAATTCAGTGAAGAAAAAAATCATGAAAATGGTTTTCAATTTATGTCAAACAATATAAAATGCCTAGCTTTGTTTAAGTAATCCATATTTTGAATAACACAATACAAAAAAATCCCCCAAAATGCCTATTGACTCTTCAAACCAAGCTCTTTAATCATGGGAGAGGTATCCAGTTACATACATTGGCATAATTAATCAATTGTTGAAAGAAAGAAAATAAGTGCTTCTTAGGGTATTTCTTGCTGATATTATTTTACTTTTTTTTTTTTTTTTTTTTTTTTTTTAATTTTTTATTTTTTATAAACATATATTTTTTATATACATATATTTTTATCCCCAGGTCTGTGAATCACCAGGTTTACACACTTCACAGCACTCACCAAATCACATACCCTCCCCAATGTCCATAATCCCACTTGCTGATATTATTTTACTTTTTAAAATTTATTTTATAGGTAAATAGAGCTGAGTTTGGCTTTCCAAAATGTATTGACTCTTCTCCTAGGTTTTAATAATAAGCAACAGGAATTGTGTTAAACAAATTTAAATTAATTTTATTTTCTATGACAGTTTACATGTTAATAAATATCCTCTTGTGATTGCCATCAAAACCATATCTAGCTTGTTTATCAAGGGACCTTAATGAGGGAAAAGCTTACCCTAATGATTAAAATACATGCTTCAAACTGAGTAGCAGTATTTCCTAAAGTAATTCATTCTATGAAATTTAATATGGGAATGGAACTTTAAAGAGAAATGTAAAGTTTAATTTTTTTTTTTTCTGATTGGAATGTAAGGGCATTACTTATCTACAGTTGGCACTATGTTCCACTACATGAAAGCCTAGAAAATGAATTATTTTCTTACCAGTTCTACAAGACTAAAATAGTATAACTTATTCTTATGACTTCCACAGCTATAGATATAAAAATACCTTGTATTTTATATGCCCTTTTGAAATAGAAACAACATTCCTTCTAATAGGGAGATATTTGCTATTGCATTCAAACATGTTTTTAGATGAATTAAACATGTTTTGCAATTTAGATTTGCAAAATATAATTGTAAATTCTATCCTAAGGAGAACTTCCAGTTTCAGCTCCAACATGTAAAGAACTTAGTAGTTATCACTCCTGTCCTTAAAATAAGAGAAAGCTGAGCAAAAACATTTCTTGGACATATCAAAGGATTAAGATAGCAAAGAAAACCACAACCCACAAATCTGGAGAATAGTAATAATCCAGAAAGTCAGAGCCAAGATCTGTTTACCTGTAAAAGAAGTCACTGGTTCTGAAAAGTTGTACTATTGATAAGGGAGAAGAAGGCAAGCTGAGGACAAAACATAAGCTGACACCCTGCAAACCAATTCCCACAGTCCCAGGTAGGATATGTGTAACATTCTTCAGGCACTCCTGGCTGCCCTAAAGCTAAGGGAAGGAAAAAAAAAATGTTCATTTATAGAGATTGCAGTCCTGCAAAACATGACACTCCCGGGGTTTACAAAGGTCTTAGTGATTTACAAGAAACAAATTCTTATTAATAACCTAACTTTCAGAAGGAAGTTCCTGTCTTTCTGTTAATGCTTTGCTAGAGGGAAAACCAACCTTAGTTTGACAATAGCAAGGCCTCCTATATCTTGTCAGTCTTCCTTAACATTTGAAAATCCTTTCAGAACTTCCCTTATCTTTACTTCCCCCAACCCCAAAATATATAATCAATTGTCCCTCACAACCCCAGTGCAGCAGCTCCTTTTGCCCACAGGTCCTGACCCAGTGCTTTAATGAAATCACCTTTTTGCATCAGACATCTCAAGAATTTTTTCTTGGTTATCAGCTCCAGACTTCACATATATTCCCAAACTACATCAAGATCACTTAGTAATTTTTATAAATTGTGGGAGGCTGAATGTCATGAGAATGATAAACTTTTGGGAACAGTAGTCTTACATGTTTTTGAGTGATACCTCCAAAAATACTATTAGAAAAGTTACCTTTTGGCTTTGACAGTAGGAGGGTATGCGTATGCATTGTGACATTTCTTTATAACAAAGGACTATCATCCAGAGAAAGTAACTCTAGTGGAGTGTTATTTCAGAACCATGAGGGGAAGGATATTCTCATTCTTACATATGATGGGTTTTTTGTTTGTTTGTTTGTTTGTTTTTTAATTCATTTGAGAGAAACAGTGCCGTTAGATCCGTGATCAAAGGAGCGAGACTGATACAAAGTGAAGGTCAAGCAAAGCTTTATTTCATGGCAAGCACTGAGGATCAAAGCAACCGTTCAGGGCCGCCTCTTACAGAGAGATCGAGTCCTCCCAGACTTACAGACTAACTTTTAAAGGGCAAACGCCATGTGGTTGAGCCTGGCCCCACACAGGTGACCAATGAGATTGTAACACACAGAGAAAGTTGCATAGTCATGCTAGGTCAATTGGGTGGCCAATTGAATTACAATTTACCCGATAGTAGCTATTTGAACTAGCCTATTACTTTGGTCAGAATTGGTGCCCAAAAGGCTCCCAAAAGGTGGGGCCCACACTCCTTGGTAGCTAGGGAGACAGTATGCCAGCTCCATTGATTGGATTTCTCCACCTGGCCTGACTCATCCCTGCATTCGGGCTCTGTTATCTCCACCTGACCTGACCCATCCTTTTATTTGGGTTCTGTTATGAAGGACTGGTCACTGCATTTTACTGGTTTCCTGGACTTGTTTTTAAGTAAGTTTCCCGGGGTGGGGGGAGCAGGATCAGTTTAAGTTTTATTTCATAAACAACAAAATCACTGATTAACCAAGATGAAATCACTCTGGCTAAATAGGCCCTTACAAGCACAAGAAGGGGGAGAGGGAGAAGGAGAGGGAGAAGCAAACTTCTCACTGAGCTCAGAGCCTGACATGAGACTCCATCCCAGGAACTGGAGATCATGACCATGACCTGTCAGGTAGACACCCAGCCATCTGAGCCACCCAGATGCCCCACATATGAAGTTTTTTTTTCTTTTTTTAATTTTAAAGAAAATGACCAGAAATCACTGTATTTGTGAAACAAGACAAAAATGAGAGAGGGCAGGCTATGCAGTTAAGGAATATGTCTGAATATTAACCACAAGGAGTGACAAAAACCTTTTATAACTCTTAAAAAAGAAAACCCACAACCAGGAACTCAGTAATTTTCAATGAATTTAGGTAAACCAAATGATACAATTTATTTATTTCCATTACTTTTTCACATTAATACTATTTTGTATCTTTATATAATTTTCTGAAGTGATGTTTCTCAAACTTAAAACTAATAACATTAATGTGTTTGAGCCTAAGAACACATGAGGCAAAAACTTAAGAGAATTTTAAGGAGAAAGAAAGAAATCTACTATAGTTAAATTCAACATCCTTTTTTCAGTAATTGATAGTTTAAGCAGGCAGAAAACTGGTAAAGATACTGTTTACTTGAATAGCACAATCAATAAACTGAATTTATTTGTCATTTATAAAATATTACATCCAACCACAGAATACACATTCTTCTCAAACTTGCATAGAACATTGACCAAGATAGACCATACTTTGGACTATAAAACATACTTTACCAATGTTTAAAATAGTAGAAATAACACAAAGTATGTTATCAGACCACACTGAAATTAAAGTAGAAATCAGTAACAGAAAAATAGCTGAAAGTTCCCAAATATTTGGAACTTAACACACTTCTAGTCTCACATGGGGCAAAAAAAAAATCTCAGGAGATTAAAAATATTTTAAACTGAATGGAAATTAAAAGACACCTTATCAAAACTTGAGAGATGCCAAAAAGTCAGTATTTAGAGGGAGGATTACAGCATTAAATACATCTGTTAGAAAAGACCAAATATCTAAAATTAATTATATAATTTTCTACCTTAGGAAATCTGAAGAAAGAAGAACACTTTAAACCTAAAAAAGCAGAAATAAATAATAATAAAATTAAGAGCAGAAATCAATGAAATCAAAAACAGAAGAAAATCAGTGAAACAAAATCTAGTTCTTTGAAAACATATAAAAAAATAGATAAACCTCTAGCCAGGTTAACCAAGTGAGAAAAGAGAAAGAGAGAGAGAGAGAGAGAGAGAGAGAGAGAAGACATAGATGGACTTTAAAAAAATAGTAAAGAAACACTATAAATTTGATCTATGTCCACAAATTTGATAATTTGGATAAAAAATTCCTTAAAAGACACAAACTACAATTCACACAAGGAGAAACAGATAATCCAAACATAACTATATTTGTAACTATGTGTGACATCTATAACTATATTTCAAGTATCTATAACTATATGTTGAGTATCTATATCTAGTAAAGAAAGTAAATCAATAATTAATAAACTTGGGGCAAGTGGTGGCTCAGTTTGTTAAGCAACTGTCTTCAGCTCAGGTCATGATCCTGGAGTCCCAAGATCTAGTCCCACATCAGGCTCCCTGCTCAGTGGGGAGTCTGCTTCTCCCTCTGACCCTCTGACCCTCTCCCCTCTCATGCTCTCTCTCTCTCTCTCAAACAAATAAGTAAATAAAAAAATATTTTAAAAAAACAATAAGCTTCTGAAAATATAATCAACAGGTTTGACTAATTTCATTGGTGAATTCTACCAAATATTTAACAACAACAACAAAAAAGATATCAATTTTCCACAATATATTTCAGAAAATAGATTACAGATGAGACATTTCCTAACTCATCCCATGGGATCAAATTCAGATGAAGACATTACAAAAAAGAGAGACATAGAGGTATAAAATAAGTGTATGAAAAGATAGTCCACATCATTTGTCATTAAGGAATTGAAAATTGTAAAAATGAGATACCATTACAACCCATTAACAAGAATGGTTAAAATTTAAAAAAAAAAAACTGATAATAAAAACTGCTGGCAAGGATGCAAAGCAACAAGAACTGTCATTCATTACTGAAGGGAATGCAAAATCATACAGCTACTTTGGAAGATAATTTGGCAGTTACTTTCCAAACTAAATTTAATTATACCATATGATTCAATGATTGCACTTCATGGTGATTTCATACCACTTACCAAATTGGTATGAAAACTTATGTCCAGAAAGAAAATCTGCACATGAATGCTTTTAGTAGCTTTATTTGTAATTACCAAAAATTGGAAGCAACAGAGAAGTCCTTCACTACATGAATGGACAACAAACTGATACACCTATACATTGGAATATTTTTCAATGATAAAAACAAAAGATCTTTCAGGACATGAAAGAAAAAAAAATGGATGACTATGAAATGCCCATTGCTAAGAAAAAGAAGCCAGTCTGAAAAAGCAATAAACTGTACAATTGTAATTTTAAGACATTCTGGAAAAGACAAAACTACAAAGATGGTAAACAAGTCCCTGGTTGTCAGGTGTTTAGGAATGTTGATTAGGTAAAGCATAGGGGATTTTTTAAGGCAGTGAAACTATTTTATATGGTACCATAATGATGAATACAAGACATATGTCAAAACCAATCAATTTTTGCAGTACAAAGAATAATACTTAATGTATACATTCCAGGATGGAATGCAAAATGTGTCAAAAGAATCTAAATGTATTACAAATGTATTTTAAAATCTCACTGAAAGGGTAAAAGAATAAATTGCTGACTTAAGTAACTTTGGAAATAATGTAGTCTGTAAAACTAAAGGCAAAAGTAACTGCACATGAACACTGTACTTGGTAAAAAATTTCCTACAAGGATATGAGTTATCAATTCAGATACTGCAGTATGTGTGAACTGGAATTTAATAATCAAGTAAATCTATTGATGGTGGGAATCAGGTGTCTGTTTTAGTGGAAATTTACAAATAAGCAAGGAAGGAATCTACAATAATCCATATAGTAATAGATTAGAGTTGGAGACGTCAGTATGATGATGAAGACATCAGTAGCTTAATAGATACAGATGGATATATGCACAAAATGTATAGGTGTGTGTATTATCCATAATATAATTATTATACATGCATATATATTTTTTTTCTTTGTCAGCTAAGAGAGGCTATAACAGCATTCTAGTAGCAATGAGCACACACAGATTTTGGTTTCCAATACCACTCCCCAGTAAAAGGAAAAAGGCTTTTGGAGAAATGGCTGATTATAGGACTGGGGCAGAAAATATATGATGATTATGGAGAACCTGGTAGTACTTAACACTGGGAAGGAAGGAAGGAAGGAAGGAAAGAAGGGAGGGAGGAAGAAAAGAAGAAGAGAAAGAAAGAAAGAAAGACAGACCTTGATATGATACAATGATAATGGCACTTTACCTTTGTGGTCTTCTCTCCCAAAACAAATAAACACAATCAAATAATAATAATAAATTGAACACATTATAATTTGTTCTAATTACAAAATATCTCACCAGTATTCTTTAAAACTGTATAGAGGGGGAAAAAAGAAATTTTGTGACAATGTCATAGCCAAGAGTAACCTAAATAGTCATGAAAACTAAATGTACTGTGGTATCCTTGACGGGATCTTCAAAAACAGAAAAAAGACAGTAGATAAAAACTAAGGGAATCTGAATAAAGTTTGGATATTAATTGATAAAATGTTCAATATTGATTTATTAACTGCAACAAATGTATTATTCTAATGTAAGATATTAGTTATATGGGATTCTCTGTGTGTGATATACAGGGATTCTCTGCACCATTTTTGCCATAATTCTGTAAGTCAGAAATTATCCAAAAAATAAAGTAAATTCTGTCCCCTGGAGCTAAGAAAAGAAAAGAAAAAGAATATATAAACAGCCAGTTAGAAAATTAGAATAACAACAATCAAGTCACTAAATGCATTTTATATTGATTTGACATGGATTTTGAGGAAGTTTTTAGGACATGTCTTAGGACAAGTTACAGCAATCACAGATGTTCAAAAAATTGTCAATATTCCTCTAATTTACTAACTACTATCAGCAGGTGCTGACATAATCTGGAAGTTGCCAAGACCAGAAGCTCTAATATCACATGTGTAAAAATAATGAGTCCTTATTTCCAAAGAAAGAAAAACTAGATCATCTTCATTAAATGAGTTAGTAATTTTCTTTACATTAGGAACAATAGATATTACCATGTGGGAAGGGATTTTTCTTTACCTGGAGCCTCAGTAAACACTGCAAGTCTTCCTGGAATTAGAGATGAAAGTAGACATTTATTTATATAAATGATTTACATAACTATTTTCTTGTTTTATGTAGGATTCTTTGGTGATTTCTGTCAGTTTTGTGTGGCTAAGAGGCTAATGGGTCTCTTTTTTCCTTCTGTGTGTAACTTTTCTACAGGAAAAGAATGTGGTATAAAATATAAAAATTCAAGGTCAAATAAAGATTTGAAAAAATTCTTACAGTTAAACCTCAATTTGTCTGTTTTCTTTATTCTGAACAAAATAATTTTAGGGAAGGACAAAGACTAATAATATTTTTGTATTGCATGTGGGAAAGTTTACTGTTTATGAAATGGAGGTTTACTTTTTATGTATCATTGAAAGTAAATCTTCACATGTATAATGGTAGGTAGTTAGCTTTCAATGCAATAAAATCATTGTCTTCCAGAAAGCCTTTGGTGTTCTCTCATTTGTCTTTACAGGGTTTGACTGCATGGCTATCATGGTCTATATAAGCTATTTATTAAATATTTTTATATGATAAAAGCCAATATAGCTTTATTATTCTACACCATTTTTCAGAAAACTAATGTTCAGGATCTTGTTCTTTAAAATAATTTAGTACTTTTATGTATTAAAACATGGTACTTAATTTTAAACATAGAATAAAATCATGATTTAAAAGAAATTCAATAAAATTCATAAAATGAATCAAATATTAATGATATATTATTAGTCATATTTTATTTTACACACTGAAAAACAATCTAGGGAAGATATGGATTGGGAAAGGGAACAAGAACAGTATCTTTATTGGATAAACCACCAACCAGCTATATACCCAGTATCACCATTTTATCCTCCAACAATGGTTGTGATTTATATTTAAAAAAAAATTAACCCCAAAATATTAAAATGTAGCTTGAAATTGTAGGAAAGTTGTTATACTGAATTAGCCACCATTTATTTTTCAATATATGCTTTCTGTAAGGTTTAATAAAAAACTTTCATACCAACTAGTTTTTGTTCTGCCTTCATGGAAACTTTAAAAGAGACAATTCATAGCAAGTCCATCAAAACATTAAGAAAACACAGGCAAAACAGGTTCACCAACACTTACTTAGGTCTATAATTTCTCTACTATAGTAGTTACCATTTATAATTATAGTCTACTGTTGACACCAGTGGCCTGAGATTGTGTATAGGAGCCAAAGTATTTAACGCTATATGTTTCTGGCTTTTTTTGGGGGGGGGGATGTCAAACTTTGTTGTAACGCCACCTTCTTCCCCTGTTGTGTAACTTCCATTTCTACTGGATAGAATTTGGTAACTTGTTTAAGATCAGTATTAATGAGAAATTAAGTAGCAAAAGACCTGTTACCTTCCAGACAAGTAGAAAAATGATTTGGGGTTGTAGCTGGTTAAGGATGATTGAATGAGGAGAGAAATTGCTAGAGGGGACCGTTTGTGAGATGCTGCTACTGCCGGTCTCCTCTGCCAAGTAGAGTGAATCCTGACTGCAACCTTCTAGAGTGTGGGCTTTAGGTTTCTTTTCTTTCTTTCTTTCTTTTTTTTTTTTTTCCTTTTCGGTTGAAGTTAATAAATACAAATTCCAATTACGCTTAAGAACTAAAAAGAAGTAGGCATGACTGTTTCAACCACCATTGTCTAAATGAGTATTTATTAAAACATGGATCACGACCCATTAATGGATTAAGAAATCA
Organism: Mustela lutreola; assembly: GCF_030435805.1. Taxonomy (NCBI): domain Eukaryota; kingdom Metazoa; phylum Chordata; class Mammalia; order Carnivora; family Mustelidae; genus Mustela; species Mustela lutreola. The sequence continues at coordinate 82,898,854 of NC_081308.1, forward strand.
ATTTAATAGCTCATTACTGTTAAGTAATTGAATATGATATACCAAAGTACATCACATGTGATAAGGTAAATATTGCTTTATAAAATTTTGGTTTCAGTTGTATAAATAGAAAACATATGTTTTCTGGATATAGTGTAAAATGTATTTCTTCAGTTTGAAAGAGTTACTTATACTTTTGGTTTACTTTTGTGCATCATTAAACTTGAAATAAATATCAATACTGAAGATAAAAGTATTTTTATGTTAAGATATCCATGCTATTATTCTAAATTTATTTATATAAGAAAATCTAATTTACAAATAGTAGTAGAACTTAAAATTTTACTATAATACACTGTTTTGACAAGAGTATAACACAATAGACTTGAGAGAAAGCCTCATTTGTTTATAAGCTGTGTGACCTTGCAATATTTGCATGGCATTCTAATTTCCTCAGCTGTAAAATGAAACTTTCTATTTTGGGGGGATTTAAGGAATACATGAGATGAGTTATCAAAAGTACAGTGCAAGAACTAGTTTTTATCAAACACTCACTAAAGGCTAGATATTGTTTAAAGTTCCTTAATCAACTTAATACTTTCTGAGTCATATAAATGTTTTTCTGGCTTAATGAGAAACCTCCATTCTCTCCAGTTCGTTTTTACTTTCCCTCACAGATTTAGACTGAATGCACTCAAAGAATCACCACTCAGCACTTTATTATTACTTTAATATTACAAGGAGCTGTAAAGCAATGTCACAGTGTATTTGTACACTTTATTATTACTTTAATATTACAAGCAGCTGTAAAGCAATGTCACAATGTATTTGTATTGTACAATATCAGATATTTGACAATGGAAATGAAAATTTCCTGGCAAATCAAAATATACTACATATATATAGATTTACCAGGAAATTAAACATATATACATAATATATAATATATATTTAAATATATATAAATATATTTATATATTTCATATACAAAATATAAAATATAATATATAATTATATATAACAATCATATTAATTATATATAATATATAATATATAATATATAATATATAAAGAGGTATTTTATATATAAAATATATATTATATATTATATAAATATATTATATTTTATATAAAATACAATATATTTATATGATATTACATATAAAAATATAATATATCTATAAAATATTATATAAATATATTATATTTTATATAAAATATAAAATATAATATATTTATATTTATTTATAAATATATTTAAATATTTATTTATAAAACATATTTATATATTTATTTATAAATTTATATTATTTTATATTTATATTCAGATTTATAATAAATATATAAATATATAAAATAAATACATATATGTAATATATATACTAAGCTTGAAATAAATATCATATATATTATATTGGTATATAGATCTATATGATATACATACCATATATATTGATATATATATACTGCATATATATGTATTACATAATATATGCATATGCATATATGCATGTATATACGTATTATATAATACATATATATACACACTTATAACATTAGTATATATCATACATACAAACATTAGTGTGTGTATATATACATACACATATATGTATACATGTATATATGTATACATATATACACATTACATTAATGTTGTATATATTATTATCTTTGTCTCTGTTTCTAGACCCTGAAGTCCTGGCTTCTGTGGTTCCTCTATCCATTTACAGTTTCTCCAGCACGCTTTTAAGCTATATGAATTTATTATATTTTCAGTTTTAATTTAACTTAATTTGAGTTGGTTCTTGCCACTTGAAGCTAAATGGGTCCTGATTAGTCACTTCTGGAAACATATGCAAATAAAGCCAGACCTCCTGTTGCCTGACTTTTTGTACTGTTTCCCCTTGAGTCGCTTAAGAAATTTATTTGTTCTTTATGGTATTTTCAATCACATGATAAATCTTGTTTTGTTTTGTTTTGTTTTGTTTTCAGTATGGGAACAGTTAACTGCCCAAAGAGGTATAGCAGGAGTTACTGCTACACGCTGCTTAGAATGATTATATCTATTTCTGTAGATGAGATATGGCATTTCTGATGCAGTTACACTATGTGATTAAGATTGCATGTTTCTATGTGTGTGTTTGTGTGTGTGTGTGTGTGTGTGTGTGTGTAGGAAGGTGGGTTTGTATGTATTTGGATAGGTCCAGAGAGTGTCCAGATAGAGCTAAGAAATTTTTAGTTGGCCACCATATGAAATAACAGAGTTTACCAAAAGCAGTAAAATATTGCTCTTTTTTTATTTTACAAATTTGTTTCTGTGTCTTTTAAGTAATATTTTGACCAGTTATTTTCAAAGGATAACCTTTGATTATCCACATTGGGAATCATACATCTGGAATAAGTGGAAGTGGAGAAGTGCCAAAAGCACTAAATTATAGAGTAAGTATACACAAAGCATACATCATTAACCATTTTTATGGAGAATGATACTGATTCAATGTTACCCCAAAATAATCTGAAAGTATAATTTCTTATCCTTTCTGTATATACTCACTTGTAACAAAATATATCTATTCTGGAATTCAAGGAGGCAAGTTAAGTCAATGTTTGGGAAATTGTTGACTCTGTTATTTATAATCATGCAGAATGAGCAAACAACAGATTAGCTGAAGTTCTTATTTTTCAATACATTATTTTAGCATCATGCAAAATTAAATTAATGTGTTAAAATTTCCTTTTTCTTATATTGTTTTTGTGGTTGCTGTTATCATTACTTTCTCTCCTATTTTGGACAAAAGTGCTCCCTTAAGTATCGCTATAACACTACTTCTGAATGTGGTCTTCTTGAAATGTTAATATAGATTACCAGCAGAAACTGAATGACTGCTGTGATATTCCACAGATGTATTTTCCCATAAGATGTTCAATGTATCTTAGAAAAGCATAAATAAAGAAGTGTTTCAGAACAGTTATGCTGTAGGCATTAACAATAAGGCATTGAGAACTCTGCTTTAGAATTTGAAGTGAAAAATGTGTTTTCACTTAAATTCTTATGGAAGGAAACTAATGGACACCTGTAATGAATATATTTTCTCATCGACAAATAAACAAACATTTTTTTACAATAATAGAGGACTAATGACTTAATATGCATAAATTGAGCATAAGAGGAAAAAGATAGTGAGTTCAATGTTAATCACATGAGGCCTGGCAATTTCCTTTCAATTGTCTTTGAAATGAAACACTTTCTCTTTTATGAATGAGGCCCTAAATCTTTATCCACTACTTTCAACAACTATCTTCTTGAATCTCAGATTACTGTCATCAATGACCTCTTTATTTTTCAGAGAGATAAATTATATTATCACAAGATAGGACAGCTACTTAATTTCTGAGCTACCTAACTTCTCCATGTGCATAGAATACATTTAATGCAGTATGTGGTTCAGTAACTTCTAATAAAATGGATGTGTATTTATATCAAAATAAATCCTGTGATAAGTTTCATATGAGTGAGGTTAATGCATTTCAGGAAAAAATATACTATGGTGCTTTTTCATTCAGTTCTAGTGAGGTTTGACTTATTTTAATCAGAGGAACTAATTATTGTTGGTACTTGCCCTTTTCTGATCACAATAATTTATAATAAATGAAAACATGGGAGACATTTTTGACTAGCTGAGAAATAGAAGGTTGACCAGTGACTTTTACATGCTTGACTTGTCCCTCTGCAATTTTTTAAAAACAAAATGAAGGTGATAGGATAGTTTTGTTTTGAAGAAGCAAGTTTGATTAAAAATCCATCTATCGGTTTGACTCGTAACTGCACACCATATACACATAAGGTCTTTTCCAGATTACCTTTGTAATTAAAAAATAAATTTATAAGTGGTGTGGGTGGTACAAAGTGTGTAATGAAAAACCTTAAAGGAAACAAGCCTTTCCTAAGCACACTTAACACATCAGGACCTATCATCACATTGCACAACAACCAGTGAATTAAGTAATCTCTGAGAACAGTCTAAGTATTCCCTAAAAAAATGATAATAAGCTACTTTGTCAATGTGAAAAAGAAATGATTTTGCAGTAGAATTAAAAGATAACCACTCAATATATGTCATCAGTATGATTTAAAAGGAACCTCTCTTAAACAAAACAAGGTTCCACTTTGGAATTACAAGCATACCTTGTTTTATGCTTCTTTGCTTAATTATAATGTGAAGATAATGCATTTAATACAAATTAAATTTTGTGGTAACCTGAGCAAGTCTATCACTGCCATTTTTTCCAAAATTTACTAATCTCATGTCTGTGTTACATTTTAGTAATTTTCACAATATTTCAAACTCTTTCATTATTATTATGATTATTATTATTATATTGTTATGGTGATTTCTGATTATTGATGTTGCTATTGTAATTTCACAAATCGCACTCATATAAGATGGTGAACATAATAAATATTATGTGTCTATTCTTTTTTTTTAAAGATTTTATTTATTTATTTGACAGACAGAGCTCACAAGTAGGCAGAGAGGCAGGCAGAGAGAGAGGAAAGCAGGCTCCCTGCTGAGCAGAGAGCCCGTTGTGGGGCTCGATCCCAGGACCCTGAGATCATGACCTGAGCCGAAGGCAGCGGCTCAACCCACCAAGCCACCCAGGTGCCCTTATGTGTCTATTCTGACTGCTCCATCGACTGGCTATTCCCCTATCTCACTCACTCTACTCAGCTTTTCCAATTCCCTGGGAAATAATATTGAAATTAAGCCAGCTAATAACCCGACAATGGCTTCTAAGTGTTAAAGTGATATGATGAGTCACATGTTTCTCATTTTAAGTCAAAAGCTTAAAATTGTCAAGCTTAGTAAGGAAGAAACATCAAAAACCAAGAAACCAAGAAAGGCTAAAAGCTATCCTCTTGTATCAGTTAGCCAAGTTGTAAATGTAAAGCAAAACTTCTTGTTGAAATTGAAAGTGCTATTCCTGTAAACACACCAATAATAAGAAAGAGAAATAGATTTATTGTTGATATAGAGACAATTTTTGGTGTGGATAGAAGATCAAGTTAGCTAACATTCCCTTAAGACAAAATCTAATCCAGAGCAAAGCCCTAAGTCTCTTCAATTCTATGAAGGCTAGGAGAGGTGAGGAAGCTACAGAAGAAAGTTTTAAGCCAGCAAAATTTGGTTCATGAGGTTTAAGGAAAGAAGTTGTCCCCTTAATATAAAAGTACAAGGTGAAACAACAATTGCTGATGTAGAAGCTGCAAGTTATCCAGAAGATCTAGCTTAGATAATTAAAGTTGACTACACTAAACAACAGATATTTCAAAGAGCCTTCTATTGGAAGAAGATACCAAGTAGGACTTTCATAGCTAGAAAGGAGAAGTCAACGCCCTGCTTTAAAGCTTCAAAGGAAAGTCTGACTCTCTTATTAAGGGCTATTACAGCTGGTGACTTTAAGTTAAAGCCAATACTCATTCCAGAAATCCTAGGGCCCTTCAGAGTGATGTCTATTCTGGGCTGCTGTACTGCCATTTTCTCTTGGACAAGGAGAGGGTGTGGTTGTAGAAAGCCAGGCACAACAATCCTGATCTTCTGAGTGATGAAGAAGGGAGGAAACAAAGGGGTTGGGGCTGGATCTGAGACAAGGCTCTGCTCTTGCCAGAGGGACAGGAGCCATGACTCACAGAGAGTACTGTGGTGTGGGCCTCCTCTACTTCTAGGCTGAGACTTCTATAGAAGAGAGTACCTTACATATATAGACCTTGATGGAGGCAGTTCAGATCTTGGAGGGGCCACCTACCAATCAGTCCACAGAAGCTGGGTTAAATGCTAGTGTCCAAAGTTTACAGCCCCCAACAGCCCCCAACAGCCACTGAGATGGCTGATACCCAGGGTTTAACAGCTGCCATTAGGTCCAAAACATCTTTTAAGGCTCAGAACACTACTACAAAAGGCCCAAATGGTACTTATGATTTCTCTCAGGCTTTCAGTATCAAGGAGATACCCTATGCACTCCCTAAGGGAGGCTATAAATCCCAGAATGCCAGCCCATAGGGTCCAAATGTTGCCTAAAATTTTTCCAGATACCAGACACCTGTAAGTTAACTGCTAATGAGTCCTAGTTGATCTTTAAGACCTAGAACACCACTACTAAGGTGGGCCCAAATGCCACCTACAAATTTTCTCTCTCTTAGGGCCAGTGAGATGGTCAACACTTAGCCCAAGACAGCCTTTAAGGGTTGAAATGATACCTTTAAGGCTCCAAGAACTGATACCCAGACCCAGAATATTAACCAAGCCAAGATGGCCGTTTCCCAGACTGAAGTACAGACCAACATAGGTATCCCTGAGTCTGATGGTACAGTTGCACAGATACCAGTGGTTGCTTTCCAGGATCAGACTATGGAGTCCAAGACTATAATTCAGGAGGAGAGGGCCTATAAGATTAATAATTTGAATGTGGATGAGAATCGCAGTGGGGATTAGATGGGGACTCCATGGGCTACAGGGACCTGGAGGTCTGTACCAGTTCCAGTTACTACACAGAACCCACATGGTGTTCCCCCCAATGTGTGGTGGCAGACCCCATTGGCCTATCAGAACCCATCAGGTAGACCCCACCAGTATATCAGAGACTCCAAGCTAGACAGACCCAACCAATCTGGAAAAACACAGTTGCTTGAGAACCCCATTGTCTGGCTTGGTATGGTTGTCTGGCTTAACCCCCTGGCTTGAGAATCCACCTGGATATCAGAACCCCCAGGCTGGCATGGTACTCCAGATTGGTAAAGCCCTCCTGACAGGTCCCTACCACCCGACTGGCTTCTACCAGCTGATTGGTCACTTCCCACTGACTGGTCACTCTCATCTGACTGGCAGAACTTGTACCCCTCTCCCACCTTGCATGCTTCACAGAACTGAGTACTTCACATCCCCAAGATATGGCCTTTCTTCAAGAAAAAACAAATAAGTAGGTTAAATACCTAATGTTTAAAAATTACACCAAGGTGCCCATCATGCACTCAGAAATGCTGAGGGACATCATCCATGAATATACCATTTATCCTGAGAAGAAATTTGGGATTCAACTGAAGAAGACTGACAAAGAAGAACCCCTGTATATTCTTATCAGTAACCTCAAGTCTCTGACTGGCATACTGGGGACAACCAAAGACCCACCCAAGCCCAATAACACTATCATAGTGATATGAGAGCATCATCTTCATGAATGGCAATCATGCCAGTGTAGCTGTCCTTTGGGAAGCACTACACAAGGTGGGACTGTTTTCTGTAGTGAGTCTCCTCTCCTTGGATATCTATGAAAACTTCTCACTTAATGATTTTTCAAAGCAAAAGTTCCTGGATTACAGATGAGTGCCCAACGGCAACCTTCCTGAGTGTGAGTTCTTCTGGGGGCTCCATTCCTACCATGAAACTAGTGAAATAAATGTACTGAGATAGACGTTCCAATGAGAGATCCTTGAGACTGGACTGGACAGTCTGCTGAAGCTTGGCCTGAGGACCAGTGGGAAGGGAAAAACTGCATGGGGATTAGAGATGAGGCTGTAAACTGGGCCTTGGAGCTGAGATGACATTGCTGTTGACCTAGGATGAGGAAAGAGATTTTGGTGATCCCTGGTCTAGAATCCCATTTAAATTCTGGGCCAGATACCACCAAATTCCCACTCCAGATTTTGTCAGACCTTCACTGGCCCCATTACTGGCTCTGGTGATACAGCCAATGCCAACTTTGCTTCCAACTTTGGTGCCACTGGTTTATTCTGGGTTGAGTGAGATGTGGATGTTGCTAATCAGTTGCAATGGTCTTTCCCCTGAGTGAGGCTGAAGCATCAGATTCCTTCCAAACATAGCTTTTTAGAGAGCTATATTCTGTTGACTGAAAGTGGCATGCAGGATAAATTTATTTGCTGCTCCTTGTTTGTTGCTTTTCTTTCCCCTTGTGTGCTGTCAAGTTTTGGTATCAGAAATAAACTTGGGGGCGCCTGGGTGGCTCGGTGGGTTAAAGCCTCTGCCTCAGCTCGGGTCATGATCCCAGGGTCCTGGGATCGAGCCCCACATCAGGCTCTCTGCTCAGCAGGGAGCCTGCTTCCTCCTCTCTCTCTCTCTGCCTGCCTCTCTGCCTACTTGTGACCTCTGTCTGTCAAATAAATAAAATCTTTAAAAAAAAAAAGAGAAATAAACTTGAAACTGCAAAATGAAATATATATATATATATATATATATATATATATATATATTTATATATGTTTGTTCTATCTTTGCTCTATAAATAAAAGAAACAGTCTGGATGGTAGCACATCTGTTTACAATATGGTTTACTGAATATTTCAAGCCCACCGTTGAGACCTACTTCTCAGAAACAAACAAACAAACAAAAGATTCCTTTCACAATATCACTGCTCATTGATAATACAGCTGATCACCAAAGAGCTCCAAAGGAGATATGTAATGAGATTAATGTGTCTGTGCTCCTAACATAATATCAGTTCTGCAGTCCATGGACCAAAGAGCAATTTTCACTTTCATGTTTTATTATTGAAGAGATACATTCTGTGAGACCATAGCTTCCATAATGATTCCTCTAATGGATCTAAGCAAAGTAAATTAAAAGCCTTATGGAAAGGATTCAACATTCTGGATGCCATTAAGGAGACTCCTGATTCATGGGAAGAGTTTAAAATATCAACATTAACAAAATTTTGGAAGTTGTTGATTTTAACCCTCCTGGAGGACTTTGAGGGGTTCAAGACTGAAATGGAGGAAATAACTGCAGCTGTGGTAGAAATAGTAAGACAGCTAGAATTAGAAGTAGAGCTTGAAGATGTGACTGAATTGTACAATCTTATAATGAAGGTTTAATAGATGTTATCAGATAACATCACAAACTCCAGAGAAATCATTTGTGAGAGGAAGAGTCAATGAATGTGGTAAGCTTCACTGTTATTTTAAGAAATTGCCACAAACACTCCAACCATCAGCAAATACCACTCTGATCAGTCAGGAGCCATTAACTTGGGGCAATACCCTCCAAAAGCCAAAAAACTATGACTCAATGAAAGCTCAGATGATGGTTAGCATGTTTTAGCAATCAGAATTTTTAAATCAAGGTGTTTACATTTTTTCAGACATAGTGCTATTGCACAGTTAATAGACTTCAGTATAGTGTAAATACAACTTTTACATGCATAGGAAGTAAAAAACTTCATTTGACTAGCTTTATTGAAATTTAAACTCTATTGCAGTGGCCTGGAACCAATCTGCAATTATCTCTGAGAAACACCTGTACAGGCTAGATCATTCCCTATTTAATTCACCCCCCCATGCAGTGATATCTTTCTCTCCTTTGAGGTTACCTAGCACCTTTCAGTATCTCTATTTGGGCACTTATAACTTTCTGTTGTCTTATATTCTTCCACTATAATGGAAGTTCTTTTAGGGACCTGGATTTTTTGTGTTTGTATCCCTCACAGTTCATTGTATATAGGGGCAGTAAAATAGTTGCTGAACAAATAAATACCTTGGATGACCACAGATTCACTCACAAAATCCAGAAGGATGGGAGCTAGTTTCCATAAAAATAGACAGTTTTAAGATTAAATAAAAGAAAAAGTATTAGGAAGTTGATAATATAAATTGTTACATGTTTTTAAAGAGATACAAACTCAAAAAAGGAAAAATCATTAAGTGTTTTATTCAGCAAGTGTTTATTTTATTCTTTAAGATTTTATTTATTTACTTGAAAGAGAGAGAATCTGAAGAAGACTCTGCACTGAGCACACAGCCTAATGAGAGGCTCAATCTCACAGCCAGAAGAAGATCATGACCTGAGCTGAAACCAAGAGTCAGAACCTTAACCAACTGAATCACCCAGATGTCCCTATTCAGCAAGTATTTGAGCTCAAGCCATATACTAATTTACTAGGAACAGTGGATATAAAGGTGAATAAGACAGGGTGTCCTTCCTATAGGAGCGTGTTAATGTCATACAAGGTGTGCTTTTTATTGGGGGGGTACTTCTACAATGGGTTATTAAAGAAGCCAGAGATATTTGTGATTATGGTATTCATCTTAAGAGAATTTGTCACAGACAGAAACTATGTCTATTTAAAACCATTCCCATGGTTTTGTCTCACTACTAAATTCAGAGCATGTATGATTAAACTGGATCACCTTTAAATTGTCTCCCCTCCCTAAGGATCTTATGTACTTACTGTGATAACGCAACTTTAGAAGAGTTAAATGTCATTAATGTGCAACTTGCTTACTAGGAGTTGTGCCAACTTCAACAACTAGCAAAATAGCTGATATGAACAGTATGATTTCTATACACAAAATAAATCACATATCTCATACTTCTATAGACTCAGATCATCGATATATAAATGTACAATTGTATATAAAGGTTTTTTTTTTAAATTTTTAGGATGTGAATGGAACCACTAAAAGTTAAGATATATTTTGGCCATTCTAAAAGATGTAAGGTGGTGGTATCTCATTGTGGTTTTGATTTGTATTTCCCTGATGGCAAGTGATGTGGGACAGTTTTTCATGTGTGTTAGCCATGTTGGTGAGGACGTGGAAGAAAAGGAACCCTTTTACACTCTTGGTGGGAATACAAACTGATGCAACCACTCTAGAAAATAGTATGGAGGTTCTTCAAGACGTTAAAAATAAAGCTACCCTATGACCCAACAATGGCTCTCCTGGGTATTTACCTTAAAGGCACAGACGTGGTGAAAAGAAGGGATGCTTGCACTCCAATGTTCGTATCAGCAATGTCCACAATAGCCACACTGTGGAAGAGTAGAGATACCCTTCAACATATGAATAAATAAAGAAGATGTGGTTCATATATACAACAGAATATTACTCAGCCATTAGAAAAAATCAATATCTACCATTTACATTGACATGGATGGAACTGGAGGGTATTATGCTAAGTGAAATCAGAGAAAGATAATTATCATATGGTTTCACTCATATGTGGAATATAGGGAATAGTGGAGAAGACAATAGGGGAAGGGAGGGAAAACTGAAGGGAAAAAGATCAGAAAGGGAGGCAAAACATATTAGACTCTGGGAAACAAACTGAAAATTGTGGAAAGGGAGGGGGTGGGGGGATCAGGTAACTAGGTAATGGACATTAAATAGGGCACATGATGTGATGAGCACTGGGTGTTATTCATGACTAATGAATCATTGAACATTATATTAAAAACTGATGAGGTGCTGTAAGTTGGCTAATTGAATTTAAATTTTTAAAAAAGAAAAAAGTTAAGTTATAATAAATCAGTGTTATCCTGGCATTATAAAATTTGGTCTAATTATACATGACTTCACAGTTGGACTTTTGGGGAGATGGAGGCTCCTTACAATATTTAATTGAAGACATCTGCTGAAAGGGTTTATTTTCATGAGTGGGAAAACATTGGTAGCTCACAGGGCAAATTCCCACATTACCTTTCCTTTTCATCACAAATGAAATTTTCCTCCATTAGACTAGTCAAGATTTTGAACATTATTTCCATTGTTCTTCAAAACAGGCTTCAGAATACTTTCTACTTTCTCCCTTACTACTCCTACACTTGGTAAAATCTCAGGTCAAAATAACTTTAAAATTCTTTTCTGCTAAAACATTACTAAGAATTTGGGAAGTACTAAACTAATAAAAAAATGTTTCTTTAGGGGAAAAAATGTCTTAGCCAGTTTGGGTTACTATAATAAAATGCCTTAAGTTGCATGGCTTAAAACTAACAGAAATTTATTTTTTATGGTTTCAGAGGCTGAAAGTCCAAGACTGGCTAATCAATATAGCCTGGTTCTCATGAAAGTTGTTTTCTGGTTTGTGGTCTGTTAATTCACATGTCAGAAAGAGGGTGAAAGAGCTCTCTGGGGTCATTTTTATAATCTTATTAATTAATTCTATTCCTGAGAACTCCATCCTTGTGAGCTAATTATCTTCCAAAGGCCCCATTTCCTAATATCATGACATTGCGGGCTAGGATTTCAAGACAGAATTTTGTAGAAACTTAAGCATTTAGTCTATAACAATTTTTTTCTAACAAAAATCCCTGAGATGCATCTTATAGTATTGTCCTTTGCATCCAAATTACTAACTCAGTGATGCTGTGAAGAGAGTTGTCATTGATAATAATAATAAGCAATAGCAATACCTTTTACATAGCTCCTTTCAACTTGAATATTCTGAAAACTTCCCATAAAAGGATCATTTCTGATGAGTAGCCATCTCTGGGGAAAGTTTGGAAACTATTTACCAGCTGGCCATCAGTTAGAGACAGGAAATAAAGAACGCGTTTCCCAAGAGAAACTGCAGGATATACAATGTAATTACCTAATTTTGAGTAGGCTTAGGACAGTGGAGCTAATTAATTTCCATATCCTTAAAAAAGTGGTATTGTATAATTAGTGAATACAAAGTGATCAGGACTTTAACTGTACCTCTTAGCTAAAAGACAAAGCTTCCAATAACAATGTCTTCACAATTGCTCATTCAGTGTTGCTTGAACAATGAATCATGGTGTGAAGCAATTAAGAGATATGATAATATCTTTGTTGAGAATATAATGTACACACACCACACACACACACACACGAACACACAAAAGAATATAAAAAGCCTGTAGATTAATTGAGTGGATTTTCAAATGCAGTAATGTGTCCTAACACTAATTGCCAACAGTTAATTTTACCGTGCAGTTTCCCTGCTTCTTGATCCAACAGTGCAGGTGTACCACATTTTGTAAGGATTCACCAATGAGATATTCACCATAATGGAAAAGTAGGGAATAAATTCAATATATGTTTCCAGAAAGCTCACAGGAAGACACATTTTCCAGCAGACAATTTCCAGGAGTGTATACAAAATTAGATCTCCAGTTGTCTGTACCTTGCCACAGTAAACAGCAGGACGTGACCAGCTGCTACTCATATATCCCACAGCCTGATCTTGGATGTGCTATTAAATCTAGGCTGTGGCAGAAGGGGAGGAGAAGTTACCTGTATGAAGCAAGCATTTGAAACTAAAGCAAGGTAGACAGAGCAGGGCTTTTTGCATCCCATGCCTGAACTGAGCCATGGTTTCAGGCAGGTGGCAGATGTTCAGATTTAGAGGAGTAACTATATCCCTCTTGTGCTATAATCACCTAAAGGTAGGAAGAGCAGAAAAAAAAAATCAGGAACACATTCCAAACATTCAAAGGAAAAATAATTTATTTTATACAAATCTGCTCTACAAGCAATCTTTCTGGGTGGTGACTATTAATTAAATCAAGTAATGATCAAATATGGTGAGTTCTGCTGGTAATTAAATGATTAAATATAGGAATGGCAACAGTAATGAAAAAAAAAAAGAACTATGCATATTTAATAAAATGGTTAAGGGGAGAAATAAACACCCCTCAAATTGCTCAGGCAGAAAATAAACATTTTATTCATTTAGTATATAGATCTCATGTCCTCATTTCCAATGATATTTTAATGCTAATGTTGGAGTATGAGGCTACTCTTATCTTCCCAACTCCCACCCCATCATATTATTTAGTAGCACTTTATAGAATCTCAGGATAAGAAGGGAAGCAAGGTCAATTTCCTAGATAACTAGTATTACAACTATATGAATCCAAATTAAACAATGTGAACGAGTAAAACTCAGAATCAAGTGCAGAAAAAGTTATCTGACTTCCTTAGGAATGGGGGCACTTTACATAATAACTTTTCATATAACTGAGGCAAATATCTATTGGCCTGATTTTTAAAATTTAAATTGTGTTTTTTTTTAAAGATTTTTATTTATTTATTTGAGAGAGAGAGCAAGAGAGAGAGAGAGCATGAGTGGCGGGGAGGGGCAGAGAGAGAGGGAGTAGTAGTGCTCAGCAGGGAGCCCCACCAGCCTGGATCCCAGGACCCCTGAGATCATGACCTGAGCCAAAGGCAGATACTTAACTGATTGAGCCACCCAAGCACCCCTAAAACTTAAATTATGTTTAGGAAAAATTTTCCAAAGTGAATTAAGACATTCCTCTAATGCCCTAAAGAAAATATCCATTAGACAACTGAATAGAATTATTATTTTTAGTAACTTGTGATTATTGAAATAATGATCATTTTATGTTGAAAAGAGTGATGCTCTCAGATGTTATGGGCACTATAGGTCTGTTTGTCCAAATGGTCGGCAAAATCATATTCCTTAAGCTTTAGTCTGAAATTTATGGTTATCTTGTCTGTTAGGAGGCCAATGTGTCCACAGTGTGCATACAATACACCTCTTTTCATCACACTCTAGCTTATTGTTACTGTTGTATTTTGCATTAACACATGAAGTAAAAAAAAAAATGTGATAATTTGACACCCACAGATATGGGACATTGTGCCATGGGCTTGATAACAAATATTTCAGTTACTTGTCATCTTCTTGGTAATGTTCTGGTTGCCTGAAAACTGCAGATGTTCAGTCTCCAAACAAAAACTCGCTTACAGCTCACAGTACTTCATTAAAACAAACAAACAAAAATATAATCAGAAAGAAACAGAGTCATAGATGGATAGAAAATATCCAGAGAGAAAAATTTCAATACCAAGCCTAAGAAAGAAATTCAGAGTCTCAATCCTCAGTAGAATTTTTGTAAATTATGGTTTCTTTATAAATAATCTTAATGATGTAAATCTTAACATTAAAAAAACAAATAATAACCTACAAGAACAATCTTAATGAATAACTTTGAGGCATTCATTTTAAAATTTTGAAGCTATAATTAGCCAAACCTTCTTTTATATATTCAATCCTGATTTGAATCTTTGTATCATCAGTTTTATTAATTCTAGATTGGATCACTGGAGCTAACAGAGTAAGTGTAATAGACACTTTCAAATATTAAAGTCAGATATCATGTTCAACATGAGTCTTCTTTCTTATTTTCCTTTTTAAATCATCTGGAGTTGCCTCACCTGTTCCTAAAATGATATAGTTTCATGTATTCCAGTCATCTTCTTTTCCATCAACATTTTGCATTTTCTTAATGGGTATTCAGAACTGGGTACAATGGTCTGGCTGTAATCTTGCTAATGTAGACTAAGGTTATGTGTTACTTCATCTAAACTGCAAAGCTTTTCTGAGTGTTTTTGCATTCATATCACACTATATTCTTTTCTACTATCTTTTTGTTATTTTAGATACTTTAAATCCAATATATTAAAGGGTATTTCTGGTACAATCTTATATTCTAAAAATTGTAGTTTTCAAGTATGCTGCATATTATGAAAGATGGGATGGTTGTTTTTGTTTTTCTGGGGGTTTTGTTTGTTTTAATGGGTGTTTTTCTTATTGTGTCTACAAAGAAATTTGTGGCCAGTCTATTCAAAGTCTCTTTTTTAAAGTTTTGATATAATTATATTTAATTTGTAAGATCCCTGAGTGGATCCTAAAACACTCAAAAAGTTCAATTTTAGGCAAAATGCAATGAATAATTGGATCATTAACAAAACTAACTTTTGCCAAAGTGGATGTTCTGGAAAATTGGAATTCAGCTACTTAGCTCAGAACATCATTGTTCTTTCAATGCAATCTAACATCACATTACCTTATCATGCTCTTCGAGTATTTTGGGCTGCCTGTCAATTAGTAATCTTAGAATGTTAAAACATTATTTTCTATAATAATCTTTATTTTCTCTAAGTGTTTCTGATAGAAACACTTAACAGATCTATTTTTCTAACACAATATAAGTCCACAGTACTGTATCATTAACTATAGGCACAATGTTGTGCAATCTTTAGAACTTAGTCATCTTACATGATGAAATTTTGTGCTCATTGAACAGGACCTTCCCATTTCCCCTTTCATGTACCTAGAAGCCACCTTCTACTCTGTTTCTATGAGTTTGGCCATTTTAGGTATCTCAGGTAAGTGGAATCATGTAATATTTGCCTGTTGATGACTGGCTTATTTCTCTTCTTTTAGCATAAAGTTTTCAAGATTCATCCATGTAGTCACATATGGCAATATTTCCTTCTCTTTTAAAGCTGATTAATATTCCATTGTATTTATATACCACATTTTCTTTATCCATTTATCTACCAATGAACATTTGGGTCATTTACATATTTTGGCAATTATGAATAATGCTGCAATGACAGTGCAAGTGAAGATATCTCTTTGAGATCTTGATTTCAATTCTTTTGGATATATATTCCAAAATTGGGATTTCTGGATCATATATCAAGTTTTGACTATTTCAGAAATACCTATATCATTTTCCATAATACATCACCACTTTACATTCTTACTGATAGCGCTCAATATTTCCCTTTCTGTACATTCTCACCAG
Source organism: Mustela lutreola (assembly GCF_030435805.1). Lineage (NCBI taxonomy): Eukaryota > Metazoa > Chordata > Mammalia > Carnivora > Mustelidae > Mustela > Mustela lutreola. The sequence continues at coordinate 82,915,205 of NC_081308.1, forward strand.
CACTTGTTATCTTTTGTTGGTTTGAATAAAGACATCCTAATAACTGTGAACTATAACTTACTGTTTTTTCTCAGCTTTATTGGCATATAATTGACACATAATATATATATTTCTAGGAATTAATCTGTCAACTTCTGGGTGATCCAATTTGTTGGCATATAATTATTTAGAATAGTCTTTCATATGTTACTGCACTATCAGTTTTAATGTCTCCTATTTATAATTTGAGTCTTTCTTAGTCTTGCTGAAAGTTTATTTTATTTAGCTTTTCAAAAAAAGAGCTTAGTTTTGCTGACCTTGTCTATTGTTTTTCAATGTTTATTTTATTTATTTCTGCTCTGCTAATTTCCCCCCTTCCTTCTGTTAGATTTCAGCTTAGTTTGTTCTTCTTTCTCTATTCTCTTGAGGTATAAAATTAGATTGTTTATTTGTGATCTTTCTTTTAATTAATGTAGGCATTTATATAGACTTCCCTCTTATGACTGCTTTTGTTATGTTCCATATGTTTGATATGTTGTATTTTTATTTTTGTTTGTCTCAAAATATTTTTTATTTCCCTTTTTATTTTTTCTTTGGCCCATTCATTATGCAAATGTGCATTTTTAATTTCCACATATTCGTGAATTTTCTTGCTTTCCTCTGATTATTGATTTCTAGTTTCATATCATTGTGGTCAGAAAAGATACTTGATATGATTTAAATATTTTTACATTTGTTAAAGCTTATATTGTGGTCTAGTATGTGATATATCCTAAAGAAGGTCTGTGGGCACTTGAGAAGAATGTGTATTCTGCTACTTTTGGATGGAATACTCTACTTTCGGACATTTACTCTGTAAATGTGTAGTTCCATTTGATTTAATGTGTAGTTCAAATCCAATATTTCTTTATTGATTTTCTGTTTATCAAACCTATCCATTGTTGAAAGTGAATATTGAAGTCCCTCACTATTATTGTGTTGCTGTCAATTTCTATATTCAGACCTGTTAATTTTTGTTTAGTATGGTTGGGTGCTACAATGTTGGGTGCATAAATATTTACAGTTCTATCTTCTTCATTTTTTTTAATTAATTTATTTTTTTTTCAGCGTAACAGTATTCATTGTTTTTGCACCACACCCAGTGCTCCATGCAATCCGTGCCCTCTCTAATACCCACCACCTGGTTCCCCCAACCTCCTACCCCACCCCAGCCCCACCTAAGCTGACTCATTATCATATTATGAGCTTCTTTGCCTCTTGTTACAGTTTGACTTAAAATCTATTTTTCCTGTTATAAATATTGCTATTCTTGTTCTATTTTGGTTTTCATTTACATAAAATACCTTTTTCCATCCCTTTAGTATGTCCTTAAAGCAAAAATGAGTGTCTTATAGGCAGAATATACTTGGGGCTTTTGGTTTGTTTGTTTGTTTTATCCATTCAGCTTCTCTGTATCTTCTGACTGGAGAATTTAATTAATTTACATTTAAAGTAATTATTGGCACGTGAAGACATTATTGCCATATTGTTAATTGCTTGGGGGTTTTTTTGGATTTGTTTTTTTTAATTCTTTTGTTAAATTTCTTGGTGTATATTTTTCTCTAGTCGTATGTTTTGATTCTTTTTTCTTTCCCTTTTATATCTACTGTAGGCTTTTGTGAGTTGTGGTTACTATGAAGCTTACATAGAGCATCTTATAGCTATAATAGTCTACTTTAAGCTGATAAAATTAAACTTTGCACACAAAACTTTACCCTTTTATGTCCCCCATCCATTTTATGTTTTTGATGTCACAATTTACATATTCTATATTGTATATCTATTAAGAGTTATTGTAGCTATAGTAATTTTAATACTTTTGTATTTTAACCTTTATACTATAGTTATATGCTTAACATACTACCATTTTACATCACTAGAGTATCCCTAAATTTGACTATGTAATTACTTTACCAGTGAATTTTATACTTTCATATGTTTTAATGTTACTAATTAGAATTTTATTTTAGTTTGGGTAATTCCCTTTAGTATTTCTTGTAAGACAGGTCAAGTGATAATGAACATACTCAGCTTGTGTTTGATGAGAAAGTCTTGATATTTCCTTCATTTCTGAAGGATAGCATTGATGGATAAAGTAGTAGATTTTTTCTTCTTCTTGATCAAGTGTATTGATGGTCTCTATTGCAATTTTATTTCATTCATTGTACTCTTCAGCTCTAGAAGTCATATTGTGTTCTTTTTTAATGTTCTCTATCTCTCTCTATGTTCTCTTTTTGATGTTCTCTATCTCTCTGTTGGACTTCTCTTTTTGTTAGTGCATTGTTTTCCTGATTTCACTAAATTATTTATTTGCATTTTTTGTAGCTCCTTGAACTTCCTAAAAACAATTATTTTGAAACTTTTTGGTAATTCACAGGCATCCACTTCTTTGGGGCTGCTTAACAGAAGACTATTATGTTCCTGTTTCCTTGATTTTTTTGTGTTTTGAAACATTGCATTAATATATATATATATATATATATATGCATATATATATGTGTGTATATATATACACATATTACCATTACATATATATATGTGTGTGTATATATATATATATATTTTTTTGATGGAGCAGTCATCTCTTTCTGTATGTACAGTGTGGAGTAGTTTTGATGGGGGAAAGACTTCTACCTATGAGGGTGCTATCTAGGTGGTGTGTGGTAGTTCTTTCTCTAGAGAAGGCCCACTGGCATAGTCTCTGTATAATTCCATGTCAGCATTAATAAAGATTGTAGGGGCCAAGGCTATGGATTTCCACATTGGCACTGACAGCTAATGGCATCATTAGTGATGAAGATGCTCTGATCTCTTTTTCTCCCAAGAGGATTATTGTGGCTGAGGGGATCCTTCTTCATGCTAAGTATGACTGGTGAGTACTCTTGAAGTGGTGACAGTATTAATGTCCAGTACATGCATACCCAGGGCAATCAAGGAACTGGGATCCAGAGTGTGGGTATACACAGTGAGATAGTGACTGTGGGATCTGTGGTGCAAGCTAGTTCATATAATGGATGGCTTCAATGTGTGAGAAGTAAGCACATAAAGGAGTTTCAGAGCTAAAATGCAGGTGCACATTAAAGAGCTGTGACTCTGGGATCTGGGGCCTGTGAGGGATTAGGGGGTGACAACACTGCTTTCAAGACAGTGAAACACTGTTTTCTTTTAGAGGGGAATAGTAACATCTCCTTACCTAAGGGGTACATTGTGGCAATGGTTACTGGTTACCTCAGTGGTAAAATGTGCTGGTGTCTTCTGAAGAGCAGGTCTTCTGGGATCCATGCCAATAAATACTATGGAGTCCTTCATTGTGAAAGCAGCAGGGGGTCCATGGTTGGCATAGGGTGAATATGAAATGTCTGGTCTCATAGTGTTTGTAGGCTGGTGGAGCTATCCCCATATATAGAAAGTGGAACAGGACTAAAGACAGATTTCTGTGATGTTTCACTAGAGATTTTTTACTAATCTAAAATTTGCTCACTTAATTGGCACACTTTGGGTATGGTTTTTCAGCCAGATATGAATTGACCTCACCATCATATCATGAGTTTCATATTTTGGTCCATCTTATCACAAAAATAACACGAGAACTTGCTTTATTCTTTGGAAAAGTACATGTACACTACCTACAAGATTCTCGTGATTTAGTAAACCTTGAGGGTAAGGGGAAATAGAAAGAATGGCAAGGAAGGTCCAGGTTATGAGTTCACCTGAGAGCTAGGATGGGATGGAGTGGCAGAATAGGTAGTTTGGAAAAGATGACTAAACTGTAGGAAGGGTATAAGAAGGTGGAGAAGAATAAGAGAAATAACTCCAATTATGTGAATAGCACAATATTTTGTTGTGAACTCTTGGTCTCTGGATAAATGCTGCCAAAAAACCATTTTTCATGTACCTGACCAGAAGAGCCAGTTACATGCTGCTTTCCATTTTCATTATATTTTTAAAAGCTATGGTTTACTTTTCAGAAAAACTGCCCTTTTACAATTTCTGCATGAGGCAGTAAATTGCAGTGTTCATGTCAGATAGCATTGACCTGAGAAGAGGACAGAGTACCTTGAAGAAGTGGAATCATTTCAACTGCATGTTTTGCTTTTCTAGTCATTGGAATAAGAATACATAGATCTCTGTGAGTGGAATGAAGCATCTGGATTTCATGTTATCATCTTTAAAAACAAACAAAAGACAAATCCTTGAAAACTAGAAAATAAAAGTGAGGTTCTCTTCAAAAACACAGTTCTAAGAGTTTTAGACAAACAGTAATCCAAAAATCTAGAAATAAAAATAACATATTTAGTGGTGCTTTGATGAGTCTCAAAAACATTTTTTTAAAAAATCTGTGGTGTGATAGAAAATACACTGCAAGATGGAAATGATTTTTTTCTTGATTTTTTTTATTATGCCCACAATATTTTATGGTACACAAGGAGATGAGATATTTTGTTTGTTATCTTTAATTTTCATTCTACTGTTCTCAACATACAATGTTATATTAGTTCCAGTTATTCAATATAGTGATTCAACAATTTGATACATCACCCAGCACTCATCACAAGTGGAGTCCTTAATCCTCATCACCTATTTTACCAATGCCCCAACCACTTACCTCTGGTAAACATCAGATTGTTCTCTATAGTTAAGAATCTTGGTTTGCTCTCTCTCTTATTTTTTATTTGCTCATTTGTGTTGTTTCTTAAATTCTACATATGAGTGAAATCGTATGGTAATTGTATTTCTCTGAGTGACTTATTTCTTAACATTATACTCTCTAGCTCCATCCATGTTGTTGCAAAGAGCAATATTTCATTCTCTTTTGTGGTTGAATCATATTGCATTGTATGTATGTATATATGTATGTATGTATCTACATACATATATAGCACATCTTCTTTATTCATCTATCATGGATACTTCTGTTGCTTCTGTATCTTGACTATTGCATATAATGCTACTATAAACATAGGAGTATGTGGATACCTTTGAACTAGTGTTTTTTTTAATTCTTTGGATAAATACTCAGGAGTACAATTATTGGAATTTGAGGTAGTTCTAGTTTGAACACTTTAAGGAAACTCCATACTCTTTTCCAAAATAACTGTACCAGTTTGCATTCCCACCAGGAGTGCACAAGGGTTCCATTTTCTCCACATCCTCACTAACACTTGTCATTTCTTTTGTGTTTTTGATTTTAGCCATTTTCACAGGTGTGAGGTAATATCTCATTGTAGTTTTGGCTTGCAGTTCCTTGATGATCAATGATGCTGAACATCTTTTCATATGTCTGTGAGCCATCTGAATGTCTTCTTGGGGGAAGATGCCTGTTCATGTCTTCTGCTCATTTTTAATTGGATTATTTTGGTGGGGGGGTTGAGTTGTATCAGTTCATCATACATTTTGGATACTATTTATCAGATATGTCTCTTCAATTTTTCTATTTCTTCCCGATTCTGTTTCAGTATATTAGAGAATATATCCCTTCTGGATAAATTTGTTGGCATATATTTTTTTCATGACAGTCTCTTACAATTGTTTATATTTCTGTCATGTTGGTTATTTCTCCTTTTATGTGTGACTTTGTTTCTTTGAGTCCTCTCTCCATTTTTAGAAAAGATTTATTTATTTGAGAGAGAGAGACAGAGAGAGACAAAGGGAGCATGCAGGGGAGAAGGTCAGAGGGAGAAAAAGCCCCAAACAGACTCTGCTCAGCATGATCCCAGACACAGGCCTCAATCTCATGAACTTGAGATCATGATCTGAGCTGAAACCAAGAGTCAGTCACTTAACTGACTGAGCCACCTAACCACATCTAGCTGGCTTTATGATGAATCTAGCTAGAAGTTTATCAATTTTGTTGATCTTTAAAAACAAACAAACAAACAAGCAAAACACCACTTTGTTTCATTGATCTGCTCTCTTTTTCTTTGTTTCCTTATCATTTATTCATTTATTTCTGCTCAACATTTATTGCTTCCTTCCTACTTGTTTTATATTCTGTTTGTTCTTTTTATAGCTCCATTAAGTGTAAGTTTTAAGTTATTTATTTGGAATTTTTCTTCCTTCTTGAGGTAGGCCTGTATTGATAAACTTCTCTCTTAAAATAGCTTTTGATGCATCCCAAAGATTTTGAACAGCTGCATTTTCATTTTCATTTTTTCCATATTTTTAAAAATTTATTCTTTGATTCCTTGATTGACCCATTCAGTGTTTAGTAACATATTATTTAACCTCCATGTATTTGTGGTCTTTCCAGATTTTTTCTTGTGGTTGGTTTCTAGTTTCATAACATTGTGTTCAGAAAAGATTCATGGTATAACTGATGTTTTTGTAAGTGTTAAGACTTATTTTATGATGTAAAATGTGATCTACTCTGAAGAATGGTCCATACGAACTTCAAAAAGGTGTGTATCCTGGTGTTCTAAGACGGAATGTTTGAATATATTTGTTAAATCCTATGGTCCAATGTGTCATTAAAACCAGTGTTTCCTTATTGATCTACTGTTTGGAAGATCATTCTATTGATATCAGTGGGATGTTAATCCCCTTCTCTTGTTGTATTACTATTAATTAGTTCCTTTATGTTTGTTATTAACTAGTATGTATTTGTATGCTGTCATGTTGGGTGCATAAATATTTACAATTGTTGTATCATCTTGTTGGATTGTCCCTTTTTTATTATATAGTGTCTCTCTTTGTCCTACTTTTTAAAAAAAAATTATTTATTATAAACATATATTTTTATACCCAGGGGTACAGGTCTGTGAATTGCCAGGTTTACACACTTCACAGCAGTCACCAAAGCACATACCCTCCCCAATGTCCATAACCCCATCCCCATCCCCCTTCTCCCAAACCCCCTCCCCCCTGCAACCCTCAGTTTGTTTTGGAAGATTAAGAGTCACTTATGGTTTGTCTCCCTCCCAATCCCATCTTGTTTCATTGATTCTTCACCTACCCACTTAAGCCCCCATGTTGCATCACCACTTCTTCATATCAGGGAGATCATATGATAGTTGTATTTCTCTGCTTGACTTATTTCACTAAGCATGATACGCTCTAGTTCCATCCATGTTGTCGCAAAAGGCAAGATTTCATTTCTTTTGATGGCTGCATAGTATTCCATTGTGTATATATACAACATCTTCTTGATCCATTCATCTGTTGATGGACATATAGGTTCTTTCCATAGTTTGGCTATTGTGGACATTGCTGCTATAAACACTCGGGTGCATGTGCCCCTTCAGATCACTACGTTTGTATCTTTAGGGTACATGCCCAGTAGTGCAATTGCTGGGTCATAGGACAGTTGTATTTTCAACATTTTGAGGAACCTCCATGTTGTTTTCCAGAGCGGTTGCACCAGCTTGCATTCCCACCAACAGGGTAGGAGGGTTCCCCAGTGTAAGAGGGTTCCACTTTCTCTGCATCCTCGCCAGAATCAGTCATTTCCTGACTTGTTGATTTTAGCCATTCTGACTGGTGTGAGGTGATATCTCATTGTGGTTTTGATTTGTATTTCCCTCATGCCGAGTGATATGGAGCACTTTTTCATGTGTCTGTTGGCCATCTGGATGTCTTCTTTGCAGAAATGTCTGTTCATGTCCTCTGCCCATTTCATTATTGGATTATTTATTCTTTGGGTGCTGAGTTTGCTAAGTTCTTTATAGATTTTGGACACTAGTCCTTTATCTGATATGTCGTTTGCAAATATCTTCTCCCATTCTGTCAGTTGTCTTTTGATTTTGTTAACTGTTTCCTTTGCTGTGCAAAAGCTTTTGATCTTGATGAAATCCCAATAGTTCATTTTTGCCCTTGCTTCCCTTGCCTTTGGCGTTGTTCCTAGGAAGATGTTGCTGCGGCTGAGGTCGAAGAGGTTGCTACCTGTGTTCTCCTCAAGGATTTGGATGGATTCCTTTCTCACATTGAGGTCCTTCATCCATTTTGAGTCTATTTTCGTGTGTGGTGTAAGGAAACAGTCCAATTTCATTTTTCTGCATGTGGCTGTCCAATTTTCCCAACACCATTTTTTGAAGACGCTGTCTTTTTTCCATTGGACATTCTTTCCTGCTTTGTCGAAGATTAGTTGACCATAGAGTTGAGGGTCTATTTCTGGGCTCTCTATTCTGTTCCATTGATCTATGTGTCTCTTTTTGTGCCAGTACCATGCTGTCTTGATGATGACAGCTTTGTAATAGAGCTTGAAGTCCGGAATTGTGATGCCACCAACGTTGGCTTTCTTTTTCAATATCCCTTTGGCTATTTGAGGTCTTTTCTGGTTCCATATAAATTTTAGAATTATTTGTTCCACTTCTTTGAAAAAGATGGATGGTACTTTGATAGGAATTGCATTAAATGTGTAGAGTGCTTTAGGTAGCATAGACATTTTCACAATATTTATTCTTCCAATCCAGGAGCATGGAACATTTTTCCATTTCTTTGTGTCTTCCTCAATTTCTTTCGTGAGTACTTTATAGTTTTTTGAGTATAGATTCTGTGCCTCTTTGGTTAGGTTTATTCCTAGGTATCTTATTGTTTGGGGTGCAATTGTAAATGGGATTGACTCCTTAATTTTTCTTTCTTCTGTCTTGTTGTTGGTGTAGAGAAATGCAACTGATTTCTGTGCATTGATTTCATATCCTGACCCGTTACTGAATTCCTGTACAAATTCTAGCAGTTTTGGAGTGGAGTCTTTTGGGTTTTCCACATATAGTATCATATCATCTGTGAAGAGTGATAATTTGACTTCTTCTTTGCCGATTTGGATGCCTTTAAATAACTTTTGTTGTCTGATTGGTGAGGCTAGGACCTCTAGTACTATGTTGAATAGCAGGGGTGATAATGGACATCCCTGTCATGTTCCTGACCTTAGCGGAACAGCTTTCAGTTTTTCTCCATTGAGAATGATATTTGTGGTAGCTTTTTCATAAATGGCTTTGATAATATTGATGTATATTCCCTGTATCCCTACACTTTGAAGAGTTTTTATCAGGAAGCGAAGCTGTACTTTGTCAACTGCATTTTCAGCATCAATTGAGAGTATCCGATGGTTCTTGTTCTTTCTTTTATTGATGTGTTGTATCACATTGATTGATTGATTTGTGGGTGTTGAATGAACCTTGCGGCCCTGGAATAAAACCAACTTGGTCGTGGTGAATAATCCTTTCAATGTACTGTTGAATCCTATTCTCTAGTATTTTGGTGAGAATTTTCACATCTGTGTTCATCAAGGATATTGGTCTATAGCTCTCTTTTTTGATGGGCTCCTTGTCTGGTTTTGGGATCAAGGTGATGCTGGCCTCATAAAATAAGTTTGGAAGTTTTCCTTCCATTTCTATTTTTTGGAACAGTTTCAGGAGAATAGGAATTAGTTCTTCTTTAAATGTTTGGTAGAATTACCACGGGAAGCTGTCTAGCTCTTGGCTTTTGTTGGTTTGGAAATTTTTAATGACTGTTTCAAACTCCTTCCTGGTTATGGGTCTGTTCAGGCTTTCTATTTCTTCCTGGTTCAGTTGTAGTACTTTATATGTTTCTAGGAATGCATCCATTTCTTCCGGATTGTCAAATTTATTGGCGTAGAGTTGCTCATAGTATGTTCTTATAATAGTTTGTATTTCTTTGTTGTTAGTTGTGATCTCTCCTCTTTCATTCATGATTTTATTTATTTGGGTACTTTCTCTTTTCTTTTTTATAAGTCGGGCCAGGGGTTTATCAATTTTATTAATTCTTTCAAAGAACCAGCTCCTAGTTTCGTTGATTTGTTCTATTTTTTGTTTTGTTTTGTTTTTATTTCATTGATTTCTGCTCTGATCTTTATGATTTCTCTTCTCCTGCTGGGCTTAGGGTTTCTTTCTTGTTCTTTCTCCAGCTCTTTTAGGTGTAGGGTGAGGTTGTGTACCTGAGACCTTTATTGTTTCTTGAGAAAGTTTTGTACCGCTATATATTTACCTCTCAGGACTCCCTTTGTTGTGTCCCACAGATTTTGAACCGTTGTATTTTCATTATCATTTGTTTCCATGATTTTTTTCAATTCTTCTTTAATTTCCCGGTTGACCCATTCATTCTTTAGAAGGATGCTGTTTAGTCTCCATGTATTTGGGTTTTTTCCAAACTTCCTCTTGTGGTTGAGTTCTAGCTTTAGAGCATTGTGGTCTGAAAATATGCAGGGAATGGTCCCAAACTTTTGATACCGGTTGAGTCCTGATTTAGGACCGAGGATGTGATCTATTCTGGAGAATGTTCCATGTGCACTAGAGAAGAATGTGTATTCTGTTGCTTTGGGATGAAATGTTCTGAATATATCTGTGATGTCCATCTGGTCCAGTGTGTCGTTTAAGGCCTTTATTTCCTTGCTGATCTTTGATCTTTTGCTTTGATGATCTGTCCATTTCAGTGAGGGGAGTGTTAAAGTCCCCGACTATTATTGTATTATTGTTGATGTGTTTCTTTGATTTTGTTATTAATTGGTTTATATAGTTTGCTGCTCCCACTTTGGGGGCATAGATATTTAAAATTGTTAAATCTTCTTGTTGGACAGACCCTTTGAGTATGATATAGTGTCCGTCCTCATCTCTTATTATAGTTTTTGGCTTAAAATCTAATTGATCTGATATAAGGATTGACACTCCTGCTTTCTTCTGATGTCTATTAGCATGGTAAATTCGTTTCCAACCCCTCACTTTAAATCTGGAGGTGTCTTCGGGCTTAAAATGAGTTTCTTGGAGGCAACATATAGATAGGTTTTGTTTTCTTATCCATTCTGATACCCTGTGTCTTTTGACAGGGACATTTAGCCCATTAACATTCAGGGTAACTAATGAGAGATATGAATTTAGTGCCATTGTATTGCTTGTAATGTGAACTGTTACTGTATATGGTCTCTGTTCCTTTCTGATTTACCACTTGTAGGCTCTCTCTTTGCTTAGAGAACCCCTTTCATGATTTCCTGTGAAGCTGGTGTGGTGTTTGCAAATTCTTTCCGTTTTTGTTTGTCCTGGAAGCTTTTAATCTCTCCTTCTATTTTCAATGATAGCCTAGCTGGATATAGTATTCTTGGCTGCATGTTTTTCTCATTTAGTGCTCTGAATATATCATGCCAGCTCTTTCTTGCCTGCCAGGTCTCTGTGGATAAGTCAGCTGCCAATCTAATATTTTTATCATTGTATGTTACAGACTTATTTTCCCGGGCTGTTTTCAGGATTTTCTCTTTGTCACTGAGACTTGTAAATTTTACTATTATGTAACGGGGTGTGGTCCTATTCTTATTGATTTTGAGGGGTGTTCTCTGAACCTCCTGAATTTTGATGCTCGTTCCCTTTGCCATATTGGGGAAATTCTCCCCAATAGTTCTCTCCCGTATAACTTTTGCTCCCCTCTCTCTTTCTTCGTCTTCTGGAATCCCCATTATTCTAATGTTGTTTCGTCTTATGGTGTCACTTATCTCTCGAATTCTCCCCTCGTGGTCCAGTAGCTGTTTGTCCCTCTTTTGCTCAGCTTCTTTATTCTCTGTCATTTGGTCTTCTATATCACTAATTCTTTCTTCTGCCTCATTTATCCTAGCAGTGAGAGCCTCCATTTTTGATTGCACCTCATTAATAGCTTTTTTTAATTTCACCTTGGTTAGATTTTAGTTCTTTTATTTCTCCTGAAAGGTCTTTTATATTTCCCAAGAGGTTTTATCTTATATCTTCCATGCCTTTTTTGAGCCTGGCTAGAATCTTGAGAATTGTCATTCTGAACTCTAGATCTGACATATTATCAATGTCTGTATTCATTAGTTCCCTAGCCTTCAGTACTGCCTCTTGTTCTTTTTTTTGTGTGTGTGTGTGGTGAATTTTTCCGCCTTGTCATTTTGTCTATATAAGAGTATATGATGGAGCAAGTAAAATACTAAAGGGTGGCAACAACCCCAGGAAAATATGCTTTAACCAAATCAGAAGAGTTCCCAAATTGTGAGGGGGAAGAAAGGGGATAAAAAGAGGTTCATAAAGAAAGAAAGAAAAAGAAAAAGAAAAGAAAAGATTTAAAAAAGGAAAGGAATAATGAAAAGTATAAAAAAGAAATATATATATATATATATATATATATATATATATATATTAGATAAACTAGTTAAAAAACGTAAAAAAGGGTAAAAGTTAAAAAAAAATTAGCAGAAGAAGAGAAAAAAAATGTAAAAGAAAAAAAAAATAAAATTAACTGCAAGAATAAAAAATCACAGGGAGAAAGCCATGAGTTCCGTGCTTTGCTTTCTCCTCCTCTGGAATTCTGCTGCTCTCCTTGGTATTCAAACCTCACTCCTTGGTAGGTGAACTTGGTCTTGGCTGGATTTCTTGTTGATCTTCTGGGAGGGGCCTGTTGTAGTGATTCTCTAGTGTCTTTGCCCCAGGCAGAATTGCACCGCCCTTACCAGGGGCCGGGCTGAGTAATCCTCTCGGGTTTGCTTTCAGGAGCTTTTGTTCCCTGAGCGCTTTCCGTAAATTTCTGGAGGACGGGAATACAAATGGCGGTCTCCTGCTCTCCAGCTGGAGTAGGCGCGAGCCGGGGGCCCCACTCCCCAGTGCGCCCCTAGAGAATAGTGCCCAGTAACTCCCATCTGCCTGACCTCCAGCCGCGCTCCAAGCTCACCGCGCCTGAGACCGTTTCAAGGTAACCCTGAGCTGTGAGTTTATGGTCGGCTCTGTCTCTGTAGTAGGCTTCCCCTTTCCAATACCCAGAAGCTCTGCAACACTCAGACACCCCCGATCCTTCTGTGACCCTGGAAGACCTGAGGCCACGCTGACCCCGCGTGGGCTTCGCCCCGGTTTAGCCTCTGGAGCGATGTCCCTCAGCGGAACAGACTTTTAAAAGTCCTGATTTTATGTTCCGTTTTTCTGCTGCTTGCCGGGAGCCGGCCCCTCCCCCGGGGTCTATCTTCCCGTCGCTTTGAATTCACTTCTCTGCCAGTCCTACCTTTCAGAAAGTGGTTGTTTTTCTGTTTCTAGAATTGCTGTTCTTCTCTTCGATTTGACGATGGATTTGCAGGTGTTTGCAATCTTTAGATAAGCTATTTAGCTGATCTCCTGCTAACTGAAGTATTCTCAGCCTGCTACTTCTCCACCATCTTGACTCCTCCCCCTGTCCTACTTTGTTTTAAAGTTTATTTTGTCTAATATAAGTAGAGCTAATCCAGCTTTCTTTTGGCAACCATTTGCATAATATAAGTTTCTCTATCCTCTTACTATCAATCTGCAGGTGTCTTTAGGTTTGAAATGAGTCTCTTGTAGGCAGCATATGGTTGGGTCTTGTTTTTTATCCACTTTAAAATCATTTTATTGGAGCTGTTAGTCCACTTATATTGATGATTTTGTATTTATTGTCATTTGGTACTTGTTTTGCTATTGTTTTTGTATTTTCTTTTTACTTTTCTAATTTAATTTAATTTTTTTTAAAATTTCATTTCAGTATTCCAGAATTCATTGTTTATGCACCATACCCAGTACTTCATGAAATAAATGTCCTTCTTAATACCCAACACCAGGCTCACCCAACCCCACACACCCCTTCCCTCCAAAACCCTCAGTTTGTTTCTCAGAGTCCACAGTCTCTCATGGTGTGTCTCCCCATCTGATTTCTGCCAATTCATTTCTCCTATCTCCCAATCTCCCCCATGTAATTCCTTATCCTCTATAAGTAAGTGAAATAATATGATCATTGACTCTCTCTGCTTGACTTATTTCACTCAGTATATTCTCCCCCAATCCTGACCCTGTTGATACAAAAGTTCGGTGTTTATCCATTCTGATGGAAGCATAACACTCCATTGTATATATGATCCATATCTTCCTTTATCAATTCATCTGTGGAAGGACATCTTGGCTCTTTCCAGTTTGGCGACTATGGCCAGTTCTGCTATGACCATTGGGGCATAGATGGCCCTTCTTTTCACTACATCTGCATCTTTGGGGTAAATACACAATAGTGTAATTTCAGGGTCACAAGGAAGCTCTATTTTTAATTTCTTAAGGAATCTCCACACTGTTTTCCAAAGTGGCTGCACCAACTTGCATTTCCACCAACAATGCAAGAGGTTTCCTTTCTCCACGTCCTCTCCAACATTAGTTTACTGTCTTGTTATTTTTTGAAATTCTGACTATTTGCTATTTAATGTGGCTTTGATTTGAATCTCCCTGATGTCTAATGATGATGAACATTTTTTTCACGTGTCTATTAGCCATTTGTATGTCTTCATTGGAGAAGTGTCTGTTCATGTCTTCTGCCCATTTTTTAAATATGATTACCTTTTTTTTTGTTTGTTTGTTTTGTTTTGTTTTGGACTGTTAAGTTTGAGGAGATCTTTATAAATCTTGAATATCTGCCCTTTTTCTGTAGTATCATTTATGAATATCTTCTCCCATTCCGTGGGTTGCCTCTTTGTTTTGTTGACTGTTTCCTTTGCTGTGCAGAAGCTTTTGATCTTGAAGGAGTCCCAAAAGTTCATTTTTGGTTTTCTTTCCTTTGCCTTTGGAGACATGTCTTGAAAGAAGGTACTGTGGCTGATGTTGAAGAAGTTATTGCCTATGTTCCCCTCTAGGATTTTGATAGATTCCAGCCTCACTTTGAGGTGCTTTACCATTTTGAGTTTATCTTTGTGTATGGTTTGAGAGAATTTTCTAGATTATTTCTTCTACATATAGCTGGCCATTTTCCCAGGCACCATTTATTGAAGAGACAGTCTTTTTACCACTGTATATTTTTTCCTGCTTTGTCGAAGATTATTTGACCATAGATTTGAGGGTCAATAGCTGGGCTCTCTACTCTGTTCCACTGGTCTATATGTCTGTTTTTATGCCAGTGCCATGCTGTCTTGGTGGTTACAGCTTTGTAACAAAGCTTGAAATCAGGCAACGAGATGTCCTTAGTTTGTTTGTTTGTTTGTTTTCCAATATTTTCTTAGCAATTTGGGGTCTCTTCTGTTTCCATACAAATTTTAGGATTGTTTGGTCCAGCTCTTTTAAAATTCCAGTAGAATTTTGATTGGGATGGCATTGAAAGTATGGATGGCTCTAGGCAGTATAGACATTTTAACAATGTTTATTCTTCTGATCCAGGAGCATGGAATGGTCTTCCATCTTTTTGTGTCTTCTTCGATTTCTTTCATGAGTGTTCTGTAGTTCTTAAAGTACAGATCCTTTAACTCTTTGATTAGGTTTATTCCCAGGTATCTTATAGTTCTTGATGCTATAGTAAATTGAATCAATTCTCTAATTTTCCTTTCAATATTTTCATTGTTAGTGTATAGAAAGCTACTGATTTCTATGCATTGATTTTGTATCCTGCAACATTACTGAATTGCTGTATGAGTTCTAGTAGTTTGGGGATGGAGTCTTTGGGTTTTCTATATAAAGTATCATGTCATCTGTGAAGAGAGAGAGTTTGATTTCTTGCCAACTTGAATACATGTTATTTCTTTTCTTCTCCTTCTTCTTCTTCTTCTTCTTCTTCTTCTTCTTCTTCTTCTTCTTCTCCTTCTTCTTCTGTCTGATTGCTCTTGCTGGGATTTCTATTGCTTTGTTGAACAACAGTGGCGGGAGTGGACATCCTTGTTGGGTTCGTGATCTCAAAGAGAAGGCTTTCAGCTTTTCTCCACTAAGAATAATACTCGCTCTGGGTTTTTCATAGGTAGATTTTATGAAGTCGAGGAACGTTCCCTCTATCCCTATACTTTGAAGTGTTTTAATCAGGAACAGATGCTGGATTTTGGCAAATGGTTTTTCTGCATCAATTGAAAGGACCATGTGGTTCTTTTCTCTTCTCTTATTGATGTTCCATCATATTGGTTGATTTGCAAATGTTGAACCACCCTTGCATCCCATGGATAAATCCCACCTGATCATTGGTGATAATCTTTTTAATATATTGTTAGATACTATTAGCTAGGGGTTGTTGAGAGTCTTGGCATCCATATTCATCAGGGATATTGGTCTGACATTCTCCTTTTTGATGGGGCCTTTCCTGGTTTGGGGATCAGGGTAATGTTGGCTTCATAGAAAGAGTCTGCAAGTTTTCCTTCTGTTTCTATTTTTTTTAAGATTTTATTTATTTATTTATTTATTTGACAGAGAGAGATCACAGTAGACAGAAAGGCAGGCAGAGAGAGGGAGAGAGGGAAGCATGCTCCCTGCTGAGCACAGAGCCCGACGTGGGACTCGATCCCAGGACCCTGAGATCATGACCTGAGCCGAAGGCAGTGGCTTAACCCACTGAGCCACCCAGGTGCCCGTTTCTATTTTTTGAAACACCTTCAAGAAAACAGGTATTATTTCTTTTTTGAAAGTTTGATAGAATTTCCCAGGCAATCCATCAGGTCCTAGGCTCTTGTTTTTTGGGAGGTGTTTGATCACTGCTTCAATCTCGTTACTAGATATTGGTCTATTCAGGTTTTTCATTTGTTCCTGAATCAGTCTTGGTCAGGAACTGACAGTTTATGGGTTTCCAGAAATGTATCCATTTCTTCTAGGTTGCTTACCTTATTGGCATATAACTGTTGATAATAATTTCTAATGATTTTTTTTTCTATTTCCTTGGTGTTAGTCATGATCCCTCCCTTTTCATTCATAATTGTATTAATTTGGGTCCTCTCTCTTTTCTTTTGGATTAGTTTGGCCATTGATTTATCAATCTTATTATTTCAAAGAATAAGCTTCTAGTTTTGTTGATGTGTTCTACTGTATCTGTAGTTTCTGACTCATTGATCTCTGCTCTAATCTTGAATATTTCCCTTCTTATGTGTGGGGTAGGCTTAATTTTTTGTTGATTTTGCAGTTCTTTAAGATGCATAGTGAATTGGTGTGTGTTTTTTGTTTTTTGTTTTTTAAAATGTTTTTGAGGGAGGCTTGGGTGGCTACGTATTCCCCCCTTAGGATTGCCTTTGCCTTATCCAATAGGTTTTTGACTGATGCGTCTTGTTCTCATTGGTTTTCATGAAATAAGTTATTCTTTGATTTCCTGGTTGATCCAAACATTCTTAAGCAGGGTGGTCTTTAGCTCCAAGTGTCTGTATTCCTTCCAAACTTTTTCTTCTGGTTGAGTTCCAGTTTCAAAGCATTGTGGTCTGAGAATATACAGAGAATAATCTCAGTCTTTTGATATAGGTTGAGCCCTGATTTGCGACTCAGTATGTGATCTATTCTGGAGAAATTTCCATGTGCGCTTGAGAATAACGAGTACTCTATTGTTTTAGGGTGGTTTGCTCTGTATATATATATGAGGTCCATCTGGTCGAATGTGTTAATCAAAGCTTTTGTTTCTTTGTTGATTTTCTTCTTGGATGATCTGTCTGTTACTGTGAGTGACTTGTTAAGATCCCCTACTCTTAATGTATTCATATCAATACAACTCCTTATTTTGATTAACAGTTGTCTGCTCCTGAATTGGTGGCATAAACATTTACAATGGTTAGATCTTTTTGGTGGATAAAACCTTTTAGAATGACATATTGTCCTCCTTTATCTCTGACTACAGTCTTTAGTTTAAAATTTAATTTTTATGATATGAGAATCACTACCCCAGCTTCCTTTTGAAGCTGATTGGGATGAAAGATGGTTCTCTATCCCTTCAATTGCATCTGGGTGTATCTCAGGTTCCAAATGGGTCTCTAGTGGACAGCATACGGATGGGTTCTGTTATTTTATCCTATTGGCAACACTGTTCCATCTTATGGGATCATTTATGTCCTTCACATTGAGAGTGATTATTGAAAAATGCATTTTTATTCATATCATGTTTCCTGTGAATTCCTTGTTATTTGTATTGTCTTTATAAATTTCTGCTCTATGTCACTCTTGGGTTCTTTCTTCTTTTATAGAATCCCCCCTTAGTATTTCTTCTAGTGTCAGCTTGGTGGTCATGGACTCTTTTAAACATTGCCAGTCTTGGAAGTTCTTATCTCTCCATCCATTTTGAGTGTCAGTCTTGCTGGTTAAAGTATTCTTGGCTGCATTTTCTTCTCATTTAGTGAACTAAATATGTCTTGCCAGACTTTTCTGGCTTGAAAGATTTCTGTGGACAGATATGATTTTATTTTGATGGACCTTTTCTTTAGGTAAGGAATCTCTTCCCCCTCACCAAACTCAGGAGATCTTGTCTAAAATTATGATTAACCAGTCTCACAATCAACTGTTTTGTGGTCTTTCTTGATTCATTGATCTTGGAGGGTGTTCTTTCTGCCTCTAGGACACAAATGCTGGCTCTATTCCCCAGACTGGGAATATTTTCATCCAGAATTTGTTCAACTATATCTTTTAGTCTTCTCTCTTTCTCCACCTCTTCAGGGATCCAAATAATTATGACAGTGGAATGTTTCATGGCATCATTTATTTTCCTAATTCTGTTTTCCTGGTTTCTAAGCTGTTTGTTCAAGGCCTCCTTCTGAACGTTTTTCTCTATCAGTTTGTCCTCTAGATCAATAATTCTGTCTTTTTCCTCAGTTACCCTAGCTTTTAGAGTATTTTTTTTTTAATTAGATTCGGTCTCATTGATAGCATTTTTAACTTCTTTCTGAGAAGCTTTCACTTCTGTTCCTAGAGATTCTATGTTGTCACTATTAGTTTTCTCTAACCTCAGCATTGCCTGGATTATTGTTACCCTGAATTCCCTTTCTGACATACTTTTTTATATCCATATTCAACAGTTCTATTGGAGAGAGCACCATCTCTGAATGTTTCCTCTGTTGGGTGTTCCTCTTGCTAATCATTTTGGTGAAATGTGGTTAAGTGGATGTATAGCTGAATATATTAACCATGATCCAGGCAAGGTGCACCATGGTATGTTTCAGAGCAATCCAAAGTCATCACCAAAAAGAAAAAAATAATAGAAAAAGAGACAGAGAAAGAGAAAGAGAGAGCAAGAGAAAAAATAACAACAAAACAAACAAGCAAAACCAGCCAGAATGAGCCCCCAAAGTAAGATTTATAAGGTATACAAACAAAAACAGACAAGTAAAAAGACTGACAAAAGTAAAAGACCAGGAAAAAAAAAAAAGAACCCAGTCAAAATGTTCCCCAAGAATGAGATTTATATAATACCAGATCAAAAACAAATGGAATCACTGACAGAAGAACAAAAAGATGGGAGAGTGGTTATAAATCGTTAATGTGGGTGAGGAAGTCTATTTTAATTCTTCCTAGGTGTATCTTGATATCTTTGTTAAAGGACTCAACTTTCCAGAGATAAAGGGAGAACAAAACTGGTTTATATGGATCAGAGATAAGATGGCAGAGAACTAGGAGGAGGAGCCGTTTCAACCTGTATCCTAATGTGAGCTGATTACCTACCAAAGAACTCTGATCACCCATGAAATCAGCCTGAGATTAGAATTATACCTGTCTGGATCTCTATGAGGGCAGAAGACAGCAGTGGGCAGGTAAAGCAGAGTGAGAATGTCGGACTGATATCAGAAGATAAAAAACAGGGGGAGGGAGCCACCAGAAGTGACCCATTGGAAAGTAATACTCCAATAAGAGAGTGCCCTGGAACTGGGAACCAACACTAACTTGGAGACTGGTAGAAAGCAATAAAAAAGAGCAAAGGATTGTGGGGGAGAAATTGTTGGAATCAGGGAGGTTAGGGACAGGGGCTTACATCCCCAGACTGAGGACAGCCACCCCTGGTGCTGAGCCAGAGAGAGTACGGTGAAGAGAACATATCTTGGTCTCTGAGCTGCAAGCGCTCCTGAGAGCGTGTGACTGGCAGCTCCCATGAAGGGCTGGGAGCCTCGACAGCCAGCAGAACCACAGCCTTTTGCACTCCCTATGCACGTGCCATGCTGCACTATCAGAGTCTGAGTCGCGCCCCACACCCTCCCCTTAGAGAGGTGCATGCAGGCACCAGCCCCACGCTATCGGACCCGGAAAGTCTGAGCACTCCTAGCCCGGGCCAGCAAGAAAATCTCAGTAGGCTATCACTGCTTGGGACCTCTATGGCAGTCTGGAGCTGCTCAAACAGCTGCCGCTGTCATGGTTTGGGGTACAATCAGGAGTTCTTGCGTCCCCAGGGACCACGACTGGGAAGGTGTTCTGCCAGCGGCCAAGGGGGAATTTATGTGCTCTGGAGCACCGAGAGGGGAACAGATTGAAGCTTCTTTCTGAAAGGGAGGTCTGAGTGCAGTTTGATTTCCTCTAAACCTCCAAAAACCATCAAAAGCTGTCAAAACGAGAGAAAACAAATGAACAAACAAAACTCCAAAGAACAAAAGCCTGAAAAACCAGTTTCCTCAGAGCCCACCACTTTGAGGGGGCGGGAGAACTTAATTACTTAATTCAGGGAACACTGCCTGAAAACCCACGTGGCAAGCCCCTCCCCCAGAAAACCAACTGGGAAAAAAAAAAAAAAAAAGGAAAGGAGAAAAACCACCACTACTTCATTGATACAACTTTTATTTTTAATTCATTCCCATGATTCTGGTTCATTTTTTATTTTGTAGGTATTTTTTTAACCTATTTACCACCACAGTGAGATGTCCAGTACATCAAATTACATAATCAACATTTAACCTGCACGTTTTGATACATATACCTGTGTTTTTCTTTTGCTTTTCTATTTTTTAATTTTTTAAAAGTTTAGTTTAGTTTACTCTTTTTTTTTTATTTTTGTTTTTTAATATTCATATAGAGTTAAACTTCAAGATAATCCCCTTTCCTCAATCAATGTTACCCCTATAGGTAAACAAATTTTTAATCCCCCTTTATCTTAGGAAAGTTGAGTCCTTAACAAAGATATCAAGATACATCCAGGAAGAATCAAAATAACCTTCACGTCCACACTGAGAATTTATACCACTCTCCCATCTTTTTCTTCCACTAGTGTTTCTGTATATTTGTGTTTGTCCTTATAGTATATAAATCTTATACTTGGGGTTCATTTTGAAGATTTGTTTGTTTGTTTTGCTTTATATATATATTTATATGTTTTTTCCTCTTGTCATCTCCTTTTATCAGTCTTTTTGTTTGTTTGTTTTTGTTTATATACCTCATAAATCTTACCTTGGGGTCCATTTGGGCTGGGCCTTCTATTTTATTTTATCTTTCTTTTTTTTCCTGTATCTATCCTTCTCTCTCTCTTTCTTCTTCTTTTTTTCTCTGTTTCTTTCTTTCTTTTCTTTTTTTTTGGGGGGGGGCGGGGACACTTGATTGATCAGAAGTGTTCCAGGGTGCACCTCAACTGCACCACGGTTGACACATCCAACTACATCTGCACAGCCATCTCTCACCAAAATGACTAGGAGGAGGAATGTTCAACAGAAGAAAAATTCAGAGGCTGGAACTTCTGCAACAGAGCTAATGGCCATGGACATAGACAATATGTCGGAAAGGGAATTCAGGCTAGCAATTATCCAGGCAATACCTAGGTTGGAGAAAGCCATGGATGACAAAATGTAATTGATTAGGACAGAACTGAAAGCCACCAGAGATGATGTTTACAATGTTCTCAATGGGCTCCAATCTAATCTAAATTCTCTAAAACCTAGGGTAATGAGACAGAAGATAGAATTAGTGATCTGGAGGACAAACAGATAGAGAGGAAGTATCAGGAGAAGCCTGAAACAAACAGCTTAGAAGCCACGAAAGCAGAATTAGGAAAATAAATGATGCCATGAAATGTTCCAACGTCAGAATTATTGGAATCCCTGAAGCTGAGGAAAAGGAAGTCTAGAAGATATAGTCGAACAAATACTCTGTGAAAATTTTCCCAATCTTGTGAATGGAACCAGCGTTCTTGTACTAGAGGTAGAACGGTCCCCCCCTCCCCACAAGATTATAGACTCTTGAAAGTCGTCAAGACACCTGATAGTAAGAATGAGGAATCATAATTGTAGACAGACTCTCTTGAAGGCAGCTAGGACAAAGAAGCTCCTTACATACAGAGGAAATCCCATCAGAATAATGTCAGACCTGTCCAAATAAACCTGGAAAGCCAGAAAGGGCTGGCAAGATATATTCAGGGCACTAAATGAGAAGAACATGCAGCCAAGAATATTTTATCCAGCAAGACTGACATTTAGAACATATGGAGAGATAAAGAGCTTCCAAGACTGGCAAGGCTTAAAAGAGTATGCAACCACCAAGATGACGCTGCAGGAAACATTAAGGGGGATTCTGTAAAAGAGGAAAAATCCTAAGAATATAATTGAACAGAAATATGGAGACAATCTACAGAAAGAAAGACTTCAAATAAAAGATAATGTCAATAAAAATGTATCTATCAATAATCAATTTCAATGTGAATGGCCTAAATGCACCCATAAAAAGACACAAGGTTGCAAGTTGGATAAAATGACAGGAAACATCCATATGTTGTCTACAAGAGACATATTTTTAACCTAAGGATACACCCAGACTGAAAGTGAAGGGATGGAGAGCATCTTTCATGCCGATAGGCCTCAAAAGAAAGCTGGAATAGAGATTCTCATATCAGATAAATTAGATTTTAAACTAAAAACTCTAGTCAGAGATACAGAAGGACACTACATAATTCGTAAAGCGATTTTCCACCAAGATGCTCTAACAATTGTAAATATCTATCCCCCAATATGGGAGCAGCCAATTACATAAGAAAACTGTTAATCAAGATAAAGAGTCATATTGATAAGAATACATTAATAGTAGGAGATCTTAACACACCTCTCTCAGAAATAGATCATCCAAGCAGAAAATCAATAAAAAAAAACAAGAGCATTGAATGACACATTGGACCAGATGGACCTCATATATATATACAGAACATTCCATCCTAAAACAACAGATTACTTATTCTTCTCAAGTGCACAGAGAACCTTCTCCAGAATAGGCCATATACTGGGTCACAAATCAGGGCTCAACCAATACCAAAAGACTGAAATGATTCCCTGCATATTCTCAGATCACAATGCTTTGAAACTGGAGCTCAATCACAAGGAAAAGTTTAGAGGGAACTCAAACACCTGGAAGCTAAAGACCACCTTGCTTAAGAATGCTTGGATCAACCAGGAGATCAAAGAAGAACTGAAGCAATTCATGGAAACCAATGAGAATGAAGGCATTTTGGCCCCAAACCTATGGGATACAGCAAAGGCAGTCCTAAGGGGGAAATGCATAGCCATCCAAGCCTCCCTCAAAAAAATTGAAAAATCCAGAATACAGCAGCTGTCTCTACACCTTAAGGAACTGGAGAATCAACAACAAATTAAGTGAGTTCCACACACAAGAAAGGAAACAATCAAGATAAGAGCAGAGATCAATGAGATAGAATCCAGAGATACAGTAGAATGTATCAATGAAACTAGAAGCTGGTTTTTTGAAAGAATCAATAAGATCAATAAACCACTGGCCACACTAATCCAAAAAAAAAAAAAAAAAAAAAAAGAGAGAGAGAGAGAGAAAGCTCAAATTAATAAAATTATGAAAGAAAAAGGAGAGATCACAACTAACACCAAGGAAATAGAAACAACTATCAGAAGTTATTATCAACAGTTATATGCCAATAAGCTAAGCAACCTAGATGAAATGGATGCATTCCTCGAAAACTATAAACTCCCAAAATTGAACCAGGAAGAAACTGACAACCTAGATAGACCAATATCTAGTAACGAGATTGAAGCAGTCATCAAAAACCTCCCCAAAAATAAGAGCCCAGGACCTGACAGATTCCCTGGGAAATTCTACCAAACTTTCAAAGAAGAAATAACAACTATTCTCCTGAAGTTGTTTCAAAAAATTGAAGCAGAAGGAAAACTTCCAGACTCTTTCTATGAAGCCAGCATTACCCTGATCCTCAAACCAGGCAAAGACCCGACCAAAAAGGAGAATTTTAGGCCAATATCACTGATGAATATGGATGCTAAGATTCTCAACAAGATCCTAGCAAATGGGATCCAACAGCACATTAAAAGGATTATCTACCATGACCAGGCGGGATTCATCCCTGGGTTACAAGGATGGTTCAACATTCACAAATCAATCAGTGTGATAGAGCACATCAATAAGAGAAGAGAGAAGAACCACATGGTCCTCTCAATTGATGCAGAAAAAGCATTTGACAAAATCCAGCATCCGTTCCTGATTAAAACTCTTCAAAGTATAGGGATAGAGGGCACATTCCTGAACTTCATAAAATCTTCTATGAAAGAACCACAGCAAATATCTTCTTCAATGGGAGAAAGCTCACAGCCTTCCCACTGAGATCAGGAACACAACAAAGATGCCCACTTTCACCACTCTTGTGCATCATAGTATTAGAAATCCTAGCAACAACAATCAGGCAACAAAGAGAAATAAAATGTATCCAAATTGGCAATGAAGAAGTCAAACTCTCTCTCTCTTCACAGATGACATGATAGTTCATATGGAAAACCCAAAAGACTCCACCCCAAATCTACTAGAACTCATTCAGCAATTCAGCAACGTGGCAGGATATAAAGTCAATGTACAGAAATCAGTTGCTTTCTTATACACTAACAATAAAAATACAGAAAGGGAAATTAGAGAATCAATTCCATTCACTATAGCACCAAGAACACAAGATACCTGGGAATAAACCTAACCAAAGGGGTAAAGGATCTGTACTCGAGGAACTACAGAACACTTATGAAAGAAATCGAAGAAGACACAAAAGATGGAAGACCATTCCATGCTTGTGGATCAGAATAATAAACATTGTTAAAATGTCTATACTGTCTAGAGTCCCAATAAACCAGTGAAAACCCAACATCAGGGGAAAACAATGTATGAAGCTCCCAGTATTACCCTAAAACCTGTATATTTCATAGATACAACATTTATTTTTAGTTCGTTCTCACTATTCTTATTCTTTTTAATCTTTTTAACCTACTTACCATCATAACTAGAGGCCTAATACAACATATTCCATAATAACCCTTTAATTTGAACTTTTCATACATATACCTCTTTTCCTTTCTTTTCTATTTTCTAATATACATATAGATATCAGATTTAAGGTAATCCTCTTTCCCTAATCAATAGTACCCCTATGTATAAACCAGTTTTTTGTTTGTTTGTTTGTTTAATTTATTTTCAGGATAACAGAATTCATTGTTTTTGCACCACACCCAATGCTCCATGCAATCCGTGTCCTCTCTAATACTCACAGCCTGGTTCCCACAACCTCCCAGTGTCCCCGCCCCTTCAAAACCCTCAGATTGTTTTTCAGAGTCCATAGTCTCTCATGGTTCATCTACCCTTCCAATTTCCCTCAACTCCCTTCTCCGCTCTAACTCCCCTTGTCCTCCATGCTATTTGTTATGCTCCATAAATAAGTGAAACCATATGATAATTGACTCTGCTTGACTTACTTCACTCAGCATAATCTCTTCTAGTCCCATCCATGTTGCTAAAAACGTTGGGTATTCATCCTTTCTGATGGAAGCATACATTCCATAGTGTATATGGACCAAATCTTCCTTATCCATTCTTCCATTGAAGGGCATTTTGGTTCTTTCCACAGTTTGGCGACTGTGGCCATTGCTGCTATAAACATTGGGGTACAGATGGCCCTTCTTTTCACTACATCTGTACCTTTGGGGAAAATACCCCGTTGTGCAATTGCAAGCTCTATTTTTGATTTCTTGAGGAATCTCCACACTGTTCTCCAAAGTGGCTGTACCAACTTGCATTCCCACCAACAGTATAAGAGGATGCCCCTTTCTTCTCATCCTCTCCAACACATGTTGTTTCCTGTCTTGCTAATTTTGGCCATTCTAACTGGTGTAAGGTGGTATCGCAATGTGGTTTTGATTTGAATCTCCCTGAATGCTAGTGATGATGAACATTTTTTCATGTGTCTGATAGCCATTTGTATGTCTTCATTGGAGAAGTGTCTGTTCATTTCTTCTGCCCATTTTTTTTTATATGATTGTCTGTTTTGTGTGTGTTGAGTTTGAGGAGTTCTTTATAGATCCTGGATATCAACCTTTTGTCTGTACTGTCATTTGCAAATATCTTCTCCCATTCCTTCGGTTGCCTCTTTGTTTTTTTGACTGTTTCCTTTGCTGTGCAGAAGCTTTTGATCTTGATGAAGTCCCAAAAGTTCATTTTCGCTTTTGTTTCCTTTGCCTTTGGAGACATATCTTGAAAGAAGTTGCTGTGTCTGATATCGAAGAGGGTACTGCCTATGTTCTCCTCTAGGATTCTGTATAGTTTGTCCTTATTATGTATCTTTAAGTATTTAAAAAATAAAGGACTATGTTACGTCTGGACCCTGAGAAAACACTGGGTCACTTATGTTACTTCTTTTTATATGAGTCTGGAGCCTCACAAAAGAAAGATACCATAGAAAAAAAGTTATTCAGTAAAAACAAGAACAAAAACAAAACACATACACACACATACAGGCTTGGATACATATTTTCTCTTTCTCTCTCTCTCTCTCTCACACACACACACACATAGACACACATACACACAGGGAGAAAGAACTCTACAGCTTTTAAATTTATCCTTATTTTCTTAACTTCTTGTTTTCCTTTTACCATGACATTCCCCCAGTAATCATACATGATAAACAAGTAACATGGGCATTTCCGTTCTGGCATATGCCAAAAGGAAAATAATCTAGTGTTTGTTTAGCTACATGTAGAAGCATGTTTTTTCATTAGCAGAGAGAACCTTGGCTGAATTAGTGATCACCAACTGACTCCATTCCACAAAACACAAGTGGTAATCTTCATTGTCTAGTGACCAAATATCTGCACTTAGGCAAGTGCATTTTCATATTAAGAAGGAAAGAGTATTGGGGCGCCTGGGTGGCTCAGTGGGTTGGGCCGCTGCCTTCGGCTCAGGTCATGATCTCAGGGTCCTGGGATCGAGTCCCGCATCGGGCTCTCTGCTCAGCGGGGAGCCTGCTTCCTCCTCTCTCTCTCTCTGCCTCTCTGCCTACTTGTGATCTCTCTCTGTCAAATGAATAAAATAAAATCTTAAAAAAAAAAAGGAAAGAGTATTATGTAGGATACTTGTAAATTTTTAGTAATTCTGAAACAATTTTTGCAGAGCTCTATGTAATTAAAATCTTTTTTTTTTAAGATGTGAATAATATTCACTTATTTCAAAGTTAAGTTTTGTTGATTTTTAAATCAGTGATCTGATTTTCACAAGTAAGAAAAGTCTCAATCTTTACAACAGAGATATTGCTTTTTGGTTGGGAAATAATATTAGTACTCCAAACTTACCTTCTATTAGAAAAAAATAGAGTTTTTAAATCTGTCTCTGGGGAAATAAAGGAAAATATAGGAAAAACCTTTGTTCCTACTATTTTTGTTAGTCTTTTTCTGCCATTCATACCTATTCTATGTGGTCAACACCAAATGAATGGATATTGTATACAGATACACTGATCATAAAGAGTTGATAATTCATTTAACAAAAAGGCACATGCTTAAAATCAAGTAAGGTTTCTAAGGGCAAAATAATCAGTATCCACTAAGCCAATATATTTTTGTGAAGATGAAATAATTTAGAGTTGTTATTTAATGGAAAAAAGAGAGAGCTTCTTGGAGGAGTAGCTAAACTTTTTGAGCTGAATTTTAAAGTTCAGAGACAATGGATCAGCAGAGGGAGGGCATTCCAAGTAAAGAAACATTAATATTTATGTAATAGAGGAAGGCCCATTTGGAGAAAGTGATAAAAATATGTGTTGATGATCAAAAGTTGCAAACTGATAGAGATCCCTAAAGGTCAGGCAGAGGGATATAATTTTTCTAATAAAAGTAATAAGAAACTAGTTTTAGAAGAAAGGAAGTAAAATTAAAAAGCCAATCCAGGGTACATAGTTGCATAGCATGGTAGTAAATATCATAGAGTCTGAAATTCAGTTTCCAGGGTTTGAATCCTGGGTCTTCTATTTCTTACTAACTTTGTGTAAGTTAGTTAACTTCTATGTTTCTCATTTTCCTCAACAGTAGAGTAGATCTAAAAAAATTACGAACCTATCAAGGTTATTATAAGCATTAGATGACTTCATGGAAATAAAATGATTATGATAATGCCTCATGGAGCATAATCATGCAGTAAGTGTTAACTTCTACATGAATATGTAGAGGCCAATTTATCTCTGGGCATTTCTCAATCGAGCCAACCTAATTGTTCTCACACCTTTTAATCAAAATCCTTTCATATGAACAAACAGTTTGCTTGTCTGTATTGCTCAGACTTTGAATATTTTATCCCTGCTTGGCATAGGGTATTCTTTTTCACTAATTCACACTCCTACTCTAGTTAAAACACTTAACTCAAATGGCATTCCTTCACTGTTTCAACTCAAATTTGACCACTCCTTCAGTTCTCTTTCTATGATGCAAATGTCGCAGTCAGTTTTCTTATTTTACTGTGATTTTCTTGGCCATTCCCTTGGTGACTCCAGCATTTCTCCACCTCCACTGAAATCATCCTTCCAAAGATGCCTAACTTGATCAAGAATGGAAATCAAAATTTATCAGTCATCCACACAGATTTCTAGTTTTTTTTTCCTTCACAATATAAATATATTGCCAAGATATGTTTCTTTATTGTTGATTAGTCAAAGGGAAAGACAAAGCTTCCTTGAGGCTTTCAATACTTAAATATTGAAGTGCTTTCAAAACGTTGGCATTGAAGTTCAACTGTCTACGTTTATATTCTGATTCTTCTGTTTACCAAGCAACCCAAGCAATGCTCTTAATATTTCTGACATTTACCATCCACAAAGTGGTAAAATGAGTAGTAATCATCTTACAAGATTGTTTTAAAAAATTAATTAAGGCAGTGAATTTAAAGGCTTAACACAGTGCCTGTCAAGTAGAAATATGTTAATAAATGATAACTACTACTATAATTAATATTATTTCATTTAGTCCAAACCAGAAAATATATGAAAAATTATTATCTCCATTTTGCAGAACAGGAAGTAAGTTTAGAAAAGTAGAGGACCTGTTCAAAGTGACAGAGCTAATAAATGACAGAATTTGGATTTCAACCAAATCTGATGCCATTCCATTGTCTTTCCTCATGCTGTTTTTCTGCATTTCCATAAACTTTTAGGTTTTAGAAGGATAGGTTATTGATTTTTGTCAATTCAATTAATAAAACCTTTTTTTTTTTCTTTACTTACAGATATAGTATGACGAGCCATGGAGTTAACCATCTGTATCTTGTTTCTAGGTCATTGTAGAATGTCTTCTATGTAAAAGCTATAGATGAGTGGAAAAATCTTATCATGTGAAAGTAGCACTGTATCACTGAGGGAAAGCCCTGGCTTCCTGTTTCCCAAAGAGATCCTAAAACTGAGTATCAAGGTTTTGTTTATTTATATCTAGATGGATCTATCTCTACTGAGTGTCCTTAATTCTTAGAACATATAATAAAGCAATTAATGTAACCCCCAGAACCTGGGCTTAAAACTCTACATTCAGTGTATATAGCCTATAGAACATTCACAGCACTGTTAAATCAATTACCTTAAACTAGTGTTTCCCAAAATATGTGTGGAAAAGCACTGGTGAAAAAAAAAAAAAAAAACTCTTTGAAAACAAAAACAAAAACAAAAACAAACACAAACAAACAAACAAACAAAAAAACAGAGGTCAAAGAAATTTGTGAAGCATTACATGCTATAATCCTCTCCTAGGAAATTCACAAAACTGTATTAGTTAAGGCTATTTTAGTTACAAGTAACAAAAATCAACTTTAGCTAGCATTAGCCCAAGAAGGAATTTATTGGGAGGATACTGTGGTAATATACAGAAATCAAAAGAATAGTTGAACTACTGAACCTCAGTAAGAGTTCAGCAAGAGTTCACAGAACTTCCCAAATGTACATCCTTACAACATTCCTTGACAAGATGCATAAAATCCCCTCGGAAATCTTAAGAACTATAGTGCTTGGCATTTAGAAAATACAGGGTGAGTCTTCAATGATTCTTAGCTGTCATTACCAAAAATTTTCTGTCTAAATCAGGTACAAAACATTCTGATTTGAAGATACTGGATGGAGCCCAGGAATCAGTTTTTGCATAACTTTCATGTCAGTGTGAAGTAGAGTCAAATTTGGAAACCATTTCTCAAACCACTTAAGTCATATAGACACTAGTGGTGCCCAGCTTCTATATCTCTCAGACCAAAATTCTATAAAGACAATTGTTCCTATTGAGCTTTTAAGGTTCAAATATTTCATTTCTTGACCAATCAACTGTGGCCAGGGAATCAGAACATACGTGACTGTAGAGGGCCTATTTCTGAAGAATAAAGTAGTTCCAAGAGAAGAGGAAATTTTTTGTGAATGGAATGGCCACCCCAAGAAGTGTCTGCTTTTTAAAAAAAAATTGAAGACTTATTTTTTAAAACAATCTATTTAGTTTTGTTGAATTATGCTTTGCCTAAACTTAGTTGACCAGAAAATCATATTTTTACCCAACATTTAATAATGTCATTCAGAACAAGAACTCTGTGTCACGTATGTTAAGACACGTTGATTCAAAAGTTATTAAGTTAAAGTTATTATGGTACCCCCGTCACTAGGTTTGTGCCTTACCTGTCTTTCAAATGCTACTTCTGCACTTTGTTTCCATGTGACATGGGAGATAGTTTGACTTCACTGTTCTGAAAAATATTTCTGTCTCAGCTCGCTGTCTCATGAGATATTCTGTAACAAAACAAAAACAAACAAAACAAACTAACTAAAAAAAGAAAAAGAAAGAAAAAAAGATGCAAAGGGATTTTATGTGATCAAGTAATGTTTAGCCAATACTGAAACTTTGCATACACACACACACACACACACACACACACACACTTTGGAAATTCCACAATGTGTTCAAGCATATAAAAGACTTTGAGAAGTCTGATAGAAAAGACAATTTTTCAACTCTGTTTAACCCAACATTTTCTCAATTTATTTATTGGGAGGAACTCCTATGAATGAAGCCTACTTTACCCACATGCAAAAAGCAGAATGGAAGGTTTGAAATTCTCCTCCTGTTCTTTTTTGTTGCCTCTTAGTACCTTTGTGGTCTAGGAAAAGCAATCATTTTAGAATAGCTCCACAGAATCTCTGGTCTGAAATTGGCCCTCATCAGCTATTACTCAAGGTATTTGTATTTCTAGATCACTTTGCCTTTCTTCTGTAGGAAGAGTAAAGTTTATGCCACTGAACAAGTGTTGTGTCACAGGCACCTGATATAAAAAGTATGTTCAGATGGAATATCTGGTAACTTGCAGGTTACAACAAAAATAACTTGTTTTATTTTATAGCATTTAAAAACGTTTTCATGAAAATGCAAAATAGAGCAAACCACAAAAATTGGATTAATCACAAATCAAAGGATTCCTTGAGTGATGCATAGATTACAAACTTACCGTATGCATCAGATTCTCTGGTTTCTGCCTCTAACAGATAATTTCCCTTAAAGGTTTTCTATGTATCCCAAACAATAAACACATTACAATAGGTGTGCTGACCTACAAAATTCACTTGTTGTTACATCTCTATTTGACATGGCTGCCTTTAAGTTTTACGCATTTACAGAGCCAGACTGCTATGCAGTGTAGCATGGGAGTGACTTGGATAAGTTTTGAGGTTGAGCAGTCACTGCACCTAACAGAAAATCTAACTGGATCACTATCAGATGTTTTCCATTACAATTTTCAGAGAAATATCATGGCGGTGAGAGTCAGAAGAAATAGAGAAGATAAAAATATCAAAGCAAAATTGAAACAGAATTTCCTGACATCACCCTCCTAGTCTACCAGCTCTTGGCCAAGAGAACAACAAAAAAGTGAAGCTAGAGCTTGATAGGTTTTTACTGTCGTTATTTTAAATAAGGTAAAGAAAAAAAAAAAACACACAAGGGGTTAGTTCACGCTGTCTGCCACCTGTTTGGGTCTGGCTACATGAAGCTGCTACATATTCCCTGGTGGCTCCCTTTTCTAACTACCTAATGGGTTAACCAGCCATCTGTGTCCCCTGCCATCACTAATCAGGGCAATACACAAATCTATTGTCCTTGCGCTTTAGGGCTCTTGGAGCATTATGGTTCATGCCTGTGCTTATTGCTTAAGGAAGCTAGGCTGTTCACAGAAACTTTCTGAAACTCTCCTTTTCTATCCTTCTGTAACCCTCTGAAAGCTCTCCAGTGCACTCCATCAGGTAATGGTCGTTAGTTAGATTTCTATTTAATCATTAAAATAATCATCATCAAGCTGTCTTTCTCCTGGACTCCATCTGCTTTTCCTTTCAAATTCTGCATGCTTTGGAACAAAGCAACCCTGAGAATTCTGTTTTCAATTTTCAAAATTTGGGTTTGACAGTTGCTGGCTCTTGATAGTGAGGGAAGTCCCAGCTGTTTGAACCTAAAGAAGAAAACAGCACATACATGTAGTCAAGAGAAAAAAACAAAAATAAAAAACAAAACAAAAAAAGAAAGAAAGAAAAGGTACTGGGAAATTTATTGGAGCTGCTGGTTCATTCAGATAGCTATTTAAAATTCATTGTACAGATATTTGCTAAATGTACTTTATAAATAACTGAATCCAGAGACTCAAAGATAAATAAATTATAGACCCAGCCACATGAGGTTTATATGGTCTATTTAACAAGATCATGAAGTGCTAGAGTTATAATGTTGATTTTTAGGAGATAATGATTAAGTTTTGGATGGGTTCTCATACTAATGAAACCTTTTCAGAATTTCAGAAAAAAGAAATAAAACAATAATCTGCTTTCCAGTTTTATTTCTTATGTTTTATTTGTTTGTTTTACCTCATATACTAAACATTAACCCCTTACATCTAATTACTAAATACCTACAGCAATATACCTGAAATACTGTTTGCCTCACAATACAACCTTTCCTCTATGTGTAATTCCAGTTATAATCTCTTAAGTTACTTCCCAACGTGAAAGGGTACCTTTAATTATAAAAAAAAAAAAATAGGCCAAAACTTTGGTTTTAATCACTGTGCCAATTCAACTGTTATTCCTCTTATGCAAAAAGAAAAGCAGGACATTTATTGTATGTGAAAGTTTTTTACCTCAAGAAAAGAAAAAAGAATTTTTGATTATAGTAATTCAGTCTTTCATTAGTAGTATTCAGTTTTGCTACTGCTTCTCATTCTAATATTCAGAAACTAATTAAGCAGTGTTAATTATTACCTTTCACATGACTAGAATGCATGTCATAGTCGATTAAGCAACTTAACAATCTCTCACTCTGCTGTTTCCTATCCATGTTTCTCTACTATTTAATCACTCACATGTTGGTGTCTCAGATAGGAAGAGTCTAAACTAAACAGCATATGACAGTGATTGTAGAAGGTAAATAAATACCAGGTGATGAGTTTGAATTATATAAAGATAATAATACACATGAAAAGAGCACTCAGACCTGTGGAAAACAATTTGGGTAAAATTATAAGTTCTGGCTTTACCTAAGCCACTGATTTAATATTGGCATTGGCTGAAATTATAATTAAATTATTCACTGCACTTTTTTTTTTTGTCCTTTACTTCTCTTTCTAGTCACTCCCACACATGCACTCCCCAGATTCCTTTTGAGGAACTAACCACGAAGACTAAACTATCCCAAAGGGTCTTTTCTTAACTAGGTAGTCTTTCCCTACTAAAAATTTTAGCTCAAATTTCCCAATGTGTGATTTTCAAGCAACACATTTATTATTAGTGTCTTGGTCAGAAAGAGTAAACTATTCTGTTTTTTAAAGTCTGCCTTCCTCAGAGCAAATCAGAACTAATGAATGCAAAAAATTGAGATATTTGTTAAGTTTACTTCTTAGTCACAAAAGAGGAAAAGAACTAGTGAACCAGAGCATATATGAGATATCCTTTGGGGACTTTCAGAAAAAAGTGAACACGATGCAAATTACAAGGAGTATGTCAACAAACCTACAGAAAATGTGTGAACTCACAAGGAATATAAAATATATACATTAAAACAATGAACTATGAATCTTCTTTTGGCAAATTAGCAATTATTTGAAATAATAATAATGCTCAATGCTAGCAAAGTTGTGTGGTAACAGACTTCCTTATATGTTGTTTGTGGAGGTGAAGTCAGTAAAACACTTTGGGAAATAAACTTGAAAATAAGTATTAGGATAGTTATTATTATTTTTAAAGATTTTATTTATTTGACAGAGAGAGATCACAAGTAGGCAGAGAAGCAAGCAGAGAGAGAGAGAGAGAGGAGGAAGCAGGCTCCCTGCCGAGCAGAGAGCCCGAGGCGGGACTCGATCCCAGAATGCTGAGACCATGACCGGAGCTGAAGGCAGAGGCTTCAGAGCCATCCAGGTACCCCAAGTATTAGGATTATTAAAGATGATATTACTCTGACTTAATTAAGTTCACTTTTAGGACACAATGCTTTAGAAATCATCCAAAACACAGTGCATTTTATGCATAATGATCATCAGAGTATAGTTTATAATAGTGAAAAATAGGAAGCAACTGATGGAGGAAATGTTTGGTAATCTATGATGTTATCTACCAAATGAAATATTATGCATTCCTTGGAAATAATTGTTTTTGAAGACTTAAAAACATGTGTATAATATAGTATTAAATGGGAATATAATATAAATGTGTACATACTGTATAATTACAGCAATGTTAAAAAAATAACAAATGTGTTTAGATGCAAAAGGGAGACTGGAAAGAAATATACCAAAATTAGAATGAGGTGATAAATTCACAAGAACTTTCTTTTCTTTAAATACATAATTTGTCCTATCTATTCTTTTCATAACTCGAGATCAATTTTAAATCTAATCCATATAAGTATAATTTTAAATTGAATATACTCTTAAATTAAGTATAATTTATTGAAATTCTTATACAGGAATGACTGTTACAATTTGACATTATTTTCTCATGTTAGTAAGGGAAACCATGTAAATCCAATATTAAGTTAATCCATCTAAACACATAGCTCTTTAGACACATCACTTTATAATCACTTCATTATGAACACAGTCTAGCATCATTTTAGTCAATTTGTGATTTATTATCTGTGGTCTTCTTGCTCAATGTTTCTAACGGTTTAATCTGCAACCAACAAGATTTTTTTTTTTAAGTTCTTCCCTACAGTGAGGACATTTATTATCTGCATGGAGGCAAAGTTATCAGCTAGTTTATTGTATAAGTCAAATCAGTTTTCAATTGAGAGGAGCCATATAAATTGAGCTGACATATGGACTGATGTTGAAACCTGGAAAAAATAAACTAGTGTGAATTTCCCCAGTAAGAGATAGCTCACTTTCTATTAAACCCAGAGTAAATTTGGTGCTTCCAAACACTCTAGAACCTTGGGAGAGGAGTTAAACTGGATTTATTGTGTTGTAAACATTAGAGATACCATTAGGTTGGTCTAGAACTTGATCTGGTCTAAAATTACAAGGGAATTTATCAGAAACAGCCAAATACCAGATGAATCATTAATTGAATACAGAAATGATGATGCTCCTCTACTCCTCTACCCCCTCTCCAAAGTTTACATTTCTTTTCTCTATAAACCAAGGATTTTGTTTTGTTTCTGGTGATACTGTAGGTCATAAGGGTCATCTAAAAATATCACTTTCTTTCTTGGGTTTTTTGTTTGTTTGTTCATTTGTTTTTGGAAGAAGAAACAGTCCACAGGATTTGCCACCAATGTATGATGCATAGAAAGACAATGAAGGACTTACACCACTTCTCGCAGCTCAGTTGATTCTAAAACCTTGTCTTTGGCACAACTGGCACAATTTACACCAAGTATGCTTAATTAACAAGTCTATAAGCTATCTCAAAGACCAGGGCAGTGTTAATTCTACTTTTTGAGTACATAGTTGGGTTTTGCTCAGAAAAAGCAATCTAAGAGCTTACAGAAAAGTTGAACTGTTAGTGACAGTGGAGTTTCAATCAGAATAGTTATATCTCATTGCTCCAGGATATATTTCATTGAGTGTTTTAAGTGTGCTTCTGTCCACCCTGCATTCAATTTCCCCCCTTCAGCTCACTACAATGATTTTTTTTCTATGTCCAAGCCATTTGCTCTAAATGATTAACAGACATATTTGAATCGAACACTATTTAGTAAACATAGCTTATGTATTAGAATGTTTATGATCCAAGACTTAATTAACATTATATATAGTGTTTATTATAGCTTATAGGCCACACTGAAGAAATTTCTTACTGTCCAGATCTCGCAATTCAATAGAAAGTTAGAGATGATACTTGTTTAAGAGACTTTCAGTTTTGTTCATGAGGGCCTCTTTAATTTATTTCTTTTCATGTTTTAATGATCAGTGCAGTGCTATATGAGTATAATTATTTATTTTCAACTTTAATTTCCTTATCACTAATATTCACTTGCCCAAATTGAATATGAAATAGATTTCTATATCTTATAAGTGCAATATCTGATTAATTTATTGATTAATCTTCTAATGCCTCTTTATCCAGAAATTTATTAATCAGTATATAGCTATAGTATATTCTGAAGTTTTTCTATCATTAATTTAAACTGTTAGTTTATTTGCCTGCAAGATTATTCAGGCATATCTTAAATAATTAAAAAATAGTTTTGACTTATATAATTCCCCATCTCCCCAGTCTTCTAAAGAATTTCCACTCAGAGAATAAGATAATCTTCTTATTCTGAATTGTTATTATTTTTCCAGTGGTTCTCCCAATTATCTATATTCAAATATCTTTACTTTTTTATATATATTCACAAAAAGACACACCATTTTCTTATGTCCATTTGTGGTACAACAAAAACCACTATATCAATCAAGCTCAATTGAACTGTTATAAAGAAATATGACTTCATATTTGAAAACCTTTTAAAGGTCAGTTTCTTCTGTTCCCTTGATACTCTCACGTGGGTTGTTCTGACATCCTGCACAGTGACATAGTGACACTTAATTTGATCAGCATTTAACATCCCTTGTACCTTGGATGTGAGATTCCAGTCTGTAAAGAATTGGGTTAAAATGCTAAGGGATTAAAATTCAGTTCTCTTTTCAACCTTCAACTTGTGATAAAATTGAAAAGAAACATTTATTCTATGGTTTCCATAATTTTTTTGTTGATACCATTTAGCAATACATGATAATAAATTATATATATCTAATTATATCTAGTTATATATCTAATTATAATTATAGATATGAATATATAGCTACAGATATAGATATAATTAGGTTTAATTATATCTAATTATATATCTAATAATATATCTAATCTAATATTTATCATATATATATTTATTTATCTGGTATGTATATGTACTTGAGCAATACAAAAAAATAAAGTACATAGATATTAACTGTCTATTATATAAAACACAGAATGTGAGAAAATCATTTTTATTTATTTATTTATTTATTTGTAAGATTTTATTTTTTTTAATTTAACAGAGAGGGAGAGCACAAGCAGGGAGAGCAGCAGGCATAGTGGGAGGAAGAAGCAGGCTCTCTGTTGAGTCAGGAACCAGATGTAGGACTCGATCCTAGGACCTTTGGATCATGACCTAGGCTGAAGGCAGCTACTTAATGAAATGAGCCACCCAGGCATCCTGAGAAAACTTTATTTTTTAATAATTTTAATGCCCCTAGAGGATAAAGGACATTAAGCTATAATTTTCAAGTTTATAAGGTTTGGAATAATAACATAACAGAAGGAAAATTAATACTTTTCAGTTGTTACCCTTCAAAATTTATAGTATAAACACTTTTCCAAACCACACAGGGTGTACAGAACCCAGTGATAGTGAGCTTCTCATGTGCATGTGTTGCAGATTCATGTTTTTTTCTTACTATGTTAAATGACTTTAATGCAATACCTGATGTTTACTAGAAGCTAGTGGGTGGCGAAATAAGGAAATAATTTGTCAAGGCATACAAACTCTCAGTTATAAGATGAATAGGTTCTGAGAATCTAATGCACCACATGATGCTTATATATTGTATTATACACCTGAAAGTTGCTGAGAGGAGATCTTAAATGTTCTTACCACACACACAAAAAAAGAAATATGTGATGGGATGGAGATGTTAGCTAACATTATAATGGTAATCATTTTGCAATTTTAAAGTTTAATTTTGCAATTTTTAAAATTATTTTTTATTATTATTATTTTTTAAAATGTTGTTTATTTATTTGACAGAGACAAGTAGGCAGAGAGACAGGCAGAGAGAGAGAGAGGAAGAAGAAAGCTTCCTGCTGAGCAGAGAGCCCAATGTGGGGTTTGATCCCAGGACCCTGGATCATGACCTGAGCCGAAGGCAGAGGGTTTAACCCACTGAGCCACCCAGGTACCCCCGCAATTAATTTTTTTTAATTCAAAAACAAAAGTAATACCTGAGTATCTGGCATAGTATTTGTTTGTATAGGAAAGAAGCACCTAACTATATCATTCTCCAAACACATTAAAATTGAAGTGTGGGCAGAGGGGAAGGAATTGTTCAAATCTGTGAACTTGGTCAATTAAATGACTTAAAAAAAAAGATTTTATTTATTTATTTGACAGACATCACAAATAGGCAGAGAGGCAGGCAGAGAGAGAGAAAGGAGGAAGCAGGCTCCCTGCTGAGCAGAGAGTCCAATGTGGGGCTCAATCCCAGGATCCTGGGATCATGACCTGAGCCGAAGGCAGAGGCTTTAACCCACTGAGCCACCCAGGTGCCCCTATCTCTAATTCTAAAGCACAGTCTGGGGACTCTGATTAAGAGATACATAGAGGTGATTGTGAAGTCCTACTTTGTAGATGGCCCACTGAGCCACCCAGGCTCCCTTTAAATGACTTTTTTGAATAAAGATAATTAAGTAGATAAAACAAAAGGTAGATCAGAATACAAAAAAAAAAAAAAGAAATAAAAGGGTTATGTGAATATCTTTTGAAAATCTATAAATCACTGCCACTTGACTTCCACATATACTTGTTTCAGTGAGTATACTAATCTACAGTTTACACAGGTTAAGTTACTTTAATAATAATTGTACAAAATTGTGCACCTTGATTATTTAATTTATACACACACACAATACACAGAGTATCCAGAGTAAAACCAAACATTTTTATGTCCTAATATGTAACTATTTACTATATCATTACTCATCAGTATTGACTTTCAAGAAACAGCCAAAATTTTTAATATGTTCAGTTAGCCAGTATATTGTATTTCATTAGCTTTGATATAGTGTTCAACGATTCATTAATTGCTCATAACACCCAGTACTCATCACTACACATGCCTCCTTAATACCCATCAGCTGGTAACCCCATCCGCCCACCCCCCTTCCCTTCTGAAACCCTCAGTTTGTTTTCTAGAGTCTGGAGTCTGTCGTGGTTTTTCTCCCTCTCTGATTTTCCCCTCTTCAGTTTTCCCTCCTTTCCACTGTGATCCTCAGCACTATCCCTTATGTTCGACATATGAGTAAAATCATATGGTAAATGTATTTCTCTGTTTCAATTATTTCACTTAACATAACCCCCTCCAGTTCCATCCATGTTGATGCAAATGATCGGTATTCATCCTTTCTGATGGCTGAGTAATAGTCCATTGTATATATGTACCACTTCTTCTTTACTCATTCATCTATTGAAGGACATTTTGGGACCTTCTACAATTTGGATATTGTGGACATTGCTGATATGAACATCGGGATGCAGGTGACCCTTTTTTTCACCTATCTGTAACTTTGGCATAAATACCTAGTAGTGCAACTGCTGAGTCATAAGGTAGCTCCATATTTATCTTCTTGAGGAACTTCTGTACTACTTTCCAAAGTGGCTGTACAGCTTGCATTCCCACCAATAGTTTAATAAGGTTTAATAGGGTTCCCCTTTCTCCACGTCTTTGCCAACATTTACTGTTTCTTGTTCTGTTAATTTTTGCCATTCTAACTGATGTAATGTGGTATATCATTGTGGGTTTCATTTGTATTTCCCTGATGGTTAGTGATGTTGAGCTTTTTTTTTTTTTTTCATGTGCCTGTTAGTCATTTGTGTGTCTTCTGTGGAGAGTGTCTGTTCATGTCTTCTGCCCATTTTTTGACTTGGTTATTTGTGTGTGTGTGTGTGTGTGTGTGTGTGTGTGTGTGTTGAGTTTCAAAAGTTCTCTATAGATCTTGAATATCAACCTTCTATCTGATATGTCATTGGCAAACATCTTCTCCCATTCTGTGGTTTGCCTCATAGCTTTGTTGATTGTTTCTCTTGTTGTGCAGGAGACTTTTATCTTGATGAAGTCCCAAAAAGTTCATTTTTCCCTTTTTTTTTCCCCTTGCTGTTAGAGACATGTCTTGAAAGAAGTTACTGTGGCCAATGTCGAAGAGGTTACTGCCTATGATATTCTCTAGCATTTTGATGAATTCCTATCTCTCATTTAGGTATTTCATCCATTTCGAGTTTATCTTTGTGTATGGTGTAAGAGAATGGTCAAGTTTCATTCTTCTGCATGTGGCTGGTCAATATTCCCAGCATCATTCATTGAAGACACTGTCATTTTTCCCATTGGATATTCCTTCTTGCATTGCCAAAGGTTAGTTGACCATAGAGTTGAGGGTCCACTTCTGGGTTCTCTATTCTGTTCCAATGATTTATGTGTCTGTTTTTGTGCCAATATCATGCTGTATTAGAGATCATAGTTTTGTAATGCAGCATGAAATCAGGCAATGTGATGCCCGCAGATTTTTTTTTTTTTTCTTTTTCAGTATTCCCTTGGTGAATCAGGATTTTTCTGGTTACATACACATTTTAGGATTCTCTGTTCCCACTCTTTGGAAAATGTCAGTGGTATTTTAATAGGGATGGCACTGAAAGTGTAGATTACTCTGGGCAGCATAAACATTTTAACAATGCTTTTTCTTCCAATCCATGAGCATGGAATATTTTCCTCCTCCTTGTGTCTTCCTCAATTTCTTGCATAAGTGTTCTGTAGTTTCTAAACTATAGATCCTTTACTACTTTGGTTAGGTTTATTCTTAGGTATATTATGTTTTTTTTTTAAAGATTTTATTTATTTATCATAGAGAGAGAGGGGGAGAGAGCGAGCACAGGCAGACAGAATGGCAGGCAGAAGCAGAGGGAGAAGCCACCCAGGCGTCCCTATCTTATGGTTTTTTGATGACATTTTCAGTAGAATCCATTCCTTAATTTTTCTTTCTTCAATGGCATTGTTAGTGTGTAGAAAAACAACTGATCTTTGTGCACTGATTTTGTACCCTGTGACATTGCTGAATTACTGTATGAGTTCTAATAATTTGGGGGTGGAGTATTTTTGGTTTTCCATGTAAAGTATCATATCATCTGCAGAGAGGGGGTTTGACTTCTTTAATTTCAGTGCCTTTTGTTTTTGTTGTAGTTGTTGCCTGATTTCTGATGCTCAGTGTTCTAGTACTGTGTTGAACAATAATGGTGAGAGTGGTCATCCCTGTTGTGTTCCTGTCCTTAAGGGAAAAGCTCTCAGGTTTTCCCCACTGAGAATGATATTTACTGTGGACTTTTCATACATAGTATTTATGATATTGAGGAAAGTGCTCTCTATCTTGACGCTCTGAAGAGTTTTAATTAGGAAAGAATACTGTATTTTGTCAGATGTTTTTCTGCAACAATTCAGAAGATCCTATGGTTCTTGTCTTTTATTTATTTTTTTAAAGAATTTATTTATTTATCTATCTATCTATTTATTTATTTATTTATTTATTGTCAGGAAGACAGCAAGGGAGGGAACACAAGCAGGAAGTGTGGGAGAGGGAGAAGCAGACCTCCCACTGAACATGGAGCCGGATATGGGGCTTGATCCCAGGATCCCAGGACCATGAACCAAGCAGAAGACAGATGTGCAATAACTAAGCCACCCAGATGTCCTGTCTTTTCTATTAATGTGTTCTTTCACATTGATTTTTTTTTGGTAAATGTTTAAACACCCTTGAATCGCAGGAATGAATTCACCTGGTCATGATGGATATTTTTTTTTTTTTCTAAATTTCTTTTCAGTGTACCAGAATTCATTGTTCATGCATGACACCTAGTGCTCCATGCAATATGTGCCCTTCATCATACACAGCACCAGGCTCACCCAACGTCCCACCCCCCACCCCTTCAAAACCCTCAGATTGTTTTTCAGAATCCATAGTCTCCCATGATTTGTCTCCCCCTCCAATTTCCCCCAACTCCCTTCTCCTCTCCATCTCCCCATGTCCTCCATGTTATTACTTATGCTCCATAAATAAGTGAAACCATATGATAATTGACTCTCTCTGCGTGATTTTTTTCACACAGCATAATCTCTTGCAGCCCCATTCATGTTGATACAAAAGTTGGGTATTCATCCTTTCTGTTGGAGGCATAATACTCCATCGTGTATATGGACCACATCTTCCTTATCCATTCATCCATTGAAGGTCATCTTTGTTCTTTCCACAGTTTGGTGACTGTGGCCATTGTGGATATGAACATTGGGGTACAGAGGGTCCTTCTATTCACTACATCTGTATCTTTGGGGTAAATACCCAGTAATGGAATTGCAGGGTCATAGGATAGATCTATTTTTAATTTCTTAAGGAAATTCCACATTGTTTTCCAAAGAGGCTGCACCAACTTGCATTCCCACCAAGAGTGTAAAAGGCTTCCCCTTTCTCCACATCCTCTCCAACACATGTTGTTTACTGTCTTGTTAAATTTGGCCATTCTAACTGGTATAAGGTGATATCTCAATGTGATTTTGATTTAAATCTCCCTGATTGCTAATTATGGTGAACAATTTTTCATGTGTCTGTTAGCCATTTGTATTTCTTCTTTGCAGAAGTGTCTGTTCATGCCTTCTGCCCATTTTTTTGACATGATTATCTGTTTTGTGTGTGTTGAGTTTGAGAAACTCTTTATAGACCCTGGATATCAACCTTTTGTCAGTACTGTCATTTGTGAATATCTTCTCCCATTCTGTAGGTTGCCTCTTTGTTTTGTTGACTGTTTCCTTTGCTGTGCAGAAGCTATTGATCTTGATGAAGTCCCAAAAGTTCGTTTTTGCTTTTGTTTTCTTTGCCTTTGGAGACATATCTTGAAAGAAGTTGCCATGGCTGATATCGAAGATGTTCCTGCCTATGTTCTCCTCTAAAATTCTGATGGATTCCTGCCTCATGTTGAGGTCTTTTATCCATCTGGAGTTTATCTTCATGTACAGGGTAAGAAAATTGTCAAATTTTATTCTTCTAAATATAGCTGTCCAATTTTCCCAGCACCAATTATTGAAGAAACTTCCTTTTTTCCATTGTATATTTTTTCCTGGTTTGTCAAAGATTATTTGACCATAGAATTGAGGGTCCATATCTGGGCTCTCTACACTGTCCCACTGGTCTATGTGTGTGTTTTTATGCCAGTACCATTCTGTCTTGGTGGTCAACAGCTTTGGAGTAAAGCTTGAAATCAGGCAACATGATGCCACCAGTTTTGTTATTCTTTATCAACATTTCCTTAGCAATTCGGGGTCTATTCAGACTCCATACAAATTTAAGGATTATTTGTTCCAGGTCTTTGAAAAATACTGGTGGAAATTTGATAGGACTGGCATTTAAAGTATAGATTGCTCTAGGCAGTATAGACATTTTAACAATGTTTATTCTTCTGATCCACAGCATGGAATGGTCTTCCATTTTTTTGACTCTTTTTCTTTTTTTTTTAATTTTTTTTTAATTTATTTATTTTCAGAAAAACAGTATTAATTATTTTTTCAACACAACCAGTGCTCCATGCAATCCGTGCTCTCTATAATACCCACCACCTGGTACCCCAACCTCCCACCCCCCACCACTTCAAACCTCTCAGATTGTTTTTCAGTGTCCATAGTCTCTCATGATTCACCTCCCCTTCCAATTTACCCCACTCCCTTCTCCTCTCTAACACCCCTTGTCCTACATGCTATTTGTTATGCTCCACAAATAAGTGAAACCATATGATAATTGAATCTCTCTGCTTGACTGATTTCACTCAGCATAATCTCTTCCAGTCCCATCCATGTTGCTACAAAAGTGGGTATTCATCCTTTCTGATGGAGGCATAATACTCCATAGTGTATATGGACCACATCTTCCTTATCCATTCATCCGTTGAAGGGAATCTTGGTTCTTTCCATAGTTTGGCGGCCGTGGCCATTGCTGCTATAAACATTAGGGTATAGATGGCCCTTCTTTTCACGACATCTGTATCCTTGGGGTAAACACACAGGAGTGCAATTGCAGGGTCATAGGGAAGCTCTATTTTTAATTTCTTGAGGAATCTCCACACTGTTCTCCAAAGAGGCTGCACCAACTTGCATTCCCACCAACAGTGTAATAGGGTTGCCCTTTCTCCACATCCTTTCCAACACATGTTGTTTCCTGTTTTGTTAATTTTGGCCATTCTGACTGTAAGGTGATACTTCAATGTGGTTTTAATTTGAATCTCCCTGAGGGCTAATGATGATGAATATTTTTTCATGTGTCT
The DNA here is from genome assembly GCF_030435805.1 of Mustela lutreola. Taxonomy (NCBI): domain Eukaryota; kingdom Metazoa; phylum Chordata; class Mammalia; order Carnivora; family Mustelidae; genus Mustela; species Mustela lutreola. The sequence continues at coordinate 82,959,696 of NC_081308.1, forward strand.
GATAGCCATTTGTATGTCTTTATTGAAGTGTCTGTTCATTTCTTCTGCCCATTTTTTTGATATGTTTGCCTGTTTTGTGTGTTTTGAGTTTGAGGAGTTCATTATGGATCCTGGATATCAACCTTTTGTCTGTACTGCCATTTGCAAATATCTTCTCCCATTCCGTGGGTTGCCTCTTTGTTTTCATGAATGGTTCCTTTGCTGTGAAGAAGCTTTTGATTTTGATGAAGTCCCAAAAGTTCATCTTTGCTTTTGTTTCCTTTGCCTTTGGAGACATATCTTGAAAGAAGTTGCTGTGGCTGATGTCGAAGAAATTACTGCCTATGTTCTCCTCTAGGATTCTAACAGATTCCTGTCTCACGTTGAGGTCTTTTATCCATTTTGAGTTTATCGTTGTGTATGGTGTAAGAGAATGGTCAAGTTTCATTCTTCTACATTTAGCTGCCCAGTATTCCCAGCACCATTTATTGAAGAGACTGTCTTTTTTCCACTGTATATTTTTTCCTGCTTTGTCAAAGATTAATTGACCATAGAGTTGAGGGTCCATATCTGGGCACTCTACTCTGTTCCACTGGTCTTTGTGTCTGTTTTTATGCCAGTAACATGCTGTCTGGGTGATCACAGCTTTGTGATAAAGCTTGAAATCTGGTAACGTGATGCCGCCAGTTTTATTTTTGTTTTTCAGCATTTCCTTAGCGATTAGGGGTCTCTTCTAATTCCATAAAAATTTTAGGATTATTTGCTCCAGCTCTTTGAAGAATACCGGTGGAATTTTGATCGGAATGGCATTAAAAGTATAAATTGCTCTAGGCAGTATAGACCTTTTAACAATGTTTATTCTTCCAATCCAAGAGCATGGAATGCTCTTCCATTTATTTGTGTCTTCAATTTCTTTCATGAGTGTTCTGTAGTTCCTTGAGTACAAATCCTTTACCCCTTTGGTTAGGTTTATTCCCAGGTATCTTTTGGTTCTTGGTACTATAGTAAATGGAATCGATTCTCTAATTTAATTTCCCTTTCTGTATTTTCATTTTTAGTGTATAAAAAAGCCACTGATTTCTGCACATTGACTTTGTATCCTGCCACGTTGCTGAATTGATGTATTATTTCTTGTAGTTTGGGGGTGGAGTCTTTTGGGTTTTCCATATAAAGAATCGTGTCATCTGCAAAGAGACAGAGTTTGACTTCTTCATTACCAATTTGGATGCCTTTTATTTCTCTTTGTTGTCTGATTGCTGTTGCTAGGACTTCATATACTATTTTGAACAAGAGTGGTGAAAGTGGGCATCCTTGTCTTGTTCCTTATCTCAACGGGTAGGCTGCAAGCTTTTTCCCATTGAGGATGATATTTTCTGTGGATCTTTCATAGATAGATTTGATGAGGTTCAGGAATGTTCCCTCTATACCTATACTTTTAAGTGTTTTAATCAGGAACGGATGCTGGATTTTGTCAAATGCTTTTTCTGCATCAATTGAGAGGACCATGTGGTTCTTCTCTCTTCTCATATTAATTTGTTGTATCACATTGATTGATTTGCGAATGTTGAACCATCCTTGTAGCCCAGGGATGAATCCCACCTGATCATGGTGGATAATCTTTCTAATATGCTGTTAGATCCTGTTGGCTAGGATCTTGTTGTGAATCTTAGCATCCATATTCATCAGTGATATTGGTCTAAAATTCTCCTTTTTGGTCGAGTCTTTGCCTGGTTTGGGGATCAGGGTAATGCTGGCTTCATAGAAAGAGTCTGGAAGTTTTCCTTCTGTTTCAATTTTTTGAAACAGCTTCAGGATAATAGGTGATATTTCTTCTTTGAAGGTTTGGTAGAATTCCACAGGGAATCTGTCAGGTCCTGGGCATTTGTTTTTTGGAAGGTTTTGACCACTGCTTCAATCTCGTTATTAGATATCACTCTATTCAGGTTGTCGATTTCTTCCTGGTTCAATTTTGGGAGTTTATAGTTTTCCAGGAATGCATCAATTTCATCTAGGTTGCTAAGCTTAGTGGCATATAACTGTTGATAATAACTTCTGATGATTGTTTCTACTTCCTTGGTGTTCGTTGTGACCTCTCCCTTTTCATTCATAATTTTATGATTTTGTGCTTTCTCTCTTTTCTTTTGGATTAGTGTGGCCAATGGTTTATCAATCTTATTGATTCTTTCAAAAAACCAGCTTCTAGTTTCATTGATATGTTCTACTGTATCTCTGGTTTCTACCTCATTGATCTCAGCTCTAATATTGATGATTTCCCTTCTAATGTGTGGAGTTGGTTTGATTTGTTGTTGATTCTCCAGTTATTTAAGGTGTAGAGACAGCTGTTGTGTTCTGTATTTTTCAATTTTTTTGAAGGAGGCTTGGATGGCTATGTATTTTCCCCTTAGGACCAACTTTGCTGTATCCCATAGGTTTTGGACAGAAGTGTCTTCATTCTCATTGTTTTCTATGAATTGTTTCATTTCTTCTTTGATGTCCTGGTTGATCCAAACATTCTTAAGCAAGGTGGTCTTTAGCTTCCAGGTGTTTGAGTTCCTTCGGAACTTTTCCTTGTGATTGAGCTCCAGTTTCAAAGCATTGTGATCTGAGAATATGCAGGGAATAATCTCAGTCTTTTGGTATCGGTTGAGTCCTGATTTGTGACCCAGTATGTGGTTTATTCTGGAGAAGGTTCCGTGTGCACTTGAGAAGAATGAGTATTCTGTTGTTTTAGTGTGGAATTTTCTGTATATATCTATGAGGTCCTTCTGGTCCAATGTGTCATTCAATGCTCTTGTTTCTTTATTGATTTTCTGTTTCAATGATCTATCTAATTCTGAGAGAGGCATGTTAAGATCTCCTACGATTAGTGTATTCATATCAATATGACTCTTTATCTTGATTAACAGTTTTCTTAAGTAATTGGCTGCTCCCATATGGGGAGCATATATATTTACAATTGTTAGGTCATCTTGGTGGATAGTCCCTTTAAGGATTATGTAGTGTCCTTCTGTATCTCTCACTACAGTCTTTAGTTTGAAGACTAATTTTTCTGATATGAGAATCGCTACCCCAGCCTTATTTTGAGGCCCATTGGCATGAAAGATGCTTCTCCATCCCTTCACTTTCAGTCTGTGTGTATCTTTAGGTTCAAAATGGGTCTCTTGTAGACAACATATGGATGGGTCCTGTCGTTTTATCCCATCTGCAACCCTGTGCTGTTTTACGGGTGCATTTAGGCCATTCACATTGAGAGTGATTATTGATAGATATGTTTTTATTGACATCGAGTTACCTTTGAAGTCTTTCTTTCTGTAGACTGTGTCTATATTTCTGTTCAATGATATTCTTGGGATTTTTCCTCTTTTATAGAACCCCCCTTAATATTTCCTGCAGTGTCGGCTTGGTGGTTGCATAGTCTTTTAAGCCTTGCCGGTCTTGAAAACTCTTTATCACTCCATCCATTTTGAATGTCAGTATTGCTGGATAAAGTATTCTTGGCTGCATGTTCTTCTCATTTAGTGCCCTGAATATTTCTTGCCAGCCTCTTCTGGCTTGCCAGGTCTCTGTGGACAGGTCTGATGTTATTCTGATGGGATTCCCTCTGTAAGTAAGGAGCCTCTTTTCCCTGGTGGCTTTCAAGAGATTATACCTACAATTATAATTCCTGAATTTGACTATCAGGTGTCGTGATGTTTTTTTGGAATGTATTATCTTGGGTGGAGACCGTTCAGCCTCTAGTACATGAACGCTGGTTCCATTCGCAAGATTGGGAAAATTTTCATGAAGGACGTGTTCCATTATATCTTCTAGACTTCTTTCTTTCTCCTCCCCTTCAGAGATTCCAATAATTCTGACGTTGGAACGCTTCATGGCATCATTTATTTCCCTGATTCTGTTTTCGTGGTTTCTAAGCTGTTTGTTCCAGGCTTCCTCCTGATCCTTTCTCTCTATCTGTTTGCCTTCCATATCACTAATTCTATCTTCTGTCTAAATTACCCTAGCTTTGAGAGAGTTTAGATTAGATTGGAACTCATTGAGAGCATTGTGAACCTCCTCCCTGGTAGCTTTAAGCTCTGCCCTAACATTGTGAACATCCTGTCTGGTTGCTTTCAGTTCAGCCCTAAGCAATTCTGTTTGGTCATCCATGGCTTTTCTCCAACCTAGCTATTGCCTGGATAATTGTTAGCCTGAATTCTCTTTCCGACATATTGTCTGTGTTCATAGCCATTAGCTCTGTTGCAGAAGGTCCATCCTCTGTATTTTTCTTCTGCTGGTCATTCCTCCTCCAAGTCATTTTGGTGGGAGATGACTGAACAGATGTAGCTGGATATATCAACTGTGGTGCAGTCAAGGCGCACCCTGGAACACTTCTGAACAATCAGGATTCCCCACCCAAACGAGAGATAAAAGAAAAGAAAAAGAAAAAGAAAAAATGAAAAGAAAAGAAGAAAAAAAAGAGAGAGAGATAAAGAGAGAGAGACAGGAAAGAAAGGGAAGATGAAAAAGAAGGTTAAGCCCAGATGGGCTCCCAGGTAAGATTTATGAAGTTTACAAACAAATGAGATAAAAAGACCGATACAAGTATATGACAAGAGAATATATATATATATATATATCCAAATACATATTATAGATATATATATATATGCAAATAAAGAAAGAACCTCATCATAAAGTACCACAAGTGTAAAATTTATATGCTATCAGGACAAATGCAAAAAACACAGTAACACTGGTGGAAGAAGATGGGAGAGTTCTTATAAATTCTCAGTGTGTGGGAGGAAGGTTGTTTTGATTCTTCCTGGATGTATCTTGATATCTTTGTTAAAGGACTCAACTTTCCTAAGATAAAGGGGATTAAAAATTGGTTTACCTATAGCGGTAGTATTGATTGGGGAAAGGGGATTACTTTGAAGCTTAACTCTATATGAATATTAGAGCATAAAAATAAAAAGGAATAAAGTAGACTAAACTAAACTAAAATTTAAAAAAAGGAATTCAAAAAATAAAAATGCAAAAGTAAAACATACGTGTATGTATCAAAAGTTCAGGTTAGAAAGATATTATGGAATTTGATGTACTGTACAACTCGCTATGATGGTAAATAGGTTAAAAAAATTACCTATGTGTAAAAAAAAAAAAAAAATGAACCAGAATAGTGGGAACGAGTGAACAATACAATACAAGTTTTCCTATGAAATAGTGGTTGTTCTCCTATAGTCCTTTTTTTATTTTTGTCTTTTTTTTCCCTCTTTTTTTTTTTTTTTTCTTTCTTGGTTTGTTTTCTGGGGGAGGGGCCTGCCACGTGGGTTGTCAATCAATGATGTTTCCTGAGTTAAGTCCTCCCGCCCCCCTCAAGGGAGCGGGCTCTGAGGAAACTGGTTTTTTCCAGGCTTTTGTTCTCTGGCGGTTTTTATGCTTGTTCACTTTTTTTTTTCTCTCACCTTGACCGCCTTTGATGGTTTTTGTAGTTTTAGAGGAAAACAAACCACACCCTGATCTCCCTCTCAGAGAGAAGCCTCAGTCTGGGTGCAGAGCTTAAATAAGTTCCCCCTTGGCCACTTGCAGAGCAGGTTCCAAGTTGCAGACCCTGGGGGCGCAGGATCTTTTGCTTGTACCCAAAGCCAAGGCAGTGGCAGCTGTCTGGGAGCTCCTGATCGCAAGAGAGTTTCCAAGCAGCAATTGCACACTGAGATTTTGCCACTGGCCCGGGCTGGGAGCGCCTGGCTTGCGCGCACCTCTTTCAGAGGTGGCTATGGGTCGGGCGCGCCTCTCGGGCACTGAGAACGGGGCGCTGGTCCGTAAGCACCAGGCTGGGCTTTTGCGCACCTCTGTCAGGGGAGAGTTTGGGGCACGCGGCTTAGGCTTTGAAACAATGGCGCAGATGAACTTTATGAAGTTGAAAAGAGCGCCGGCTGGGCCTTTGTGCCTCAGGGGAGCATGAGGGACATGTGCGTGTATTTCAAGCTTTGTGATAGGGCTCTTGCGTTCTGCCAACCAGCGTGGCTCCCATCCCCTCACAGGTACTAGAACCCACGCATTCTCGGGCGTGATGGCGGCTTAGGGACTAAGAGCTGGTTTCTCCGCCGCATTCTCTCTGGGTCAGCGCCAGGGAGGCTGTCATGGGACCGGGGATGTAAGCCCCTGTCCCTAGCTGCCCCGATTCCCACAAATTACCCCCGCAATCCTTTGCTCTTTTGGAGTGCTTTCAACCAGTCTCCAAGTTAATGCTGGACCCCAGACGCAGGGCACTCTCACTCGTATTAGGGTATTACTTTCCAACTGGTCGCCTCTGGTGGCTCCCTCCCTCTTTTGTTTATCTTCTGATATCAATCCTCCGTTCCCACTCCGCTTTACCTGCCCACTGGCGTCTTGTGCCCCTGTAGAGATCCAGACGTGTATAATTCTGATCTCAGGCTGATTTCATGGGTGATCAGAGTTCTTTGGTAGGTAATCAGCTCACTTTGGGGTACCAGCTGAAAAGGCGCCTCCTCCTACTCCCCCGCCATCTTTTTTTGTGTCTTTTTCAGTTTCTTTCATGAGTGTTATGTAGTTCCTCGAGTACAGATCCTTTACCTCTTTGGTTTGGTTTGTTCCCAGGCATCTCATCGTTCTTGGTAATATAAAAAATGGAATCAATTCTCTAATTTCCTTTTCTGTATTTTCATTGTTAGTGTATAGGAAAGCAACTGACTTCCGTACATCGACTTTGTATTTTGACACATTACTGAATTGCGGTATGAATTCTAGTAGTTTGGGGGTGGAGTCTTTTGGATTTTCCATATAAAGTATTGTGTCATCTGTGAAGAGAGAGAGTTTGACTTCTTCATTGCCAATTTGGATACCTTTTATTTCTCTTTGTTGTCTAATTTCTGTTGCTAGGACTTCTAATACTATGTTGAACAAGAGTGGTAAGAGAGGGCATGCTTGTCATGTTCCTGATCTCAACAGAAAGACTGTGAGCTTTTTCCCACTGAGGATGATATGAGCTGTGGGATTTTCATAGATAAACTTTATGAAGTTGAGGACTATTCCTCTGCCCTTATACTTTGAAGCATTTTTTTTTAAAGGTTTTATTTATTTATTTGACAGAAATCACAAGTAGATGGAGAGGCAGGCAGAGAGAAAGAGAGAGGGAAGCGGGCTCCCTGCTGAGCAGAGAGCCCGATGCGGGACTCGATCCCAGGACCCTGAGATCATGACCCGAGCCGAAGGCAGCGGCTTAATCCACTGAGCCACCCAGGCGCCCCACTTTGAAGCATTTTAATCAGGAACGGATGCTGGATTTTGTCAAATGCTTTTTCTGCATCCATTGAGAGGACCATGTGGTTCTTCTCTCTTCTCTTATTGATTTGTTCCATCACAATGATTGATTTGCGAATGTCAAACCATCCTTGTAACCCACGGATGAATCCCACCTGGTCATAGTGGATAATCTTTTAATGTGCTGTTAGATCCTTTATCTAGGATCTTCTTGACAATCTTAGCATCTACATTCATCAGGGATATTGGTCTGAAATTGTCCTTTTTGGTGTGGTCATTGCCCGGTTTGGGTATCAGGCTAATGCTGGCTTCATAAAAAGTGCCTGGAAGTTTTCCTTCTGCTTCAACTTTTTGAAACAGCTTCAGGAGAATAGATATTATTTCTTCTTTGAAAGTTTGGTAGAATTTCTCAGGGAGTCCATCAGGTCCTGGGCTCTTGTTTTTTGGTATGTTGTTGATCACTGTTAGAATCTTGTTACTAGATATTTGTCTATTCAGGTTGTCTATTTTTCCTGGCTCAATTTTGGAAGTTTTTAGTTTTCCAGGAATGCATCCATTTCATCCAGGTTGCTTAACTTCTTGGCATATAACTGTTGATAATAATTTATGATTATTGTTTCTATTTACTTGGTGTTAGTTGTGATCTCTTCCTTTTCATTCATAATTTTATTAATTTGGGTCTTCTCTTTTCTTTTGGATTAGTGTGGTCAATGGTTTATTGATCTTATTGATTGTTTCAAAAAAACAGATTCTAGTTTCATTGATGTGTTCTACTGTAGCTCTAGTTTCTATCTCATTGATCTGTGCTCTAATCTTGATTATTTCCTTTCTTGTGTGTGGAACTCACTTAATTTCTTGCTGATTCTCCAATTCTTTAAGGTGTAGGGATAGCTGCTGTATTCTGGATTTTTCAATTTTTTTTGAGAGAGACTTGGATGCCTATCTATTCCCCCCCTTAGGACTGCTTTTGCCGTATCCCATAGTTTTGGGCCAAAGTGTCTTCATTCTCATTGGTTTCCATGAATTGGTTCAGTTCTTCTTTGATTTCCTGGTTGATCCAAGCATTGTTAAGCAAGGTGGTCTTTAGCTTCCAGGTGTATGAGTTCCTTCCAAAATTTTCCTTGTGGCTGAGCTTCAGTTTCAAAGCATTGTGATCTTAGAATATGCAGGGAATAATCTCAATCTTTTGATGTTAGTTGAGCCCTGTTTTGTGACCCAGTATATGGTCTATTCTGGAGAAGGTTCCATGTGCACTGGAGAAGAATGCTTATTCTGTTGTTTTAGGGTGGAATGTTCTGTATATATCTATGAGGTCCATCTGGTCCAATGTGTCATTCATTGCTCTTGTTTCTTTATTGATTTTCTGCTTGGATGATCTGTTTATTACTGAGAGTGGCGTGTTAAGACCTCCTACTATTAATGTATTAATATCAATAAGACCTTTTATCTTGATTAATAGTTTTCTTATGCAATTGGCTGCTCCCACATTGGGGGCATATATATTTACAATTGTTAGATCATCTTGGTGGATAGTCCCTTTAAGAATAATGTAGTGTCAGGGCGCCTGGGTGGCTCAGTGGATTAAGCCACTGCCTTCAGCTCAGGTCATGATCTCAGATTCCTGGGATCGAGTCCCGCATCGGGCTCTCTGCTCGACAGAGAGCCTGCTTCTTCCTCTCTCTCTTTCTGCCTGTGTCTCCGCCTACTTGTGATCTTTCTCTGTCAAATAAATAAATTCTTTTAAAAAAATAATGTAGTGTCCTTCTGTATCTCCAACTACAGTCTTTAGTTTTAAATCTAATTTATCTGATATGAGAATTGCTACCCCAGCCTTCTTTTGAGGCCCATTGGCATAAAAGATGTTTCTCCATCCCTTCACTTTCAGTCTGGATGTATCCTTAGGTTCAAGATGGGTTTCTTGTAGACAAATTTGAATGGGTCCTGTCATTTTATCAAATCTGCAACCCTGTGCCATTTTATGGGCAAATTAAGCCATTCACGTTGAGAGTGATTAATGAGATATACATTTTATTGACATCTTGTTACCTGTGAAGTCTTTGTTTCTATAGATTGTTTCCATGTATTTCTGTTCAATGATATTCTTGGGTTTTTTTTTTTTCCTCTTTTATGGAACCTCCCTTAATATTTCTTGCAGTGCTGGCTTGGTGGTCACATACTCTTCCACCTTGCCGGTCTTGAAAACTCTTTATCTCTCCATCCATTTTGAATGTCAGTCTTGCTGGATAAAGTATTCTTGGCTGCACGTTCTTCTCATTTAGTGTCCTGAATACATCTTGCTAGCCCTTTCTGGCTTGCCAGGTTTCTACAGACAGGTATGAACTTATTCCAATGGGCTTTCCTCTGTATGTATGGAATCCCTTCCCCATAGCTGCTTTCAAGAGCTCCTGTCTGAAAGTATGATTCATCAGTTTCACAATCAGGTGTCTTGAGGTCTTTCTAGTTTATATGATCTTGGGGGTATCCCTTTCTGCCTCTAGTACATGAATGCTAGTTCCATTCACCAGATTGAGATATTTTTCATGGAGAATTTGTTCAACTATATCTTCTAGTCTTCTTTCTTTCTCCTACCCCTCAGGGATTCCAGTAATTCTGACGTTGGAACATTTCATGGCATCATTTATTTCCCTAATTCTGTTTTCATGGCTTCTAAGCTCTTTGTTCCAGTCTTCCTCCTGATCCTTGTCTTTATCTGTTGGTCCTTCAGATCACTAATTATATATTCTGCCTCAGTTACACTAGCTTTTAGAGGATTTAGATTAGAATGGAACTCATTGAGAGCATTGTTAACATCATCTCTGGTGGCTTTCACTTCTGCCCTAATCAATTCCATTTTGTCATCAAAGGCTTTCTCCAACCTAGCTATTGCCTGTATAATTGTTAGCTTGAATTCCCTTTCCAACATACTGTTTATGTCCATATCCAATAGCTCTGATGGAGAGGGTCCAGTCTCTGAATTTTTCTTCTGTTGGGCATTCTTCCTCCTAGTCATTTTGGTGAGAGATCGCTGAAGGGGATGTGTAGCTGAATGTATCAACCATGGTGCAGGAAAGGTGCACCCTGGAAAAGCTTCTGAACAATCGAGAGTCCCCAACAAAAAGAAAGAAAAAAGAAAATAAAAGAGAGAAAGAGAGGGAAAAAAAAAGAAAGATAAAATAAAAGATAAGGCCCAGCCCAAATGGGCCCCAAAGGTAAGATTTTTGAAGTGTACAAACAAAAAAAGACAAAAGAAAAGACTGACAAAAGTAGATGACAAGAGATAAATAAATAAATAAATAGATAGATAGATAAATAAATAGCCCTGTCAAAATGAACCCCAAGTATAAGATTTACATACTACCAGAACAAAAACAAATATACAGACACACTGACAGAAGAAAAAAGATGGGTGGGTGGTTATAAATTCTCAGTGTGGGTGAGGAAGATTATTTTTATTCTTCCTTGATGTTTCTTGATATCTTTGTTAAAGGGGGACTCAACTTTCCTGAGATAAACGGGGATTAAAAATGGTTTACATATAGGGTAGCATTGATTGGGAAAAGGGATTACCTTGAGGCTTATCTCTATATGAATATTAAAAATTATACTAAAATAAATTAAATTAAAAATAAAAAAGCAAAAGAAAAACACAGGTATATGTATCCAGAAAGTTCAGGTTAAAAGGTTATTATGGAATTTGATGTACTGAACATCTCATTGTGATGGTAAATAGGTTAAAACGTTATATAAAAAAATGAAAGAACCAGAATAGTGAGAACAAATTAAAAATAAAAGTTGTATCTATGAAGTAGTGGTGATTGTCCTTTGGGTTTTTTTGTTTGTTTGTTTGTTTGTTTGTTTTGTTTTGTTTGGCTGGCTTTTTGTGGGAGGGGCCTGCTCTATGGTTTTTCATGTAGTCTTGCTAGAGTTGAATCCTCTTGCCCCAGCAAGGGGCTGGGCTCTGAGGAAACTGGTTTTTCAGGCTTTTGTTCTCTGGACATTTTTGTTTGTTTTTTTGTTTGTTTGTTTTGTTTGGCAGCTATTAGTGGTTCATTTGACGTTTAGAGGAAAGCAAACTGCCCCCAGACCTCTATATCAGAGAGAATCCTCAGTCTGTTCCCTCTGGGTTATCCAGGGCACATAAATTCCCCCTTTGCCCCTGGCAGAGCATGTCCCCAGTCATGGTCTCTGGGGTCACGGGAACTCTCACTTGTATCCAAAACCATGAGAAACACTAGCCGTGCCTGTCTGGTCAGCTCCAGATTGCCAGAGAGGTCCCAAACAGAGATATCGCACTGAGATTTTCACGCTGGCCCAGGCTGTGAGTGCTCAGACTCTCCAGGTCCTAGAGAGTGCCAGCTGGGGTCTGCATGGACCTCTCTCAGGGAAGGGTGTTGGGCAGGACTCAAACTCCAGTTCTGCAGTGCATGTGCAGAGTACAAAAGGCTGCGGTTCTGCGACTGGCATCCACAGCAGGCTCCTTCAATTTCAGGGGTGCTGACACCCAGACTCTCTCAGGTGCACCAGTGGCTCAGGGACCAAAACCCGGATTCTTCACTGAGTTCTCTGGTTCCCTATAGGCAGTGGCCATCTTGGGTCCGTGGGTTTAAGTCCCTGTCCCTAACCACTCAATTCCACCAATTTCCTCTTAAGATCTTTTGTTCTTTTTCAGTGCTTTCTACAAGAGTCCAAGTTAATTCTGGTCCCCAGTCACAGGGCACTCTCGTGTTGGGGTATTACTTTCCAATGGGGCGCATCTGGTCGCTCCCTCCCCCTTTTGTTTATCTTCTGATATCAGTCCAATGTTCCCACTCCACTTTACCTGCCCACTGATGTCTTCTGTCCCTGTAGAGATCCAGAAGTGTATAATTCTAATCTCAGGCTGATTTCATGGGTGATTAGAGTTCTTTGGTAGGTAATCAACTCACTTTAGGGGACAGGTAGAAACAGTGCCTCTTCCTACTTCTCCTCCATCTTGTCTCTATGTGTGATTTTTCCTTCTTGCTGGATGGATAATCATTTTAATATTCTGTAGGAACTTATAGGTTAGGATCTAGTTGAGTATTTTGGCATCCATGTTCATTAGGGATATTGGTCTGTAATTCTCCTTTTTGATGGGTCTTTGGTTTGGGGATCAGGGTATTGCTGGCCTCATAGAACAATTTTGAAAGTTTTCCTTCTGTTTCTATTTTTTGAAATAGCCTTAATAGAATTAGCATAATTCCTTCTTTTAATGTTTGGTAGAATTCCTCTGGAATGCCATCTGGCCCTGGATTGTTTTTGGTGGGGAGGGGGGTTGCTGACTATAGCTTCAGTTTCCTTGCTGGTTATTGGTCTGTTCAGATTGTCTATTTCTCCCGGTTTCATTCTTGGTATTTTATAAGCTTCCAGGAAGTCATATATTTATTCCAAATTACCTAGTTTGTTGGCATATAGCTGTTGGTAATAAGTTCTAATAATTGTCTCTGTTTCCTTGAATTAGTTGTGGTCTTTCCTCTTTCATTCATGATGTTATTGATTTGGGTCCTTTCTGTTTTCTTTTGGATAAGTCTGACCAGAGATTTATCAATCTTATTAATTCTTTCGAAGAACCAGTTTCTAGTTTTGTTAATGTGTTCTACTGATTTTCTGGTTTCCATTTTATTGATTTCTGCATTAGTCTTTATTATTCCTCTTCTCCTGCTTGGTTTGGGTCTTATTTCCTTTTCTTTCTACAGGTCTTTTAGGTCTAAGATTAGCTTCTGCATTTGGGATTTTCCTAAATTTTTGAGAGAGGTTTGCATGGCTATGTATTTCCCTCTTAGGACCACCTTTTCAGTATCCCCAAGGTTTTGGACTTATGTATTTTCATTTTCATTGATTTCAATGAACTGTTTAAGTTCTTTAATTTCCTGGTTAACCCAATCATTCTTTAGCAGGATGCTCTTTAATCTTCAAATGTTTGAGTTTCTTCCAAATTCCCTCTTGTGTTTGAGTTCACATTTCAAAACATTGTAGTCTGAAAATATGTGTGGGATAATCTCAGTTTTTTGATACTGATGAGACCTGATTTTTTACCCAGTATGTGGTCTATTCTGGAGAAAGTTCAGTGTGCACTCATGAAGAATGAGTATTCTGGTTTTTATAGGATGGAATGTTCTATATGTATCTACTAAGTCCATCCGGTCCAATGTATCCTTCAAAGCTCTTATTTCAGAAAAGTCTCAGGGCCTTTGTAAGACACAGTATCTGATCATTGCTATTGTTTTGTTTGTTTTTGCGTTTTGTTTTTGTTAGACCACTTAATGATTTCAGGGTAATAGCATAAAAGATCATCAATTAAATTGTGTTGACATACCAACATAACTGATAGCTTTGTTTAAAGTATACCGGTTAGTTTTTGAGTGAAGAAAACATTCCTCTAGTCCCTCCTCTGGATATTACCCAGTGATATATTCCACTAAATAATATTGTCTAGCTGCGGTTCCACCAGCCTTTGTGTAAGATATCAAACAATGCATGTTGTCATAGATTGAAACTGACAAAACTGACAAAAACTCATGCAAAACAAACTTAAAGCAACTTAAAGGAACTAAAACCAACTTGAAGCAGCCAGGTATTTTTAAACCTATGGAAAATGTCAAACCTAATATTTAACTTTTGACATTTTTCTAAGAATTACATTCACCAATGTGGTGTATTTATTATATTCACCAATTATATTCCTGAATGTGGTGTATTTATTTCAAACAACTGTATGTGTATGTGTATGTGTGTGTATATGTGTGTGTATACCCATTAAGGTGTATGTGAAAATAAGCCAGCTAAAATTGCAAGTTGCTGGGAAACTTTAAGGTAAACATTGTATATTCATTTGTTTTTTTTTTTTGTTTGTTTGTTTGTTTGTTTTTTGTTTTTTTGTTTTGTTTTTTTGCTTTTTGATACACAAATCTCCATGTAAATTCAATTTCAATTCCACTTCAGTCAAAGTAAACATCAGCTTGGACATGTCCCGCCCTTACTAATGTTGAGCCTTTTTAAAATTTTTTAAATATTTTTATTATGTTCAATTAGCCAATATATAATGTATAATTAGTTTTTGATGTAGTGTTCAATGATTCATTAGTGTGTATAACATCCAGTGATGTTGAACCTTCTGATTTGGTTTTCTTCTGATGATCCACATTGTGTGTGTGTGTTTTATTTTCTTTTCATGTCCTGTATATATTGATTAAGTTGAGAAAAACAAAATAAAACAAAATACATCACAACATTTTCTGCAAAGACAATATTCATTTGTAGATAAGAATGGAGTATGCACCATCTAGTAATTAGATGTATAAATCTTAATTTCAGTATAGTTTCAATTAAGAGCCAGTCATATTCTTGTCACTTTGCAGCAGCATATGTCATCTGCATAACAATTAGTGTTTTTCTTCATGACTGCACTAATTCATTCCACAGATATGTTATTGCATGCTTACTACCGTGTACCTTTTATCTTCTGGGCATTGTTTTGAAGTCTGAGATTATAAGAGGAAAGCAGCCAGACATGGCCCTTGCTCTTAAGAAGACACTAAAAGGAAGAAAAATAAATTCCTTCTGAACTCCAGTAGTCATTAATGTGGCACACACCTGCTGTGCCCAGACAAGAGTATCTTTCTGCAAGATCTGTGGCTGAGATGCACTAAATCCTCTCCACAAATTCCTATTTTTCAAAATACTGACCTTGGAACCACATGAAAACTTATCAAATAGATATTAAGGAGAAAAAGATTTTCATGATGTCACTATATCCAGTTTATAAAAATATTTTACAAAGTTGGAAGGTACTTAAAATAATGAAGAATTGGGTAATAGCACAGGGAATATTTGTGAATAAACTCAAATGAGAAGGGTTCTAAAAAAAAGAAGACAATATAAAGGCTAAGAGGTTACATACACCCTGGAGTCAAACTTAAATTTTATCTCTACTACTTTTTGGCTGTGTAGACTTTAGCAAGATAGTTAATCTCTATGTACCTCAGTTTGCTTCTGCAAAATGGATTGTTAAGAGTTATCATTATGAGCCAAAAATAATATAAAATATGTAAACATTATAAAATAATATAAAATCTGTAATATAAGGCATGCCTGGGTGGCTCAATC
Organism: Mustela lutreola; assembly: GCF_030435805.1. Classification (NCBI taxonomy): domain Eukaryota; kingdom Metazoa; phylum Chordata; class Mammalia; order Carnivora; family Mustelidae; genus Mustela; species Mustela lutreola. The sequence goes on from NC_081308.1 coordinate 82,975,062, forward strand.
ATTAAGTGGCTGCATTCGGCTCCAGTCATGATCCCAGGGTTCTGGAACCGAGTCCTGCATCAGTCTCCCTGCTCAGCGGGAACCTTGCTTCCCCCTTTCCCACTCCCCCTGCTTCTGTTCCCTCTTTCACTGTGTCTCTCTCCATCAAATAAATAAATAAAATCTTAATAAAATTAATAAAATAAATAAAAATATATAATACAAAATATGCAAAAATAACATAAAATATGTAAAATAATACAAAATAATTTATATGTAATATAAAATAAATATAGAATAATGTCTCACTCTTAGTATAAATTCAGTAAATAGTAGTTATTATTTTTAGAGTAAACTCATAATTAGAGAGTAGACTCATAATTAGAGAGTAAGATGGGAAAACTGGTAATGATATATGCTAAATTAGAAAAGTCAAAGGTCCCATGGAAGCCACAGTAGGTCACAAAGCCTTAATTTGGTGTGCCATGGAAGGCTTCCTAGAAGAAGTGATATTTAAGTTGAGACCTTTGAAGGATGAATAATTAGGAGGTTAGAAGCATTGGAGATGTAGGGGTACACTTTGGTTCCCAGATAATAAAAATACCAGAGAGCAAGAATGCCTTGAAAATGCATATTTTTGTTGTTGTTATCACAACTGAATCATATTTGATCCTTATGATAGCATGCCTAGGCAGTTCTTTGTCCTTACACATAAAAGAAGTCAAAGGAATCCTGCTATTAAAAGAGTATCTCAAACAAAAACAGTTATTCTTTTCCATAACCTTCTTTACTTTTTAAAAGAACATCAAACCACTATTTAAAAGTCTGTTTTTGGACCCATAAAAAAATTTCATGTACAAATGGACTAAAATTACTTCTATAATCACTACTTTATTCACCCAAGAACTTACATCAACACTTATGATCTTCAAAGGGATTTGATACTTGGCTTGATAAGTTCACAGACTTTAAATCTGGCTGCTGCCAGCCAGAATTCTAGGATTCAAGATGAGCAATTTGCATAGGAAAAAATTACTAGAAAAAAAAGCAATTTTTTTTAAAGATTTTATTTATTTATTTGACAGAGAGAGATCACAAGTAGGCAGAGAGGCAGGCAGAGAGAGAGAGAGGAGGAAGCAGGCTCCCTGCTGAGCAGAGAGCCCGATGCGGGACTCGATCCCAGGACCCCAAGATCATGACCTAACCCGAAGGCAGCAGCTTAACCCACTGAGCCACCCAGGCGCCCCAAGAAAAGAGCAATTTCACAGATAAGGTTTCTCTAGTAAGAAGATCTGTAAAAAGGTGAAAGTTGTAAAACATTTTTCTACAAGAGAGGATACACTTCTTGGTATTTTTCATTCACTGACGAGTAGAAAGGTCTCATTCTGATGCATTGCTCTTTACTCTGGATCTCTATTTTAAAGATTCTACAAACATAGTAATACTTCCTGGCACTTTAAGCAGGTCACAGTTCAAATGATCTCTCTGCCAGTCTCCCCTGAGAGCCATACTTTCCCATTTTCAATACATAAGTATTTAAATATTCCAGAAGTGAATGTTGTTTATTTTAAATTATACTGCCAATAGCATGGATAATTGAGAAAATAGTTTATTATATTAAATGTTTTAAATGGGAATTTAATATATTCAGGTCAGATATTTCTGTCTGACTGCAAGTGAAAGGCAGATTTTTATTTCATTTTTAACTGACCATGAGCTAATTTTGCTCAAGAAGACAGAGAAAAGATAATCATTTCTCTCCACAACCTCACAATGTTATATCCTTCTTTTTCACAAGTGAAGCAAAAACTTCTCATTTAATGAGCAGCAGGGGAATATACTGAGGAGTGCTCTCATTGAACCCAATTGGCCCTCCATCAGCTTTGGAATAAATTTTAATTTCAATGTTAACTAATATAGTCCTTAATCTAAGCCAGAATTTAAGGACAGATCAAAGCATTAGATAGATTAAAGCAGAGATAAAGCAAGAAAGATTCTTGCATATGCCTTAAAAAATCATAAGGAAAATCTAACCATCTACATTCAGAGTAAAATTAATATCATCAGGCTAAAACAGGTATAAAATGTGAAATAACTCAGAGGTTGATTATTGTCAAAATATGTGAACACATTAAAGTCTGGTCACCATTTTGAGATGAAGGTCATTGTATGGTAGGTACTCTGGAGAACAAGGGAGAAAATCCCCTAAATAGAAAAATTAAAAACAACTGCATCTACCAAAACTAAGGAAAAGAAAATGCAATAGAATACAAAATGCAATAGAAAATGGGTGCAGAAGCTTCTAATATTTAACCTGTTTGTACTGCAAACGTAGTGTTATAGAGAGTCATCCATGTGAATCTAAATATAAATACAAAGAAAGTTGTTTGAAGGAACAAAAGCATGTTGTGGTGTGGTTTCCCTAAAGTTAAATAATAATAAAGAAGGATATCTTCATTTAACCACAGAAATATAAATAAATAAACCACAGAAATATAAATAAATGAATAATAAACAGGAAGGAAGGAAGGAAAAAAGGAAGGAAGGAAGAAAGGAAAAACAGGGAAAAAAGTCATTTTTTTAGAACAGTTTGTAAAATGTGAAACATCTCATTGCTCCTCACTTTCAGAAAATAGCCTATATCAAAATCAAGACTATATGTATACCTGACATGCTTATTCCAGCACTTGAGTCTGTAGTTTTTCTTAGCAGGTAACATAGTAGTGACCGCAAGGTGAGGACTCAATAGTTAGTAATCACTGACTAATTAAAATTGATATTTGGGGGTGTCTGTGTTGTTCAGTCAGTTAAATATCTGCCTTTGGCTTGGGTCATGATCACAGAGCCATGAGATTGAGCCCCTTGTTGGGATCCCTGCTCAGAGAGAGTTTGTTTGTCTTTCTCCCTCTGTTGCTCTCCCTGCTTCTGCTCTTTCTCTATCTCTCTCCCAAATAAATACATAATCTTAGTTTAAAATGTAAAAACATTGTTTTTAAAAAAATTAAAAAAAACTCTGATATTTGAAAAAAAAATTAAAAATTCCAGACAGAATTTTCAAATAACAACTCAAGCTACTGATAAGACCAGTTAACACCTCCTACATGCTAATCATATGTCTAAGTATGTTACATGTACTGACATTTAAAAATTCAGAGTAACCCAACAAAGTAGGTACTCTTTTTATCAAAGGTGAGAAAACAGGCATAGGATGGTAAAGTACTTTGTGCAAGTTCACACAAATAGAAAGTGGCAAGAGCCAAGATTCATACCAACTGTCTATCTTCAAAGTCTAAATTCTTACTCTCTGTGCTATGCTGGGATTCTTCCAGTATTGGAGATAATCTGGAGTTTACGTCATAAGTATTAGAATGAACCTGAGGAACCTCTACACTCAGCCTAGAGCTCTGATGTTGGCATGATACTCAAATGGCTTATACAACTATTCCTATGTTCTGTATAAGGATTTGGATTCCTTCAATTAAGAACATGAACCTAGCAGATCACATTTATAATTTGAACAGCTACCATATATTTAGACCAAATTTTTATCCCTTAGAAAATTTTCTATTAATCCAAGGCAGGTGGGTAATGTGTGGTTACTCAACTAATCTAACTCCTTATTTTCTTTTTTTTTTTTTTTAATATTTATTTATTTATTTATTTGACAGAGAGAGAGCCCAAGGTGGTGGGGGGAGGGCAGAGGTAGAGGAAGAAGCAGCTCCCTGATGATCAGGGAGCTCAATGTGGGGCTCAATTCTAGGACCCTGGGATCATGACCTGAGCCAAAAGTTTAATGACTGAGCTACCTAGGTCTCCCTAACTCTTTTTTTTTCTTTTGACAATAATGAGAGCAAAGTGATATTCCTCAAATGCACTATTGCATGCAGTATTAATCAAAGTGAAAAAAAAGAAAAACTCAAACCTGTATCAGAAGTACATTGGCTTCTATCATTTTCTTTTACCTTTTTATAAAATTATTTATTTATTTACTTGAGAGAAAAAGAGAGATCATGAGTAGGGGGAAAGGCAGAGGCAGAAAAAGAATTAGACTCCTTGTTGAGCAGGAAGCTCGACTCAGGGTTTGATCTCAGGATCCTGGGATCATGCCCTGACCCAAAGGAAGACACTTATCCAGTTGAGCCACCTAGTGCCCTTCTTTTAACTTTATTTAAATGTATATTGAATAACTTTTCCCTTTGTAAACCTAAAAACAGCTTGACTATGGGACTATATTTTATTCACATGAAAATATCAACATACATGGAAAAGTAGTAAAAGCACAGAAGAAGTACTGAGAGAATTTATAATACAATGTTGGTTGGGTGCCTTGTTTCTCTGAAGTTCATTATCTGCCTACACAGTAGATTAATGAAAAGCAAAAATAGTGTTTTTTTTTTAAGGTTTTATTTCTCTAGGGTAATTTTAGGTTCATGATAAAATTCAGAGGAAAATAGAGATTTTATTCATATACACTCTATCCTCCAACATACATAAGCTCCCCCATTATACATCCTTCTCCCTCACCCTCACTTGCAATCACTGATCTTTTTTTTTAAATTAAATTAATTTATTTATTTTCAGAAAAACAGTATTCATTATTTTTTCACCACACCCAGTGCTCCATGCAATCCGTGCCCTCTATAATAACCACCACCTGTTTTTTTTTTTTTATTTTTCTATGCTTTAACAAATAAGGAAGAATCTTTGATGCCATTTATCAATATGTAAACATAATTTAGGTAAAAATCATTGCTATTTTTCACTTTCCCTCAGTGCTAATATAGGTAAAATGAATGTCCTCACTTCTGGACCCCAAAGGGCTCCTTGAGCACATTTGTGCCCTATTCATCTTTGACTATACAGAATTTAATGCAGTGACTGGCTCTCAATGTGTGTTCAATAATTTTCTTTTGAGATTGATTCCAAGATGGTAGAGAAGTAGGAGAACTGAATTTTGTCTGGTCCCAGGAATCCATCTAGATAGCTATCAACCCATTCTGAACACTTGTAAACTCAAAGTGAGATCAAAGAAAAGAACAGCTGCAACTCTACAAATAGAAAAGTGAGCACTTTCTGCAAAGGTAAAAGATGTGGAGAACTGAATCTGAGGCGACATATGGGAAGATAGACCATGGGGGGAGATAGCCTCCCTCAGCTAACTACCAGCAGGTGATAGAGCAGTGGAGCACAAAATCAGAACTTTTAGAAGTCTCCTCCAGTGAGGAGCATTGCTTAGGTGGCTAAACTGGGAGGAACACTTGCTGGGTCAGTGTGGTTTCAGGATCCTTGGGGTCACAGGAAGACTGGGAGTTTCTGTATGTGGCAGAGCTCCCAGGTGTCTGAATGAGGAAGCCAGCTACAAAGAGCAAGCCCAGGAGTGCACTCACAGCTCAGGGTTGCCATAAACTGTGATCATCAGGCAGATTCCCAATGAGCAACAGAACCAGGGAGACCAACCTTCTTCACCCAGGAGAAGCACATTTCAGGAATATTCTGGGTTTGAAGACTCAAAGTGGGGTTGTATGACTGAGATAGAAACACTGTCACAGGCCAGGTGAGCACGGACTGTGGTTGGAGACCAGGGAGACAGGTGTGGTTGACTGCTTTTATCTGAGGGCTCACTGAGGAGTAAAGCCCTAAGCTTTCAGCTCTAGGGCTGGAGATTGAGAGGTGGCCATTTTCTTTTCTCATTCTCTAAAGCTGTACAGAAAGTCTTCAGAGAAAAAAAGAAGCCACATAGAGCAAACTGGGTCAGATTACTCAGTCTGGCTTCTGGCAAAGGCAGTGCATTTCCATCTGTGGCAAAGACTTTTGATAATCAATGAAACAGGCCCAGCCCCCAGAAGATTTGCAAGAAATCCAGCCAAGACCAAGTTTACCAATCAAAGAGAATTGCAAAATTCCTGGCTAGGGAAATACACCATGTAGATCTTGTGATTTTTCCCCAGGATTTTTTAGACTTTTTTATTTATTTTTTTCTTATTTTTGCTTTTCCTTTTTTTCTAATTTTCCTTTCATTTTGCAACCAACTTCTTATTTTATCAACTCCTTTTTTAATCTTATTTTTTAATTTTCATTTTTTACACTCACATTTCATCCCTTCACTGTTTTTAATCTTATTTTTGTTTATAAAAGAAAGAAAAAACATATGTGCTTTTCTTTCTTTAAAATTTTGGGATTCAGTTTCTACTAACAGACCAAAATACATCCAGAATCTAGTGTATGGGTCTGCTCTATTCACCCATCTTATCATATTCTCTCTCTCGCTCACTCTCTCTTTCCTTCTTCCTTTTTTTTTTTTTTTTTGATTTTGTTTGTTTTTTGTTTTGTTAAAGTCTTCTTTGATTTTCAACTTTATACTTATATTCTATCTTTTCAATGTATTTAATTTTATTTTTGTATATATGTTTTTCTTCCTTTAGAATTTTGAGTTTCCTCTAACAAACCAACCAAAATACACTCAGGAAATAGTGTATTGCTCTGTTCTGTTCACCTGTCTGTTTATAACTCTTCCATTGTTGTAGTTTTCTTTCTGTTTTGTTTTTTCTTTTCTTCTAATTTCCATTTTTATAATTACATCCTATCCTTTCATTGTATTTAGTTTTATTTTTGCACATATATAAGTTTTTCTTCCATTAAAATTTTGGGATCTATTTTTCTAAAAAAAAAAAAAAGACCAAAATACACACAAGATCCAGTGTATTTGCTCATCTGTCTGATTATAGTCTTTGTTTGCTTTTTTTTTTTTTTTTTTTTTTTCAATTTGGGATCTCTTCTGATTTGTTTACTGTATATTTCTCTGGGGTAATTGTTGCCATTTTAGTATTTTGTTCTCTTGTTCATCTGTTATCTGTACAGTTATACAACAAGAAGAAAATGACCTCAAAAAAGAGAACAAGAGACAGTACTGACTGCCAGGGACCTAATAAATATTAATATAAGTAAGATGTCAGAACTAAAGTTCAGAAAAGTGATTATAAAGATACTAACTGAGGCTTGGAAAAAGCATAGAAGACACTAGATAATCCCTTTCTGTAGAAATAAAAGAATGAAAATCTAATCAAGTAAAAATTAAAAAGGCTGTTAATGAGATGTAATAAAAAATGGAGGTTCTAACTAGAATGAATGAAACAGAAGAGAGAATTAGTGATATAGAAGATGAAAGATGGAGAATAAAGAAACCAATAAAAAGAGAGTTAAAGAACACTGGATCATGGGGAAGAATTCAAGAGATAAGTAATACCATAAAGAGGAACAATATTATAATTATTGGGATCCCAGAAGAAGAGGAAAGAGAGAGAGGGTCAGAAGATATATTCAGGAAAATTATAGTGGAGGACTTCCCTAATCTGGGGAAGGAAAGAGGCATCAAAGTCCAGGAGGCACACAGAACATCCCTCAAGATCAATAAGAACAGATCAGCATCCTGATATATCATAGTGAAACTGGCAAATCTCTGAGACAAAGAGAAAATCCTGACAGCAGCTCAGGACAAGAGGTCTGTAACCTACAAGCATGGAAACATTAGATGGCAGCAGACATATTAACAGAGACTGAGCAGGCCAGAACGGCCTGTCATGATGAATTCAGGGTGTCAAATGAGAAAAATATGCAGCCAATAATAGTTTACCCAGCTAAAATGTCACTCAAAACAGGAATGATGGGGCGCCTGGGTGGCTCAGTGGGTTAGGCCACTGCCTTCGGCTCTGGTCATGATCTCGGGGTCCTGGGATCGAGCCCCACATGGGGCTCTCCGCTCCTGCTTCCTCTCTCTCTGCCTGCCTCTCTGCCTGCTTGTGATCTCCATCTGTCAAATAAATAAATAAAATCTTAAAAAAAAAAAAAAAAACAGGAATGATAAAAAACTTTGAGGACAAACAGAAACTAAAAGAGTTTGTAATCACCAGACCAATGAGAAGTATTGAAAGGGGTATTTTAAGCAAAGAGAGACCCTAAAAAGTAACATAGACTGAAAAGAAACAGAAAGGATATACAGTAATGGTCATCTTACAGGTAATACAATTGCACTAAATACATATCTATCAATAGTTATCCTGAATAAAAATGGGGTAAATGGCCCAATCAAAGACATAGGGTATCAAATAGGTAGAAAAGCAAGACCCATCCATATGCTGTCTACAAAAGATTCATTTTACACCGCAAAACACCACCAGATTCAAAATGAGGGGATGGAAAACAGTTTATCATCCTACTGGACATCAAAAGAAAGCTGGGGTGGCCATCCTTATATCAGACAAATTAGATTTTAAACCAAAGAGTGTAATAAGAGATAAGAAAGGACACTATATTATAATTAACTGTCTATCCAACAAGAAGAGCTAATAATTGTAAATATTGATGTTCCTAATGGGGGAGGAGCCAATTATATTAGACAACCAATAACAGAATTTTTTTTAAAAATCATCAATAATAATACAATAGTAGAGGACATTAACACCCCGCCTCACTGCAATGAACACATCATCTTAGCAGATCAAGGAAATTAGGGTTTTTGAATGACACTGCATCAGATAGACTTCACAGATATATTCAGAACATTCCATTCCAAAGCAACAGAATACATATTCTTCTCAAGTGTATATGGAATATTCTCCAAAATTGATTTCATCCTGTCACAAATCAGGTCTCAAACAGTACCAAAAGACAGGGATCATTCTCTGCATATTTTTGGATCACAGTGGGGTTTTTGTTGTTGTTATTGTTGTTGTTTTTTGTTAAGATTTTATTTATGTATTTGATAGAGAAAGATCACAAGTAGGCAGAGAGGCAGGCGGGGGGGGGGGGGGAAGCAGGTTCCCACCGAGCAGCGAGCCCAATGTGGAGCTTGATCCCAGGACCCTGAGATCATGACCTGAACTGAAGGCAGAGGGTTAATCCACTGAACCACCCAGGTGCCCCAGGACTACAGTGATTTGAAACATGAACTCAATCACAAAAGTTGGAAAGAATTCAAATATGCCGATGTTAAAGAGCATCCTACTAAAAAATGAATGCATCAACAAGGAAATTAAAGAAGAATTCTAAAAAATCATGGAAACAAATGAAAATGAAAACACAATGGTTCAAAAAGTTTGGGATGCAGCAAAGAAGGTCCTAAGAGGGAAAGATACAGCACTATAAGCCTTTATGAACAAAAAAGGTCTCAAATACACAGAATAACTCTACACCTAAAGGAGCAGGAGAAAGAACAACAAATAAAGTCTAGACCCAGCAGGGGAAGAGAAATAATTAGAAATATTAGGACAGAAATAAACGAAATAAAATAATAATTTAAAAAATGCCAACAGATTAAAGAAACAAGGAGCTGGGCGCCTGGGTGGCTCAGTTGGTTGGACGACTGCCTTCAGCTCAGGTCATGATCCTGGAGTCCCGGGATCGAGTCCCACATCGGGCTCCCAGCTCCATGGGGAGTCTGCTTCTCCCTCTGACGTCCTCGCTCATGTCCTCTCTCACTGTCTCTCTCTCAAATAAATAAATAAAATCTTTTTTTTTTTTTTTAAAAAGGAGCTGGTTCCTGAAAGAATTTATAAGATTGATAAGACTCTGGTCAGACTTATGAAAATGAAAAGAAAAATGACCCAAATGTATAAAATCATGAATGGAAGAGATCACAATCAACATCAAAGAAACACAATTTTAAGAACATATTATGAACAACTTTATGCCAACAAATTAGACAACCTGGAAGAAATGGAAAATTCCTAGAGATGTATAAGCTGTTTTCGTGGCTTCTAAGCTGTTTGTTCCAGGCTTCCTCTTGATCCTTTCTCTCTATCTGTTTGTCCTCCAGATCACTAATTCTATCTTCTGTCTCAGTTACTCTAGCTTTGAGAGAATTTAGATTAGATTGGAACTCACTGAGAGCATTGTAAAGCTCATCCCTGGTAGCTTTCAGCTCTTCCCTAATATTGAAAACATGATCTCTGTTCGTTTTCAATTCAGCCCTAATCAATTCCATTTGGTAACCCATGGCTTTCTCCAACTTAGCTATTGCTTGGATAATTGCTAGCCTGAATTCTCTTTCCAACATATTGTCTATGTTGATAGCTGTTAGCTCTGTTGCAGGAAGTCCATCCTCTGTATTTTTCTTCTGTTGGGCATTCCTCCTGCTAGTCATTTTGGTGAGAGATGGCTGAATGGGTGTAGCTGGATGTATCAACTGTGGTGCAGTCAAGATGCACCCAGGAATGCTTCTGAGCAATCAGGGTTCCCCACCCAAATGAGATGAAAAAGAAAAGGAAAAGAAAAAAAGAGAGAGGGAGAGAGACAGGAACGAAAGGTGAGATAAAAGAGAAGGTTCAGACCAACTGGGCCCCAAGGTAAGATTTATGAAGTATACGAACAGACACAGACAAACAAAAACACTGATAAAAGTATATGACAAGAGAAAAAAGAATATATATATATATATATGTATATAAATATACATATATAAGACATATATGTATACATGTATAAGACATATACATGAATATACATATGTATATTTATATGTGTATGTATACATATGTATATTTATATACATATATATATTCGCATATATATATATGCAAATAAAGGAAGAACCTCATCAAAAAGAACCCTGAGTGTAAGATTTATATACTATCAGGACAAACACAAAAACACAGAAATACTGGTGGAAGAAAAAGATGGGAGAGGGGCTGTAAATTCTCAGTGTGGGTGAGGAAGGTTGTTTTGATTCTTCCTGGATGTATCTTTATATCTTTGTTAAAGGACTCAGCTTTCCTAAGATAAAGGGGGATTAGGAATTGGTTTACCTATAGGGGTGGCATTGACTGGGGAAAGGGGATTACCTTGAAGTTTAACTCTATATGAATATTAGAAAATAAAAATTAAAAACAGGAATAAAATAGACTAAACTAAACTAAAATTAAAAAAAAGGAATTTAAAAAATAGAAATGCAAAAGGAAAACACAGGTGTATGTATCAAAAAGTTCAGGTTAGAAGGTTATGGAATTTGATGTACTGGACATGTCACTGTGACGGTAAATAGGTTAAAAAATTATCTATATAATAATTTAAAAATCTATATAAAATGTGCCAGAATAGTGGGATCGAATTAATAATAAAAATTGTCCTATGAAGTAATGGTGGTTGTTCTCATGTTGTCTTGTTTTTTCTTTTTTTTTCCTTTCCTGGTTGGTTTTCTGGAGGAGGGGCCTGCCACGTGGGTTTTCAGTCAATGAAGTTCTCTGAGTTAAGTCCTCCCGCCCCCCTCAAGGGAATGGGCTCTGAGGAAACTGGTTTTATCAGGCTTTTGTTCTCTGGAGGTTTTTATATTTGTTCACTTTTGTTTTTCTCTCACACCCTGACTGCTTTTGATGGTTTCTGTAGGTTTAGAGGAAAGCAAACTGTACCCTGACCTCCCTCTCAGAGAGAAGCCTCAGTCTGGCTGCAGAGACCAAATAAATACCCCCTTGGCTGCTGGCAGAGCAGGTTCCCAGTCGTGGTCCCTGGGGACTCAGGATTTTTTGCTTGTACCCAAAACCACAGCAGCGGTGGCTGTCTGGGAAGCTCCAGACTGCCAGAGAAGTTCCAAGCAGCGATCACACACTGAGATTTTCCCGCTGGCCCGGGCTGTTAGTGCCTGGTCTTTCCAGTCCGAGAGCACCAGGCTGGCGCCTGTGTGCACCTCACTCAGGGAAGGGCGTGGGGCACGACGTGAACTCTGATGGCATGGCAGGGCACTCGCGTGGGGACTGCAAAAAGGCTGTGCTTCTGTTGGCTGGTGAGGCTCCCAGCCCCTCATGGGAGCCGGGCGCCTGCGCTGGTGGTTCAGGGATCAAGACCTGGTTTCTCTGCCACACACTCTCTGACTCTGTGCCAGGGATGGCTGTCCTGGGTCTGGGGACTTAAGCCCCTGACCCTAACACCCCGATTCCTGCAATTTCCCCACGGTTATCCTTTGCTCTTTTTGAGTGCTTTCTACCTGACTCCCGAGTTAATGCTGGTCCACAGGTGCAGGGCACTCTCATATTGGGATATTACTTTCCAATGCATCACCTCTGTTGGCTCCCTCCCCCTTTGGTTTATCTTCCAATATCAGTCTGACTTTCCCACTCTGCTTTACCTGCCCACTGGCGTCTTCTGCTCTGGTAGAGATCCAGACGTGTATAATTCTGATCTCAGGCTGATTTCGTGGGTGATTGGAGATCTTTGGAAGGTAATCAGCTCACTTTAGGGTGCAGGTTGAAAGGGCACCTCCTCCTACTTCCCCGCCATCTTGTCTCTCCCCTAGAGATGTATAAACTACCAAAATTGAACCAGGAAGATATAGAAAACTTGACAGACATATAACTAGCAAGGAAATTGAAGCAGTAACCAGAAATTTCCCCCCAAAACAAGAGCACATGGCCAGATGGCTTCCCAGTGGAATTCTCCAGACATTTAAAGAAGAATTAATACCTATTCTTTTGAACCTGTTTAAAAAAAAATCAAAAGGTAAAGAAAACTTCAAAACTCTTTTTATGAGGTCAGTATTACCTTGATACCAAAACCAGACCAAGACTTCACCAAAGAGGAGAATTACAGACCAATAGCTTTGATGACCATGGATGCAAAACTTCTCACCAAGACACTAGCCAATAGGATCCAACAGTACATTAAAAGGATTATTCACCACATCCAGGTGGCATTTATTCTTGGGCTGCAAGGTTGGTTCCACATTTGCAAAGCAATCAATGTGATACATTACGTAAATAAAAGAAATAACAAGAATCCTATGATCCTCTCAATAGATGCTGAAAAAGTATTTCACAAAGTACATCATCCTTTCTTGATTAAAATTTTTCACAATGCAGGGGTAGAGGAACACTCCTCAGTATCATAAAAGCCATCTATGAAAAGCCCAAGGCAAATACTCTCAATAGGAGAAATGCTGAGAACTTTTACCCTAAGGTTAGGAACTCAGCAGGAATGTCCAATATCACAACTATTTTTCAATATAGTACTAGAAGTCCTACCTTCAACAATCAGGCAACAAAAATGAATAAAAGGTATCCGAATCAGCAAAGAAGTCAGACTCTCACTTTTTGCAGATGACACAATACTCTATGTGGAAAACCCAAAAGACTCCACCCCAAAATTCTTAGGATTCATACAACAATTCAGTAAAAGGCAGGATATAAAAATCAAAACACAAAAATCAGTTGCATTTCTTTTTTTTTTTTTTAAGATTTTATTTATTTATTTAACAGAGAGAGAGAGATCACAAGTGGGTAGAGAGGCAGGCAGAGAGAGGGGGGAAGCAGTCTCCCCACCAAGCAGAGAGCCCCATGCGGGGCTCAATCCCAGGACCCTGAGATCATGACCTGAGCTGAAGGCAGAGGCTTTAACCCACTGAGCCACCCAGGTGCTCTAATTGGTTGCATTTCTATACACCAACAATGAGACAGAAGAAAGTTAAGTTAAGGAGTCAATCCCATTTACAATTTTACTCAAAGACATGAGTTACCTAGGAATAACCAACGAGGTAAAGGCTCTATAATCAGAAAAAACATAGAATATTCATGAAATAAATTGAAGATACAAATAAATGGGAAAACATTCCATGGTGATGGGTTGGAAGAACAAATATTGTGAAAATGTCTATGCTACATAGACCAATCTACACATTCAGTGCAATCCTTATCAAAATAGCATCAACTTTTTTCACAGCTGGAACAAATAACGCCAAAATTTGCATGGACCCACAAAAGACCCTGAATCACCAGGGGAATGTTGAAAAATAAAACAAAGCTGCAGGCATCACAATGCCTGACTTCAAACAACATTACAAAGCTGTAATCATGAAGCCAGTGTCGCACTGGCACAAAAACAGACACAAAGATCAATGGAACAGAATAAAGAACTCATAAATGGACCCTCAACTCTATGGCCAACTAATTTTTGACAAAGAAAGGAAGAATATCCAATGGAAAAAACAGTCTCTTCAATAAACTGTGCTGGAAAACTTGGATAGCCACATGCAGAAGAATGGAACTGGGCCAATATCTTATGCCATACATAAAGATAAACTCAAAATGGATGAAAGACCTAACTGTGAGGCAGGAATCTATCAAAATCCTTGAGGAGAACATAGGAGCAACCTCTTTGACCTCAGCCACAGCAACTTCTTCCTAGAAACATCACCAAAGGTAAGAGAAACAAAGGCAAATATGAACTATAGGGACTTCATCAAGATCAAAAGCTTTTGCACAGCAAGGGAAACAGTCAACAAAACCAAAAGACAACAGATAGAATGGAAGATGATATTTGCAAATGATGTATCAGATAATGGGCTAGTATCCAAAATCTATAAAGAACTTAACAAACTCAACAGCCAAAGAATAATTCAATCAAGAAATGGGCAGAATACATGGACAAATATTTTTCAAATAAGACATCATGGCTATCAGACACATGAAAAAGTGCTCAACATTACTTGGCATCATGGAAATACAAATCAAAACCACAATGAGGTAACACCTCACAGCAGTCAGAATGGCTAAAATTAAGAAGTCAAGAAATGAAAGACGTTGGCAAGGATTCAGAGAAAGGGGAACCATCTTACACTCTTAGTGGGAATGCAAGCTGGTACAGCCACTTTGGAAAAACAGTATGGAGGTTCCTCAAAAAGTTGAAAAGAGAGCTACCTTACAACCCAGGAATTACACTACCAAACATTTATCTCAAAGATTCAAATGTAGTAATCTGAAGGGTACCTTCACCCCAGTGCTTATAGCAGCAATGTCCACAAGAGCCAAACTGTGGAAAGAGCCAAGATGTCCATTGACAGATGAATAGGTAAATAAGATATTATACATACAATGCAATATTATGCATCCATCAAAAAATGAAATCTTGCCATTTGCAATGACATGGATAGAACTAGAGGGTATTATGATAAATGAAATAAGTTAATCAGAGAAGAACAATTATCACAGATCTCACTGATACATGAAGTTGAAGTAACAAAACAGGATCATATAGGAAGGGAGAGAAAATTAAGACAAAATCAAAGTGAGATAAAGCATTGGAGACTCTTAATCTTAGGAAACAAACAGGGTTGCTGGAGAGGAGGGTTTGGGAGGATGGGATAACTGTATGATGGACATTGAGGAGTGTATGTGCTGCAATGAGTGCTGGGTATTATATAAGACTGATGAATCACAGACCTCTTCCCCTGAGAAAATAATATATTATATGTTAATTAGTTGAATTTAAATTAAAAAAAATCTGTTGAATTGGACTTTAAGGTTGAAAAACTAATAGTCATAGAACCTGTAGAGATATACATGAAGACACATAAGCAATAGAAACTATGGATTTCAAATCCCAAATTGTAGGTATTTATCAAGGATATCTGCCAAAGAATACAACATACTCATTGTTTAATTCAGTCTATAGTTACTATACTAATAGTAACATTTATCTATTGCCTTCTACTTGTCAGATGCTGCAGTAGAAATTTAGCATATTTATTTTTTAAGATTTTCATTAACCCTGTGAGGCAGGCATTACTACCACCCAAAGTAAGTTCAGAGAGGTTAAATAACTTGTCTAAGGTCACACAGTTAATACATTATGGAGTTAGTATAAGAAACCTAAATCTGTATGTCTCCAGAGTCTATATTCTAGGACAATTTATGTTTTTGTCTGTAATTTTGAGCTGAAGCATGTATATATATATTAAGAAAAACACATATACAGTTTAGGCAATGCCAATGAGAACTACATTGGAAATACCAAGGATAAAATATCAAAGACAAGATGTGAAACGTTAGGAAGAGGGTTTTCTGTTTGGAGATTATTGGGTTGATTATCTAAATGTGTGCAACTTTTTAAAACATGAAGTTTTAAAGATTTAAAGGAACAACAAAAGCGTTCTGGAAACAGCTCATTCACTACAGAGTGTTTTAAAAAGAATCTGTAATCAGAATCTATAACAAGAAAAATTCAGAATGTTTTGAATTTAAAGTTAAACATAATGCAAGCATATCCAAGAGTGGCATCCTTTATTACCTATATTATAAAACTACTTGAATCAAAAGGTCTTTAGTCAACAGATTATTGAGAGACATTTCTGCGGAAAGTACATTGTGTGTGTGTGTGTGTGTGTGTGTGTGTGTGTACACAAGTTGCTGCTACTAAACCAATTTTACAATTTTATTTATGATATAAGCTTGCTTTCATTAACTCCCTTTATGCTTTTTTTAAACTGAACAAAAAAGAGGAAATGTCAAGAGCCTTAACACTTCAACACCCTTCATCTTGGCTAATCCTCACAATATCAATAATGATATGGCCAATATCATTTTGTCCATTTTGCAGATGTGAAAATAGCAGCACAAGGAGACTTGTATCAAAGTAGAATTAGAACCTACTTTCCTGTTAGTTGGTGTCATTGTTTCCTCCATTAAGACAATGGTGTGGAAATTTTGGTCCAATTTCCCTGCTTGAGTGTCTACTCATCTACTTTGTAATCTATCTGACAGATTCAAGTATTGACAGTTGTTGGAAAGAGTTACCAAACCAAAAATAAAGGGAAATCAGAACAACAAGGCAAAACAGATGAGAAAAAAAAAAAAAAAAACTCAACCAATTACTTTTTTTCATAATTTAAATTCAATTAGCCAACACAGTACATCACTAATGTTCAATGGTTAATCAGTTTTGTGTAAAACCCAGTGCTCATCACATCACGTGTCCTACTTAATGTCCATCACCCAAGTATCCCACCCCCAAACTCTTCTGTAAACCTCAGTTTGTTTCCCAGAGTCAAAGGTCTCTCATGGTTTATCTCCCTCTTTGATTTCTGCCCATTCAGTTTCCCCTCCGTTTCCCTATGATCCTCAGCACTATTTCTTACATTCCACATATGAGTGAAACCATATAATTGTCTTCCTCAGATTGACTTATTTAACTTACCATAATCCCCTCCAGTGTCAGCCACGTCTGTGTAAATGGTAGGTATTCATCCCTTCTGATGGCTCAGTAATATTCCATTGTATTTATGTGCCACAACTTCTTTATCCATTCATCTGTTGAAGGACATCTCGGTTCCTTCCACAGTTTGACTATTGTAGATATTGCTTACATGAACATTGGGATACTGGTGCCCCTTCAGATAACTACATTTGAATCTTTGGGGTAAATATCCAGTAGTGCAATTGCTGGGTTTTAGGATAGCTCTATTTTTAACTTTTTGAGGAACCTCCATATTGTTTTCCAAAGTGTCTGTACCAGCTTGCATTCCCACCAAGACTATAAGACAGTTCCCCTTTCTCCACATCCTTGCCAATATTCCAATATTTGTTCCTTTCTATCTTGTTAATTTTTACCATTCTGACTGGTATAAAGTGGTACCTCATTGTGGTTTTGATTTGTATTTCCCTGATAGCTAGTGATGTTGAACATTTTTTCCTGTGTATGTTAGCCATTTGTACATCTTCTGTGGGGAAGTGTCTCTTCATGTCTTCTGCTCATTTTTAACTGGATTGTGTGTGTGTGTGTGTCTGTGTGTGTGTTGAGCTTGATAATTTCTTATAGAACCTGGATACAAGCCCTTTATCTGATATGTCATTTGTAAATATCTTTGTATTTGTAACCCATTCGTGGGTTGCCTTTTAGTTTTATTGATAGTTTCCTTTACTGTGCAGAAGCTTTTAGTCTCAATAAAGTCCCAATATTTCATGTTTGCCTTTGTGTTTCCCTTATCTTTGTAAATGCGCCTAGCAAGAAGTTGCTGCAGCTGAAGTCGAAGAGGTTACTGTTTGTGTTCTTCCTCTAGGATTTTGATGGATTCTGGTCTCACATGTAGGTCTTCTATCTATTTTGAGTTTATCTTTGTGTATGGTGTAAAAGAGTGATCCGGGTTTATTCTTCTGCATGTGGCTGGCCAAGTTTCCCAGCACAACTTATTGAAAAGGCTTTTTATCCATTGGATATTCTTTTCTGCTTTGCCAAAGATTGGTTGACCATAGAGTTGAGGGTCCATTTCTGGGTTATCTATTCTGTTCCATTGATCTGTGCGTCTGTTTTTGTGCCAGTGCCATCTGTCTTGATGGTAAGCTTTGCAATGTTGCTTGAAGTCAGGCATTGTGATGCCCACAGCTTTGTTTTATTTTTCAACACTCCCCTGGTGATTTGGGGTCTTTTCTGGTTCCATACAAATTTTAGTATTACTTGTTCCAGCTCTGTGAAAAAAGTTGATGCTGTTTGGGTAGGGATTGCATTGAATGTGTGCAATCTTATCTGGGCAACATAGACATTTTACCAATTTGCCAATATTTATTCTTCCAATCCATGAGCATGGAATGTTTTTCCATCTCTTTGTGTCTTCCTCTATTTCTTTCATAAGTATTCTGTAGTTTTTAGAGTACAGATCCTTTGGCACTTTGGTTAGGTCTGTTCCTAGCTATTTATGGTTTTTGGTGTTATTGTAAATGGAATTGGTTCCTTAATTTTTCTTTTTATTGTAACATTTTTAGGGTATAGAAAAGCAACTGATTTCTGTGCATTGATTTTGTATCCTGCCACATTGCTGGATTGCTGTATGAGTTCTAGTAATTGTAGGATGGAGTTTTTTGGGTTTTCCACATAAGTATCAGGTTGTCTGCAAAAATTGAGAGTTTGACTTGACTTGACTGCCTTATTTCTTTCATTGTCTGATTGCTGAGGATAGGGCTCCTAGTACAATGTTGAATAATAGTGGTGAGAATGTGAATTCCTTTTGTGTTCCAGACCTTAATGAAAAGCTCTTCATTCTCCCCATTGAGAATTATAGTCTCTGTGGGCTTTTCATATATGGTTTTTATAATATTGAAGAATGTTCCTTCTATTCTTACCCTTTGAAGAGTTTAATCCAAAATTGATCTTGAATTTTGTTAAATATTTTTTTCTGCATCAGTTGAGAAGATCCTATGGTTCTTGCTTGTAGTTATTGTGCTCTATTTCATTGATTGGTTTCTGAATGGTGAACCACCCTTGCACTCTAGGAATAAATCACACTTGTTCATGATGGTGAATAATCCTTTTAATATACTGCTGGACCCTATTGGCTAGTGTCTTGGTGAATATTTTGGCATCCATGTTCATTAGGTCTATAATTTTCCTTTTTGGTGAGGTCTTTGTCTGGTTTGGGAATCAAGGAATGATTTTAATCAAATCATAAAATAATTTTGGAAGTTTTCTTTCCATTTGTTGTTGTTGTTGTTGTTATTTTTTTAGAAATAACTTCAGGAGAATAAGTATGATTTCTTCTTTAAATATTTAGTAGAATTCTCCTGGGAAGCCATTTGGCCCTCGACTCTTGTTTTTTGCTTGTTTTTATTTATTTATTTATTTATTTATTTATTTATTTATATTTTGGGGGAAGGTTTTTGATTACTACTTCAATTCTCTTACAGGTTATTGTTCTGTTTTTTGGATTGTCTGTTTCTTCCTGTTTTAGTATTGGTAGTTTATAAATTTCCAGGAATGCATCTAATTCTTCCAGATTGTCTAATTTGCTGGCATATAGTTGATCATAATATGTTATTAAAATTCTCTTTATTTCCTTTGGTGTACTTCATGATCTCTCCCCTTTCATTCCTGATTTTATCGAATTGGGTTATTTATCTTTGTTTTCGTTAAGTCTGGCCAGAGGTTTATCAATCCTATCTATTATTTCAAAGAACCAACTTCTAGTTTCATTGACCTGTTCTACTGTTCTCCTGGTTTCTATTTTATCGATTTCTGTTCTAATATTTATTATTTCTCTTCTCCTGCTCTGTTTGGTCTTTTTTTTTTTTTTTTCTCTTATTTCTCCAGATCTTTCAGGTGTAAGTTTAGCTTGTGCATTTTAGATTTTTTTTTTTTTTTTAGTTTTTTGACAGAGGCTTGTATTATAATTAACTTTTCTCTCAGGAATACATTTGCTGTGTCCCCACGGTTTTGAACAGGAGTGCTTTCATTCTCATTAGCTTCAATGAATAGAGAGATTAAAATTCTTCTTTAATTTCCTGGTTGACCCAATCATTCCAGAGCAGGATACTCTTTAATCTCCAAGTGTTTGAGTTCCTTCCAAATTTCCTCTTGTGATTTAGTTCAATTTTTAAAGCATTGTGGTCTAAAAATATGCAGGGAATAATTTCAATATTTTTATAACTGTTGAAATTTGACTTGTGAACCAGGATGTGAACTATTCTGGAGAATGTTCCGTTCGTAGTTGATATGAATGAGTGTTCTGTTGTTTTTAGATGGAATGATTTTTTTTTAAAGATTTTATTTATTTATTTGACAGAGAGAGATCATAGGTAGGCAGAGAGGCAGGCAGAGAGAGAGAGAGGAGGAAGCAAACTCCCTGTTGAGCAGAGAGCCCGATGCGGGACTCGATCCCAGGACCCTGAGATCATGACCTGAGCCGAAGGCAGCGGCTTAACCTAATGAGCCACCCAGGCGCCCAGATGGAATGATTTTTATATCTGTGCAGTCCATCTGGTTCAGTGTGTCATTCAGTGTTCTTGTTTCTTTTTTTTTTAATTTTTTTTATTTTTTATAAACATATATTTTTATCCCCAGGGGTACAGGTCCGTGAATCACCAGGTTTACACACTTCACAGCACTCACCAAAGCACATACCCTCCCCAATGTCCATAATCCCACCCCCTTCTCCCAAACCTCCTCCCCCCAGAAACCCTCAGTTTGTTTTGTGAGATTAAGAGTCACTTATGGTTTGTCTCCCTCCCAATCCCATCTTGTTTCATTTATTCTTCACCTACCCACTTAAGCCCCCATGTTGCATCACCACTTCCTCATATCAGGGAGATCATATGATAGTTGTCTTTCTCTGCTTGACTTATTTCGCTAAGCATGATACGCTCTAGTTCCATCCATGTTGTCGCAAATGGCAAGATTTCATTTCTTTTGATGGCTGCATAGTATTCCATTGTGTATATATACCACTTCTTCTTGATCCATTCATCTGTAGATGGACATCTAGGTTCTTTCCATAGTTTGGCTATTGTGGACATTGCTGCTATAAACATTCGGGTGTATGTGCCCCTTTGGATCACTACGTTTGTATCTATAGGGTAAATACCCAATAGTGCAATTTCTGGGTCATAGGGCAGTTCTATTTTCATCATTTTGAGAAATCTCCATGCTGTTTTCCAGAGTGGCTGCACCAGCTTGTATTCCCACCAACAGTGTAGGAGTTTTCCCCTTTCTCCGCATCCTCGCCAGCATCTGTCAATTCCTGACTTGTTGATTTTATCCATTCCGACTGGTGTGAGGTGATATCTCATTGTGGTTTTGATTTGTATTTCCCTGATGCCGAGTGATATGGAGCACTTTTTCATGTGTCTGTTGGCCATCTGGATGTCTTCTTTGCAGAAATGTCTGTTCATGTCCTCTGCCCATTTCTTGATTGGATTATTTGTTCTTTGGTTGTTGAGTTTGCTAAGTTCTTTATAGATTCTGGACACTAGTACTTTATCTGATATGTCGTTTGCAAATATCTTCTCCCATTCTGTCAGTTGTCTTTTGATTTTGTTAACTGTTTCATTTGCTGTGCAAAAGAATTTGATCTTGATGAAATCCCAATAGTTCATTTTTGCCCTTGCTTCCCTTGCCTTTGGCGATGTTCCTAGGAAGATGTTGCTATGGCTGAGGTCGAAGAGGTTGCTGCCTGTGTTCTCCTCAAGGGTTTTCACAATATTTATTCTTCCAATCCAGGAGCATGGAACATTTTTCCATTTCTTTGTGTCTTCCTCAAATTCTTTCATGAGTACTTTATAGTTTTCTGAGTATAGATTCTGTGCCTCTTTGGTTAGGTGTATTCCTAGGTATCTTATGGTTTTGGGTGCAATTGTAAATGGGGTTGACTCCATAATTTCCCTTTCTTCTGTCTTGCTGTTGGTGTAGAGAAATGCAACTGATTTCTGTGCATTGATTTTATATCCTGACACTATACTGAATTCCTGTATAAGTTCTAGCTGTTTTGGAGTGGAGTCTTTGGGTTTTCCAAATATAGTATCATATCATCTGCGAAGAGTGATAATTTGACTTCTTCTTTGCCGATTTGGATGCCTTTCATTTCCTTTTGTTGTCTGATTGCTGAGGCTAGGACCTCTAGTACTATGTTGAATATCTGTGGTGATAATGGACATCCCGGAAAAGCTTTCAGTTTTTCTCCATTGAGAATGATATTTGCGGTGGGTTTTTCATAGATGGCTTTGATTATATTGAGGTATGTGCCCTCTATCCCTACACTTTGAAGAGTTTTGATCAGGAAGGAATGCTGTACTTTGTAAAATGCTTTTTCAGCATCTATTGAGAGGATCATATGGTTCTTGTTCTTTCTTTTATTGATGTGTTGCATCACATTGACTGATTTGTGGATGTTGAACCAACCTTGCAGCTCTGGAATAAATCCCACTTGGTCGTGGTGAATAATCCTTTTAATGTACTGTTGAATCCTATTGGCTAGTATTTTGTTGAGTATTTTCGCATCTGTGTTCATCAAGAATATTGGTCTATATCTCTCTTTTTTGATGGGATCCTTGTCTGGTTTTGGGATCAAGGTGATGCTGGCCTCATAAAATTAGTTTGGAAGTTTTCCTTCCGTTTCTATTCTTTGGAACAGTTTCAGGAGAATAGGAATTAGTTCTTCTTTAAATGTTTGGTAGAATTCCCCCAGGAAGCCGTCTGGCCCTGGGCTTTTGTTTGTGTGGAGATTTTTAATGACTGTTTCAATTTCCTTACTGGTTATGGGTCTGTTCAGGCTTTCTATTTCTTCCTGGTTCAGTTGTGGTAGTTTATATGTTTCTAGGAATGCATCCATTTCTTCCAGCTTGTCAAATTTATTGGCGTAGAGTTGCTCATAGTATATTCTTATAATAGTTTGTATTTCTTTGTTGTTAGTTGTGATCTCTCCTCTTTCATTCATGATTTTATTTATTTGGGTCCTTTCTCTTTTCTTTTGTATAAGTCTGGCCAGGGGTTTATCAATTTTATTAATTCCTTCAAAGAACCAGCTCTTAGTTTCGTTGATTTGCTCTATTGTCTTTTTGGTTTCTATTTCATTGATTTCTGCTCTGATCTTTATGATTTCTCTTCTCCTGCTGGGCTTAGGGTTTCTTTATTGTTCTTTCTCCAGCTCCTTAGGTGTAGGGTTAGGTTGTGTACCTGAGACCTTTCTTCTTTCTTGAGAAAGGCTTGTACCGCTATATATTTTCCTCTCAGGACTGCTTTTGTTGTGTCCCACAGATTTTGAACCGTTGTATTTTCATTATCATTTGTTTCCATGATTTTTTTTTCAATTCCTCTTTAATTTCCCGGTTGACCCATTCATTCTTTAGAAGGATGCTGTTTAGTCTCCATGTATTTGGGTTCTTTTCAAACTTCCACTTGTGGTTGAGTTCTAGCTTTAGAGCATTGTGGTCTGAAAATATGCAGGGAATGATCCCAATCTTTTGATACCTGTTGAGTCCTGATTTAGGACCGAGGATGTGATCTATTCTCGAGAATGTTCCATGTGCACTAGAGAAGAATGTGTATTCTGTTGCTTTGGGATGAAATGTTCTGAATATATCTGTGATGTCCATCTGGTCCAGTGTGTCGTTTAAGGCCTTTATTTCCTTGCTGATCTTTTGCTTGGATGATCTGTCCATTTCAGTGAGGGTAGTGTTAAAGCCCCCTACTATTATTGTATTATTGTTGATGTGGTTCTTTGATTTTGTTATTAATTGGTTTATATAGTTTGCTGCTCCCACGTTGGGGGCATAGATATTTAAAATTGTTAAATTTTCTTGTTGGACAGACCCTTTGAGTATGATGTAGTGTCCTTCCTCATTTCTTATTATAGTCTTTGGCTTAAAATCTAATTGATCTGATATAAAGATTGCCACTCCTGCTTTCTTCTGATGTCCATTAGCATGGTAAATTCTTTTCCACCCCCTCACTTTAAATCTGGAGGTGTATTCGGGCTTAAAATGAGTTTCTTGGAGGCAACATATAGATGGGTTTCGTTTTTTTATCCATTCTGATACGCTGTGTCTTTTGACAGGGGCATTTAGCCCATTAACATTCAGGGTAACTATTGAGAGATATGTATTTAGTGCCATTGTATTGCCTGTAAGGTGACTGTTACTGTATATGGTCTCTGTTCTTTTCTGATCTACCCCTTGTAGGCTCTCTCTTTGCTTATAGGACCCCTTTCAAAATTTCCTGTAGAGCTGGTTTGGTGTTTGCAAATTCCTTCAGTTTTTGTTTGTCCTGGAAGGTTTTAATGTCTCCTTCTATTTTTAATGATAGCCTAGCTGGATATAGTATTCTTGACTGCATGTTTTTCTCGTTTAGTGCTTTGAAAATATCATGCCAGCTCTTTCTGGCCTGCCAGGTCTCTCTGGATAAGTCAGCAGCTAATCTAATATTTTTACCATTGTATGTTACAGACTTCTTTTCCCGGGCTGCTTTCAGGATTTTCTCTTTGTCACTGAGACTTGTAAATTTTACTATTAGGTGATGGGGTGTGGGCCTATTCTTATTGATTTTGAGGGGCGTTCTCTGAAACTCCTGAATTTTGATACTCGTTCCCTTTGCCATATTGGGGAAATTCTCCCTCAAAATTCTCTCTAGTATACCTTCTGCTCCCCTCTCTCTTTCTTCTTCTTCTGGAATCCCAATTATTCTAATGTTGTTTCGTCTTATGGTGTCACTTATCTCTCGAATTCTCCCCTCGTGGTCCAGTAGCTGTTTGTCACTCTTTTGCTCAGCTTCTTTATTCTCTGTCATTTGGTCTTCTATATCACTAATTCTTTCTTCTGCCTCATTTATCCTAGCAGTGAGAGCCTCCATTTTTGATTGCACTTCATTAATAGCTTTTTTGATTTCAACTTGGTTAGATTTTAGTCCTTTTATTTCTCCAGAAAGGGTTTTATATCTCTCGAGAGGGTTTCTCTAATATCTTCCATGCCTTTTTCGAGCCTGGCTAGAACCTTGAGAATTGTCATTCTGAACTCTAGTTCTGACATATTACCAATGTCTGTATTGATTAGGTCCCTAGCCTTCGGTACTACCTCTTGTTCTTTTTTTTGTGTTGAATTTTTCCGTCTTGTCATTTTGTCCAGATAAGAGTATATTAAGGAGCAAGTAAAATACTACAAGGGTGGCAACAACCCCAGGAAAATATGCTTTAACCAAATTAAAAGAGCTCTCAAATCGTGAGGAGGGAGAAAGGGGATAGAAAGAGGTTCAAATAGGAAGAAAGAAAGAAAAAGAAAAAAAAAAGAAAACAAGAAAAATATAAAAAAAGAAAAAATATATATATTGGATAAACTAGTTAAAAAATGTTAAAAAGAAAAAGGTAAAAGTTAAAAAAAAAACCAGAAGGCAAGAAAAAAAACAAAAAATGAAAAAGAAAAAAATTAAATTAACTGCAAGACTAAAAAAAAAATCACAAGAAAAAAGCCATGAGTTCCATGCTTTGCTTTCTCCTCCTCTGGAATTCTGCTGCTCTCCTTGGTATTGAAACCGCACTCCTTGGTAGGTGAACTTGGTCTCGGCTGGATTTCTTGTTGATCTTCTGGGGGAGGGGCCTTGTGTAGTGATTCTCAAATGTCTTTGCCCCAGGCGGAATTGCACCGCCCTTATCAGGTGCCGGGGTGAGTAATCTGCTCGTGTTTGCTTTCAGGAGCTTTTGTTCCCTGAGCGCTTTCTGTAGAGTTCTGGAAGACAGGAATACAAATGGCGGCCTCCTGGTTTCCGGCCCAGAGGAGCCGAGAGCCCGGGTCCCCACTCCTCAGTGCGCCCTCAGAGAACAGCGCCCAGTTACTTTCGTCTGCCTGACCTCCGGCCGCGCTCTGAGCTCACTGAGCCTGCGACTGGTTCAAGGTAACCCCGAGGTGAGAGCTTACTGTCGGCTCTGTCTCTGTAGCTGGCATTCCTGCTCCAATACCCGAAAGCTCTGCAACACTCAGACACCCCCGATCCTTCTGTGACCCTGCAGGACCTGAGGCCACGGTGACCCCGCGTAGGCTTCGCCTCGGTTTAGCCTCTGGAGCAATATCCCTCAGCGGAACAGTCTTTTAAAATTCCTGATTTTGTGCGCCGTTGCTCTGCCGCTTGCTGGGAGCCGGCCCCTCCCCCCCGGGGTATCTCTTCCCGTCGCTTTGGATTCACTTCTCTGCTGGTCCTACCTTTCAGAAAGTGGTTGTTTTTCTGTTTCCAGAATTGCTGTTCTTCTCTTCGATCTGCCGATGGATTTTCAGGTGTTTGCAATCTTTAGATAAGCTATCTAGCTGATCTCCTGCTAGCTGAAGTAGTCTCAGCCTGCTACTTCTCTGCCATCTTGATTCCTCCCTCCGTGTTCTTGTTTCTTTGTTGAACTTTTCCTTAGATGATCTGTCTATTCCTGTAAATGGGATGTTGAAGTCCCTTCCTATGAATGTATTATTATCAATGTGTTTCTTTATTTTGGTTATTAATTTGTTTATATAATTGGTTGCTCCCCTATTGGAGGCATAGATATTTAAAATTGTTGCATTTTCTTGTTGGATAACCCCTTTAAGTATGATATAGTGTCCCTCTACATCTCTTACTACAGTCTTTGGTTTAAAATCTAATTTTTCTGATATGAGAATTGCTACCCAGCTTTTTTTTGATATCCATTGGAATGGTAAATTGTTCTCCATCCCCTCACTTTTAATCTGGAGGTGTCTTTAAGTTCAAAATGAGTCTCTTGTAAACAGCATAATGACGGGTTCTGCTTTTTATCCAATCTGATACCCTGTGTCTTTTGATTGGAACATTTCATTTATTTACATTCTACATAACTATTGAAAGATATTAATTTGGTGCCCTTGAATCACCTTTAAAGTCCCCATTTCTATAGATTGTCTCTGTTTCTTTCTGGACTATGTTACTCTTGGACTCTCTCTTTGCTTAAAGGATCCCCCTTGATATTTCTTGAAGTGATAATTTAGTGGTCACATCTTCTTTCAGTTTCTGTCTGTCCTGGAAGGTCTTTACCTCACCTTCTATTCAAAATGACAGCCTTATTGTATATAGTATTCTTTTCTGCATGCACTTCTCATTTATTAACCTAGCTAATCATGCCAGCCCTCTCTGGTCTGCCAGGTTTCTATGGATAGGTCTGATATTAGTGTGATGTTCCTCCCTCTGCAGGTAAGGAGACTCTTGTTTTGAGCTGCTCTCAGGATTCCCTAAATTTGCAAGCTTCAATATTATATGTTGGGGTATTGATCTATTTTTATTGATTTTGAGAGGGGTCTGATGTGTCTTTTGGATATGAATACTTGTTTCCTTTCCCAGACCTGGGAAGTTCTCAGCTATTATTTTCTTGAATATATCTTCTGCTCTGCCCCTGCCTTCTTCATCTTCAGGTACCCCAGTAATTCTGACATTTGTTCATTTCAGTACATCATTAATTTCTTGAACCCTTTTTTCATGGGCTCTTCATTGTTTTTCTCTCTTTCCCTCAACTTCCTTACTTTCCATGAGGCTGTCTTCTAGATCACTTACTCTCTTTTCTACCTCATTTGCTCGAGCTGTTAGAGCTTCCAATTTAGACTTCATCTCTGTAATAACATCTTTAATTTTGGCCTTATTATATCTTAATTTTGCATTCAGAGATTCTTTACTGTTTTTTCTCCTCCTAAGCTCTTTTTTGAATTCCAGCTATTAACTTCATTATTGTTATCTTGAATTCCATCTCTGGCATCTCACTTATACCCATATCAATTAGGTTTGTGGCAGAGAACATTACCTCTGGCTTTTTCTTTTGTTGTGAATCCCTCCTTCTAGTCATTTTGCCCAGACAAGAATGGGCAAACAAGTAAGCAGAATCTAAAATATGAACCATTCCCAAGCAAAATACACAGTAGACAAATCCAAAACAGTCAGAAGCCAAAACAAAAACACAAACAAAAACAAAAGAAAACAAAACAAAAAAGAAAAAGAATAAAAGGGAGGATAGAGAATATAATCTCACAGGATGGACAAAGCAAGATGAACCACTTGTTCCTGAGTGAATTTTGATCTTTGTGTTAGAAGACACGAATTCCCAAAATTGTTAAGAAAGTATATATATATATATATATATATATATATATATATATATATTTGAATAGAGTGAAAAAACAGACAAAAATAAAAATAAACCACATATCTGTAAGATTTAGATGTAAAACAAAACAAAACAAAACAAGAAAACCCAAAACCAATCAAACAAACAAACAAAAACTTAAAAAGGAACTCCAAAATAGAATTGGTTCTACAAGAAACAAATTGCAATTAGGGAGGGAGAAAAGAACAATAGTTTAGACTGAAAGATAAACAGATGGTCACACACACACACACACACACACAAATCCTCAAGCTCAACATACTATTTTCCCCTGGTGTTAGAGTTTTTCAGTACTATGTGTTCCATAAACTGGTTGTCCTATCTGTTCTTCCAGTTTCTCTCCTGGGGGAGGGAACTGCTGTGCTTCTTTTCAGGTGTCTGCTTGAGAGGAGTTCCTCCATCCTTTACCAGGGTACTGGGATCAGTTTAAACTGGTCCTCTCTGTGGATTTTCTTCTCTGAAGGTTTTTTGTGCCTCTTTAGAAGATCAGAATAAAAATGGCCATGTCCTAATCTCTAGCCCCAGAGCCAAAAGTTTACTGTATTCCCTCTTCAATAAACCCTCTGGGACAAACAGTCTTCACTTTTGAATGTGACAAACTCTGTAGACTCCTGAGGCATGTGCCCATAACAATCCTCTTGGGGGGAATCTAAGAGACTTTGTTACTGCCCTTTGTGTGCCATGGGGCTGAGAGTGGTCTCAGGCTCCTGCAAGTACCTGCTCTGTTGCTCCTGGGGGACAGCTGAGTGTCACCCTATTGTCCTTTCTGGTGTTGCCACCCAGTTGTGGGCACCCTCATCTCATTCCTCCCAGATGGTCCACACATTCCAGTCCTTTTCAGGGTACTCAGGTAGAGAGTAGTCTCCTGATTGGTCCCTCTCAGTTATAGTGACCTAAATTTAGTTTCCTCCTGAGCATGATGTGGGGGGAAAAAAAGCAGAAGAAATATTATTAAATTTCCTTACTACCTACAGCTCATTGACAAGTCCTTAAATAGGCAGAACGACATTCCTCTAGGAAATTAACTGTCTCAATGTTAATACTTTGCTAAGGGCAAAAGGCAATCCTAGCCTGACCCTTACCCCAACCCCCACGTCAGGATCCAGTAAGTCTATTTTAACATATAATAATTCGTTTGGAAATTTCCTTTATCTTTAAACTCCCAAGATGCATGTTGGCAATCATCCTCCAAGCATATGGTCCACCAATATACATCTGAAGGGTCTCAAGATCAGCTTTATTATATAGTAGTAAATGATCTTTTCCCAATAATAGCCCTCTCAAGATCTTTGAAACCTTGCTTCCAAAATTCCTTAGCGATGTATGTTATCCCTAACCCCTCCCAACTTGAAAGTATATAATGGGGCACTCCTCATGACCCCATTGTAGCTCTTTCTGCCCATAAGTCCTGTCCCCATGGTTTAATAAAATCACCTTTTTGCACCAAAGATGTCTCAAGAATTCCATCTTGGTCGTTGGCTTAGAACCCTAACATAGGGTGCTCAAAAGTGGGTCTTTGTGTCCAGAATCTCATCTGGACTCTAAGCCACAGTGCAAACTTCATGAGTACTTTCTCTCCTCTTCCTTTACTCTCACTCAGAGGATCTTCAATGAGTACAATCTTATTGGAACACTTTCATGCTGATTGCTCAGGTTGCAATCCTCTAGCCAATGGCTACTTTATTGGAAGGAAAAAGCCTGCCTTTTGGCTGGAAGTTATACCCTGGCCAGAATGGTAATAAGATCCAGAAACTTGATACCCTCTCTTTATTCCTATCCTTACACAATCTTTTCTGTCTTGCACATGGAACAACCACCTAAGGCACCAGGATGGCTGCCAATCTCAAGACTCCTGTGTGAGATTCCCTCCCGATTTATCTAATGTGATCCCTTTCACATCCCTGATCTAGCAGCTTCTTGCCACAGGACCTCCACTGAGAGCCAGCTGAAATTAGTACCTGATAGAATTAAGACCTAACCAGGTCCATTTCTTAGGGAAGTTGGCTATAAGACCACATGTGTTGGAATGTTGTTTAGATCATGATGGATTTCCATATTTACTGTTTTCTATCAATGTCCTCTATTAACTACTTTGGCTACAAAATCAGATAATTTTCCCTTGTAAAACTTCTCTAGTGTTTTCCATGTGTTAAAATGTCAGGGGTTTTAAGACAAAGTAAGGCATGCCTTTTTATGGCATGACCTTCAAGTAAAGGTAAAATAGCTTCAAGGCAGGTACAACTTTCAAGGCATGGTATTTCAGTCCATATGCCAGGCACCCATCTGCAGTCTAGGATACAATGGGGAAGTGGGGCAATGTCAGCATCCCTCTTACAGGGGTCTTTATCGGCAGCAGTGGTCATAGAGATTTTGTTCAGGGGATGCCTCGGGTTGCTTTGACACTGGGAACCTCTGACATATCCTGCATAGGATGCCACCTGGGAGTGGAGAGAATTTTCTAGATAATGTATCTTCTCTTTTCTTCAGTTCCCAGGGCCTTTTAACCCACTGGAAACAATTTGGATTGCAAAATCTAGGAAAAGACTGAGCTCGTGTAACACTGCATGGCCTTAGAAAGACCTGCCAGTTAGATCTCTTCTGCAGGAAACAGAAGAAGGTGTTTGCCCAAATGTGTCTGGCTTGAAAAGTCCTCCTGACATATTGGATGATAATGATCTAAATAGTTCTCCTGTTAGTAAATGCAGGTTGTTAGAGAAAACACAGGCCATCCCTAGCAAAGGAGATTCTATCTCACTCACTGTTACTCCTAATAGTAGTGGAGGCTTCTTCCTCACTCATTTCTCAGGTTAATGGCTTTAATTGGAGCCAACTGTGGTTAGTCCACTAAGGATGGGGACTTTAAGGAATATTCTTAAATAGCTGCCGAAACTCCCCTTGTATTGGGGAAATTCCCTTCTTCTCTGGCCTGACATTGACTGCCTATTACCTCCTAGATGGAGGAAAAATATGGTGTCTGCTCCTCTCTTGTAGCTGATGAGCTCTAAAACCAGGAACCCTTTCTCTGCCTTCTGGCAGCACTTTGCTTCTTCTATCTTCCCCCCTCCCCCTTCTCCTGTTTCTGTACCACCTTGGATGCAGCCTGCATAACTGGCTTCTGTACCATCCTTGTTCCCTCAGGCACCATGGCTCCTTCTCCCTTCATTGTCAAGGAACAAGAAGATCACACCCTGGAACTAACACCACCTACTCCAGATTTTCCCCGCCAGTGTCTCAGATAAGAATTGACAATAGGGGGGCACCTGGGTGACTCAGTGGGTTAAAACCTCTGCCTTTGGCTCAGGTCATGATCCCAGGGTCCTGAGATCGAGCCCCACATCGGGCTCTCAGCTCAGCAGGGAGCCTGCTTCCCCCTCTCTCTCTGTCTGCCTCTTTGCCACTTGTGATATCTGTCTGTCAAATAAATAAATACAATCTTTAAAAAAAATTGACAATGGGGAGGACCCAGATGGAATATAATTAAGTATTGCAACTAAGTTAAGTTTGTTGGTTCAGTTAAGATAGACATGTTTTTTAATTTATCAGTAGTAAACGTGAAACTTTTATTCTTTCGAGGTTTGCTGAAGGTCAAATAAGTTCACATTATCTCTATTGTAAGTGAAAAGGTGACTTGAAATGATGGTTAATTGTCTATCTTATCAAAGTTTTCATGGATAATTACTTACATAGCATTCAAAGTATTTGGCAACTTGAAACTTGAACGTTTTACTTGGATGATAAATGGGATTAAATTCTTAGGACATCTAGGTCTTTTCCATATAGGATAAAATGCTTAATCATTGATAACTCAACATAGGTTTTTGCTTCTGAGTTCTTACTGTAAAGAACTAAATATATTTAAATCTGTTGGTAAACATGTTTTGTGTTTAACTGATTCATAAATGTACCATCCAAAGAATTCTGGTGTAACAGCTCACATTTGGTTGCTACTTACTCTTCACTGTACTAAATTTCTAAGAGAACAAAATTCTGCTAAATGTAATAAAGACTGATGTTAATAAGGGAAGCAGCTCTGTATGTAGAAATGTAGGAGCTCTGTAAGAAAGATATAAGGAATAGGAATGAATTTCTGATGAAGGTAGAAGAAGGTAATTTTGTCCTAAATGAGACTTGTTGTTTGGAAAGGAGTTTTAGGTGTGGTCAGGATGGACAAAGACTGAAATGAATGGATTTTAAAGTATACTGGTATAAGATTGAAAGTCTGCTTTCTCTTTGCTCAAAATAAAGTTTTCTTGAATTGTTCATCTGCTATTAATAAACATTAATAAAAATGTAAACATTTGTTTTCTCTTTGCTTGCCTCCCCCAAAATTTTCTATGTTTTGCTTTTATCAGGTCTTTCACATCCCCAATTCTATTTAAGTATGTACTTTAAAACTTTCAAGGAGTTTAACAAACTTCCCCAAGATTTAAATCATGAATAAAGTCTTAACTACACTTGTTTGTTTGGTATGTTACGTTCTGGTATAAGGTCATCATTACTCAATATTCCAGCTTTTGAATTGTTATGTGTCACAGAATAAATGAGTTTCCTTATCAATTGCATCATAATTTACTCTCATATCAGATCATTAACAATGTCATTTTCTGAGTTTTTGTCATTTACAATTGTTCTTATTGTCTTGTAAAATGAGTTTCATCTTCAAGGAGATTCATATAAAGGACTTTAGGACAAAAACAGGTATTAAAATCTTTAAGATCAAAACTGAAATGAGTAAGAATTTCTAGAACTTACTAAAGTTGTATTCAAATGGAATAGGAATTAGTAACTTGGTATCATTTGCAAATACCTTCTCCCATTCCGTGGGTTGCCTCTTTGCTTTGTTGACTATTTCCTTTGCTGTGCAGAAGATTTTGATCTTGAGGAAGTCCCAAAAGTTTATTTTCACTTGTGTTTCCTTTGCCTTTGGAGCCATGTCTTGAAAGTAGTTGCTGTGGCCAATATCAAATAGGTTACTGCCTAAGTTCTCCTCTGAGATTTTGATAGATTCCTGCCTCACATTGAGACCTTTTATCCATTTTGAGTTTATCTTTGTGTATGGTATAAGAGAGTGGTAGAGTTTCATTTTTCTATACATAGCTCTCTAATTTTCCCAGCACCATTTATTGAAGAGACTTTTTTTCTACTGTATATTTTTTCCTGCTTTGTCAAAGATTATTTGACCATAAAGTTGTGTGTCCATATCTGGACCCTCTACTCTGATCCACTGGCCTATGCATCTCTATTTATGCCAGTACCATGCTGTCTTGGTGATCACAGCTTGGTAGTAAAGCTTGAAATCAGGCAACGATGGGCAGAAGACATAAACAGACACTTCCACAAAGAAGACCTACAAATGGCTAACAGACACATGAAAAAATATTCATTATCATTACCCATCAGGGAAATTAAAATCAAAACCACATTGAAATACCAGCTTACACCAGTTGGAATGGCCAAAATCAATAAGACAAGAAACAGCAAGTGTTGGAGAGGATGAGGAGAAAGGGGAACTCTCTTACACTGTTGGTGGGAATGTAAGTTGGTGCAGCCACTTTGGGAAACAGTGTAGAGATTCCTTAAAAAATTAAAAATAGGGTGCCTGGGTGGCTCAGTCGTTAAGTGTCTGCCTTAGGCTCAGGTCATGCTCCCAGTGTCCTGGGACCAAGCCCAGCATCTGGCTCCCTGCTCTATGGGAAGCCTGCTTCTCCCTCTTCCACTCCCCTTGCTTGTATTCCCTCTCTCATGTGTCTCTTTCTGTCAAATAAATAACATACTTAAAAAAGAAAATTAAAAATAGAGTTACCCTATGACCCTGCATTACACTACTGGGTATTCACCCCAAAGATACAGATGTAGTGAAAAGAAGGGCCATCTATACCCCAATATTCACAGCAGCAATAGCCACAGTTGCCAAGCTGTGGAAAGAACTAAGATGCTCTTCAATAGATGAATGGATAAAGAAGATATGATCCATATATATTATGGAATATTACCCCTCCACCAGAAAGGATTAATACCTTACTTCTGTATCAACATGGATGGTACTGGAGGAGATTATGTTGGGTGAAATAAGTCAAGCAGAGAGAGTCAATTATCATATGATTTCACTCACTTGTGGAGCATAAGGAATAGCATAGCATGGAGGACATTAGGAGAAGGAAAGGAAAAGTGAATTGGGGGAAATTGGAGGGGAAATGAACCATGAGAGAATGTGGACTCTGAGAAAGAAACTGAGGGTTTTGGAAGGGAGGGGGGTAAAGAGGATGGATGAACTTGGTGGTGAGTATTAAAGAGGGTATGTATTGCATGGAGCACTGGGTGTGGTGCATAAACAATGAATCTTGGAATACTGAAAAAAAATTAAATTTAATTTAAAAAAAGAATTAGTAAAATGGGACTAAATAAACTAATAGAATGAGTATCATTTTGTGACTCTTGCTTGAAATATTGCTGATTCTTTACTGTTTACTCTTCTAGAAACTTTCTCTTAAGATATCTATGACTTACAGAAACATGATAAATTATTTATTTGTGAACAAATTAAAGCACTTCACTTTTCTCTCTACCAGAACCCTCTAAAATTCAAAAGGTCTTATAAGTATCCTTCTTCCATGACAATCATAGTCATTTGCATAAGGTCAATAAAAATCTGTTCTCCTTGTAACAGGACATGATTGGAAACATTGGTTATTTTATCAAGGCTTTGACTGGAATGTCATATTTGAGAGATACATGCACAGACTCAGATATGGCCAAACAGCTTTAGGGATCTGAGGCTGACTTTAGGAAACCTGTAGCCATAAAGCTCCTTGAGAATGTTGGCCTTATACCTTGCTTACAGAGTTCCCAGAAGCCTCACCAGGTGATTAAAGGATGACACTCCTAGCAGGTGCAGGAACCTCAGGATACTTTGGGGACGTCATGGAGAAGAATTTGTCCAAATCTACAGGTATCGCAGGCATGTCTGATGACAAGTACTTGGCTTGACTTCTGGCCTAGAGAGGTTACTAAAAGTCCAACCTAGGTTCCCTATAAAAGCTCCAGCAAAGCAATTTCTAAAAGATCTCTATGATCAGTCATTAGTTTTGCTGAGCTTATATACATGATTAGGCCAAGTTTGTTAAAACTGGACTTGTTTTTCAAATAAATTGTTCCTGGTTTGGCTATCTACGATTAAAAATGAGCGTTATTTTAGATAAAAATTATGTTTCAATAACACACCTTTGTGGATGTTAAATTCTAGATCTTATTTTCTTTAAATGCTTGTCTTTAGGGGCACCTGGGTGGTCCAGTGGGTTAAAGCCTCTGCCTTTGGCTCAGGTCACGATCCCAGGGTCCTGGGTCAAGCCCCACATTGGGCTCTCTGCTCAGCAAGGAGCCTGCCTCCTCCTCTCTCTGCTTGCCTTTCTGCTTACTTGTGATCTCTGTCTGTCAAATAAATAAATAAAATCTTTAAAAAAATGTTTGTCTTTAAATGTTGCTAGACAACTTGAGGTAAACTTCGGAGAAATTACCACAGTAGCTAATGTATAGACAATCTTCTCGCTTGTTATAATGTGGGGATAATAACAGGACCACGTGAGTCTATGATCATTTAAACAGCTGGGAAATGAGATAGATTCTCCAACAACTGTATAACTCAACTAGCACCTTGACCAATTATATATGGCTGGGATGACATCATTTCTTAAAAGCCAGAGAATATCCCACTCTGTAGGATTAACTATGGGCTTGTGGAGATAATGAATGACACGAGTTTCTTTATGACTGGATTGGATAATGCACTTGGTGATGCCCTTATCTCTTGACAAGTTTTCTCCCATTTGCAAATGATTCCTTATAATTAGAGTATAGTTAAGGTTGGATTTCAGACAAAAGGGATTCTTGATGGTTTCATCCCTCATAGTCATATTTACCCTAAAAGACACCTCTACTGAGGTAAAATTGCATACAAAGCCTTTAGCCAAGCCTATAACAACTCTCCTGGTGCGGACCTCAAAACTCACTAAGGGACAGTCCCTCATTGTAATGATTTCACATCAGGTCCAGAGTGTCTCAGAAACCAAAGGCCACCAATGGATGATGGGAGGCCAACATATTAAATACCAGGTTACACTTATGGATATGCCTGAAATAATACTTGAAACCTGTCAGATCTAGCTACACATGTGCCTGAACGTGACCATTTTACTTCTATAGAGCATAACTTTTCAGAGGTTATAGGTCTTGTTTAT
This sequence comes from Mustela lutreola, assembly GCF_030435805.1. Lineage (NCBI taxonomy): Eukaryota > Metazoa > Chordata > Mammalia > Carnivora > Mustelidae > Mustela > Mustela lutreola. Next base: position 83,011,425 of record NC_081308.1, read on the forward strand.
GCTGATCAACCAGATTTAAAAAGATGTCTTTATTGAAAATGCAAATGACAGCTGGTTACTAATGACAATAGTTTCATGGAAAAAGGAATAAGAAAAACTGGGCATGCTATAGTGCTCATTCGTGCTTTGCAATTGCAAAACACTTAAATATTAGTATATATACTGACTCCAACTAATGATGTATTATAAGGTGAACAAGATAAAATATACATATTTATGTTATATAATATATATGTGTGTGTATGTATATATATATATATATATATATATATATATATATACAGACTCCAAATATGCTGTCTTAGTCCTATATGCTCCTACATGCTCATGGAACAATTTGGAAGAAAAGTGAATTATTATCAAGCCACAACTCCCCAATCAAATATGGACCTGAAATTAAGTCTTTATGGGCAATAAAGTCCATAAGTCCAGTTTATTCAGACCAAGCAATGCCCAGGACTGGCTTGTTAATAATGAAGAAAAAATCTTTATATCCAAAAATAACCAATTGAAAGTAAGACAGGATTTACACCAGGACACTGATTTGGTTAAAAAGACCACAGAGGTGACAAAAACTTTGTTAAGAAAAATTGTCCTTAGGTTTGGATTCCCTTGGCCCCTACAAAGTACAATGAACAACCTCTTATTACACATTCAAAAGATGGCCTTCCAAAACGGAATAGCTCTTCATATCTTGAGTGCAGTTGAAGAGACCCAGATTATATGACTGTCTCCTAACATGACCCAACAGCTATACAAATCTAACTTGTGTTCATGACTTCCTCAGGCTAGATACACTGCTGTATTTTTGGTTTTGCCTGCATGCACAGACGAATTAGTTTTTTAAAGATTTTATTTATTTATTTGACAGACAGAGATCACAAGTAGGCAGAGAAAGAGGAGGAAGCAGTCTCCCTGCTTGGGAAGAGTGCCCAATGCAGGGCTTGATCCCAGGACCCTGGGATCATGACCTGAGCCAAAGGCAGTGGATTTAACCCAATGAGCCACCCAGGCACCCTGCACAGACACATTATTAAAAACATTACCAGCCCAGCTAACTTTTGAAATTTAAAACCATGTTGAACATGTTGGGTGTTTCTTTGGTATGACCACCTAGCATCCATCTTTGTTTCCTCTTTCAGACTGGAGGATGTTTGGCACATGGAATCTCTTAAGTATATGATCAAAGCCTTAAATGACACTCAAAATAACATTTCTTGATTAAATACTAAAGAAACCCAAATGGGAAAAGCAGTTCTACATAATAGAATGACATTAGATGTTTTAACTATTGCACAAGGTAGAACTTGCACTATCATAAAAACAGAATGCTGTGTATGCATTCCAGGTTAACACCAAAATATTTCTGGTTTTCTGACATAAATATTCAAATTGGCACTTTAAACAAACCCTCTCTTTCCTTCTGGACTTGAAGAGGATTTTTTCAACTATCAAAAGACTCCTATTTTAGCTTCTTTTTCTTTTTGTTACACTAATCATATTTTGCTGTGTTTTTTTTTTTCCCATGTCTTTCCACTTGGTGCCAGGATGCCTTTGCTGCCATAACTTCAAGCTAAGAGATGATCCTTTCCACTTGGGAAGATCTACATATGCAGTCTACCTTAGATTCAACTGCCCATGCCCTTTGTAACTCTTTTATCTATATAAGCCCCAACGACCAATGTTGACCCATAGGTAGGGACATCTCCATGCCCATATTCAGCAGAAAGAAGTTAAAAAAAAAAAAAAAAGATGAAACCTTCTACTCTCAACAACGTTGAGGTTTTAAGGGTCAAAATTGGTCAGGGAGAATGATGTGGGAAACAAAGGCAGAAGAAAATTATTAAATTTTATTACTACCTACCATCCTTTGGCAAGTCCTTGAAACAGGCGGAGTGACATTCCTCTAGGGACTTAACTGCTTCAATGTTAATACTTTGTTAAGGGCAAAAGGTAATCCTAGCCTGACCACACCCCTCCACCCTCCCAGTCAGGATCCTGTAAGCCTACTTTAACATATAAAAATCCCTTTGGAAATTTCCTTTATCTCTAAAACCCCAAGAAACATGTTGGCAATCATCCCCCAAGTATATGGCCCACCAATATGTATCTGAAGGGTCTTATGACTAAATTTTTATTAGACCGTAATAAATGACCTTTTCCCAACAATATCTAGCCCTTTCAAGGTCCTGGAAACCTCCTCCTCATGATCCTATTGCAGCTCTTTCTGCCCATGGGCCCTGCCCCCATGGTTTAATACAATCACATTTTTGTACCAAAGAAGTCTCAATAATTCTTTCTTGGCCATCGCCTTTGAACCCTAACATCATCTTTCCTATATCAAGCTCACTGAGTGTAACTTATTTCCCTGCTCTGCTGCTTGAGTATTCTACTGGCTCAGGCAGCCCCATTAGTTCTCTGATTCCTGAGATCCTGACACAACAGTGACATACCTAGAATTCTGTCCTTTTCATCCCCTGAGCCCCTTTCAGACAGGGATTTCTCTCACTGGAACAGATTTCTAAGGGTTCTGATTTTGCCCTCCAGGTCCATTTCACTTTCTGGTAGCTTGCTTATGGAGGCCCCTCCCTTTGCTTTCTTTACCTTCTGATCTCTCCCTTTAGATTTATGTCTTCACACCTCCTACCTTGCAAAAAGCAGTTGCAATATATGTTCTTATATCTCAGGCTGAATTCATGGGTGTTCAGAATGGTTTGATAGTTATCTAGCTAAATTCAAGGGATGAGATGAAATGAGATCCCCAACTCTTCTGCCACCTTGCCTCACACCACCAATTACTTTTGTAATATGAAATCGATAATGTCTTTATTAATGAGGCTGAAGGACCTAAAGCTGTTGAGCTACCCTTCCCCCATACACTCTTTCCCATCACTGGTTTTAAGAGCCACTACCAGCCACTAGAATTATGCCAGGATTAAGAACTGTGTGAAAATCTGCATAAAGGAATTTGAGAGCTGTGTTGGTGTTTTTTATCCTTACTAAACTCCTCTCTAAACCCTTAAACAACAAAATTTGTATTCCCTACACAAGTAATTATCCAGGAAACCCTGACCTTTGTTTATTTTTAAAATATCTTTGGGGAGAATAGGAATTCCCAGGGAGGCAAAAGAGTAGCCACAGCAGGACAAATAGAAACTTCATATCCATGTTGGAATTATCAGGTGTGTGTGTGTGTGTGTGTGTGTGTGTGTGTGTGTGCGCGCGTATTTCTTAAATTGACATCAATATGGATCAACACAAAGTTAAAGATCTTGCAAAACATGAAGAAGCAAAACATCTTTGCATTACTGGAAGAGATTTCCAATTCATTAAATACTTTTTAATTACTTTAAAACTTCAATTTAACAAATCGAACAGAATGATAGTATTGACAGTTTCTTAATCATTTTTTATCAAACTCTTTAATAGATTCGACTATGAAAAGAATATAATCAATCTGAAATTTCCTGGGATTATTAACCATTTGAAAGGTTGAAAGTTTTGTTTTGGTGAATCCATCAAACAGAAATATGCTTCTTTAAGACTGAATGGATTACTGATTCACTGACCCATGATTATTTTCCTATATGAAAAACACAATTAGAAAAAGGGATTAAACACTTACTTAAAAATCCCATAATTCAAATCAAATGAAACTTGGTTTGCTTAGGAATTCCACCCCCCCCCCCCCCACCAACCCAAGGGACTGCATTACAGCTGCAGATACGGGATTATCATGAAATTAACTGTGAGATTTTTTTTTTTTTTCATCAGATGTTAGACTTTGCCATGACAGAGAAAACACTCTCTAGAATAAGTATCAATTTGTGCACAGGGTTGGAAGCACCTTGTCTGGATTTTGCTTGTCTTCTCAGCTGAGCCTAACACAGGGAACCCTAAATTTCAAGTTCAAATTTGAAAGTAGTACAGAGCATTCAGCTAAATTCACACTGTCAAGGAATGGATCATCTATATACTTTCTATTAACTTGTAATTGGTTGGCTTCTTCTATGAAGTGGCTAATGCAGGATTTCCAGATATCTTGTTAAATGACCTAGTAGTCAAAATTTCATGAAAGTTCCCAGAAGTGTTTTATATATGCTCATGAACCTGGTAAATTGTTGATTGGATTTCTATGCTCTCTGTGTTCTGCCTTCCTTACCCCCAATGATATACATTAATGACTTTTCTTCTGTTCAGAGAAGAGTGACTGTGAGCACTCTTTTCTCTATCAGGATTCCATAAGTGACAACACTTCTATAAAACCACCATTTCATAACATAATGGTACATGTTCTTTGGAATCCTCATTATTCTTTAATCACCCTATGTTCATTGTAAGGATGAAACCAATGTCTCTCTCTCATGTAAATTTTAGGCTTTTCTTCATATGAATATCCCAATATTTTTCACATTATTTAGTAAAACTGTTTTTTTTTTTTTTTTTAGTGTTTTCCCTTTACTTACAATGAGGCCTTCACCCTTCCCCCACATAAAGCACATAAGATTCAGTCTGTGACATGAAGAGTCTACATAAAAATCCAAGTGATTAAACACCACATTTTCTACAGGTTTGCATGTTTCCAACCTTTCTTCTCTTAGAAAGATGACCCAGGCCCATGTGGCAATAGATTTTTATCAGGGATTGTGCCATAAATTGGCACTTCCAAGATACATAAAGAAAAGTAGAAGCAACTAAAAAGATAAAAAAAAAAAAGTAGAAGAAACTAAAATGAAGTCTCAGTGATATTTTTTTCTTACGTGGAGTTGTTAATGAGTACAAAAATATGGGTGAGGTTTTGCTGAAAACCCACCAGCTCAGTGTTCTTTCAAAGTTATCTTGTTTTCCTGTTAAACTGACTACAGAAAAGGTGGTGTAAATGTAGCCTGATACAATAGTTCTCAGTAGTTTTCCACTTAAACTGTTCACATGTATAAAATATTCTCTTATAATTATCCTTCCTCTTGTAATGATTCTTTAGGAAACTGGGCACTATGTATGGGGAGCTGTAGGAAGTAGAGGCATAGAACACATATCAGAGAATCTGGACTTAGAGGAAGTATGTGTAATTTGAGGAAAGAAAACAAACAAGGACCTGGAAATTTCTACAGGATCTTATACCTACTCTTGCTTCATAGAATCACTAATGTAATGTGAAAGAGTAATGGCATTTTGAGGATATCACAATGTTGTTGTTGTTTCACCATGATCTATGATCCAAGTCATCCTATTAATCCTTGTTTTGCTATGACTTTTGGATCTCATCTATTGTTTTTGTTTATAAAATTTTGTTCTATGGTGGTTTTACATATTTTGACATACTTTTATCTTGTTTGGAAATGCTGTCTTAACCTAGTTTTGGGTTAAGACCAGTCAATTCTTTTGAATATCTGATTAAGTCCACACCCATCATCTTTCTTAACTGGGCTTTCACATTCTAGAATACTAATCACCTGGGGCTATGTACCAGACAAATAGGGATATTTCCTTTGGCTCAGGGGCCTTCAAAATTCAAACTATTCAAATTAGTGACTTTGTAAGAAGACAGTGAAATCCAGCTACCCTCACTCCACTTGCCATATATAAACTGCCTCCTATGGCTCCAGCTTGCTATTACCCTGTCCTAAGTCCTCTTCAGGGCCTTGCCTTGCAGCCCTCTCTCTTTTGGAACTGTAACAAGGAGCTCTGTGTTTCATCTATCTCAGTGACATTGTAGTAGGTCCTGTAATCAAAATGATCATTAAATTTTATAAAGCAGATGCTTTTATATCTTGTCCTTCCGTTGTATCTGACTTTACAATGATCTTTCCCAATCACATCCTTGTGACAGAAGAATATAGAAGGACTTATAACTAGACCTATGTGAATTCAAATTCTGGATTTGACATTGATGAGCTCTATTACCAGGAACAAGGTCCTGTCTCTCTGGGACTCTATTTCTTCATTTGTAAACTAGGAGCATAAATAATAGTACATGTTTCACAGTACTGTGGTAATAATTAAATGATATTTTAAATCAATATAAATAGGTATAGATATAGATAGATATAAATACATGGTTCTTTTCATACTATCTCACAGATAATAAGCACTGAATAAATAGTAGCTATGATTATTGATAGGTACATATTTTTGTATTTGTTACTCTGATTTGACTATATTATAATTATATCTTTTATTCTCCCAGGACTTCTTTGGTAGAGTACCAACAAAAGTGTTTTATTTTCTAAAACATAATCAATTGTCACAGCAGGATTTTTAAAAATTCATCTTTGTGTTTCCAATAATTTAGGATTCCACTTTTACCACATACTCCTTATGAGATTGAGAGTTTGTTTTGTGTTATCTATTTTGCTCCATTGTTCTGCTCATTTTTACACTAGTATCATACTGCTTTAATTATTGATTTTTTTTATTCTTTTTTTTTTTCATTTTTTTTTAATACTCAGTGTGGGTGAGGAAGGTTGTTTTGATTCTTTCTGGATGTATCTTGATATCTTTGTTAAAGGACTGAACTTTCCTAAGATAAAGGGGGATTAAAAATTGGTTTACCTATAGGGGTAGTATTGATTGGGAAAAGGGGATTTCTTTGAAGTTTAACTCTATATGAATATTAGAAAATAAAAATTAAAAAAAGGAATAAACTAGACTTAACTAAACTAAAATTAAAAAAAGAAATTTAAAAAAATAGAAATGCACCATATCACTCGGCATCAGGGAAATACAAATCAAAACCACAATGCGATATCACCTCACACCAGTCAGAATGGCTAAAATTAACAAGTCAGGAAATGACAGATGCTGGCGAGGATGCGGAGAAAGGGGAACCCTCCTACACTGTTGGTGGGAATGCAAGCTGGTGCAGCCACTCTGGAAAACAGCATGGAGGTTCCTCAAAATGTTGAAAATAGAACTGCCCTATGACCCAGCAATTGCACTATTGGGTATTTAACCTAAAGATACAAACGTAGTGATCCAAAGGGGCACGTGCACCCGAATGTTTATAGCAGCAATGTCCACAATAGCCAAACTATGGAAAGAACCTAGATGTCCATCAACAGATGAATGGATCAAGAAGAAGTGGTATATATACACAATGGAATACTATGCAGCCATCAAAAGAAATGAAATCTTGCCATTTGCGACAACATGGATGGAACTAGAGCGTATCATGCTTAGCGAAATAAGTCAAGCAGAGAAAGACAACTATCATATGATCTCTCTGATATGAGGAAGTGGTGATGCAACATGGGGGCTTAAGTGGGTACGAGAAGAATAAATGAAAGAAGATGGGATTGGGAGGGAGACAAACCATAAGTGACTCTTAATCTCACAAAACAAACTGAGGGTTGCTGGGGGGAGGGGGTTTGGGAGAAGGGGGTGGGATTATGGACATTGGGGAAGGTATGTGCTTTGGTGAGTGCTGTGAAGTGTGTAAACCTGGTGATTCACGGACCTGTACCCCTGGGGATAAAAATATATGTTTATAAAAAATAAAAAATTAAAAATTAAAAAAAAATTCTTAAAAAAATAAAGAAAAAAAATAGAAATGCAAAAGAAAAACACGGTGTATGTATCAAAAAGTTCAGGTTAGAAGGTTATTATGGAATTTGATGTACAGGACAGCTCACAAAATTTCTTTTCAGTGTAACAGTATTCATTTTATTTGCACCACACCCAGTGCCCCCATGCAATACGTGTCCTCCCTAATACCCACCACCTGGTTCCGCCAACCTCCCACCCCCCCCTTCAAAGCCCTCTGGTTGTTTTTCAGAGTCCAGAGTCTCTCATGGTTCACCTCCCCTTCGAATTTCCCTCAACTCCCTTCTCCTCTCCATCTCTCCATGTCCTCCATGTTATTTGTTATGCTCCACAAATAAGTGAAATCATATGATAATTAACTCTCTCTGCTTGACTTATTTCACTCAGCATAATCTCTTCAAGTCCTATCCATGTTGATACAAAAGTTTTATTCATCCTTTCTGATGGAGGCATAATACTCCATAGTGTATATGGACCACATCTTCCTTTTCCATTCTTCCATTGAAGGGCATTTTGGTTCTTTCCACAGTTTGGCGACTGTGACCATTGCTGCTATGAACACTGGGGACAGATGGCCCTTCTTTTCACTACATCTGTATCTCTGGGGTAAATACCCAGTAGTGCAATGGCAGGGTTATAGGGAAGCTCTATTTTTAATTTCTTGAGGAATCTCCACGCTGTTCTCCAAAGTGGATGCACCAACTTGCATTCCCACCAACGGTGTAAGAGGGCTCCCCTTTCTCTGCATCCTCTCCAATAATTATTGATGTTTTAAACAAACTTTAATGACTAATGGATTTTTATAGTACTCTTTTTTTTTCTTAGTAAGTATTTATATATCCTGAACTTTCTATTATTCATGGTAAATTTTAAAATTACTCTGCCATATTAAAAGTTATCATTGATAATTTTATTGTAATTGTGTTAAATCCAAAAATGAATATGGGATAAACTGGAATCTTAATAATTAATATTCCCATCTAGGAACATGTTTCTCCACTTATGATGTATCCTTTTTAAAACATACTTAGGGGGCCGCCTGGATAGCTCAGTTGGTTAAGCAATTGCCTTCAGCTCAGGTCATGATCCCAGAGTCCCAGGATTGACTCCCACATTGGACTCCCAGGTCCATGGGGAGTCTGCTTCTCCCTCTGACCTTCCCCCCTCTCAATCTCTCTCTTACTCTCTCTCAAATAAATAAATAAAATCTTTTAAAAAAATACTTAGGAACCTGTATGAAGGGAAAGCAACATTCTAGTACACTTCTTGTAACCAACTGCATGATTTTGGATAAATTTTATAATCTTGATATAATCCCTGCTCTGTAGAGCTTATGACATTTATATTAAGGGTAAAAAAAGTAAAGTATGCATACAATATAGCAAATTAAGTAGTTCAGTATTGATAGAGAAGCAAAAAGATATTAATATTATTTTAAAAAATAAACTTAAGAAAAAAGTCCAATTTTGCATCAAAGATATTTTCCATCTCAAATAAAGGATCTCCACAGGAAAAGAACGGAAATTCAGAGATCCAGGTGTGTCAATATCAATTGATCTTCAAAAAACCTTTTTACATACCTGGAGTACTAAGTTTTGTTCTGCTGGAGCAAAGCACATATATGAGGGAGTAGTAAAAGATGAAGATGAATAAATAGGCAAGTGAATGGCACAGAAAGCCTCTGCACTAAGGTTGAGTTTAGGTTTTGTTGACAATAGAATATCACTAAAAGTTTTTTGTTTTTTGTTTTTGCTTTTGTTTTGTTTTATTTTTATTTTATTTTATTTTATTTTTTTCTCAGTGGTATTGTTTTAGTTGTACTTGCTGGACCTACACAAAATCTATCTTATATTTTTTCTTTAACCTTCTTTAGTTTTTCAAGGCACGTGAAGGTAGTCTTTATGTCTTTCCAGTTCTTTTTTTTTTAACATTTTATTTATTCATTTGAAAGAAACAGAGAGAGCATAAGCAGAGGGAAGGCAGAGGAAGAGGGAGAACATGGGGTTTCATTCCAGGACCTGGAGATCATGACCTGAGTTGAAGGCAGATGCTTAACATCTGAACCACCCAGGTGCCCCAATATCTGTCTAGTTATTTTAAGAATTTATCATCTATATATTTTTTATGCTATTACCATTGTGGTCTTTTCTCCTATACTGATTCTAGTTTGCTGAAGTTCATCTTATATTGTAATACCCAGAATCAAGTCACTATTTCAGATATGGTTTAATGTTGTAAAGTAGTTCAATATTATGTTATCTCATTAATTGTATACAAAACCTTTTTTTGTTGTTGTTATTTTAAGATTTGATTTAATTTAGTTTAGCTTATTTTGAAGTTGGAGTGGGGGCAATTCACCACACAATAGAGTCTCTGTTATGCTGCATTAACAACTCCAAAATCTCAATGACTCAATACAACAAAGGTTTATTAGAGTCATCCAGGGACTCAGGTTGACAGAAACGTCACTGCAATACCTGCTTCCAGTCAACAACACAGAAAAAGTAAAAGTCAGTTGTTCACTGGCTCTTTAAATTTCCAAAGCAAATTAATTGGTCTCACCTAAATTCAAAGGTAGTGGAGACAAGCGGTCCTACTATGAACCTGGAAGGAGGGATCTAGGTTATATGACTAGTCCTAATGACTATCACTGGCTTACAACTAGATCACAAGGATCTTATGACAATTTTTCCCTTGTTTTTGCATAAATGGATACCAAGCAATGTCTTCTTAATATTATAAAATCCTTTTCTTTTTATTAAAAGTGTTACCAAATTGGATTCAGTCTACTGTTTTTTTTTTTTTTTTTTTTTTTTTTTTTTTTTTTTTTTTTTTTGGCCTGAATGTTTATATCACCCCCGAATTCATATGTTGAAATCTTAACCCTCAAGTGATGCTATTCAGAGGTAGGGCCTTTAGGAGATGATGAGGTCACAAGGGCATAAACCACATGACTCGGATCAGTGCCTTATTAAAAGGAGGCCACACAGCGTTTATTTGCCCCTTCTACCATGTGAAAACACAGCAAGAAGAGACGGTCATCTATAAACCAGGAAGATTGCACCAACCACAAAATCTGCCAGAGACTTGATCATGAACTACCAGCCTCCAGAAATTGAGAAATAAATTTCTGTTGTTTATAAGTCACTCTGTCTATTGTACTTTGTTATATCAACCAGAAGAGACTAAGACATTGTTCATATTTTTAGAAGTCTCTCTATTGTATTTTGTTATATCAGCCTGAAGAGACTAAGACATTGTTGATATTTTGTTATATCAGCCTGAAGAGACTAAAACATTGTTCATATTTTTAAAAGATGTTAATCCAGCACATATTTTACTAGTTAATGCTTACAGTTGTGGGTCATGTTCCAAACTATCAAAGATACAATCTCTTCCATAGGAACCCAAGACACTTTGGGTTAACACTGATCAATTACTTTATTACTGCCATTATGGTAAGGCTATTTAGCGAACTCTCAATCTACCTAACTGTATAACTGAGTTGTATTTCAAGAAATGACTATAAGATTATCATATGAGACTTTACCAAATGCTTTGCCCCTGTCAAGTTATAAAACATCTAAGTATAATCATGGTATATAGCAACCTAGAAACCCCTTTAAGAAGGGAGCTGAATTTACATGATTTTTTCTTACATTCAAATTGATCGTGTCTTATGTTGGCTCCTGATTATGCTCACTCTTCCAAATTTCTTGTTAGTAATCTGAGATTTTTTTGTTAAAAACTAAACCCAGCATTTCTAGTACAGAGTTTCTAAAAACTACCTTTCCCCTTCTGTTTTTAGAAATCAAGATATATGTTCCTATCTTCTCATTTTACATGAGTCTTAAATTTTTATATACATTGGCATTGATACAAATAGGGTTATTTTTAGTAGAGATTTTGAGGAACATGTAGACTCATTTCAATGCTACCAGATTTTTTTTTAATGTTAAATAGAATTTCTATGTTATTTCTGATATTTGTTCTAGATTTTTCAGTTGGAAGACCATTTTATTAGCCAGAGGATATTGAGGTAAAATAGCTATTAAATAGTTGAAACCTCTTTTATCTGTTAAAATTTATTATCTCCCCAGGCAATGAACCTCTTCCTTTGTTCTTACTGCTTTAAAAATTGCTTGAAAATGTGCTTTGGTGAGTGCTGTGAAGTGTGTAAACCTGGTGATTCACAGACCTGTACCCCTGGGGATAAAAATATATGTTTATAAAAAATAAAAATTTAAAAAAAATTGCTTGAAAAACTCTTATAATTTATCCTAACATTTTTCACAGGTTTCAGTTAGTTTGGGTACTAGAATCTTCAACAATATTGGTAGAGATTTGTGACATTTTCTTATATTCTGGTAATTTGAAACATTTTTTTCATTTAAAAATTGAATCTCTTCCTTAGTAAGTTAGTGCCTACATATATATATATATATATATATATATATATATATATATATATTCTTGCTTTCTCACTTGAATCATCTACTTGGAGTTCCTGATTATTTAGTATTTCCTTTTTTCTTGGAATGGAAGACATAACAAAAGAATAAATATCTGTAAGTAGATATAATAAAGTCAAGAGATGGCCTCTGTTAATATTTTGAGAGATTTCCTTCCAGATAAAAATCATTCCAACTCTGCAGAGGAAAAGAAAGAAAAAAGAAAGGAAAAGAAAAAAAAGAAAAAAGCCAACAACAAAAACAACAAACAAACAAACAAACAAACAAAACCACTACACTAAGTAAGAGGCTTAATCTATATATATCTCTATTTTACCACAGAAATGAGATTGACGGCCTATCCCTAACTTTCCACTTGATCCTTACTAAATACTTCCTAGAGATTTGGGGGTGTTTCTATCACTATTATATCTGAGTTGTCAAAACAAGGAGATAATTTTCAAGAATGAATGATGATAATTATAATAGGTGGAAAGACAAATATCAGTAAAATTATTGTTGTTATAATTATAATAATAAAACCACATAAAGAGAGCTTACTACTTATAAGGCACATTTCTAAGCATGGTTGATTTATATTTAATTTTTTGATCTTCATAATAACCTTTAGATAGGTGCTTGGATTTTCAAAGCTGCAGATGGACAAGGCACAAGATTTTTCTCTGTGCAAGGTGGAGTGAGGGGGTCAGAACTGAGAATACCACATAAAAGCTTATCCATACATTACTATACTCAACTTTAAAAGTTATATGACTAGGAGAAGGGGCAAGATGGTGGAGGAAAACGAGACCCTGTTTCAAATGGTCCCCTATAGTGAGGTAATTCTGTACCAGAACACTCTGAACACCCAGGAAATCAGCCTGAGATGTAGGATTATACACTTCTGTATCTCTAGGGGGGCAGAAGATGCCAGTGGAGATATATAAGCTTCAAGTGGTGACTTCCAATTTCTCAGAAGTGTTCCAGGGTGCACCTTGCCTGGACTGCACTTGATATATCCAGCTACAAATCCCCTCAACCACCTCTCACCAAAATGGTGAGAAGGAGCAATACCCAACACAGGAAAAATTCAGAGACTGTGCCCTCTCCATCAGAACTATTGGATATTGATATAAAAACATTGTCAGAAAGGGAAATCAGGATAACAATGATCCAGGCAATGGCTAGGTTAGAGAAATCCATTAGTTACAACATGGAATCTCTAAGGGCAGAAGTGAAAGCAACCTGGGAAGAGGTTGGGGTACCAGGTGGTGGGTATTATAGAGGACACGGATTGCATGGAGCCCTGGGTGTTGTGCAAAAATAATGAATACTGTTATGCTGAAAATAAATAAAAAATAAATTTTAAAATGCTATCCATGAGATCCAATCTAATCTAAATTCTCTAACAGCTAGGGTAACTGAGACAGAGATTGAATTAGTGATCTAGAGGACAAAATAATAGAGAAAAAAGGATCAGGAGGAGGCATGGAAGAAACAGCTTAGAAACCATGAAAACAGAATTAAGGAAATAAATGACAATATGAAATGTTCCAACGTCAGAATTATTGGAACCCGTGAAGGGGAGGAGAAAGAAAGAAAACTAGAAGATATAGTTGAATAAATTCTCGACAATTTTTCCAATCTGGGTAATGAAACCAGCGTTTGTATCCTAGAGGCAGGAAGAACACCCCCAAGATCAACAAGTCTAGAAAGACGTCCAGACCTTTGATTGTGAAACTGATGAATCATAATTTGAGACAGGAGCTCTTGAAAGCAGCTAGGGGAGTGAGATTCCTTACATACAGAAAAGGTCCATCAGAATAACATCAGACCTGTCCAGAGAAACCTGGCAAGCCAGAAATGACTGGCAAGACATATTCATGGCACTAAATGAGAAGAACATGTAGCCAAGAATACTTTAACCAGCAAGGTTGACATTCAAAATGGATGGAGAGATAAAGAGCTTCCAAGATGAGCAAGGTTTAAAAAAGTATGTGACCACCAAGCCAGCACTACAAGAAACATTATGGAGGGTTCTATAAAAGAAGAAAGAACCCAAGAGTGGCATAGAACAGAAATTACAGAGACAATCTATAGAAACAAGGACTTCATAGGCAAGATGATGTCATTAAAAAGGTGTTGCTCAGTAACTCTCAATGTGAACAGCCTAAACATATCCATAAAATGAAACAAGGTTGCAGATTGGACTAAACGACAGGACCCATCCATATGCTGTCTACAAGAGACACATTTGGAACCTAAAAATACATCCAGACTTAAAGTGAAGGGATGAGACGCATCCTTCTTGCCAATGGACCTCAAAATAAAGCTGGGGTAACGATTATCATATAAGATAAATTAGATTTTAAACTAAAGACTGCAGTCAGAGATAAAGAAGAACACTACATAATTCTTAAAGGGTCTATCCACCAATAAGATCTAACAATTGTAAATATTTATGCCACCAATTTGAGAACAGCCAACTACCTAAGACAACTGTTAATTAAGATAAGGAGTCATACTGATATGAATACATTAATAATAGGGGATCTTAATTCATCACTCTAAGTAATAAACAGATCATCCAAGCAGAAAATCAATAAAGAAACAAGAGCATTGAATGACACATTGGACCAGATGGACCTCATAGATATATACAGAACATTTCACCCTCAAACAGCAGAATACTCATTCTTCTCAAGTGTACTGGATCTTTCTCCAGAATAGACCACATTATGGGTCACAAATCAGGTCTCAACCAATACCAAAAGACCGAGATTATTCCCTGCATATTCTCAGACCACAGTGCTTTGAAACTGGAACTCCACCACAAGAAAAAGATTGGAAGGAATTCAAACACTTAGAAGTTAAAGATCACCCTGCTTAAGAATGTTTGGATCAACCAGGAAATCAAAGAAGAACTTAAACAATACATGGAAATCTAAGAGAATGAAGACATATCAGACAAAACCTATGGGATACAGGAAAGTCAATCCTAAGGGGGGAAATACATAGCCATTCAAGCTTCACTCAAAAATAAAAAAAAAAGGAAAGTAAAAGAAAAAGAAAAAGAAATCCAGAATACACCAGCTCTCTCTACACCTTAGAAACTGGGGAATCAACAACAAATTAAGTCAACCCCAAACACAAGAAGATAAGAGCAGAGATCAATGAGATAGAAACTAGAGACACAGCAGAACACATCAACAAAACTACAAGTTGATTTTTCAAAAGAATCAATAAGATTGATAAACCACTGGCCAAACTAATACAAAAGAAAAGAGAGAGGACCCACATTAATAAAATTATGAATGAAAAGGGAGAGATCACAACCAACACCAAAAAAAAAAAAAAATAGAAACAATCATCAGAAATTGTTATCAATAGTTACATGCTAATAAGTTAAGCAACCTAGACAAAATGGATGCATTCCTGGAAACTATAAACTTTCAAAATTGAATCAGGAAGAAATGGAAAACATGAATAGACCAATATGTAGCAACAAGATTAAAGCAGTGATCAAAAATCTCCCAAAAAGCAAGAACCCAGGACATAACAGATTCCCTGGAGAATTGTACCAAACATTAAAAGAAGAAATAATACCTATTCTCCTGAAGCTGTTTGAAAAAATAGAAACAGAAGGAAAATTTCCATACTCTTTATGAAGACAGCATTACTCGGATCCCCAAACCAGGCAAAGATTCCACCAAAATGGAGAATTTCAGACCAATATCCCTGATGAATATAGATGTCAAGATTCTCAACAATATCCTAGCTAATAGGATCCAACAGTACATTAAAAAGATTATCCACCATGACCAGGTGGGATTTATCCATGGGATGCAAGGGTGGTTCAACATTTGCAATTCAAGCAATGTGATAGAACAAATCAATAAGAGAAAAGAACCACAAAATCCTCTCAATTGATGCAGAAAAAGCATTTGACAGTATACAGCATCTGTTCCTGATTAAAGCCATTCAAAGTATAGGAATAAAGGGAACATTCCTCAACTACATAAAATCTATGAAAAACCCACAGCTAATATCATTCTCAGTGGGGAAAAACTGAAAGTCTTCTCTTTGAGTTCAGGAACATGACAAGAATGTCCACTCTCACCACTGTTGTTCAGTATAGTACTAGAAATCCTAGCAACAGCAATCAGAAAACAAAAAGAAATAAAAGGTATTCAAATTGGCAAAGAAGAAGTGAAACTCCCTCTCTTCACAGATGACAAGATACTTTATATGGAAAACCCAAAATACTTCACCCCCGAACTACTAGTACTAATACAGCAATTCAGTAATCTGGCAGGATACAAAAATAAATGTACAGAAATCACTTGCTTTCTTATACACTAACAGTGAAAATACAGAAAAGGAAATTAGAGAATCGATACCATTTACTATGGCACCAAGAACCATAAGATACCTGAGAATAAACCTAACCAAAGAGGTAAAGGATCTGTACTTGAATAACTACAGAACCCTCATGAAAGAAGTTGAAGAAGACAGAAAAAGATGGAAGAGCATTCCATGCTCAGGGTTCAGAAGAATAAACACTCTAAAAAGTTTATACTTTTATAAAGTATATACTTTTATATATACTTTAAACTAAGCAGTTTATACTGCTTAGAGCCATCTTTACTTTCAATGCCAACGTGATCAAAATTCCACTGGCATTTTTCAAAGAGCTGGAACAATCAATCCTAAAGCTTGTATGGAACCAGAAGAGACGCTGAATTTCCAAGGGAACGTTGAAAAATAAACACAAAACTCAAGGCATCACGTTGCCTGATTTCAAGCTTTACTACAAAGCTGTGATCACCAAGACAGCATGGTACTGGCATAAAAACAGAAACATAGACCAGTGGAATAGAGTAGAGAGCCCAGTTATGGACCCTCAACTTTATAGTCCAATAATCTTCAACAAAGCAGGAAAAAATATCCAGTGGAAACAAGATAGTTTCTTCAATAAATGGTGCTGGAAAAATTGTACAGCAATGTGTAGAAGAATGAAGCTGGACCATTCTCTTAGACCATACAGAAAGATAAAATCAAAATGGATAAAAGACCTCAACATGAGGCAGGAATCTATCAAAATCAGATCAGAGGAGAACATAAGCAGTAACCTCTTTGACATCAGCCACAGGAACTTCTTTCAAGATATGTCTCCAAAGACAAAGGAGACAAAAGCAAGAATGAACTCTGGACTTCATCAAGATCAAAAGCTTCTGCACAGCAAAGGACCCAGTCAACAAAACAAACAGGCAACCCATGGAATGGGAGAAGATAATCGCAAATGACACTACAGACAAAGGGCTGATATCCAAGATCTATAAATAACTCCTCAAACTCAACTCACCCAAAATGGATAATCACATCAAAAGATCAGCAGAAGACATGAACAGATGCTTCTCCAAAGAAGACATACAAATGGCTAACAGACACATGAAAAAATGTTCATCATCATTAGCCATCAGGGAGATTTAAATCAAAACTACACTGAGATACCACCTTACACCAGTCAAAATAGCCAAAGTCAACACTCCAGTAAACAAAAAGTGTTGAAGAAAATGTGGAGAAAGGTGAACCCCCTTACACTGTTGGTGGGAATGCAAGTTGGTGCAACCACTTTGGAAAACAGTGTGGCGATTCCTCAAAAATTAAAAATAGAGCTACCCTATGACCCTGCAATTGTAAGTGAAAAGAAGGACCATCTGTACCCCAATGTTCATAGCAGGAATGGCCACAAATGCCAAACTGTAGAAAGAACCAAGATGCCCTTCAACAGACAAATGGATAAAGAAGATATGGGGCATATACACAATGCAGTATTATGCCTCCATCAGAAAGGATGAATACCAAACTTTTGTATCAGCATGGATGGGACTGGAGATTATGTTGAATGAAATAAGTCAAGCAAAGAGAGTCAATTATCATATGGCTTTGCTTACTTGTTGATCACAAGGAATTACACAGAAGACATTGGGAGATAGAGAGGAGAGTGAGTTGGGGAAAATTGGAGGGGGAGACGAAGCATTTGAAACTGTGGACTCTGAGAAACAAACTGAGGGCTTTGGAGGGGAAAGGGTTGGGTGGTTGGGTAAGCCTGTTTGTGGGTATTAAGGAGATTACATATTGTATAAAGTAATGGGTGTGGTGCATAAACAATGAAATTTGGAACACCCACACACAAAAAAATTTTTAAAAAGTTACATGACTAGAAATCTACAAGCTGCAAGTGGAGATGACAAGAAACCTTATTAGTTTCAGCCTTCCTCTAAGATAAAAAAAAATGCATTTTGCATTTTTAATTCTCAATCAGATGTTAGGTTCAAATTTGTACTACATATGTGGACTGGCAGTTCCCAGAGAAATAAATATAATGTATTTCTGGGATAATAGTGATCTAAGGGAGAAACAGTTGGGAGAACTAGTTGTCAATCTTATCTGGAAATGTTCATCTTCGAGACAGGCCTTGCATTATTTTCATAAATAAAATCAAGTTGAATATGAGCAAATAATTGAAAATTTTAAAATGCACAAAGAAAGATGTCATCATGAGTAAGAGTCAGTATAAATACCAATCATTAAATTTAAAGCCTAAAGAACATGAGCTATTGAAAAGTTTAGATAAAGATAAAAATGTTTAAAATGCTTAAAGATTTATACAGATGGGTATCCAAACAAAACCAGAGCACAGTCAGAATACAAAAGTTGCTAGTGAAACTTTAAAGGGAAGATTTTAAGAAAAGGAAAAATAAACACTGACTGAAGGAATAAGTTACCAGAAAGAATGGTAGACAAAAATACTAGTCAATGTTGTTGCTCTAAACCACAAGTGAGTAAACTGACCCACAGACCAAATCTAATCCACCATTTGGTTCTGTAAATACAGTTTTATTGGATCATAGTCATGCTCATTGTGATGATTAGTTTTATGTGTCAACTGGGTCATGGGATGCTAAGACATTTTATCAACTATAATTATTCATGTGTCTATTCTAATAAGGGTCTTTCTGATGAGATTAATATTTAAACCAGTAGATTGAGTAAAGAAGATCACTCTTCCTAATATGGATGGCCCTCATCTAATCTGTTGAAGGTCTTTCTAGAACAAAAATATGGTCCTCTGAAAAGTAAGATACTCTCCCTGCCTGACTGTCTTCATTCTGGGACATCAGTTTTCCCTACCTTCAGACTCAAACTGAGGTATTGGTTCTTCCTGGGTCCCAAACCTGCAGGACTTTGGACTAGAACTATACCATTGGCTGTCCTATTTCTCACGCCTTTGAACTAATAATAGAACTACACAATTTGGTCTCCTGAGTCTCCACCTTGCCAACTATAGATAAAGGGACCTGTTAATCTCCATAATCCCATTAGCTAATTCTTTATAATCTCTCTCTCTCTCTTTCTCTCTCTCTCTCTCTCTCTTTCTAAGTTCTATTGGTTCTATTTTTATGGGTAACCCTAATTAATATATGCATTCTCTTATGCATTGTCTATAGCTTCTTTTGCATTACCAGAGCAGAGTGATTGAAATAGAATAATTGCAACAGAGTTTGTATGGCTCAAAAACTGAAAATATTTACTATGTGGCCCTTTATAGAAAAAAAGCTTTCTAATTTATGATCTAAATTAACATGGACTACAAAATGATAATGAAATAATGACAATGATAACAATAACAACAACATTAGAGGTAAGAAAATAAGGTAAAACTGATTTGTTTCCAAAAATAATATCTAGATTGGAAGAATTTTTTAAAACTAATATATTTTAAGGTCCTTGTGATAATTCAGTGAAGTTAAGTGATATTGATAAAAATTAGATTTTTTTAAAGATTTTTTAAAATTTATTTATTTATTTATTTGAGAGAGAGACAGTGAGAGAGAGCATGATCGAGGAGAAGGTCAGAGGGAGAAGCAGACTCCCCATGGAGCTGGGAGCCCGATGCGGGACTCAGTCCTGGGACTCCAGGATCATGACCTGAGCCGAAGGCAGTCGTCCAACCAACTGAGCCACCCAGGCATCATGAAAACAAATGGAAAGTCTAACTTAAAAATGATAAAGAGGAAATACCCTGAATTTGTATGGAACTACAAAAGACCTCAGATAGCCAAAGCTATCTGGAAAAATAAAAAAAGGTATAGTAATCAAAACAGTATGGCACTGACACAAAAATAGACATATGGATCAATAGAAAAGAATGGAAAATCTAGAAATAAACCCTAATTATATGGTCAATTAATCTTTGACAAAGATGGAAAGAATATCCAAAGTTAAAAAGACAGCCTCTTCAACAAATGGTGTTGGAAAACTGTACAGCAACATGCAGAGGAACAGGGAAAACTTTCTTACACCATACACATACATAAATTCAAAATGGATTAAAGACCTAAATGTGAGATCTGAATCCATAAAAATCCTAAGAGAGAGCACATGCAGTAAGTTATTTGACATCAGCCATAGCAACATTTTTATAGATATGTTTACTGAGGCAAGAGAAATAAAAACAAAAATTAACTGTTGGGACTACATCAGTATAAGAGGCTTCTGCACAGCAAAGGAAACAACCCAAGAAACTGAAAAGCAGCCTACTGGATGGAAGACGTTATTTGCAAATGATGTATCTGATAAAGGGCTAGTATCCAAAAGATATAAAGAATTTATACAACTCAACACCCAAAAAACAAGTAATTCAATTAAACATGGGCAAAAGGCATGAGCAAACATTTCTCTGAAGAAGACATGCAGATGACCAATAAACACAAGAGAAAATGCTCATCATCACTCATCATGAGAGAAACACACATCAAAACTATAATGAGGTATCCCCTCATACCTGTCTGAATGGATAAAATTAATAACAAAAGAAATAGTAGGTGTTGATGAGTATGTGGAGAATAGGAAAGCCTTGTGAACTTTTAGAATGCAAACTGGTGTATCCACTGTGGAAGAGGGTATGGAAGTTTTCCAAAAAGTTTAAAATAAAAGTAACTTATGATCTCCATATTGCACTATTGGGTATTTACCCAAAGAATACAAGAACACTAATTCAAAGGGATACATGCACCCCAATGCTTATACCAACATTAGTTATAATAGCCAAGATATGGAAGCAGATTAGGTGTCTATTGACTCATGAATGGATAATGAAATTGTGATCTATCTATCTAGTTATATCTGTATCACTATACACATATATAAATGGAATGATATTCAGCCATAAAAAAGAAAGGAATCTTGCCAATTTGCAATTATATGGATGGAGCTAGATAGTGCATTGCTAAGTAAAATAAGTTAGTCAGTGAAAGACAAATAACATGATTTCATTAATATGTAGAATTTAAGAAACAAAACAAACAGCAAAGGGAAAAATGAGACAGAGAGAGAAAGAGAGAGTGAGAGATCATGAAACAGACTCAGTTATAGAGAGCAAACTGGTATAGATATAGATACAGATATAGATAGATCTATACAGATATATGCCACTTCTTCTTTATTCATTCATCAGTTTATGGATATTTGGGCTCTTTCTGTAATATGGCTATTGTTGATATTGTTGATAATGCTGCTATAAAAGCCTAGGTGCATATATCCCTTTGAAGAAATTATTTTTGTGCCCTTTGTGTAAATACCTAGTATTGTAACAGCTGAAATGTAGGGTGATTCTATTTTTTTTTAAAGATTTTATTTATTTATCAGAGAGAGAGAGAGGGGGAGAGAGCGAGCACAGGCAGACAGAGTGGCAGGCAGAGGCAGAGGGAGAAGCAGGCTCCCCGTTGAGCAAGGAGCCCGATGTGGGACTCGATCCCAGGATGCTGGGATCATGACCTGAGCCGAAGGCAGCTACTCAACCAACTGAGCCACCCAGGCGTCCCTAGGGTGATTCTATTTTTAACTTTTTTGAGGAATCTCCGTAATTTTTTCAGAGTGACTGCACCCAGTTTGTATTTCCACCAACACTGTAAGAAGGTTGGTTGTCCTTTCTCCATATCCTTGACAACATCTGTTGTTTCCTGTGCTTTTTATTTTAACACTCTGACAGATGTAAGGTGATATCTTATAGTCTTGATTTGTAATGCCCTGGTAATAAGTGATATTGAACATCTTTTCATGTGTCCATTAGCCATCCAGATGTCTTCTTTGAAAAGAAAATGTCTATTCATGGCTTCTGCTCATTTCTTAAATGGATTATTTGTTTTTGGATGTTGAGCATGGTAAGTTATTTATACATTTTGGATATTAGCTCTTTATCAGATATAGCATTTGCAAATATCTCCCATTCCAGAGGTTGACTTTTGGTTTGGCTATCTCCTTCACTGTGTGGAAGGTTTTTATCTTGATGAAGTTTCAATAATTCATTTTTACTTTTGTATCCCTTGCCTCAGGACACATATCTAGTAAGAAGTTGCTATAGCCAGTGTCAAAGAGGTTACTGTCTCTGTTATCCTCTAGGATTTTTATTATTTCCTGTCTCACACTTAGGTCTTTCATCTAATTTGAATTCATTTTTGTGTGTGGTGTAAGAAGTTGATCCAGTTTTATTCTTCTCCATGTTGTTGTCCAGTTTTCCCAACACTATTGAAAATACGGTCTTTTTTCCATTTGCTATTCTCTCCTGGTTTGTCAAAGATTAGTTGACTATATAGTGTGGTTCCATTTTTGGGTTTTATATTCTGTTACATTGGCCTATATGTCTGTTTTGCTCCAGTACCATATTGTCTTGATCATTACAACTTTGTCATATAACTTGAAATCTAAAACTGTGATGCCTTCAGTTTGCTTTTCTTATTCAAGGTGGGTTTGGTGTTTGGGATCTTTTATGGTTCCACCCAAATTTTAGGATTCTTTATTTCTAGTTCTGTGAAAAATGCTGGTGTTATTTTGATAGGGATTACATTAAATGTGTTGATTGCTTTGGATAATATAGACAGTTTAACAATATTTATTTTTTCAATCCATGAGCATGGATTTTTTTCTATCCCTTTGTATCATCAATTTCTTTCATAAGTGTTCTATAGTTTTTAGCATACACATCTTTTACCTCTTTGTTCAGCTTTATTACTAGCTATATTATGGTTTTTAGTACAATTGTAAATCATATCCATTCACGGATTAATCTTTCTACTGAGTCATTTTTGGTGTATAGAAATGCAACAAATTTCTGTAGGTCAGTTTTGCATCCTGCAACTTTACTGCAACTTCATGTATCAGTTCTAGAATTTTTTTGGTGGAATATTTCAGGTTTTCTACATAGAGAATTATGTCATCTGCAAATAGTGGAAGTTTTAGTTCTTCCTTGCTGATTTGGATGTCTTTTATTTATTTTGTTGTTGTTGTCATATTGGTGAGACCAGGACTTCTAATACTATGTTAAATAATTATGGTGAGAGTGGACATCCCTGTCTTGTTCCTGACTATAGAGGAAAAAGTTTTCAGGTTTACTCCATTGAGGATGATATTAGCTGTGAGTTTTGCAGATATGGCCTTTATGATATTGAAGTTATGTTCTCTCTGTCCCTACTTTATTGAGGTTTTTACGAAGAATGGATACTTTACTTTGTCAAATACCTTTTCTGCATTTACTGAAAGGATCAAATGATTTATATTCTTTCTTTATAATCTGGTGTAATAACTACCTTGATTGATTTATAAATATTGAACCATCCTTGCAACCTAGCAATAAATCCCATTTGATCATGGTGAATGATTCTTTTCATGTACTGTTGCATTCAGTTTGAGAGCACTGTGCTGAGAATTTTTGCCTCCATATTCATCAGGGATATTGGCCTCTAATTTTGTTTTTAGTGAAGTCTTTGGTTTCAGAATCAGAGTACTGCTGGCTTATAGAATGAGTCTGGAAATTTTCCTTCCATTTCTAATTGTTGGAACAGTTTGAGAAGAATAGGTATTAACTCTTCTTAAAATATGCGGTCAAATTTCCCTAAGAAGCCATCTGGGCCAGGACTCTTGTTTATTGGGCGATTTTTTTATTAATTTTTTTTTTAATGTGGTTATCATTCTGTTCCAGTTTTCTATTTCTTCCTGTTTCAGTTTTGGTAGTTTTTGTGTTTCTAGGAATGTATCAATTTCATTCAGATTGTCCAATTTGTTTGCATGCTGTTTTTCATAATCGTGTCTTATAATTGTTTGTATGTCTGTGTTGTTGATTATTATTGCTTATCTCTGTTGCTTGCCTTTATTTATTTTGGTTCTTTTATTTGTTTTTGTCTTTTGGTAAGTCTGGTTTTAGATTTATAAATTGTATAATTTTTTTCAGAGAAGCAGCTCCTTGTTTCATGAATCTGTTTGTGTGTTTGTATGTCATTTATTTTTGATCTAACCTTTATTATTTCCTTTCTTCTCCTGGCTTTAAGCTTCATTTGTTGTTCTTTTTTCTGACTCCTTTAAGTGTAAGGTTAGATAGTTTATTAGAGATGTTTGTTTATTTATTTATTTGTTTATTTATTTATTATATTCAGTTTGTCACCATATAGTACATCATTAGTTTTGGTGAAGTGTTCAACTATTTGTTAGTTATAACACACAGTGCTCATCACAACACATGCCCTCCTTAATATCCTTAACAGAATAAGCATAATTTCTTCTATAAATGTTTGGTAGAATTCCTCTTGGAAGCCACCTGGCCCTGGACTCTCCTTTGAGAGAATGATTTTGATTACTACCTCAATTTCCTTGCTGGTTATTGGTCTGTTCAGATTGTCTATTTCTTCCTGTTTCATTCTTGGTAGTTTATACATTTCCAGGAAGTCATGTGTTTATTCCAAATTACCTGATTTGTTGACATATAGCTGCTGGTACTAGTTGTGGCCTCTCTCCTTTCATTCATGACACTATTAATTTGGGTCCTTTCTCTCTCTCTCTCTCTCTCTCTTTTCTTTTTTGGATAAGTCTGGCAAGAGTTTTATTGATCTTATTAATTATTTCAAAGAACCAGTTTTTACTTTTATTGATGTGTTCTACTGGTTTTTTTGGTTTCCATTTCATTGATTTCTGTTTTAAATTTCATTAATCTTCTTTTCCTGCTTGTTTGGGGTCTTGTTTCTTTTTCTTTATTCAGGTTCTTTAAGTGTAAGATTAACTTCTGCAATTGGAATTTTTCTAAATTTTCTAAAATTTTGAAATTTTTGAAATTTTCTAAATATTATATCTAAATTTGCATGGCTATGTACTTCCCTCTAAGGACCACCTTTGCAGTATCCCCTAGGTTTTGGACTGATGTGTTTTCATTTTTATTGGTTTCAATAACCTGTTTAAGTTCTTTAATTTCCTGGTTGACCCAATCATTCTTTAGCAGGATGCTCTTTAATCTCCATGTGTTTGACTTCCTTCCACATTCCTTCTTGTGTTAAAGTTCATGTTTCAAAGCACTGTGGTATGAAACCACGCAGGGAATAATCTCCATATTTTATTATCAGTTAAGGTGCTATTTGTGACCCAGTATGTGATCTATTCTGGAGAAAGCCATGTGCACTCATGAAGAATGAGTATTCTGTTTTATTTTGTTTTCTTTTTTTTTTTTTTTTGGATGGAATGTTCTGTATGTATCTACTAAGTCCATCTGGTCCAATGTATCCTTCAAAGCTCTTATTTCTTTGTTGATCATAGATGATTTGTCCATTGCTGTGAGTGCAGTATTGAAGTCTTCTACTATTAATGTACTATTATCAATATGTTTCTTTGTTTTGGTTATTATTTGGTTATTTGGTTTTATAATTAGCTGCTCCCATGTTGGGGCATAGATATCTACAATTCTTAGATCTTCTTGCTATATAGAGCCTTTAAATATGATATAGTGTCACTCTACATCTCTTACTACAGTCTTTGGTTTAAAATATAATTTATGTGATATGAAGATTGTTACCCCTGCTTTCTTTTGAGGTCCATTCATGTGGTAAATTGTTATCCATCTCCCCACTTTCGATCTGGAGGTGTCTTTAGTTTCAAAATGAGGGTCTTCTAGACAGCATATGGATGTGCTCTTTTATCCAATCTGAAGCCCTGTGTCATTTCATGGCATTCATGGTGGAAGTAACTATTGAACAATATGAATTTGATGCCAATATATTACCTTTAAAGTCCCTGTTTTTATAGATTGTTTCTGTATTTTCTGGTCTATATTACCCTTGGGGTCTTTTTTTTTTTTTTTCTTTTATAAAAACGTCCTTAATATTTCTTGCAGGGCTGGATTGGTGGACACATATTCTTTCAGCTTATGCCTATCCTGAAAGTTCTTCATCTCTCCGTCCATTCTGAGTGACAATCTTGCTGGGTAAAGTATTCTTAGCTATATATTCTTTTCATTTAGTACCCTGAATATGTTTTTTTAAATATATAATTAATTTATTTATTTTCAGAAAAACAGTATTCATTATTTTTTCACCACACCCAGTGCTCCATGCAATCTGTGCCCTCTATAATACCCACCACCTGGTACCCCAACCTCCCACCCCCCTGCCACTTCAAACCCCTCAGATTTTTTTTCAGAGTCCATAGTCTCTCATGATTCACCTCCCCCTCCAATTTACCCCAACTCACTTCTCCTCTCCAACACCCCTTGTCCTCCATGATATTTGTTATGGTCCACAAATAAGTGAAACCATATGATTATTAACTCTCTTTGCTTGACCTATTTCACTCAGCATAATCTCTTCGAGTCCCGTCCATGTTGCTACAAAAGTTGGGTATTCATCCTTTCTGATGGATGCATAATACTCCATAGTGTATATGGACCACATCTTCCTTATCCATTCATCCATTGAAGGGCATCGTGGTTCTTTCCATAGTTTGGTGACCGTGACCATTGCTGCTATAAACATTGGGGTACAGATGGCCCTTCTTTTCACGACATCTGTATCTTTGGGGTAAATACCCAGGAGTGCAATTGCAGGGTTATAGGGAAGTTCTATTTTTAATTTCTTGAGGAATCTCCACACTGTTCTCCAAAGAGACTGCACCAACTTGCGTTCCCACCAACAGTGTACCCTGAATATGTTTTGCCAGCCCTTTCTGGCCAGCCTGGTCTCTGTCAACAAGTCTGACATTACTCTGATATTTCTCCCTCTGTACATAAGAAAACTCTTTCCCCTAGCTGCTCTCAGGATAACTTCCTTGGCTATAAGATTTGAAAACTTCACTATTATATACCCAGTGTTGGGTCTATTTGTATTGATCTTGGAAGTGGTCCTCTTTGCCTCTTGGACAGTAATGCTTGTTTCCTTCACCCAATTAGGGAAGTTCTCAGCTAGGATTTGCTCAGTATACCTTCTAGTCCTCTCTCTCTATCTTCGTTCCATTGGGGAGCCAAATAATTCTGACACTTGAATGTTTCATGGGGTCATTGATTTCTCTATTTCCATGTGCTACTAGCTGCCTATCCCTATCCTATTTAACTTCCTTCCTTTCTTTCACCTTTTTTTCTAGATCATTAATTCAATCTTCTGTCTCATTTACTCTGGATGTTTGAGTACCCAGTTTAGACTGCATCTTGTTCATAACATTTTTAAGTTTGGCCTGATTAGATATCATTTCTACCCTTAGAGATTCTATATTGTCAGTAATGTTTTTCTCAAGGCTGGCTATTGACTTTATAATTTCTACCCTGAAGTCTATCTCTGATATCTTGCTTATATCCATATCCATTAGATGTGTGGCAGAAGCCATTTTCTCTGTTTTTGTTTGTTTGTTTGTTTGTTTTTGGTAGGGGGAGTTCCTTCTCTTAGTCATTTTGTGGAGGGATGGAACAGAGTCCAAAATATCAATCATGACCCAAATATGATACACCCTAGAAAAATCCAGACAGTCAGAAACCACAACAAAAGAAACAAAGTCAAAAGGGAATACAAAAGTAAAATTTATAAGATTAAAGATTTTTTTAATTAAAAATTAAAGAAAGGTGAGTGAGGGGAAGGGACGGAATAATCTCTCAGTGTGATAAAGTAGGGTGTTTCAGTTTTTTCTGAGTGTATTTTGTTCTGTTTGTTAGATTACACTAATTCCCAAAATTACAGTGAATGTAAAACATATGTATATGAAGGTAATATTGAATATGAAAAAAAATCAATGAAACACATATGTATAAAAAAGTATAGGTGTGAAAAAGTGCGAGTTAAAAAGCTACTATGAAATATAAATTGATATTTTAGACATCTAGTTGAGAAAAAGGTAAAAAGGAAAAAAAAAAACAAAGAAGCATAAGAGAAGGAATAAAAAGAAAAAGTGAGCAGTATCTGAAAAATATACAAGCTGTGAGGTAATGGTTGGAGCTCAGTATACTG
Source organism: Mustela lutreola (assembly GCF_030435805.1). Taxonomy (NCBI): domain Eukaryota; kingdom Metazoa; phylum Chordata; class Mammalia; order Carnivora; family Mustelidae; genus Mustela; species Mustela lutreola. The sequence continues at coordinate 83,039,728 of NC_081308.1, forward strand.
TTTTGCCCTGGTGTTGGGATTTTACAGTCTTCTGGGGACGTAGGGTTGTCGTCCTCTTGTTCTTCTGTGCTGTTTCTCAGGCATCTCTCCTTGGGAAGAGTTGCCTTTTTCCCCTGTTTGGGGCATGGAATCTGTGGAAACTGATACTTTGTTTATTCTCTGGTGGCTTTCTGTGCCTCTTCTGATGGTCAGAACAAAATTGATCACACCTAAACCTCTGGCCCAGAGCAGAGAAATCTCAGTCTGCTCTCTTTAATTAACCCTTCAGGGCAAGCAGTCTCTGTTTCTATGTGCAACGCTGAAAATCTCAGCCCACAGTGACTCTCTCAAAGGTCATCCCAGGGACCTGGGTGTGTCCCTATTTGTGCTTCTAAAACCAGGAATGGCCATGGGCTCCCATGCACACCTTCAGCTCCTGGATCCTGTCTGTGTGCTGCTCTAAAATCCTTTTCTGGCCACTTTGGCTCTGGGGGTTTTTGCTCCATACCCAGCTCAGGATGCTTCTGCGTTTGGGTGTTATATCACTTTCCAGAAGCTAGCTTATGGGGGCTCCCTCCAACTTCTGTTTATTGTTTATCTTCTGTTTATCTTCTGAGAGCTCCCCACAGACTCATGACTCCACTCTTCTTCCTACCTTGCAATAGGCAATGCTTTTATATATATAGATAGATAGATAGATAGATAGATCTAGATATATATTCTTACATCTCTGGCTGATTTTGTGGGTGTTCAGAATGGTTTGGTAGATATCCAGCTAAATTCAGGGAGCCAGTTAAAACAGGGTCCCCTACTCCTCTGCCATCTTGCCTTTTCTCCACTTAGTTGAGATTTTTCTTACTTCTTACAATAGGTCTGTATTGCTATATACTTCCCTCTTATGACCACTTCTGCTGCATCCTAAAGGTTTTGGATCATGGCATTTTCATTACCATTTGTTTCCATGTATATATATTTTTAAATTTCTTCTTAAATTTTCTGGTTGAGCCATCCATTCATTAGTAGGAAGTTCGTTAACCTTCATGTATTTGCGGCCTTTCCAAATTTCTTCTTTTGGTTGACTTCATGTTTCATTGCACTGTATGTGTCCAGGTTGCTCAGAAAATATGCATGGCATGATCTCAGTCTTTTTGTACTTGTTGAGGCCTGATTTGTGATCTAGTATGTGATCTGTTCTGGTAAATATCCCATGTTCACTTGAAAATAATGTGTACTCTATCACTTTATGATAAAATATTCTGAATATATTTGTTAAGTCCATCTAGTACAGTGCGTCACCCAAGGGCATTGTTTCCTTGTTGATTTCATTCTGAGATCAACTGTCCATTGATGTAAGTGGGGTGCTAAAGTCTTCTATCATTTTTGTATTATTATCTAGAAGTTCTTTTATGTTTTTTACTGTTTTATATATTTGGGTTCTTCCATTTGGGGGGCACAGATATTTACAATTGTTAGATCATCTTGTTAGGTAGACTTTTTTATTATGATTAGTGCCCTTCTTCATCACTTGTGGCAATCTTCGATTTATAATCTAATTTGTCTGATGCAAGTGTTGCTACTCTGGCTTTCTTTTCATGCCATTAGCCTGGTAAATGTTACTTCATCCCTTCCTTTTCAATCTGCAGATGTCTTCAGGTCCAAAATGAGTCTCTTTTAGGCAGTATACTGATGAGTCTTTTTTTTTTCCTTTTTTTTTATCCATTTTGACACACTATGCCTTTTGATTAGACAATTTATCCTATTTAAATTCAGAGTAATTATTGGTAGATATAAATTTAGTGCTATTTTATTATTATTTGTCACTGTTTCTGGAGATTTTCTCTGTTCCTTTCAAATTTGTTGCTTTTGATTACCCAAAGGATCCCTTTTAATATTTCTTGCAGGGTGGCTTTAGTAATCACAAGCTTCTTTAATTTTTGTTTGTCTGATAAAATCTTTACCTCTCCTATTCTAAACAATAGCCTTGTTGGGTAGAATATTCTTGGTTGCTGATTTTTCTCTTTCAGCACTTTCAAGATATTCTGCCACTATCTTTTGACCTGTTAATTTTTGGTGGGGAGTTTGCTACTAACCTTATTTGTTTTCCCTTTGTAAATTACAGACTCTTTTTGTCTTGCTGCTTTTAAGATTTTTTTCCTTTAACTTTATATTTTGTTAATTTAACTATATCTTTTTTTTTCAAAGATTTTATTTATTTATTTAACAGACAGAGATCACAAGTAGGCAGAGAGGCAGACAGAGAGGGAGGGGGGAAGCAGGCTCCCTGCTGAGCAGAGAGCCCAATGCAGGGCTTGATCCCAGGACCCTGGGATCATGGCCTGAGCTGACGACAGAGGCTTTAACCCACTGAGCTACCCAGGTGCCCCTGAGTATGATATATCTTGATGTTGTTCTGCTTTTGTTGATTTTGGTGGTAGTTCTCTGTTCCTTCTGTATTTGGAAGTTTGTTTTCTTCCTCAGGTTATGGAAGTTTTAGCTGTAACTTCCTCAAATAAAGTGTGTGCCTCTTTTTCTATCTCTTCTTCTCCTAGGACTCCCATGATAAAATTATCATTGTTTCATGGAGTCACTGAGTTACCCATGTCTACTTTCATGATCCAAGATTTTTCTTTCCCTTTTTTGATCAATTTCATTGTTTTTAATGTTCTATTTTCTATATCACTCATTCATTCCTCAATTTCTCCCATCCTTGTGGTCATTATATTCAGTCAGTTTTGAATCTCATATATTGTGTTTTTCACTTCAGCCTTTTTATTTTTAGCCTTTTAATCTCTGTGATAAGGGTTTCCATAGTGTTTTCTGTGCTCTGAAGTCCAGCTATTATACTTATGATTGTTGCTTTAAATCCTGGATCAGGTATATTACTTATATCTGTTTTGATTAGATCCCTGCCCATGACCTTTTCTTGTTCTTTCTTTTGAGATTAACTCTTCTGTCCTGGCACTTTCTCTAGATCTCTTTTCTGTGTATTAGGAAAACCACTTATGTCTCCTGTTCCTGAAAGTATTGGCTTCATGAATAAAAGTTATGTAATGTCCAGGGCTTAATCCTTCAGGGAATGTCTATCATGTAAATTCTGTTCACTCTGCTGCTGTTTTATGGCTGCTCTATCCCTCAGGTCAGTCTTCTGAAGTATTTCTCCTTCCCTGCAGTGGGAATTGTTTGGACCTTGGCCAGAGTGTGGTGAGTTTTAACTAGGCATGCTCTGATCTGCTTGTGAAAAGAGCCTGATGCCACTTCCACTAGAGCTGAAGCTTCACAGGACTCCCTGGCCAGTAGATGTGGGTCATGAGTATTTGTGCTGATCTTCTGGGCAGGGTCCCATTGCTCTGGTTATCAGGCACACTTTTCCAAGAAAAATGGTATCAGTAGAAGAATCATTTGACTTAATTTGCCACAGTTAGGAAATTGAAAAATGAAAAATGCTGCTCTATTGTCATAAGTATGTATTAAAAACTATGAAAAAGATGATATTTAATGGTATATTATTCAAAGCTTTTCATGTTCTAAGAAAAAGTGAGAGATAAGGATGTCTGCTATTACCATTTCCCATCAACATTATAGTGAAGTCTTCAGCCAAGACAGTCAGATGATCAATAACAAGAAAAAAGAGGAAATAAATGTATGCTATTTGCAGTCAGGAAGATTACACACAGAGAAAATCCAAGAGGATTTATAAATAAATTATTAAAATTAATGCAAGTGTTCATAAAGTTCTGAATATGTAAGATCAATATTCCAATATTAATTATATTATTAATTGCTAGCAGCAAATAGTTATAAAGTGTAATATTTAAAAAAGAGTGTCATTTAAAATAGAAGGTAAATATATAAGTTGCCTAGAAATAAATTCAAAAGATCATCTTTGAAAAAGATCATTTCTACATACTTGCAGAGAAATCCCATATTCATAGTTTCTACCAAAACTAGTAGAAAAAAAGAATAAATACATGAATATATAATTAACAAAAAAGGAACTTATGATCATTAATGATTGAAAACATACTTAACTTTCCTAGTATTCAGGAAAATGCAAAGTGAAGCCTGAGAATACAAAATTACCCATTTATGAAAGTGGCTAAAAACTAAGTCTGTGTATCAAGTGTTATTTAAAGTGTAGAGCATTGACAACACAAACACAACTCCAGTTCATATGGAAAATAATTTGGCATTATGAGATAAATTTGAAGATGAACTTACACTATATTCCAGACATTCCATTCCTCATATATGCTTTAAAGAAATCTTTGTATGTGTATGCAAGGGGACATATATAAAAATGTTCATCGAATATTGTAATAGCAAAACACTGGAGACAGCACTAATGTGTAAATATATAAATAAATTGTGGTATATTAACACAATGGAGTACCATCCTGCAGTGAAAATGAATAATGCAGATCCATATGTGTCAGCATGGTCATATATCCAATACATAATGTTGAACAGACTACAAGTTTAAAGTTATACCATTTATATGAAGTTTTAAAATATTCACAATGCTATCTATTATTTAATATTATGCATATGTAATATATGGTATAAAGACATGAATAGAAATAATATGCACTCAAATCAGAGTAGCAATTTTTGTGAAGTGGAAGGAAAATAATTTGATTGGTAAAGATATGCAGAGTTCATCACTGTATATTGTTTCACTTATTTCTTAAGCTAGATAAGGATGTGTATGTCTATTTTCTTTGTTATGCTTTGCATATTAATACTTTATTATACATTTTAATATGTATAAACTAGTTCTAGATAAGTTAAAGAAAAGACAAAAGCTCTTTGAACTCTTAGAAGATTAATCTTTCTGCATGGAAAAAATAAACACTAATGGAAGTTGCAAAGATGAAGGGATTTTCCTTGTTTCATCTTCCTCTATTCTGGCTTCTATAACAAAAATGCAATAGAGTAGATGGCTTATAATCAAAAGAAATTTATTTCTTATAGTTATGGAGGCTGGAAGTCCAAGATCAGCATGCCAGACATGGTTGGATTTTGGTGAAAATCCTCTTCCAGGTTGCATATGCCAATTTCCCTCTTTATCTTGACATTTTGGATGAGGAGAGGGCTGAGGGATCTCTTTGAAAATGTTTTTATAAGGGGACTGATCCCATTCAAAAGGGCTCTGCCTTCATGACTTAATCACCTCTCAAAGGCCCTATGTCCTAATACAATAATCTTAGGGGTTAAGATTTTAGCATATGATATTGGAGGATACATAAATATTCGAACCATAGCACTTTACCATTTTGCCCGAGTTGATATTAATGAAAATCTCTGGTGCTCATCTTTGAATTTTTTCTGAGTATATTCTCTTTGGTATCATTGCATTTGATGTTTTGATGGTTTTTCATGTTGAGTTTAATTATTTGTAGCAAAAAGCTAATATACTTTTTTCAAAAGTCTGTGATTTGAAGATGTATAAAGACTTGTTTTTGAATAATTAACAGTATGTTTAAAAAAGATAAAAATCCATGATTCTTTGATCAAATATTAGAAACATTTTTAAATAAAATCTGACCCCAAATTATTTTCTCTTGGCTGAGTCATAAAGGTTTTTAAAATATTAATAAACTAAAAATTTATCTTTATATTTAAAAAGGTAGAACAGATCAAAATATGCTACAAACTTTTCTGTTCATTTTACATTCTGAAGTCCACCAAACAAAAACATGTTCAAATTTATATTTTATCATCTCTTTGTTATTCAGCCTGCCTACTAAAATATATCAACAACTTTCTTTTTTTTTGTATTTTTCTAAAGATATTATTTATTTATTTGACAGATGGAGATCACAAGTAGGCAGAGAAGCAGGCAGAGACAGAGGAGGATGAAGGCTCCCTGCTGAGCAGATAGCCCCATGTGGTGCTCGATCCCAGGACTCTGGGATCATGACCTGAGCCAAAGGCAGAGGCTTCAACCCATTGAGCTACCTAGGTGCCCCTATGAATAACTTTCTTAAATATATATGATTCATATGAGAATATTTAATGGAGTATATAATAGACCTGTATGAAATTTTAATATTTATTTATAAAATACTATTTAGGCCAGAAGTTCCCAAATAAGTTTGCTACAAACTGAAAGCTCTTAGTTATTAAAAGGTTTAAAGTTCCAACTAACAAACATATTTCAACATAATAAAGGCTGTATATGAAAAACCCACAGCAGCTAACACCACCCTCAGTGGGGAAAAATTGAGAGCTTTCCCTCTACAGTCAGGAACAAGACAGGGATATCCACTCTCACCACTTTTATTTAACATAGTACCAGAAGTCCTAGCCACAGCAATAAGAAAACAAAACAAAACAAAAGTCATCCAAATCAGCAAGGAGGAAATCAGACTGTCACTATTTGCAGATAACATGACACTATATATAGAAAACCTGAAAAACTTCACCAAAAAATCCCCAAAACCTCTAGAACTGATACACAACTTCAGAAAAGTAACAGGATACAAAATTAATGTACAGAAAACTGTTCTATATACCAGTAATTAAGCAGCAGAAAAATTAAGGAATCAAACCTATTTATAATTGTACCAAAAACAATAAGATACCTAGGAATAAACCCAAGGTTATTAGGTTAAAGAGGTTAAAGACTCGTACTCTGAAAACTATAAAATACTGATGAAAGAAATTGGAGATGACACAAAGAAATGGAAAGACATTCTATGCTAATGGTTTGGAAGAACAGATATGGTTACAATGTCTATACTACCCAAGAAATCTACACTTTCAAAGCAATCCCTATCAAAATAACACCAGATATTTTTATGGAAATAGAACAAACAGTCCCAAAATTTGGAGGGAACCACAAAATAATCCAAATAGCTAAAGCCACATTGAATAAGAAAAACAAATTTGGAGACATCACAATTCCAGTCTTCAAGTTATATGATAAAGTTGTAGTGATCAAAATAGCATGGTACTGGCACAAAAACAGACACATTGATCAATGGAACAGAATAGAAAACTCACAAATGGGCCCACGGCTATATGGTGAATTAATCTTCAATGAAGCAGGAAAGAATATCCAATGATAAAAAGTCTCTTCAACAAGTGGTGTTGGAAAAACTGGACAGCAACATGCAAAAGAGAGAAATTGGACCGTTTTCTTACATCAAACACAAAAAGGACTTAAAATGAATCAAGGATCCAAATGTGAGACTTGAAGCCACAAAAATCCTAGAGAGCACAAGCTGTAACCTCTTTGACATAAGATGTAACAACTTCTCTCTAGATATGTTTCCCAAGGCAAGGGAAACAGAAGCAAAAATAAATTGTAGGGACTTCATCAAAATAAAAAACTGCATAATGAACAAACAACCAATAAAATTAAAAGGCAGCCTTCAGAACAGGAAAAGATATTTGCAAATGACATATTTGATAAATAGTATCCAAAATATATAAAGAACTGATGCAACTTTACATCCAAAAAACAAAGAATCCGTTTAAAAAATGGGCAGAAGACATGAAAAGACATTTCTCCAAGGAAGACATACAGGTGGCCAGTAGATACCTAAAAAGAAGCTCCTCATTACTGATCATCATCAAGGAAATGCAAATCAAAACTACAATGAGATGTCACCTCACAACTGTCAGAATGGATAAAGTCAACAACACAAGAAACAACAGGTGTTTGTTGAGAATGTGGAGAAAAATGGAACCTTCTTGTACTGTTGGTGGGTATGTAAACTTGAATAGTCACTGTGGAAAACAGTACAGAGATTCCCCAAAAGTTAAAAATAGAACTACCCTAGATTCAGCAATTGCACTACTAGGCATTCACCCAAAGAATACAAAAATACTAATTCAAAGGGATACATGCAACTTGATGTTTATAGCAGCATTATCTACAATAGCCAAATATGTAAACAACTCAAATGAATATGAAAACAACTCAAGTGTCTATGGACTGATGAGCAGATAAAGAAGATGTGGAATATATATATATATATATATATATATATATATATATATATATATATGATGTTACATATATATGATGTCCATGAGTAAAGAAAATGCAGAATGTGTGTGTGTGTGTGTGTAGAGAGAGAGAATGTTACTCAGCCATAACAAAGAATGAAATCTTGCCATTTATAACAACATGGTTATAGAGAATATAATGTTAAGTGAAACAAGTCAGACAGAGAAAGAAAAATACCATATTTAATGTGGAATTTATGCTGAGTGAAATAAGTCAAGCAGAGAGTGTCAATTATCATATGATTTCACTTATTTGTGGAGCATAACAAATAGTATGGAGAACAAGGGGAGTTAGAGAGGAGAAGGGACTTGGGGGAAATTGGAAGGGGGGGTGAACCATGAGAGACTATGGACTCTGAAAAACAATCTGAGGGGTTTGAAGCGGCGAGGATATTAGAGAGGGCACAGATTGCATGGAGCACTGGGTGTGGTGCAAAAACAATGAATACTGTTATGCTGAAAATAAATACATAAATAAATATTAAAAAAAAGAAATGAAATGAAACAAAGGAACAGAGAGGAGAAAAGAGAGGGAGAGAGAGAGGCAAATGAAGAAATAGACTTTTAACTACAGAGAGAAAACAAACTGATGGTTACCAGGGGTGAGGTGGGAAGAGGGATCAGTGAAACCAGTCATAGGGATTAAGGAGTGCACTTGTGTTATATGAATATGTTGAACCACTATACTGTATACTTGAAGATAATATTACATTGTATGTTAACAAACTGGAATGTAAATAAAAATTTACAAAAATAATTTGTTTCAAAAAACAAATTTTAATTAAAAAGACTACATGATTATCTGATAATGCGTTTAGAAAGTATCACAGAAGCTATCCTAATAATCAAGTGAAACAATTTTTGTGCAAGCAATATTATTTATATCAGCCCAAGAGTTGAATTAGACTGGGAGAATGGATTGATGAAAACAATTTCAGCATAAATGCAACGAGGTTACCTTGACTTTCTACATAGAGTAGCCATCCAAAACTTATACATAAAAGCCTAGTCCAAATAAAAACACCCTTGGAAACTAAGCTAGACACAACTTTTTGGCAGAAACTTTCGCATAGTACTTTATGACTACATTAAATAAATAGTAACCCACTGGCCTAAAAGACTGAATACATTATTCAAAGTGGAGTAAGCATAGTCAGCTGGTGAGGTCTTTTGTTGTGTCACCTAATCTAAATTACTACAATAAAAGGAAAATACTTTGTTTAAAACTTTTTAAAATTAATTTATTTATTTTCAGCATAACAGTATTCATTATTTTTTGCACCACACCCAGTGCTCCATGCAATCCGTGCCCTCTCCAGTACCCACCACCTGGTTCCCCCAAACTCCCACCACCTGCCCCTTCAAAACCCTCAGATTGTTTTTCAGAGTCCATAGTCTCTCATGGTCCATGAAGTATTTTTAACACAAATACATGGCCTCTGGTGCCACTCAATAGCAACAGTGTTCTAGAGTAAGCCTTCACAGAAAGAAATTTCTCTTTTACTTTTTTATTCAATAAGAGAGAGAAAAAAAAAAAAACAGATATCTAAAATACTTGTCAAGCAGGCAAGGAAGCCAAGCCAACTAAGGGTTAGAGAGAGACAGAATAAACATTTATAAAGCCAGGAGTTCAAACTCCACCTCTCCCTATCTCTGGAAAGCAAGCAAAAATTGCTTAATGTAGTAACAGTTAACAGTGATTATTTTATTAATTGTCAGTTATAAGGGTAGACTGCTCTTACAGATACCTAAAGGAAAACTGAAAATGTGGTACCACCCAATAAATAAAAGATTATACAGGTGCACTTTTATGTCTCTGCTGGAAAGACTTACATACTTTCTCAAAGTATAAGAAAGTCCAAATGAGCTAGAAAGACAATACTTGATTTTTCTGACTTCCTGAAAACAAAGGAATAACAAACTCACAGGCTGTTTTTGGATTTTCCTCAATGATTTATAGCACTGTGGGTGTGAGAAATCCAATTTATTTTCTTCTCAGTTACATACACCTTAAGTCCATTTTCACCTGGCCTTGTCCATCTTCACCAGTCATATCTGATTCAGTTTAATGTGAAAACATGCAGTCATGTGGTAATAAATGGATGCAGTCTCTTCATCCAGATTACATATTAAACCTTCTCAACCTCCATTTATGAATAATTTTGATAATAAAGTTAAAATTATTTCAGGATTTTCCCTCTACAGAATATGGTAGAACTGATCCTACCAGTGAACATGGAATAAAAAGAAATTATAGACTAACTCTTTAAAGACTCTATATACAGTTCTTAGATAATTACTTTTCACTGATAGAAGCAGATCTCTGGTGTTATTTCCTAATGGCTTTTAGGGAGACTGGCAACACAACTGATCTAGAAGGAACAGTACTAATAACCTTAAAAAAAGTGTTAATTTTTTAAAAGATTTTAATATTTATTTATTATTTATTTATATATTTATTTAGAGAGTGAGCAAGGGAGGAGCAGAGAGAGTGAGAGAGAGAGAGAGAAGCTCAAGGAGACTCTGCGCTCAGGACAGAACTCCATGTGGGGCTAGAGCTCCATGACCTAGAGATCATGACCTGAGCAGAAATAAAGTCAGACACTTAATTAATCAAGCCATCTAGGCACCCCAAAATGCTTTTGATAGTGTTACCAGTAAAATTAAAAAACATGAAATAAATAGACTGTCCACCCAATAGATGGTCATGCACTCATGGCAGGACGACCATATTTCATAACTTGAGAAGGCCACATGCAGCAGGTGTATTTGTTCCAGGGATTGCATTTTACATAGACTACAATTCCTTATGAATTGTCCCCTCTGGAGTCCTGCAATTTGGCAGCCCTGGCCATGGGGTCATAATTAAAGAAATATAAAAACAGACACATAGATCAATGGAACAGAATAGAGAGCCCAGAAATAGACCCTCAACTATACAGTCAACTAATCTTCGACAAAGCAGGAAAGAATGTCCAATGGAAAAAAGACAGCCTCTTCAATAAATGGTGCTGGGAAAATTGGACAGCCACATGCAGAAAAATGAAATTGGACTGTTTCCTTATACCACACACGAAAATAGACTCAAAATGGATGAAGGACCTCAAGGTGCGAAAGGAATCCATCAAAAACCTTGAGGAGAACACAGGCAGCAACCTCTTCGACCTCAGCCATAGCAACAGCTTCCTAGGAACATTGCCAAAGGCAAGGGAAGCAAGGGCAAAAATGAACTATTGGGATTTCATCAAGATCAAAATCTTTTGCACAGCAAAGGAAACAGTTAACAAAATCAAAAGACAACTGACAGAATGGAAGAAGATATTTGCAAACGACATATCAGATAAAGGACTAGTGTCCAAAATCTATAAAAAACTTAGCAAACTCAATACCCGAAGAACAAATAATCCAATCAAGAAATGGGCAGAGGACATGAACAGACATTTCTGCAAAGAAGACATCCAGATGGCCAACAGACACATGAAAAAGTGCTCCATATCACTTGGCATCAGGGAAATACAAATCAAAACCACAATGAGATATCACCTCACACCAATCAGAATGGCTAAAATCAACAAGTCAGGAAATGACAGATGCTGGCGAGGATGCGGAGAAAGGGGAACCCTCCTCCACTGTTGGTGGGAATGCATGCTGGTGCAGCCACTCTGGAAAACAGCATGGAGGTTCCTCAAAATGTTGAAAATAGAACTGCCCTATGACCCAGCAATTGCATTATTGGGTATTTACCCTAAAGATACAAACATAGTGATCCAAAGGGGCACGTGCACCCGAATGTTTATAGCAGCAATGTCCACAATAGCCAAACTATGGAAAGAACCTAGATGTCCATCAACAGATGAATGGATCAAGAAGATGTGGTATATATACACAATGGAATACTATGCAGCCATCAAAAGAAATGAAATCTTGCCATTTGCGACAACATGGATGGAACTAGAGCGTATCATGCTTAGCGAAATAAGTCAAGCAGAGAAAGACAACTATCATATGATCTCCCTGATATGAGGAAGTGGTGATGCAACATGGGGGCTTAAGTGGGTAGGAGAAGAATAAATGAAACAAGATGGGATTGTGAGGGAGACAAACCATAAGTGACTCTTAATCTCACAAAACAAACTGAGGGTTCCTGGGGGGAGGGTGGTTGGGAGAAGGGGATGGGATTATGGACATTGGGGAGGGTATGTGCTTTGGTGAGTGCTGTGAAGTGTGTAAACCTGGTGATTCACAGACCTGTACCCCTGGGGATAAAAATATATGTTTATAAAAAATAAAAAAATTAAAAAAAAAAGAAATATAAAAATCAACTTCAGCTTCCCTTGTTGGCCTAGAGTGGTTGCTTAATAGCATTTTACGTTTAAAGCTAATGACCTTGAATGCAGGATAAAAGAGCAAACTGCGTTTGTAAATTATATCCATTGCATGAGTGTGTACTGCTACAATAGCTATGGCACTTCCTCTCCTCTAGAATACTACACTAGTTCAGGGCATGGGAAGCTTTGGAAAATAACCCCCTGACTTCTAACAGTGGAGAGTTCATTAATACTGATGTTTCACTTTCTCTTTCAATCTCAAAGGTTATTAACATCTGTTTTGATGTTTTAATTTGCTATCAAGATCTTTGGTAATCTACACAGGGAGAGTTTGTTCCTATAAATTACATCTGCTAGGCTTGTTAAAATAGTTTGTCTAACGATGTGGATTTTCTTGTTGTTGTTGTTTCCCCGAACTGGTATTTTTTATATGTGGGAGAGATACATATAGATTTCAAACAACTTTCTCCACAAATTAGATATAGTATAACAAGAATAAACTGCTCTTTTTCTATGCTTGCTTACTTCAAAAAGTCTTTTTGATAAGAAAGGTGTTAAGCTTATCTACAAATGTGGAAAACAGGAATAAAATTTGAGGTGTAGAATTCATTAAAAGTAATGAGAGTGTAAACCTGAAGTGAAGTTTCACAACTTTTGATTAGTTTATTCTTCATTTGATAAACTTCCAAGTTATTCTGTTAATGTAAAATAGCAGTGCTCCCAGCACTGATCCATTGTATCCCTCTCCCCAAAGTATTGTGGGCATGCATGTGTACACACCCAAACATAGTTCAACTTCTATTCAGTGCTAGTGTATTACCAAACTTATGTCTATCAATAAATTTCATGCATTGACTATTTAATCTATGACTACTTAGGGGTTAGGATAATATTAGGCCTGAAAGCACACTATTACAGGCTGATCTAAAACAGGGCTTTCATTTAGAAAGACAATTATCATATGATCTCACTAATATGGGGAATATGAGAAATAAGACAGAGGATCATAGAAGAAGGGAGGTTAAAATGAAACAAGAAGAAACCACAGAGGGAGACAAACAATAAGAGACTCTTAATCTCAGGAAACAAACTGAGGGTTTCTGGATGGGAGGGGAGCGTAAGGGATGGGGTCACTGGCTGATGGACATTGGGGAAGGTATGTGCTATGGTGAGTGCTGTGAATTGTGTAAGACTGATGAATCACAGTCCCATACCCCTGAAACAAGTAATACATTATTGTTAATTTAAAAAAACAAGGAAATGAGCTCAATGAGGCTGTATTGTTGTATAAATCTGTACAGCTTTGGGCACAGTGAGAAAGTGGACCAAACTTTTTTCTTTACTTCTAATTTAAAACCCCAGTCCTATGTCTAATTTATATAGCAACAATGCAGAGATTAAATGTAATCTATGAATGGAAGTCCTAGATAGACTCTCATATACATGTTTTACTCTTAATTTTTGCTTCTTTCTTCCTAAATTGCCCTCTACTTCTTCCCAAGGGTATATAGGTAACACATTTAGTGCCTACTTTATGTCACATGCTATTCCAGACACTTTATATACACAAAACCATTTAATCTTCACAACAAGCCTATGAGTCATGGGCAGTTATTTTCATTTTGCAACTGAGAAATTTGAGGCATATAGTTTAAGTCACTTACGCAAGGTCACAAAGATATTAGGTGGTATTCTGATATTTGACCTGAAACACTGTAACTTCTGAGTTCATTCTTTTTTTTTTTTAAAGATTTTTATTTATTTATTTGACAGAAAGAGAACACAAGTAGGCAGAGAGGCAGGCAGAGAGAGAGGAAAGGAAGCAGGCTCCCTGCTGAGCAGAGAGCCTGATGTGGGGCTCGATTTCAGGACCCTGAGATCATGACCTGAGCCAAAGGCAGAGATTTAACCCATTGAGCCACCCTGGTGCCCCTTCTGAGTTCATTTTTAATAAAATTAGTTATCAAGTATATTTCTATAAATTAAATCATTCTACAGATTATTTCCAGATTAAACTATAATTGCAAGAAATAATCTGGCATCGCAGGATATTAGGAAATTTAGCATGAATGTTGGAAGCACATTAAAACTACATTTGAATCACCAGGTTTACACACTTCACAGCACTCACCAGACCTGGGGATAAAAATATATGTATATAAAAAATATATGTTTATAAAAAATAAAAAATTAAAAAAAATAAAATAAAATAAAAAATAAATAAAATAAAATAAAATTAAAAAAAAAAAAAACTACATTTGAAGAAAATTTGATAAAAACATGAAGTGTCAAAATGTAAATGCTGTGACAAAAACTACACTGTTTATGTGAAATGTATTATTTTAGAGCAAATCTATTTCAGGAAAAACAACATCATATTAGTTGCCTTGTTTTATGCAATCAGCATATCCCTAGGATGACAAAATTGTTTCTATTTATAATTGGATACCACGCATAAATTGAATTATTAATAAGAAAATCATCCAAAGCAATTTGTCATGATTATTTGAATGAACCTATGGTAAATTAATCATAAAACAAAGCCTTATCCACTAATATAACAGTTTTGTAAACTCATGTTTTTCATATAACAAGTTGTAGGACACGTGCATATCATAGCTCCTTTTTTTTTAAAGATTTTATTTACTTATTTGACACAGGGAGAGAGAGAGATCCCAAGTAGGCAGAGAGGCAGGCAGAGAGAGAGGGGGAAGCAGGCTCCCCACTGAGCAGAGAGCCCAATGCGGGACTCAATCCCAGGACCCTGGGATCATGACCTGAGCTGAAGGCAGAGGCTTTAACCCACTGAGCCACCCAGGTGCCCCCATAGCTCCTTTTAACTTAGGTATGGCACTCAATTTCTATTGCAAGTAATTTGTCAGCCAGGATATTTAAAACTTGAATTAGATTTACTTTTATATCTTGGAAACAAATAAACAAAAAATCTCATAATTCCACCACCTGTGACACTTACAAAGCATATTAAATGTTCATTGACATAAAACTCAAACAATACAAATGAAATTAAAAAATAGAAGCCTCCCCTCTTTTTAGTTCTGATCTCCTAAGGTTAATACTCTTAAAGTTTCTTGCACATACTTACAAAGATTAAATTAAACATCCATCCCAGTTTAAATGCATATAATGTAATTCTTTTTTATTTATGGGAATGATAGTGTACTCCATAGACTGTAATAAGCTTAGTATAGACTGTAATAAGTATAGACTGTAATAAGCTTTTTTTACCCAATATCTTTTCTCATCCACCATATAGATCTAATTCATCCTTTTTAATGGTTGCCTATTATTCTATGTTCTCTATGTATTTATATATGTTTATATATATATGCCATATACCCTATT
This sequence comes from Mustela lutreola, assembly GCF_030435805.1. Lineage (NCBI taxonomy): Eukaryota > Metazoa > Chordata > Mammalia > Carnivora > Mustelidae > Mustela > Mustela lutreola. Next base: position 83,055,414 of record NC_081308.1, read on the forward strand.
TGTACTTTATATATACACACACACAGTAAATATATATACATATACCATACACTGCTTATAGATCTAGATAATTTATGTGCATGTAGGTACCATAGGTGTGTGTGTGTGTGTGTGTATATATATACACACAAACATATACACTCACAAACAGGAACATGTTCTTTGAGAGTTTCAAGTTTTTAAACATTATAAAAAACGTTACAAAGAAAATTTATGCCCACACATCTTTGCATATTTGGCTAATATTTATTATATATGTGTATATATATGTATATATGTACATACATATATACATATATATATACACACACATATATATACACACACATATATATACACAGAGAGAGAGAGAGAGAGATAACCTATTCATCTTTTTCCTTTTCTGATACAAGAAATTTTTATTTTTAAAAATATTATCTTTATTTTTAAATTTCTATTATTAAATTATGGTTGACAACCAATGTTATATTAGTTTCCAGTGCACAATAATGATTCCACAATTCTATACATTGTGCAATGCTCTCTGCCCTAAGTGTAGTTACCATATGTCACTATACAATGTTATTATATTATTGACTATATTATTGACTATATTAATCTCTGTTACTTATTTATTTTATTAACTGGAAGTTTGTTACAAATCTTGCATTCTCCCCTTAGTTTTTCTTTTGTCTTTTGATTCTATTAATGTTTTCTTTTTCTACATATTTTATTTTATTTATTTTAATTTATTTTAAATATTTTATTTATTCACTTGAGCACAAGCAGGGGGAGAGGAAGAGAGAGAAGCAGACTCCTCACTGAGCTGGGAGCCCAACATGGGTCTCAATCCCAGGACCTGTAGATCATGACCTGAGCTGAAGGCAGATGCTTAACCATCTGAGCCACCCAGGTGCCCCTCTACATAATATTTTAAATTTTTATATGGTAAAATTTATCAATCACCAGTCCCTTTGTTAAAGCTTCAAAATTATAAAGTAGAAGATTATTGATGTTTTGGGTCTAGTAGATTTTTAACTGATCCAATACAGTATAAATGATCTTCTGTATGTATATGTTCCTCCTCTACAGTTTAACTCACTCAAATGAAAACAGCATTGCATCTGCCTTTGTCTTTTCTTCTTTATCTTTCAGACCTGTGAACTGGGGCCCTGATAAGCAATATTGAAACCTGAAGCAAAGAGGAAAATCAGTAATGCTGATTCTATCATTACTTACAATTTTGATATTTTGTTCATTAAAGATTTTAAGTTAATTTTGACCTCTAAAAAATATTGCATTAAAATTGTTTTTCTTCATTGTTGAGGTTTTTTTCTTTTTTTTTTTTTTATTTTTGGTGCCCCTTAAATTTTGTGCTGAGAGTGAACACCCCACTTGCTTTACTTTATCCAAGCCTTACTCTAAACCTTGGATTTCCCAAGAATCAGTAGAGAGCTCTTGTACTACTTTTCTCTGGCTGCACCCACTTCCTTAATAGTCTCATACTTTGACTCTAAATACCACATATACACTGATAGGTCCCAAGTTAATATTTTCACCCAAGACTTCAGTTCTGAACTCCAGGCTCATATTTTCAACTGTCTACTCTACAACTCCATTACATGGAGGTCTAATAGCTATCTTAAACTTTATATGTGTAAAATAAAAAGCAGCTTATTGTGGTATCCGTGACTCCGAGTACTGACACTTGCCATGCTTGTTTTGAACTTTTAAGGAGTCACTGCTTATTTGTGAGACCCATCTTCAATACGTGTGTTATTGGGGGTATAGCTCAGTGGTAGAGCATTTGACTGCAATACGTATGTTACAGCAATAATCATGATGACTTCACCATTTTACCCTTTTCCTTCTTTCCATGTTGACCCAGTTACATTCTTTACCCAGTAAGAATGCTTCCCACATACCACAAGCTCCCCCCCCCCCACCTATAACCCTCAGTAAAGGCACTTGCCTATGAATCCTTGCTCTATTCTCTCCCTGCCTGCCAAGATCAAACTTCGGGCTTTTGAGTGACTTTGCAATGGCTTTATAAGAGTACCATGCCTCTCTCTCTCTAGGACCTGTGAGTATAATAAATTCTTTAATTTCATACATCTCTCCAAGGTAAATATCTGCTGCTGTGTTGGAGTGACCCTCAAAGACCTTGCAAGGGATGCCATTTACTACACAATATGTAAAGCCAATTCTTGAAATCTGCGCCTATCTTCTATTCCATCACTTCTTCCTATCTCTGCATATGGTGCCACTATCTACTTATTTACTTAAATTTAAAAAAAAAAAGGAACTTAACGATCATCCTTAGATTTATTTCTTCATTATTTGCCCAATCCAATCTACCAGTACTAGTCCACACTACCTCTGAAATATATCCTGATTCCATTCACTTTTCTTCATCTCTACCACCATTATCCTAATCTAAACTCTCATATTCTCTTCCTGATTTATTAGAATAGCTGTTGCTTCTACCCTTTTTCTCCCCCACTATATCTCTTTTCTACACAGCAACCATAATGATAGCAATATATAAGTAAGATCATGTTCCCTCTCTGCTCAAAACCCATAATGGTCTTCAATCTCACTCAAAGTAAAATGCCTTTACAGTGACATGCCAGGATCTCCATGACCCACAGTACTCTCAACATCACTTTTAAGTTCATCTCCTACTCTCTCCCTTTTACTCATTCTGCCACTTGGTCTTAATTCTCTTCCATGTAAATATGAAACATACACACGTTGAGGATTTTGTGCCATTCTTTACTTGGAATGTAATATTTCCCTAATATGTGCACAATTCATGCATTTATTTCTGTCAGCTTTAAACTCACATACCACCTTATCGGAGAGATTTATCTATGATCCTCCTGCATAAAACAGAATTATTTCCCTATAACCACCAGCACTCTTTAAATACTTTTCCTTATTTATCCATTTTAGCATTTTTCACCATTGTTATGACCTGTGATGTGTGTGTGTGTGTGTATGTGTGTGTTTGTGTGTGTGTTTTAGTGTTCTAATCCCAGCAATTAAATTCTGAGTCATAGTATGGCTTCAGTAAATATTTCTTCAATGAAGGAAATTAAATCCAAGATTCATACCCCACAATGGCTACTCATTACTTCTTGCTTCCTTCTTAAACTAAAATCTTCTACCTACTTTTCTACCTATCTAGTTTACTTAGAAAAGCATTTTCATCACACTGTGCTTAGATTGACACAATGAGGTATAAACTTCCCAAACTATTCTACTTGCATTGCAAATTTCCTTGATTTCTGCACTAACATTTTAATGTACTATGTTGCTTTCAAGATGTTATTTCCCTTATCTAATGAACAACTTTCGCAAGGGGCAGATTAGTGCAATTGTTAAAGGCATGGTTTTGGACTCAGAATTTTGGATCTACCATATACATAGAGCAAGTTACTGAAGCTCTGAGCTTCAGCCTAACCATCTATAAAATGTCCCCTGGGTGCCTCAGTCAGTTAAGTGTCTGCTTTCAGCTCAGGTCATGATCTCAGCATCCTGGGCTTGAGCCCTACTTTGGGCTTTTGGTTCAGCAGGGAATCTGCTTCTCCTTCTGCCAATCCTCCCCCATCTTGTGTGCTCTCTATCTATCCCTCTCTTGTTCTAACTCTCACAAATAAATAAGTAAAAAATATATATGTATATATATATATTTTTTAATGGCATTAACATACATAATACCTATCTTGTAGGATTCTTTAGAGGACATAATAATTTAAAACAATCAAGTTCATCATCATACCAAGCAATTGTATAGCACGTTACATACAGTTCTAACCACTTTAAATACATTAAAATTTTTGTTCTTATATCACTTTTGTAATATATCTATGGTTCTTAATGATATTTCTTCATTCTTTATTGTTGTGTTTGTAATGGTTGGACATTCTTTGAAATATTTTGCTTTGTACAGCATTTTCTTCCCCTAATTATTAATATAATTTCCTTTGCTATCATTTCATTACTCTGCCTCATAGTGTGAGATACCTCATATTCATGCACTATATATTTAATATGTGTTCACTACTGCTGAAAAATTCACTGTATTAGGCACTACAGAGATAATAACTATATACAATATATGCTGTCAAGAAAATTGTAATGTATAGTGCTGAAAATGTTATCATATATCCAGGTTGGTGGTATTTAAAATTGGAAAGAATATGGAATATATATATATATATATATATATACAATAAAGACATGCATTCACTTAATCAAGCAACATATATTACAAATATATATCCTAAGCTGATATTTTATACTATGCAATACACTATATAAATGAACATTTGTGATTACCCAATACATTCATGTTGAATAAAATAGTATATTAACAGGATGGAATATTATGCCACTGTTAAAACTTAAAACATAGAAATACTTACAGTGAATTAAGCTTTTAAAGTGTATGATTAGATATACCAAATTATTTCAATCATTTAAAATATACTTATAGAGACAAAGATTAGAAAATAAAAATAAGTAAAAATAAGTTGTAATAAGTTGTTATCTTGGATTTTTTTTCCTCAAAATTGACTTTAATATGACTATTTCTACTGATTTTCATTTAAAATGGAAAAAATAGAAAAATAAGTACACTGCCTGGTACCTACCTACTCTTGGTGAATTTATAATTGTCTTAGAGTGACAGCACATACACTAAACAGTTAAATAACTTAATATAATAAGGCAAAAGAGTCACTATTCATTCATTCACTGAATTTCAATTAATATGCATACTATACTATGCACATATACATATACATGTTGTAAGTCTATATTCAATGAACACGGGGTCTTTGGGGAGCAGTCAGTAGATAAATACCTTTTAGGTCTAGGTTTTGGTTTTCTATTGTTTTATTCCAGAATTTCTAGTCGTTCTTTTTTTTTAAAAATTATTATTATTATTATTATTTTGGATCACATGTTCCTCTAATTTGTTATTCCCAGCAAAAACTTCTCTTATTTAATGATGGCTAGAAGGGTTAGACTTAGTAATTAAATGCCAGCAGGCTAACTACATTCCATACTGATTTGCAACAGTGAGACTAATAATTTTTCTGTCAGCTTTTTGTAGGTAGTCTGTTATATTTATTATTTACACAAAAATATTAGCACTTCAATAGTAGTCAAAAGAGACATGAAATTAGTTGAGAGATTGGTAAGGACTCATGCAAATTGGGAATATGTGAATCTATAATTTAGAACAAAATGAGTTTTCAATAAACAGTGATGATCTTCTAAATTAACTCTATTTACTCTCACATGCTGAGTATTATATAAAACACCATATATTAATATTGCAAAGAATTGATTGTCATCTGAATCTCTTCATATTAAAAAACTGGCTTCATAATCTAACCAAATCTAATCTTCATAATCAAACCAAATCTAATCTTCATAATCTAACCAAAATAGTTCGTTGTTTTCATTTCATTTCCCATCAATCCACTTGGTGTTTTTAGTATTCTTAGATTTGAGACAGGTACAAAAATAGCAGAAACACATATTATAATAGCTATTTCTGAATGCCCAAACTCTGTAAGTGTACAAAAAAATAAATGTTTCATAAACTAAAAAATAAAACTTTCCTACTGAGATGACTGAGCATATTTCAAAAAATAAATATGAATTTTTCCATGTTTATCAAAAATTACAGCCTATATAGGCTGTAATTTTTAATCTATATCTATATCTATATCTGTATCTATATCTATATATATCATATTATTACTTGAGACCTTTACAGAAAAGAAGGTTAGTTAAATAGTATTTTGACTTTTCTCTCACTTTTATCCTCATTAGTGGTCTGTGAAACCGTTGCTTTAATGAATGAATTCCAGACAGTCCTTTGAGCTGACTCAAAATGTCACCTTAAGATATTCTCATATCATAACACCTAATTCTTTTTGAAGCTTATAGCAAACACTACTTCTATGAAGATTTTCCTAATATCCATTCTTTTCTTTCCCCTCCTGGAGATAATAATCTTTGTACCAGACGTTGTTCCATGTACAGAATTCTATTTGAACGTCTTTAAATATGCCTTCATTTGTTTATATTGTGTGCCTGTAGACTCTCAGCCTGCTTCTTGAAGACAAGAATAGCATCTCATTGCACTTTGTGTCCTAGTACCTGATACTGAGTATGAGATTTCATAAATCCTAATCTTTATCCCTTTCAGTACCTATATAGCCCTTAAATGTCAAATATGCCTTACATATATCCTTCCACTTTAACACTGAGTTTGGTGATATAATCAGCTTTAGCCAATGAGATGTAAATTGTGTTGCAAAATTAGGCTTCAAAATTGTGTGATTGGGTTTGCTTGTCCTTGGATTCTGCAAGTATTTACTTTTTAATTTAATTAAAATTTAATATTTTTGTGTTCCAAAATGTGTTGTTTATGCACCACACCAAGTGCTCCATGCAATACATGCCCTCCTTAATACCCACCACCAGGCTTACCAACCCCCCACATTTCTCCCCTCCAAAACCCTCAGTTTGTTTCTCAAAATCCACACTCTCATGGTTTGTCTCCCCCTCCAATTTCCCTGAACTCACAAACATGCCCAAGTTAACCTGCTGGAGATTGAAAAACATAGAATCACTCCACTTTTTGTAAGTGAGGCTGTTCTAAGTCACTTAACAATCAGCCAACTCCCACTCATATGAGCAAGTCTAGCTGGAACCAGGAGACTATGTAGCTAACCCAGAAAAATTCAATAGAATTGCTATTCAGCCATTCCAGATTCATACAAATTATTTGCTACTGTTTTTTACAAGTTAGGTGTTGGTGTTGCTACTTAACAATTATTTTGTAACTGAACAGCTGATAGAAAGAGAATAGCACACAGTATATGCTTAATCATTGAGAATATAAGAATGATATTTCTAGATGGCATAGGGAAGGGGTGCATTGGTGGTTTGGTTAAGTGTCTGATATCAGCCCAGGTCATGATCCTAGGGTCCTGAAATCAAGCCTTGTGTGTCTGACTCCCTGTTAATCAGGGAATCTGCTTCTTTCTTCCTCTGTTGCTCCTCCTGCCTATGCTCACTCTGTGTGTGTCAAGGAAAGGAAAGAAAGAAAAGATAAAAAAGAGAAAGCAAAAGCAAAAGACATGTTTGTCATCTCAAATCACATGATTAAAATACCCTAATTATAGCTTCATCTATACTAAAATAGTCTAGATATGAATAAGGAAACTGTTCTTTACTCAAAGTCTAAGAAAAATGAAGCTGACATTAAGTGAGTGCCTACTTTGCCCCAGGCATCACAAATTATCCCATTTAATCCTCATGCCAACTCAGGAGGTAGGAATTTTCTTCATTTTAGAATAAGAAAAATGAGATTTAATCAAGTAACTTGTCCAAGGTTATATGATTAGAAAGCTGTAAATTTAATGAAAGAAGGCTCATTGTGGAAAATGTATTTATTAGATGGGGGAATAAGGCATATAAAGAATGGATATAGAAAGTCTAATACCAGCTGAGGACTATACAAGCGTTTATTGAACACCTACCATATGTTAAATACTTTGCTAGGTACTGAAATATAATTAGCATTAAAGAATGATATTATTTAAATATATAATGAAACAAAATAAAAATGCATGCTGTAAAGGCTAGAGCAACCACTAAATTTTACTTTATTTATTTTTAAAGATTTATTTATTTGAGAGAGAGAGAGAGAGCAAACAGGAGAAGGGGCAGAGGGAGAGAATCTCAAGCAGGCTCCCACTGAGCATGAAGACCATGCAGGCCTAAGTCTCATTACCATGAGATCATGACCAGCTGAAACCAAGAGTCAGATGTTCAACCAACTGAGGCACATAGGCATCCCAGCAACCACTACATTTTAAGCCAAAGAGGTATAACTAATAAGAAAACAGGGTAGATAAAACAATTAATTTTTAAAATCTCTAATTATTCAAGAGAACATAATAGAGAAAAAAAAAAAAAAAACAAAGAACAGGCAGAACAAACAGAAAATAAATAGCAAGATGATAGATGTAAACCCAACCATGGTGGACCTGGCAGTGGAGCCAGAAAGCAGGTTGCAGTCAGCAAGCCCAGGAAGGGACTCTCAGTTTTATTGCCATAAACTGCAGCTGGGCAGTCTATAATTTCCTTGTTCTTGAGCAGCCTGAAAAAGTCTGGAACCTGCACCAGACTGGGAAAAAACTCACAGGGTGGTAGTGACCCAGAAAGGACATTAGAGCAATACACAAACATAATCCAGGAGCTTCCAGTGTACTCAAGAGCCTGTGGCCACTTGCAGTTTTGGAATCACAAAGGGCAGTGGCACTCCTGGGCCCCTGAGACCACCTCTGAGAGAGTTGCTATGGGAATGCACCTTGGAAGGCTGTGGTTTTTTTAGATACATACAGAAGTGGAGGCTGTTTCTCCTGGATGGTTTATTAAAGACAGCAGAATGTAAATTTTCTGTTCTGGGCCAGAGATTTGCTACAGCCATTTTTGCTCTGACCCTCAGAAGAGGCCCAGAAAGACACCAGGGAATCAAAGCCACACAGAGGAGCAATTTCCATTGGGCCCACCTTCCTGAAAGGGCATGGAGCAACTCTGCCCAGGCTGGGTGACCAGAAAAACAGCACAGTAGGCACCCCCAACAGAAGACAGTCCAACAGGTGGCACACAAAACAGATACTCATGTCAAAAAATGGACAGAAAACATGAACCGACACTTCTTCAATGAAGACATACAAATAGCTATCAGACACATGAAAAAATGTACATCATCTCTAGCCATCAGGGAGATTCAAATCAAAACCACATTGAGATACCACCTTACACAAGTTAAAATGGACAAAATTAACAAGACAGTAAACAACGTGTGTTGGAGAGGATGTGGAGAAAGGGGAGCCCTCTTCCACTGTTGGTGGGAATGCAAGTTGGTGAAGCCTCTTTGGAGAACAGTGTGGAGATTACTCATGAAATTAAAAATAGAGCTTCCCTATGACCTGCCATTGCACTACTGGGTATTTACCCCAAAGATACAGATGTAGTGAAAAGAAGTGCCATCTGTACCCAATGTTCAGAGCAGCAATGGCCACAGTCGCCAAACTGTGGAAAGAACGAAGATGCCCTTCAATGGACGAATGGATAAGGAAGATGTGGTCCATATACACTATGGAGTATTATGCCTTCATCAGAAAGGATGAATACCCAACTTTTGCATCAACATGGACAGGACTGGAAGAGATTATGCTGAGTGAACTAAGTCAAGCAGAGAGAGTCAATCATCATATGGTTTCACTTATTTGTGGAGCATAACAAATAACACAGAGGACATGGGGAGATGGAGAGAAGGGAGTTGGGGGAAATTGGAGGGGGAGACAAACCGTGGGAGACTATGGACTCTGAAAAACAATTTGAGGGTTTTGAAGGGGCGGGGGATGGGAGGTTAGGTGAGTTTGGTGGTGGGTATTATGGAGGGCACATATTGCATGGAGCACTGGATGTGATGAATAAACAATGAATTCTGGTACACTGAAAAGAAATTTAAATAAAAGAAAAAGAAAAAAAAAAGTACAGGTGGAAGACATACTTATGGATTCCACAAGATTGTAAAATCACAATACCATGGGAAAATAGTATACTGAGCTCCATGTGTTGCCTTGGAACTTGTTTATCTTTCAGATAAAATTCTACTTTTTTTTAATGTTTTTTTTTTCTTTCTACCTTTTTCTCATTTCACCTAGATGTTCATTATATCAACTTCTATTTCATAGTCACTTTTTAACTTGTATTTTTTCACACCTATAGTTTCTATAGCTTTATGCTCCATTTTGTTCTCTTTTCATTCTATTCAATTATATCTATATCTGTATCTATACTTATAGATCTATATCTATCTATAGATATCTATATCTGTATCTATACTTATAGATCTATATCTATCTATAGATATCTTTATCTATATCTAAAACTCTATATCTATATCTATATATAAGTTTTACTTCCATTGAAATTTTGAGATGTGGTGTTTTCTAACACACAGATGAAAATTCACCCAGGGACAGCTAGGACAACTGGAATACCCTGCTTTGTTCACACTGAGAGATTATAGTTCTCCTCCCTCTCCCACTTTTATAATTTTTTTTTTTTAAATTTTATTCTTGTGTTTCATTTTGGCTTTATTTTTCAGTGGTGGATTTTGAGCACTCTGGATTTCGCTAAGGTGCATCTTGTTTGTGTTGTGGCTGATATTTTGGACTCTGTTCATTCCCTTAACTATTCCTCCACAGAATGACTAGGAGGGGGAACTCTCAAAAAAAGAAAAAAAGAAAGAAAAGAAAAGAACCAGTGACAATGGCCTCTGCCATAAAACTAATGGATATGGATATAAGAACGATGTTAGAGATAGAATTCAGGATAGCAATCAGGAAGTCAATATCTAAGCTTGAAAAAAGCACTAGTGACAGTATAGAATCTCTAAGGGCAAAAATGAGATCTAATCAGGCCAAAATTAAAACTGCTATGGATGAGATGCAGTCTAAACTGGATACTCTAACAGCCAGGGTAAATAAGGTAGAAAAATGAATCAGTGATCTAGAAGCCAAGCTGATAGAAAGGAAGGAATCTGAACATAGGGATAGGCACCTAGTAGCCCAGGAAAATAGACTTAGAGAGATCAATGACACCATGAAACTGTCCAATGTCAGGATTACTGGGATCTGCGAGGGGGATGGAGAGAGAGAGAGGACTAAAAGGTATATTTGAGAAAACCCTAACTGAGAACTTCCCTAATCTGGGGAAGGAAACAAGCATTTTTTCCCAAGAGACAGAGAAGACCACTCCCAAGATCAATAAAAATAGATCTACTCCCCAATATGTAACAGTAAAGCTTGTAAAACTTACAACCAAAGAAACTATCCTGAGAGTAGTAGCTAGGGAGACAGTATTCCTTAACTATGGAGGGGGAAACATTAGAATAACATCAGATCTATCCACAGAAACCTGGAAAGCCAGAAAGGGATAGGAAGACACACTCAGGGTAATAAATAAGAAGAATGTACTGCCAAAAATACTTCGTGCAACAAGGCTGCCATTCAGAAAGGATGGAGAAATAAAGAACTTCTAGGACAGACAGAAACTGAAAGAATATGTGGTTACCAAGCCATGCCTGAAAGAAATATTAAGGGGGATTCTGTAAGCAAAAAGAGATGCAAAGAGTCACAAAGACCGGGGGCAGGGGGAAAGAAAAGAAAAGAAAACCTATAGAAACAGGGACTTTAAAGGCAATATAATGTCTCTAAATCCATATCTTTCAATAGTTACTCTGAATGGAAATGGGTTAAATGCTTCCACCAAAATATGCAGGATTTCAGATAGGATTTAAAAAAAAATGAGAACCCATAAATAAGCTGTAGACAGGGCAATCCTCATATCAGACAAATTAGAATTTAAAACAAAGACTGTAGTAAGAGATGTAGAGAGACACTATATCTTACTCTAAGGGCCTATCCAACAAGAAAATCTAACAATTGTAAATATATATGCCCCCAATATGAGGTAGTCAACTACATAAACCAACAACCAAAATAAGAAATCATATTGATAATAATAAATTAATAGTATTTTCAACACTCACCTCACAGCAATAGCCAGATCATTTTAGCAGAAGATCAACAAACATCAGCTTTGAAGGACACATTGTACCAGACAGACTTCATAGATATATATAGAACATTCCATCCTAACACACAAAATACACATCTAGAGTGTACATGGAACTTTCTCCAGAACAGACCACATACTGGGTCACAAATCAAGTCTCAACCAATACCAAAAGACTAAGATTATTACTTGCATATTTTCAGACCACAATGTTGTGAAATTGGAACTCTACCACAAGAAGAAATTTGGAAGAAATTCAAACACTTGGAGATTAAAGAACATCCTGCTAAAGAATCTGTGGGTCACTCAGGAAACAAAAGAAGAACTTAAACAATTCCTTGAAACTAATGAGAAAAAAGACACATCAGTCTAGAACGTATGAGATACTGCACAGGTTGTCCTTAGGGGGAAGTACATAGTCACCCAAGCCTCTTTCAAAAAAAAGTAGAAAAATCCCAAATACACAAGCTAACTTTACACCTAAAAGCCCTGGAGAAAAAATAGTGAATAGAGATTAAACCAAGCAAGCAAAGAGAAATAATAAAGTTTAGAGCAGAAATCTATGAAATAAAAACCAGCAAAATAGTAGAACAGATCAATGAGACTAGAAGCTTGTTCTTTGAAAGAATTGATAAGGTCAATAAACTTCTGGCCAGACTTATCCAAAAGAAAAGAGAAAGGACCCAAATTAATAGTCATGAATGAAAGGGGAGAGATCATGTTTAACACCAAGAAAATAGGAACAATTATTAGAAATTATCACTGGGTCCCCTGGGTGGCTCAGTAGGTTAAGCCTCTGCCTTCAGCTCAGGTTATGGTCTCAGGGTCCTGGGACTGAGCCCTGCATCAGGCTCTCTGCTCAGCAGGGAGCCTGCTTCCTCTCCTCTCTGTCTGCATCTCTGCCTACTTGCAATTTCTATCCATCAAATAAATAAAATCTAAAAGAAAAAAAAAAGAAATTATTACCAACAACTATATGCCAACAAATTAAACAATCTGGAAGAAATGGATGTCCTCCTGGAAAGTTACAAATGGCCAACACTGAAATAGGAAGAAATATATGATCTGAACAGAACAATAAACATTAACGGAATTGAAGTAGTAATCAAAAACCTCCCAAAAAACAAGATTCCAGAGCCAGATGGTTTCCCAGGAGAATTCTACCAAACATTAAGAAGAAATCATACCTATTTCTCTAAAACTGTTTCAAAAATTAAAAACAGAGGGAAAACTTCCAAAATTGTTCTATGAGACCATCATTATCCTGACCTCAAAATCAGGCAATGATGTCATCAAAAAAGGGGATTACAGACCAATATCCCTGATGAATATGGATGCCAAAATATCAGCCAATAGGATCCAACAGTACATTAAAATGATTATTCACCATGATCAGGTGGGATTTATTTCTGGGATGCAAGTGTGGTTCAAAATTCAGAAATCAACCAATGTGTTAAATTACATTAATTTAAAAAAAAGACAAGAAGCACATAATCCTCTCAATTGATACAGAAAAAAAAATTGACAAAATACAGCATCCTTTCCTGATTAAAACTCTTACAAGTATAGGGATAGAGGGAACATATATCAATATCATAAAAGTCGTCTATGAAAAGCCCACAGAGAATATCATTCTCAATGGGGAAAACTGAGACCTTTTCCCTTAAGGTCAGGAACAAGACAAGGATGTCCACTATCACCATTATAGTTCAACATAGTACTAGAAGTCCTAGCCTCAGCAATCAGACGACAAAAGGAAATAAAAGGCATTTAATTTGCAAAAAAGAAGTCAAACACTTTCTTCAGAGATCAAATGATAGTTTATGTGGAATACTGAAAAGACTTGAACCCCATATTATTAGAACACATATAGCAATTCAGCAATGTGGTAGGATATAAAATCAATGCATAGAAATCAGTTGCATTTCTATACACTAACAACATGACTGAAGAAAGAGAAGTTAAAGAATTGATTCCATTCACAATTAATGGTGTACTGTATGTTGGGTAATTTAACATAATATTAAAAAGGGGATTTGCACTGTAAAAAAAGAGTCTTAAATCATTTATGTTCTTGTTACTATTGTTGTATTTGGAACTATTTTTATTTTAAATTTTCACTGTGGAACTAAAGAAAGTAGTATAACTCTACTTTCAAATGGATAGTAATTCACTGCTATTTCTCCCCAGGAAAAGTCAAATGGTGAAAATTTTTCTCCATCCCTGAAACAAAATGAAAACAACAAAATAAAAATTTTTAATCCCTTTAAATCTCTTTAAATGCTTAACATATGAAAAATGATGGGCAAAATGGCATCTCTATGTATTTTTAAGAAATGTAAATATAATGTAAGAAAAGGAAAAAAGATTCATCAAGGAGATATAAAGCCTTAAATATCCATGCTTCTAATAATGGGATTGAAAACATACATGCAGGGCACCTGGGTGGCTCAGCTGGTTGAGTGACTGCCTTTGGCTCAGGTCATGATCCCGGACTTCCGGGATCAAGTCCCGCATCAGGCTCCCAGCTCCTTGGGGAGTCTGCTTCTCCCTCTGACCTTCTCCTCTCTCATGCTCTCTCTGACACATTCTCTCTCAAATAAATAAATAAAATCGTAAAAAATACATACAAAAAAGTGATAAAAATGAATGGAGAATAGGAGAATAAAAATAAAAATGAATGGAGAATATAATTGTGGATCCACAATTATAGCTGGAGAGTTCAATATTCCTATCTTAGAAGTTGAGGTAAAATGACAAGTGAACCAAAAATAGACAACAATGAAAATTGATGTCTTTTCCTTTTGGACCCTGATTTATTCTATCTTTCTTGACTTCCTCATGCAGTCAATTACTCAAAGTTAAAAAGGCAGGTTTAGCATATTGGCAAGGAATGCTATTTTTTTTAAATTTACTACTATTTAGTATTATTGCCTACCAGATGTTGACTAAATACCACAAGCACAAGCATATTCTCTTCAAAGGCTAACATAGTTAATATCAAAAATTGTACCTTCAGAAAACCTGTTTTTACTTTTTTCTATTTTATTGATTTTTCATTATAAATAATAACATCTGTATATGTGTGGCTTTTTTCTTAGGAGGGTATTACCTGATTAAAGCACATTATTTTAAAGGGTAAATAGCATTGACATTGTTTTGCTAAATAGGTCTAAATTTATGTTAACTGTTGAAAAAAATATCTATGCTAAAACTATTACCTACTGACCAAATTCAGTCCACTATTTTTTAAAATAAATTTATATTTGAACACAGCCATATTCATTTGTTTATGTGTTGTCTATGGTTGCTTTCACACTACAGTGACACATTTGAAGAGTTTCAACAGAGAACATACCACCAGGAAAGCCAAAATATTTATTACCTGGCACTTTACAGGAAAAAATTGCCTGTTTTTGATATGGGCTGTGAAAGTTTAATCAAGACCTTGATAATAAAATGCCCAAAAAAGAATATTATATCTATAAATTTAAAAATTTATGTAGAAAACCTTTGTATCAAGTACACATGAATATGAAATTCTTATTTTTATTCATTATTAGTTTTCATTCACAAGTACATGAACACAGACACATGCGTATACATATGCATACACTACTCTTACAAAGAAAATTTATGGTTAGCATATCAGATTAACAACGTTCAGTGATCATCTCATGAAAATAAGAGGTACACTTTAAAACTGTTTAAAAGTAGTAGGGGATAGTTAATACATACAATTTTGCTGATCAGATACTCAGTCTTAGATCCTAAACTTTTTCTTTTACTAAAGTTTGAGAGTCTATTGTCCATCTTGATTGGCATCCCCAGCTTGATCAACTGATATCCAGATAAAACTAGATACCTGAAAAAGTAGGACCATACTTTATCTCAGGATGAGAGTCATTTAATCAACACATATGTATGGAGACAGTTCAGTAAGATCACATGCATTATTGTCTAGAAGTTCAAAAAAAAAAAAGTCTCATCCAACCTATATAAAAGTTCTGCTCTTATGAAAATGAAGACCTCAGCTATACTCTGAAATTCCCTAGAACCACATTGATCATAAGTGAGAAAGTTATCAATCCTGGGAGCCTTCAGTCAGTATCAACAGGTAAATAAAATCTACAGACATCTCTCTTATTTGTGTTCCATTCAAACTATCTAGCAAAGCCCCTCTCCTCTTTCCCATCTCAGATATCAGTCCCAAATAACTGATATTTCAGGAAAATTATTATGCTTTAATGACAAAATGGATACTTTAAAGGATCATTCTACTATTATCATTCCACATAATCATTGCTTCTATATAACTCATTTGTAAATTAAAAGGGAATTTGAGTTTGTGTGATTTATCAAACCTAGATTATATTCAGAGCCTTAGCTTTAAGAGACAGGGAAATGTAGTTCACAGATTCCATTCTCTGTAGCTAAAATAGGATTAAAATAGATGCTGAACAAGCCAACTCATGAAATTAAAAGGAAAAAAAAAAAGAGGAACACAACTGTTTTCTTTCACAGATCATATGTTGTCAATACCAAAAACCTCAGGGAAGCAACTAAAAATCTAGTAATACATCTGTAACCATTCACAAATAGATTGATAAAATATATAAACAATACTAAACAAATTCATAAAGGTAATAAAGGGATCATATTCACAAATGCAAAAAAGTTTTCAATATCAAGGAATAAAACACAATATATATATATATATGGTCCTATGGAAATAAGAGTAGGTGTGGTGAAGAACTGGACAGACAGAGCAGTCATGGATGCTGCTCGCTCATAATCATACTCCAGTACAACGTACTGATTGTATAAATTTCTTATTATTTCACTTAGTGTTTTTTTTTTTTTTTTATTTTTTATAAACATATATTTTTTATATACATATATTTTTATCCCCAGGTCTGTGAATCACCAGGTTTACACACTTCACAGCACTCACCAAATCACATACCCTCCCCAATGTCCATAATCCCACCCCCTTCTCCCCAACCCCCTCCCCCCGGCAACCCTCAGTTTGTTTTGTGAGATTAAGAGTCAC
Organism: Mustela lutreola; assembly: GCF_030435805.1. Taxonomy (NCBI): domain Eukaryota; kingdom Metazoa; phylum Chordata; class Mammalia; order Carnivora; family Mustelidae; genus Mustela; species Mustela lutreola. The sequence continues at coordinate 83,072,131 of NC_081308.1, forward strand.
TTATGGTTTGTCTCCTAAGAAAGCCTATGGGGGGGGTGCCTTGCATTTCCAGTTGTTCACATTGCAAACTTTAGGGTGTGCAACCCCTAACAAAAATTATCATATATAAAGATATAGTCATTATTCCACTTATACTTTACTTTTTTAATTTTTAATTTTTTTTTATTGAAATTGCAGTTAGTTACCATACAGTGTAATGTTAGGTACAGATATACACTACAGTGATTCCACACTTCCATACATCACCCAGTACTCATTAACACAAGTGCTCTCCTTAACGCCCATTTCCTATTTAGCCCATGTCCCATCCACCTCCCTCCTGGTAACCACCAGTTTGTTCCTATGGTTAAGAGTCTGTTTATAAGTTTGCCTCTCTCTCTTTTATTTTTTCCCTTTTACTTGTTTGTTTTCTTAATTTCCACATATGAGGGAAATAGTGCAGGAATTGTTTTTCTCTGACTGACTTATTTCACCTAGAATTATACACTTTAGCTTCATCCATGTCATTGCAAATGATAAGATTTCATCTTTTTTTATGGCCAAGTAATTTATATATATATATATATATATATATATATATATATATATATATATATATATATATTTGAATTTGAATTAGTGTTTTTATGTTTTGGGAATAAATACCCAGAAATGTGATTATTGGATAGTAGGGTAGTTTTATTTTTAACTTTTTAAGGAACTTCTATGCTGTTTTCCACAGTGGCTGCACCAGTTTGCACTCCTACCAACAGTGCAAGAGGCTTCCTCTTTTCTCACATCCTCACCAACACATGTTTTTGTGTTGTTGATTTTATTCATTCAGGCATGTGTGAGGTGATATCTCATTGTAGTTTTGACTTGCATTTCCTTGATAGTAAGTGATGTTGAGCATCTTTTCATGTGTCTCTTGGCCATCTGTATACCTTTCTTTAGGAAAATGTCCATTCATGTCTCCTGCCCATTTCTAAAATGGATTATTTGCTTTTTGGGTGTTGAATTTTGTAAGTTCTTTGTGTATTTTGGATACTAACCCCCAATAAAATATGTCATTTGCAAATATCTTCTCTCATTCCAAAGGTTGTCTTTTAGTTCTGTTGATTATTTCCTTTGCTGTGCAGAAGTTTTGTTTTTTTGTTTTTGTTGTTTTGTTTTTGTTTTTTGTTTTTTGTTTGTTTGTGTTTTTTTTTTAATCTTGACAAAGTCCCGATAGTTTATTTTGTTTCCCTTCCCTCAATAGACACATCTAGAAAGAAGATTTTATGGCCAATGTAAAAGAAATTACTGCTTATGTTCCCTTCTATGACTTTCTCACATTTCATTCATTAATCCATTTTCAATTTAGTTTTGTGTATGGTATAAGAAAGTGGTCCACATACAATCCTTTGAATATCGCTGTCTTGTTTTCCCATCATTTTATGAAGACGTTGTCTTTTTTCCCATTGTATATTTTTCTTGCTTTGTCAAAGATTAATTGACCATATATTTGTGAGTTCATTTCTGGGTATCCTATTCTGGTCCATTGATCTTCGTGTTGATTGTTGTACCAGTACCATACTGTTTTGAATACTAGAACTTTGTAATATAATTTGGAGCCCAAAATTATGATGCCTGCAGTTTGTTTTTCTTCAGCTTTTCTTTGACTATTCAGGGCCCTTTGTGGTACCATACAAATTTTAGGATTGTTTGTTCTAGCTCTGTGAAAAATGCTGGTGGTATTTTGATAGGCATTACATTAAATCTGTATAATGCTTTGCATAGTATAGATGACTTAACAATATTTGGTTCTTCCAACCAATGAACATGGAATGGTTTTCCATTTTGTCGTGTTATTTTTCATTTCATTCATTGGTGTTTATAGTTTTCAAGGGACTCATCTTTCCCATCTTTGGTTTGGTTTATTCCTAGGTATCTTATTGTTTTTGGTTGCAATTTTAAATGGGATCAATTCCTTAATTTCTGTTTCTGCTGCTTCGTTATTGGTGCATAGAAATGCAACATATTTTTTGTATCCTATGACTCTACTGAATTTGTGTATCAGTTCTGTCAATTTTTTTAATCAGTTCTGTCATTTCTTTTTAAGAAAGAGAGAGGGTAGGAAGAAACAGAGAGACAATCTTAAGCAGGCCACATGCCCAGCACAAAGTCCAGTGTGGGGCTCAATTTCACAACCCTGAGATCATGACCTACATTGAAATCAAGAGTCAGACACTTAATCAACTGAGCCACCCAGGTACACCCAGTTTTTTCAATTTTTTGATGGAGTCATTGGGTTTTCTCTATAGAATATCATCTCATTGGTAAATAGTGAATGTGTGACTTCTTCCTTGCCAATTGGATACATTTTATTTCCTTTTGTTGTCTGATTTCTGTGGCTAGGACTTCCATAACTATGCTGAATAAAAGTGGTAATGGTAGACATTCTTGTCTTGTTCCTGACCTTAGGGTAAAAGCTCTCACTTTTTTCCCATTGAAGATGATCTTAGCTGTGGTTTTTTCACAGATGGCCTTAATACGTTCCCTCTAAACCTACTTTGTTGAAGGTTTTTATCATGAATGGATGTTGTATTTTGTCACGTGCTTTTTTCTGCATTTATTGATATGATCCCATGGTTCTTATTCTTTCTTTTATTAATGTGGTGTATTACATTGCTTATTTTGCAAATATTGATCTACCCTTAAAATCCAATAATAAATCTCACTTTATCATCATGAATGATTTTTTAACATATTGTTAGATTTTGTTTGGAGTATTTTATTGAGAATTTTTATATCTATGTTAAACAGGGATATTGGTATGTAGCTCATTTTTTTGTGTTTTTTTTGTTTTGTTTTGTTTTGTTTTTTGCTTGTGTCTTTATTTGGTATTGAAATCAAAGTAATCTGGCTTCATAAATTGAACTTGGAAGTTTTCATTCCTTTTCTACTTTTTGGAATACTTTGAGAAGAATAGCTATCAAACTCTTCTTTAAATGTTTGGTAGGATTTGCTTGGGAAGCTAACTGATCCTTGACTTTTGTTTGTTGGGAGAGTTTTGATTACTGATTCAATTTCTTTTTTGGTTATTAGTCTGTTTATGTCTTCTATTTCTGTTTTGGTTTTGGTAGTTTGTATGTTTCTATGAATTTATGCATTTCCTTTAGATTGTTCAGTGTTGGCATATTGTTTTTCATAATGTTCTTTTTAAATTGTATTTCTGTGGTGTTGGTTGTTATTTTCCTTCTTCCATTTGTGATTTTATTTATTTATTTATTTGTTTATTATTTATTTAGATGCTTCTCTTTTCCTCTTGAAAGTGTGGCTAGAGCTTTATCATTTTTAAAATTAATTCAATTAATTTTTAAAATTTAATTCAATTTTTAAATTTAATTTAAAAAATTTCTTCAAAGAACCTGCTCCTATTTTCATTGATCTGTTCAACTGTTTTTGTTCTTGTTTAGTTGTGTTTTTTGTTTGTTTTTAGTTTCTCTATCATTCATTTCTCTGCTCTAACACTTATTATTTCCTTCCTTCTGCTGGCTTTAGGGTTCACTTATTCTTTTTAGCTTCTTCAGGTACTGTTAGGTTGTTTATTTGAGATTTTTCTTGATTCTTGAGGTAGGGCTGTATTGCTATATACTTCCTTCTTCAAACAGATTTTTCTGCATCTCAAGAGTTTTGGATCTTTGTGTTTTAATTTTCATTGGTTTTTATATTTTTTAAGATTTTATTTATTTCTTTGACAGAGAGAAAGCACAAGCAATGAGAGCGGCAAATGGAGAGGGAGAAACAGAGAGCCAGATGTGAAGCTCAATCCTAGGACCCAGGGATCATAACCTGGGTCAAAGGCAGATGCTTAACTGACTGATCTACGCAGGAGTCCTGTTTCCATGCTTTTTTTTTTTTTTTTTTTTAATTTCTTCTTTTATTTCCTGGTTGACACAGTCATTATTTAGTAGCATGTTATTTAACCTCCATGTGTTCGTGGACTTTCCAGATTTTTTCTTGTGATTGACTTCTAGTTTCATAGTGCTGTGGTTAGAAAAGTTGCATGGTATGTCTTCAATCATTTTTATTTTTTTTTTTTTTTTTTTTTTTTTTTTAGCACATTTATTTTTTTATTTTTTTTTTAATTTTTTTTATTTTTTATAAACATATATTTTTATCCCCAGGGGTACAGGTCTGTGAATCACCAGGTTTACACACTTCACAGCACTCACCAAATCACATGCCCTCCCCAATGTCCATAATCCCAACCCCTTCTCCCAAACCCCCTCCCCCCGGCAACCCTCAGTTTGTTTTGTGAGATTTTTATTTTTTGAAGTCTGTTTTGTGACCTAATATGCGATCATTTCTGGAGAATGTTTCATGGACACTTGAAAGAAATGTATATTCTGTGTTTTAGGACAGGATGTTCTAAATATATGTGTTAATTCTGTCTCACCGAGAGTGTCATTCAAAGCCATTGTTTTCTTCTATATTTTTTTATTTAGATGATGTGTATCCTTTGATGTGAGTGAAATGTTAATGTTTTCTGTATTATTGTATTGTTAATGAGTTTCTTTATGTTTGTTTTTATTTTACATATTTGTGTGTCCCCAAATTGAGTGCATAAATATTTACAATTGTATCTTCTTATTGGACTGTCCCCTTTATTTTTATATAGTGCCCTTCTTTGTCTCTTTTTATAATCTTAGTTCTATTTTTAAAAAATTAAAAGATTTTATTTTAGAGGAAGGGAGAGTGCACAACTAGAAGGGGTAGAAGGAAAAGGAGACAGAATATCACAAAGACTATGCTGAGTGCATTTCCCAACATGGGGCTTGATTTCATGACCCAGAGATCATAAACTGATCTGAAACTAAGAGTCAGCTGCCTAACTGCACCACCCAGGCACCCCTACAGTCTTAGTTTTAAAATCTAGTTTGTTTGATGTAAGTGTTGCTACTTGAGTTTTCTTTTGAAATTCATTGGCATGATAAAAGTTTCTCAATCCTCTCACTTTCAAACTGCAGGTGTCTTTAGGTTTGGAATGAGTCTCTTGTATGCAGCATATAGATGGGTATTGTTTTTTCTCTGTTTTAATACCCTGCCTTCTTATTGGAGCATTTAGTCCATTTACATTCCAACTAATTATTGATAGATATGTATTTATTTCCATTTTGTTACCTGTTTTGTTGTTGCTTTTGTAGCTTCTTTTTTTATTTCTTTTTTTTTTTTCTTTATATCTTTTTTTTTTTATTTTTTTTATTTTTTATTTTTTATAAACATATATTTTTTATATACATATATTTTTATCCCCAGGTCTGTGAATCACCAGGTTTACACACTTCACAGCACTCACCAAATCACATACCCTCCCCAATGTCCATAATCCCACCCCCTTCTCCCCAACCCCCTCCCCCCGGCAACCCTCAGTTTGTTTTGTGAGATTAAGAGTCACTTATGGTTTGTCTCCCTCCCAATCCCATCTTGTTTCATTTATTCTTCTACCCACTTAAGCCTCCATGTTGCATCACCACTTCCTCATATCAGGGAGATCATATGATAGTTGTCTTTCTCTGCTTGACTTATTTCGCTAAGCATGATACGCTCTAGTTCCATCCATGTTGTTGCAAATGGCAAGATTTCATTTCTTTTGATGGCTGCATAGTATTCCATTGTGTATATATACCACATCTTCTTTTATTTCTTTTTTTTAATCCATTCAGATACACTGTCATTTGATTGGAATGCTTAGTCCATTTACATTTAAGTAATCATTGATAGATATGTATTTATTGCCATTTTATTTATTGTTTTGTGATTGCTTCTAGAGATTTTCTTTGATTTTTTCTTTATTTTTTTCTCTCTCTCTCTTTTTTTTTTTTTTTTTTTTTTTTTTTTTTGATGATTCTCTTCAGGGATATATTTGGATTTATTTCTCTTTATTCTTTGGATGTTATAAGTGCTCTTTGATATATGGTTACCCTTGGGTCTATATATAACATCTTCTGCAAATAGCAGCCTATCTTAAGTTGACAGTCATTTAAGTTTGAACCCATTCTATTCTCCCTTCCTCGTCATGTTTTAGGTATGTACTATTATCTTTAATATTTTCATTTTGTATGTGAGTTTCTTGACTGATTTTCATAGAAATATTTATTTTTTTCTGTTATGGCTTTCTTTCCTTTATACTGTCACTTTTCTTCTTTCCTTTTTACTCAATGGGTTTCATTTAATATTTCTTGTAGTGTGGGTTTAATGGTCACAAACTCCTTAATCTTTGTATGGAAAACTCTTTATTTCTCTCTCTATTCTAAGTGACAGCCATGCTGAAGAGGGTATTCTTAGCTGCAGATTTTTCACTTTTATCACTTTGAATATGTCATGCCACAACTTTTGGCTTGCCACATTTTTGTTGAAAAATCTCCAGCTAACCTTATGGGTTTTCCCTTTGAAGTTAATGAATTCTTTTGTCTTGTTGTCTTTAAGACTTTCTCATCACTATATTTTATAAATTTGAATATAATATATTTTGGTGTTGGCTTGCTTTTGCTAATTTTGATGGGACTTTTATGTGCCTCCTGAATCCAGATGTCTGCTTCCTTCCCCAGATTAGCGAAATTTTTAGCTATCATTTCATCAAATAGATTTACTGCCCCTTTTCTCTTTCTTCTTCTCCTTCTGGAATTCTTATAACATGAGTGGTATTATGTTTGATGGAGTCACTGATTTTCCTAAATCTATTCTTGTGCTGCATAATTCTTCTTTCTCTCTTTTGTTCTCATTGCTTTCCATTACTCTGCTTTCTAGGTCATTTCTGCTTCCTTCAGCCTATTGCTTCCTTCAGCCTACTATCATTCAATCAAATGTGTTTCTAATCTCATTTATTATATTCATCATCTCTGGTTGCTTCTTTTTTTTTTTTTTAACTCTTATCTCTGTGGTAAGGGTCTCACTCATGCTTTCCATTCTTTTCTCAAGTCCAGTGAGTATCTTTATGATCATTGCTTTAAATTCTCCATCAGACATGTTAATTGTATTGGTTTCATTTAGAACTCTGTCCATGACCTTATCTTATTCTTTCAATTTAGGATAATTTCCTCTGTCTTTGCATATTGTCTAAGTTTCTACCTTTTCTCTGTTATAAATGCCAGTTATGTATCTTGCCCCTGAAAGTAATGACCTTATAAAGAAGAGGTAATATAGTGACCAGAGCCTGACACTTCAGCGAAGGTCTCTGGTATGTGCTGTGTGTGCTCTACTGCTGTGTCTTGACTGCTTTATCCTTCACACCAGTCACCTGCAGGAGCTGTCCTTGCCTGCCATTGGCAATATTTTATCTCTGGCTTGAATTTGTTGAGTTTTAAATAGGTGTGCTCTTGTTTGCATGTGAAATGAAACTTGTCACCACATTCACCATAAGAGGACCTGCAGAACTCTGGTTAGATCTGGTGTGTGGGCAGGGGGTTTTGCTGGTCTTCTGGAAGAGGCTTATGGCACTGATACTGAAGCAAGCTTGACCAAGAATGGGAGGGTACAGGGACATGGTGCTTGGTGTAAGCAAGTTAGGTAGTCAATATCACACTGTTCTGCTTCTTGCAGGTGGCTATATGTTTATGCTAAAGGACAGGGGAGGGAAATGGTGGAGTCAAGTTCCTTTGTTCCCAGAGAGGTGGCTCTGTGAATGGTGCCTCTCAGGAACAGGAAGAGTGAATATTCTTTCCCATGTGTGCCCCAGGCTTTCTTCAAATCATGTTTTCATGCTGTCTGCCTCCCAGTTGTTTGCCTGTATTCTCTCCAGGAGAAGGGAAGCACACTCTAGGTTATACTCCAGCCAAGTGCACTGATCTTTAAAACTCCAGGCTTTAAGCCCTCCCTGATGGTTGCAAACTCACAAAATTCAAACTTTGTTTTCAAGCCAATGGTTTTGGGGAAACATACTCCTTGGACATTCCCCTATGTGCTTCTTTCTCTCTTGCCCTTCTTTGCAACCACAGCTGCCTCATCTCTGTAGCACCCATGATCCGTTTCTTCCCTAAGCCCAATCTCCACACTTCCTACCATCTTTGATGTGACCGCCCCTTTCCCTTTAGTTGTGAAGTTTGTTCTGTCAGTCTTCAGGTTGATTTTTGGAACATTTAGCGTGATCTGATAATGGTCTAGTTGTGTTCATGGGATGAGGTGAGCTAGAGAACCTCTACTCCATCACTATCTTCTCACCATCTTCTTATAAACTACTTGACTTATACTCTCTTTAAATTTAATTCCATTTGATTGTCACAAACATTCATTTTTATGGACTTAATGCACCCAATTTTAAAATTGGCTCTTGAATCAGAACAGTAGGTATTTGTGTGAATTTTCCTATGATATTTTTAAATTAATTTTTTTAACATTTTGATCTCTTTACTCATTTCCTCCACTTGCCACTGTCCTCCTCTTCCTCTGGCAACCACTCTTGTTTTTTGTTTTGTTTTGTTTTGTTTCCTCTTTCCTGTGTGTATGCTTAAATATATATTTTTTTAAATTTTATTTATTTATTTAAGAGTGAGTGAGAGAGTGAAAGAGCACAAGCAGGAGGAGTAGCAGAGGGAGAGAGAGAAAGAGGCTCCCCACTGATTAGGGAGCCTGATGTAGGAATCAATTCCAGGACCCTGAGATCATGACCTGAGCTGAAAGCAGATGCTTAACTGACAGAGGCATCCAGGCACTTTGTGTGTGTGTGTGTGTGTGTGTGTGTGTGTGTTCAGATTCTAGAGATAAGAAAGATGATATGATATTTGCCTTTCTCTGTTGTATTTCACTTCACCTTGTATTTCACAAGGTCTACCCATATTGTTGAAAATGACGAGATTTCATTCTTTTCATGGCTGAATAATATCCCCTATCCATTTTCTTTTTAATCCATTCATCCATTGATGGAAAATTAGGCTGTTTCCATATCTTGGTTATTGTAAATAGTGTTGCAGTGAACACTACTTAGTGGTGGTACATACATCTTTCAAGTTAGTGCTTTCATTTTCTTCAGGTAAAACCTAGAAGTGGAATTGCTGGATCATATGGTTTTTCCACTTTTATTTTTTTCTGAGGAATTTTTGTAATGTTTTCCATAGTGGCTATAGCAATTTATATTCACACCAAAAGAGAACAATAATTTCCTTTCCTTCACATCCTCTCCAATACTTGTAATTTCTAATCTTTTTGATAGTAATCATTCTAACTTGTGTGAAGTAACATCTCATTGTGATTTTAATTTGCATTTCCCTGATGATTAATGATGTTGAATATCATCTATTCTTGTACATGTGCCATCTGTCTTCTTTGGGAAAATATCTGTTCAGATTCTCAGTCCATCAATTAATTGGATTCTTTATTTCTTTCTCTTCTTTTCCTCCTCCTCCTCCCCTTCCTCCTCCTCCTCCACCTCCTCCTCTTCCTCCTGCCTTCTTCTTCTTCTTCTTCTTCTTCTTCTTCTTCTTCTTCTTGCACTGAGTTGTCTGAGTGCTTTATATATTTTTTGTATTAGCCCTTTATCAGATAATCTGATTTATAAACATTTCCTCCCATTTAGTAAGTGGCTTCTTTATTTTGCTGATGATTTCCTTTGTTGTGCAGAGTTTTCTGATTTGATGCCTACTTCTACTTTTGGTTGCTTTTATTTTTGGTGCAAGTTTCAAAAATTATCATTAAAAAACTATGTCAAGGAAATTAATGCCTGCCTTCCCTTCTACAGAAACCTACTGCTTATGTTTCCTGTTTCAAGTTAATTTTTGTGTATGATATAAGATAGTAGTTTAGTGTCATTCTTTTGCATATACTGTCCAGTTTTCCCATCACAATTTAATTGAAGAAACTCTCCTCTCCTCATTGTATATTTTTGCCTCCATTGTCATAAATTAATTGGCCATATACTTATGGGTTTATTTCTGGGCTCTCTCATCTGTTTCATTGATATGTATGTCTGTTTTTATGCCAGTATCATACTGTTTTAATTACTATAGATTGGTAGAAATATTTTAAATTAGGAAGTGTTGATGCCTTCAGCTTTGCCCTACTTTCTCAAGATCACTTTGGTTATTTGGGTTCCTTTCTAATTCCATTTCATACAAATTTTAAGATTGTTCTACTTCTGTGAAAAATGAAAGTAGATTATTGATAGGGATTTACTGAATCTATAGATTGCTTTGAGTAATATAGATGTTTTAACATCAATTCTTCCAACCCACAAATACAGAATATATTTCCCTGTATTTGTGCTTTAATTTATTTTCTTAATATCTTCTAGTTTTCATTATACAGGTCTTCAACTGTCTTGGTTAAATTTATTTGTGAGTATTTCTCTTTCTTTCTTCCTTTCTTTTTACCTTCTTTCCTTCCATCCATCTTTTGTTCATTTGTTCCTTTCTTCTTTCTTCTTTCTTTTCTGGTATTATTATTATTTTTTAATTTTTAATGCAATTGTGAGTGTGATTCTTCTTTTAATTTCTCTTTCTTATTATTAGTGTATAGAAATGTGATAGACTTTGTGTATCAATTTCATATCCTTCAACATTATGAATTTATTAGTTAAAATAGTTTTGTTTTGTTTTTGCAGTCTTTGGGGTTTTCTCTATATAATATTATGCCATCTACAAATAGTGACAGTTCTACTTCTTCCTTTCTAATATGGATGTCTTTTATTTATTTTTCTTAATTGTTCTAGCTAGGACTCAGAGTACTATGTTGAATAAAAGTGCTTCTTATTATACTAAACAATATGCATCTGAATGAAAATTTCAAATGTGCTTTTGTCATATTTAAAATTTTGATTCTAATATTTATCCTGAAGAAAAATGCACATTAATTGCTAAGATATTTTTTAAAAAAATTGTGAGTGGAATTTGCACCAATAAATTTTAAACCTGCCATAATGGTATATTAATCAAAATAATGTAGTATGATAAAAAACCAAAAGGATAGACAAATATATGATAAAAAGGAATAGTGAGCCCCAAAACAGACTTATTTGTTTATGAGGATTAATACACCATAACTGTGGTGTTTTCAGTCTCCAAAGAAAAGATGGGCTCTCCAACAAAATATATTTGGGTGATTTGATTTTTCAAAAAAAAATTTAAAGTTTTTATTTATTTATTTGACAGAGAAAGAGATCACAAGTAGGCAGAGAGGCAGGAAGAGAGAGAGGGAAAAGCAGGCTCCCTGCTGAGCAGAAAGCCCAATGCAGGGCTCAATCACAGGACGCTGAGATCATAACCTTAGCCAAATTCAGTTGCTTAAAACAGTGTTTGAGTGATTTTAGATAACTATGTGAGCAAAAATCAAAACCAAACAATTAGAGGCATCTATCATACCACAAATGGAAATAATTATAAGATGAAGTAAGAAATTTATTATAAAAGAACATTTAAAAATATTTGAACAAAATCATGGAAAGTAATTTTTAACTAGTATCTTGGAAATGAAGGGAATATTCTTTTTTTCTTTTTTCTTTTAAGTGTTCTGTTCAGTTATGCTTTTATTATTTTCAATTTTTTTCCTTTTTAGAAATTTATTTTTTATTTGTTTTCAGCATAACAGTATTCATTATTTTTGCACCACACCCAGTGCTCCATGCAATCTGTGCCCTCTATAATACCCACCACCTGGTTACCCCAACTTCCCAAACCCCTGCCACTTCAAACCACACAGATTGTTTTTCAGAGTCCATGGTCTCTCATGGTTCACCTCCCCTTCCAATTTCCCCCAACTCCCTTCTCCTCTCTAACTTCCCATGTCCTCCATGCTATTTGTTATGCTCCACAAATAAGTGAAACCATATGATAATTGACTGTCTCTGCTTGACTTATTTCACTCAGCATCATCTCTTCCAGTCCCTTCCATGTTGCTACAAAAGTTGGGTATTCGTCCTTCCTGATGGAGGCATAATACTCCATAGGGTATATGGACAACATCTTCTGTATCCATTCATCCATTGAAGGGCATCTTGGTTCTTTCCACAGTTTGGCGACCGTGGCCATTGCTGCTATAAACATTGGGGGTACAGATGGCCCTTCTTTTCATGACATCTGTATCGTTGGGGTAAATACCCAGTAGTGCAATGGCAGGGTCATAGGGAAACTCTATTTTTAATTTCTTGAGGAATCTCCACACTGTTCTCCAAAGAGGCTGCACCAACTTGCATTCCCACCAACAGTGTAAGAGGGTTCCCCTTTTGCCACATCCCCTCCAACACATGTTGTTTCCCGTCTTGCTAATTTTGTCCATTCTAACTGGTGTAAGGTGGTATCTCAATGTGGTTTTAATTTGAATCTCCTTGATGGCTTGAAGAGAATATTCTTAAGTAGAATACAAAACTTGGAGGTTATATAAGAAAAGGATAAAATACTTCAATGTGAGGCAGGAATCTATCATAATCCTAAAGGATAAATCTTCGAAATCAGCCACAGAAATTTCTTTCAAGACATGTCTCCAAAGGCAAAGGAAACAAAAGTAAAAATGAACTTTTAGGACTTCCTCAAGATCAAAAGCTTCTGCACAGCAAAGGAAACAGTCAACAAAACAAAGAGGCAACCCACAGAATGGGAGAAGATATTCACAAATGACACTACAAAGGGCTGACATCCAAGATCTATAAAGAACACTTCAAGCTCAACGCACACACAAAACAGGTAATCACATCACAAAATGGGCAGAATACATGAACAGACATACAAATAGCTATGAGACACATGAAAAAATGTTCATCATCATTAGCCATCAGGGAGATTCAAATCAAAACCACATTGAAATACCACATTAGACGAGTTAGAATGGACAAAATTAACAAGACAGTAAACAACAAGTGTTGGAGAGGATGCGGAGAAAGGTGAACCCTCTTATACTGTTGGGAATGCAAGTTGGTGCAGACACTTTGAAAGCAGTGTGGAGATTCCTTAAGGAATAAAAAATAGAGCTTCCCTATGGCCCTGCAATTGCACTACTGGATATTTATCCCAATGATACAGATGTAGTGAAAAGAAGGGCCATCTGTACCTCAATGTTCAGAGAGGCAATGGTCACAGTCGCCAAACTGGAAAGAGCCAAGGTGCCCTTCAACAGATGAATGGATAAAGAAGATATTGTCCATATATGTAATAGAGTATTATGCTTCCATCAGAAAGGATGAATACCCAACTTTTGTATCAACATGGATGGGACTGGAGTAGATAATGCTGAGTATAATAAGTCAAGCAGAGAGAGTCAATTATCATATGTTTTCACTTGTGGAGCATAAGGAATAGCATGGAAGACATTAGGAGAAGGAAAGTAAAAGTGAAATGGGGGAAATCGGAGTGGGAGACAAACCAGGGGAGACTGTACATTCTGAGAAATGAACTGTGGGTTTTGGAAGGGAAGGAGTGGGGGGAGAGGTAAGGCTGGTCGTGGGTATTAAGTAGGGCATGTATTGCATGAAGCACTGGGTGTGGTGCATAAGCAATAAATCTTGGAATACTGAAAAAATAAAATAAAATTATATTTTATGCAACAAAGTTGGTTGTAGGATAATACATCAAGCATGATCACACAGTCATGCATATTTGCATGCATATGCATACAAAAAGAAAAGTGATAGCAGTACTTATTCTCAGGAGTGAGGGGAGTTTCATTGATAAGGAAGTTCAAGAAGGAAACGTCATAATTTTTACTCAATGATTTTCTATAATATTTGACAACTTCATTTTTTCATTCATTTATTGTGCCATCTAAGAAAAATAACTTTAATTTGCAGACTGTCTTGTAGCCAACATTTTTCCCTCATCTCCAAATTATTATTATATGTAAAATTTCAATAGAATTATTGTTATTATTATATCTAACATATTTTGAGCATTATACATAAACAAGATACAATGCTAAGTGCCTCACTTGCATTATGCATGTAAATCTTTCAAGGTCGACCTAAGTTTAGTACCATTTTTGCTAAGTGTTTTGCTTATAGTCTCTCATTTATCCTTCTATCAACTCTAGAATGTGGCTACTATCATTACCCTCATTTTCAGGTTAGGACTGAAGGGCTTAGAGAGGTTAAATAACTTCCCCCAGCTGGTGAAATTCCTATGTGATAGAGACAGGATTTGAAGAAATATCAGCCCCATACATCACTATCATTCTTTTTTGTCCTTTTATATTGTGTCAAACTTCTAGCAAGACACTATTTTATAAGATTAAAAAACTTTGATTGATTATTGCTTACTTTCATCCACTTGTTTTCAATCAATTCAATCAATTCTTACCTACACATCTTTATCACAATTTAAATTTCTTTCTTTCTTTCTTTTTTTTTTTTTTTTTTTTTGCTTAATGTATCAGTTTCCCATCATTTCAGTCAACATTTTGGATAATGTTTTAATTCTAATACAGTGAAATTTTTGCCTTAATAACTTCATGAGTTTCCTCATTAATGTTGATCAATTCTCATGCAATAGGTTATTTTTGTTTGTGTCTTGCTTATACTGATTTTGTATAAGCTTTCAGCTTTGTGGTATAGGTACACTTACTGTCCTTTATTTCTCTTATGGGTCTTTTTTCCTTTCATTAAGTTTATCGTGAGGTCTGATTTTAATATTTATCAATGTTTGTCATTTCAAAGGTAAATTTTTTGTCCTTTCTACCAATGATGTTCACATTTTGTCACAACATTGTCAGCCAAAATAATTTTTTTGTAAAAAAATCATCTTTAAACATTATGAACACAGATCATGTAAGGTCATAAATATTCACCAAGCTAGTACACATACCCAGGAAGACATGTCATTGGAGAGATCAGCAGTACATTTAAGCAGAAGCAAAAAGAACTTGACTGAATCACACACACACACACACACACACACACACAATATTTTAGGCATAAAGACATATATGAGTATAGACTACCTTTCCATAAATCAAAATTTTGCAAAGTATTAGCCACCTCAATTAAATTGAGGACCAACATTGAGAGACAAGTAAAAAAAAATTAAGAAATTATATCCATGAAATTGAGCTTGAAATTATTAATCTGAAATATTACATAAGATATCAGCTATCCAAAACTGATAAGACTGATTGTCTTTAGCCTCAGTAAGGAGACACTATAATATATAAAGTCAGCTTCATTTTGAATCCAGATTGGATTTATATGAATTATTTCCCAAGGTAGATTTTTATGTAGTAGGAGTTAAGGGAAATTCATACAAGTTCCATCAATCTTGTAAAAGTAAATATGAAATACACTTTAAAAACTAGATGGCAATTTTGTGACTTGTCAAGTTGGATGAGCTTCTGGCCAAAATGTACACAAAGTTATGAAAACTCCAGAAACTATGTTTATGATTTGCTGCCATGAAAAGTAAGATTTGGACCAAAAATTAAATAATAAATTGTACAATGTTACTTTTCTTTACTAATTTTAAGTTTTAACTCAGGATGATTTGTTCATCCCTTTAATTGGCCTAATTCATATCTCCTAAGCATCAAAAAACTCTCTTTAGGAAGTGGCATCCTTATAGGACTGAAGGATTTCAGTTTTTTAAGTGTATAATAACATATCTGGCAATCAGCAGTGCTTGGGATCTAAGGCTTTATTTATTCAAAATCTCAGAAAGACAATTCAAAAATATACAGGAGAGCAAAAAAGTTTAGAAATATGTACACTTTGCATTATAATAATAAAGTTGAACAAATCACATTTTTTTAAATAATTATGAGACAGAAACTCCTAAATATTCATAAATTCATATATAGCAATCTAATAGCTTTAGAGAGGGTCTGAAATTATTTCACCCAGGGACAACATTCCAGCCAGATGTGGTAGTCAGCTTCTAAGATGAATCTTGTTTCTAAACATTCTTGCTCTTTTATCATCATTCTCCCCATGAAGGTGGAACAGAACTCTTGATTTCCTTTTAAACAACAGAATAAAGCAAAGTGATGAGATGTCACTTATCAGAAAAGGTTACCAAGATTTTGTATCTTTGGTTTCCCTCCCTTGCTGTCTTCTTGTTCTCACTCACCCTGAAGGAGGGCAGTTCCATTATGTAGAGCTACCCTAGGGAGAGTTCCATATGGCAAGGCATTGATGTCTCCAACCAACATCCATTGAAGAATTGAGCTTTTAAATAGTTATTATGCTTGGAAGTGGACTTTCCCCATCCCCATCCCCTTGAGATGACTTAATGCTTCTGCCAGTAACTTGACTGCAACTTTGTGAGATACATTGAGTCAGACACACGCAGATGAAGCACACCTGGATTACTGCCCCCCAGAATATGTGATATAAGAAATACTTGGGTTTTTGGTTTGTTTGTTTCTTTCTTTCTTTCTTTGTTTTTATTTATTTTTTATTTATTTTCAGCATAACACTATTCATTATTTTTACACCACACCCAGTGCTCCATGCAATCCGTGCCCTCTATAATACCCACCACTTGGTACCCCAAACTCCCATCCCCGCTACTTCAAAACCCTCAAATTATTTTTCAGAGTCCATAGTCTCTCATGGTTCATCTCCCCTTCCAATTTCCCTCAACGTCCTTTTCCTCTCTAACTCCCCATGTCCTCCATGCTATTTGTTATGCTCCACAAATAAGTGAAACCATATGATAATTGACTCTCTCTGCTTGACTGATTTCACGCAGCATAATCTCTTCCAGTCCCGTCTGTGTTGCAACAAAATTTGGGTATTCGTACTTTCTGATGGATGCATAATACTCCATAGGGTGTATGGACCACATCTTCCTTATCCATTCGTCTGTTGAAGGGCATCTTGGTTCTTTCCACAGTTTGGCGACCGTGGCCATTGCTGCTATAAACATTGAGGTACAGAAGGCCCTTCTTTTCACGACATCTGTATCGTTGGGGTAAATACCCAATAGTGCAATGGCAGGGTCATAGGGAAGCTCTATTTTTAATTTCTTGAGGAATCTCCACACTGTTCTCCAAAGAGGCTGCACCAACTTGCATTCCCACCAACAGTGTAAGAGGGTTCCCCTTTCTCTACATCCTCTCCAACACTTGTTGATTCCTGTCTTGCTAATTTTGACCATTCTAACTGGTGTAAGGAGATATCTCAATGTGGTTTTAATTTGAATCTCCCTGAGGGAAGGTGATGATGAACATTTTTTCATGTGTCTGATAGCCATTTGTATGACTTCATGGGAGAAGTGTCTGTTCATATCTTCTTCCCATTATTGATATGATTGTCTGTTTTGTGTGTGTTGAGTTTGAGGAGTTTTTTATAGATCCTGGATATCAACCATTTGTCTGTACTGTCATTTGCAAATATCTTCTCCCATTCCTTGGGTTGCCTCTTTGTTTTTTTGACTGTTTCCTTTGCTGTGCAGAAGCTTTTGATTTTGATGAAGTCCCAAAAGTTTATTTTTGCTTTTGTTTCCTTTGCCTTTGGAGACATATCTTGAAAGAAGTTACTGTGGCTGATATCGAAGAGATTACTGCCTATGTTCTCCTCTAGGATTCTGATGGATTCCTGTCTCACATTGAGGTCTTTTATCCATTTTGAGTTTATCTTTGTGGACAGTGTAAGAGAATGGTCGAGTTTCATTCTTCTACTTATAGCTGTCCAGTTTTCCCAACACCACTTACTGAAGAGAATGTCCTTTTTCCACTGCATATTTTTTTCCAATTTTGTCAAAGATCATTTGCCAATAGAGTCGAGAGTCCATATCTGGGCTCTCCACAGTGTTCCACTGGTCTCTATGTCTATTTTTATGCCAGTACCATGCTGTCTTGGTGATCACAGCTTTGTAGTAAAGCTTGAAATCAGGTAACGTGATGCCCCCTGTTTTATTTTTGTTTTTCAACATTTCCTTAGCGATTCGGGGTCTCTTCTGATTCCATACAAATTTTTGGATTATTTGCTCCAGCTCTTTGAAAAGTACCAATGGAATTTTGATCGGAATGGCATTGAAAGTATAGATTGCTCTAGGCACTATAGACATTTTACCAATGTTTATTTTTCCGATCCAAGAGCATGGAATGGTCTTCCATCTTTTTGTGTCTTCTTCAATTTCTTTCATGAGTGTCCTGTAGTTCCTCAAATACAGATCCTTTACCTCTTTGGTTAAGTTTATTCCCAGGTATTTTATGGTTCTTGGTGCTATAGTAAATGGAATCGATTCTCTAATTTCCCTTTCTGTATTTCCATTGTTAGTGTATAAAAATACCACTGATTTCTGTACATTGACTTTGTAACCTGCCACGTTGCTGAATTGCTGTATGAGTTCTAGTAGTTTGGGGGTGGAGTCTTTTGGTTTTTCCATATAAAGAATCATGTCGTCTACGAAGAGAGAGAGTTTGATTTCTTCATTGCCAAATTGGATACTTTTTATTTCCCTTTGTTTTCTGATTGCTGTTGCTAGGACTTCTAATATTATGTTGAACAAGTGCTGAGAGTGGTCATCCTTGTCTTGTTCCTGATCTCAAATGGGAAGGCTGCAAGCTTTTTCCCATTGAGGATGATATTTGCTGTGGGTCTTTCATAGATAGTTTTGATAAAGTTCAGGAATGTTCCCTTTATCCCTATACTTTGAAGTGTTTTAATCAGGAACGGATGCTGGATTTTGTCAAATGCTTTTTCTACATCCATTGAGAGGACCATGTGGTTCTTCTCTCTTATATTAATTTGTTCTATCACACTGATTGATTTGCAAATGTTAAACCGTCCTTGTAGCCCAGGGATGAATCCCACCTAGTCATGGTGGATAATCTTTTTAATGTGCTGTTGGATCCTGTTTGCTAGGATCTTGTTGAGAATCTTAGCATCCATATTCATCACTGATATTGGTCTGAAATTATCCTTTTTAGTAGGGTTTTTGCCTGGTTTGGGGGTCAGGGTAATGCTGGCGTCATAGAAATAGTCTGGAAGTTTTCATTCTGCTTCAATTTTTTGAATCAGCTTCAGGAGAATAGGTGTTATTTCTTATTTGAAAGTTTGGTACAATTCCCCAGAAAATCCATCAGGTCCTGGGCTCCTGTTTTTTGGGAGTTTTTTTTTTTTTTCATTTATTTATTTTCAGCATAACAGTATCATTATTTTTCACCACACCCAGTGCTCCATGCAATCTGTGTCCTCTATAATACCCACCACCTGGTACCCCGACCTCCCACACCCCTGCCACTTCAAACCCCTCAGATTGTTTTTCAGAGTCCATAGTCTCTCATGGTTCACCTCCCCTTCCAATTTCCCCCAACTCCCTTCTCCTCTCTAACTCCCCTTGTCCTCCATGATATTTGTTATGCTCCACAAATGAGTGAAACCATATAATTAACTCTCTCTGCTTGACCTATTTCACTCAGCATAATCTCTTCCAGTCCCGTCCATGTTGCTACAAAAGTTGGGTATTCATCCTTTTTGATGGAGGCATAATACTCCATAGTGTACATGAACCACATCTTCCTTATCTATTCGTCCGTTGAAGGGCATCTTGGTTCTTTCCATAGTTTGGTGACCGTGGCCTTGCTGTTATAAACATTGGGGTACAGATGGCCCTTCTTTTACGACATCTGTATCTTTGGGATAAATACCCAGGAGTGCAATTGCAGGGTCATAGGGAAGTTCTATTTTTTATTTCTTGAGTAATCTCCACACTGTTCTCCAAAGAGGCTGCACCAACTTGCATTCCCACCCACAGTGGAAGAGGGTTTACCTTTCTCCCCATCTTCTCCAACACATGTTGTTTCCTGTTTTGTTAATTTTGGCCATTCTAACTGGTTTAAGGTGATATCTCAATGTCGTTTTAATTTGAATCTCCCTGAGGGCTAGTGATGATGAACAATTTTTCATGGGTCTGCTAGCCATTTGTATGTCTTGATTGGAGAAGTATCTGTTCATATCTTCTGCCCATTTTTTGATATGTTTCCGTTTAATGTGTGTTGAGTTTGAGGAATTCTTTATAGATCCTGTATATCAACCTTTTGTCTGTACTGTTATTTGCAAATATCTTCTCCCATTCTGTGGGTTGCCTCTTTGTTTTCTTGACAATTTCCCTTGCTGTGCAGAAGCTTTTGATTTTGATGAAGTCCCAAAAGTTTAATTTTGCTTTTGTTTCCTTTGCCTTTGGAGACATATCTTGAAAGAAATTGCATGGCTGATATCGAAGAGATTACTGCCTATGTTCTCTTTTAGAATTCTGATGGATTCCTGTCTTATGTTGAGGTCTTTTATCCATTTTGAGTTTATCTTTGTGTATGGTGTAAGAGAATGGTCGAGTTTCATTCTTCTACTTATAGCTGTCCAGTTTTCCCAGCACCATTTATTGAAGAGACTGTCTTTTATCCACTGTGTATTTTTTCTTGTTTTGTCGAAGATTAATGGACCATAGAGTTGAACGTCCATATCTGAGCTTTCTACTCTGTTCCACAGGTCTATGTGTCTGTTTTTATGCCAGTACAATGCTGTCTTGGTGATCACAGCTTTGTAATAAAGCTTGAAATCAGGTAACATGATGCCCCCAGCTTTATTTATTTTTCAACATTTCCTTAGTGATTCGGGGTCTCTTCTGATTCTATACAAATTTTTGAATTATTTGCTCCAGCTCTTTGAAAAATAACCGTGGAATTTTGATCAGAATGGCATTAAAAGTATAGATTGCTCTAGGCAGTATACACATTTTAACAATGTTTATTCTTCCGATCCAAGAGCATGGAATGGCCTTCCATCTTATTGTGTCTTCTTCAATTTCTTTCATGAGTGTCCTGTAGTTCCTCAAGTACAGATCCTTTACCTCTTTTATTAGGTATATTCCCAGGTATCTTATGTTTCTTGGTGCTATAGTAAATGGAATCGATTCTCTAATTTCCCTTTCTGTATTTTTATTGTTAGTGTATAAGAAAGCCACCGATTTCTGTACATTGACTTTGTATCCTGCCACGTTACTGAATTGCAGTATGAGTTATATTAGTTTGGGGGTGGAGTCTTTTGGGTTTTCCACATAAAGAATCATGTCATCTCCGAAGAGAGAGAATTTGACTTCTTCATTGCCAATTTGGATACCTTTTATTTCTCTTTGTTGTCTGATTGCTGTTGCTAGGACTTCTAATACTATGTTGAACAAGAGTGGTGAGAGTGGGAATCCTTGTCTTGTTCCTGATCTCAAATGGGAAGGCTGCAAGCTTTTTCCCATTGAGGATGATATTTGCTGTGGGTCTTTCATAGATAGATTTGATGAAGGTCAGTAATGTTCCTTCTATACCTATACTTTGAAGTGTTTTAATCAGGAATGGATGCTGGATTTTGTCAATTGCTTTTTCTGCATCAATTGAGAGAACCATGGTGTTCTTCTCTCTTCTCATATTAATTCTTTCTATCACATTGATTTGTGAATGTTGAACCAACCTTGTAGCCCACGGATGAATCCCACCTGATCATGGTGGATAATTTTTTTAATATGCTGTTGGATCCTGTTGGCTAGGATCTTGTTGAGAATGTTAGCATCCATATTCATCAGTGATATTGTTCTGAAATTCTCCTTTTTGTTCAGGTCTTTGCCTGGTTTGGGGATCAGGGTAATGTTAGCTTTATAGAAAGAGTTTGGAAGTTTTACTTCTGCTTCAATTTTTGAAACAGCTTCAGGAGAATAGGTGTTATTTCTTCTTTGGAAGTTTGGTAGAATTCCCCAGAAAATCCGTCAGGTCCTGGGCTCTTGTTTTATTGGGAGGTTTTTGATCACTGCTTCAATCTCGTTACTAGATATCGATCTATTCAGGTTGTCGATTTCTTCCTGGTTCAATTTTGGGAGTTTATAGTTTTTCCGGAATGCATCCATTTTATCTAGGTTGCTAAGCTTATTGGCATATAACTGTTGATAGTAACTTCTGATGATTGTTTTTACTTCCTTGGTGTTCGTTGTGATCTCTCCCTTTTCATTCATAATTTTATGAATTTGGGCTTTCTCTCTTTTCTTTTGGATTAGTGTGGCCATGGTTTATCGATCTTATTGATTCTTTCAAAAAAACAGCTTCTAGTTTCATTGACACATTTTACTGTATCTCTGGTTTCTACCTCATTGATCTCAGCTCTAATCTTGATTATTTCCCTTCTTATGTGTGGAGTTGGTTTGATTTGTTGTTGATTCTCCAGTTCTTTAAGGTATAAAGAAAGCTGCTGTGTTCTGGATTTTTCAATTTTTCTGAGGGAGGCTTGGATGGCTATGTATTTCCCCCCTAGGACCGCCTTTGCTGTATCCCATAGGTTTTGGACAGAAGTGTCTTCATTCTCATTGGTTTCCATGAATGGTTTCAGTTCTTCTTTGATCTCCTGGTTGATCCAAGCATTCTTAAGGAAGGTGGTCTTTAGCTTCCAGGTGTTTGAGTTCCTTCTGAACTTTTCCTTGTGATTGAGCTCCAGTTTCAAAGCATTGTGATCTGAGAATATGCAGGGAATCATCTCAGTCTTTTTGTATCGGTTGAGTCCTGATTTGTGACCCAGTATCTGGTCTATTCTGGAGAAGGTTCCGTGTGCACTTGAGAAGAACCAGTATTCTGTTGTTTTACGTTGGAATGTTCTGTATATATCTATGAAGTTCATCTGGTCTAATGTGATATTCAATGCTGTTGTTTCTTTATTGAGTTTCTGCTTGGGTCATCTGCCTATTTCTGAGAGAGGCGTGTTAAGATCTCCTACGATTAGTGTATTCATATCAATATGACTCTTTATCTTGACTAACAGTTTTCTTAAGTAATTGGCAGCTCCCATATTGGGAGCTGTGATATTTACAATTGTTAGATCATCTTGGTGGATAGTCCCTTTAAGGATTATGTAGTGTCCTTCTGTATCTCTGACTACAGTCTTTAGTTTAAAGTCTAATATATCTGATATGAGAATTGCTACCCCAGCCTTCTTTTGAGGCCCATTGGCATGAAAGATGCTTCTCCATCCCTTCACTTTCAGTCTGGGTTTATCTTTAGGTTCAAAATGGGTCTCTTGTAGACAACATATGGATGGGTCTGTCATTTTATCCTATCTGCAACCCTTTGCCGTTTTATGTGTGCATTTAAGCCATTCACATTGAGAGTGATTATTGATAGATACGTTTTTATTGACATCGAGTTACCTTTGAAGTCTTTCATTCTGTAGATTGTCTCTCTATTTCTGTTCAGTGCTATTGTTAGGATTTTTCCTCTTTTATAGAACCCCCCTTAATATTTCCTGCAGTGTCAGCTTGGTGGTTGCATAGTCTTTTAAGCCTTGCCAGTTTTGGAAACTCTTTATCTCTCCATCCATTTTGAATGTAAGTCTTGCTGGATAAAGTATTCTTGGCTGCATGTTCTTCTCATTTAGTGCCCTGAATATATCTTGCCAGCCTCTTCTGGCTTTCCATGTCTCTGTGGACAGGTCTGACGTTATTCTGATGGGCTTACCACTTTAAGTAAGGAGCCTCTTTGCCCTGGGGGCTTTCAAGAGATTATACTTACAATCATAATTCCTCAATTTGACTATTAAGTGTCTTGATGTTTTTTTGGAATGTATAATCTTGGGTGGAGACCGTTCAGCTTCTAGTACATGAAGGCTGGTTCCATTTGAGAGATTGGGAAAATTTTCATGAAGGACTTGTTCCACTATATCTTCTAGACTTCTTTCTTTCTCCTCCCCTTCAGGGATTCCAATAATTCTGACGTTGGAACACTTCATGGCATCATTTATTTCCCTGATTCTGTTCTTGTGGTTTCTAAGCTGTTTGTTCCAGGCTTCCTCCTGATCCTTTCTCTCTATCTGTTTGTCTTCCAGATCACTAATTCTATCTTCTGTCTCAGTTACCCTAGCTTTGAAAGAGTTTCAATTAGATTGGAACTCATTGAGAGCATTGTGAACCTCCTCCCTGGTAGCTTTAAGCTCTGCCCTAGCATTGTGAACATCCTGTCTGGTCGTTTTCAGTTCGGCCCTAATCAATTCTGTTTGGTCATCCATGGCTTTCTCCAACCTAGCTATTGCCTGGATAATTGTTAGCCTGAATTCTCTTTCCGACATATTGTCTATGTTGATAGCCGTTAGCTCTGTTGCAGAAGGTCCATCCTCTGTATTTTTCTTCTGTTGGGCATTCCTCCTCCTAGTCATTTTGGTGAGAGATGGTTGAACAGGTGTAGCTGGATGTATCAACTGTGGTGCAGTCAAGGTGCACCCTGGAACGCTTCTGAGCAATCAGGGTTCCCCACCCAAATGAGAGGAAAAAGAAAAGAAAAAGAAAAAAAGAAAAGAAAAAGAGAGAGAGAGAGAGGAAAGAAAGGGAAGATAAAAGAGAAGGATCAGCCCAGATGGACCCCAAGGTAAGATTTATGAAGTGGGCAAACAAAAAGAGACAAATTAAAAGACTGATACAAGTATATGACAAGAGAAAAATATATGTATATGTAAATAAAGGAAGAACCTCGTCAAAAAGAACCCCAAGTGTAAGATTTATATGACAAACACAAAAACACAGAAACACTGGTGAAAGAAGAAGATGGGAGAGTTCTTTTATATTCTCAGTGTGTGCTAGGAAGGTTGTTTTGATTCTTCCTGGATGTATCTTGATATCCTTGTTAAAGGACTCAACTTTCCTAAGATAAAGGGGATTAAAAATTGGTTTACCTATAGGGGTAGTATTGATTGGGGAAAAGGGATTACTTTGAAGTTTAACTCTATATGAATATTAGAGGATAAAAATAAAAAGGAATAAACTAGACTAAACTAAACCAAAATTGAAAAAAAAAAAAGAATTCAAAAATTAGAAATGCAAAAGAAAAACATAGGTGTATGTATCAAAATGTTCAGGTTAGAAGGGTATTATGGAATTTGGTGTACTGTACAGCTTGTTGTGATTGTAAATAGGTTAAAAAAATTACCTATGTGTAAAAAAAAAAATATGAACCAGAATAGTGGGAACAAGTGAACAATAAAAGTTTTCCTATGATGTAGTGGTTGTTCTCTTGTACTCCTTTTATTTTCCCCCTCTTTTTTTTTTTTTTTTTTTTTTCTTTCTTGGTTTGTTTTCTGGGGGAGGGGCCTGCCACGTGTGTTGTCAGTCAATGATGTTTCCTTAGTCAAGTTCTCCCGCCCCCCTCAAGGGGGTGGGCTCTGAGGAAACTGTTTTTTTTTCAGGCTTTTGTTCTCTGGTGGTTTTTACTTTTGTTCACTTTTTTTTCTCTCACCTTGACCGCTTTTGATGGTTTTTGTACTTTTAGAGAAAAACAAACCACACCCTGATCTCCCTCTCAGAGAGAAGCCTCAGTTTGGCTGCAGAGCCTAAATAAGTTCCCCCTTGGCCGCTGGCAGAGCAGGTTCCAAGTTGCAGATCCTAGGGATGCAGGATCTTTTGCTTATACCCAAAGCCATGGCAGTGGCTGCTGTCTGGGAGCTCCCAACTGCCAGAGAGGTTCCAAGCAGCAATTGCACACTGAGATTTTGCCGCTGGCCCGCGCTGGGTGTGCCTGGTCTTGCTAGGTCTAAGAGTGCCCGGCTTGCGCGCACCTCTTTCAGGGGCGGCTATTGGTCGTGCGTGCATCTCAGGCACTGAGAATGGGGCGCAGGTCCTAACGCCCCAGGCTGGGCATTTGCGCACCTCTGTCATGGGAGAGAGTTTGGGGCGCGGGGCTTAGGCTCTGAAACAATGGTGCAGGTCAAAGAGCGCTGGCCAGGCCTTTGTGACTCTCTCAGGCGAGCATGAGGGACCTGCATGCATATCTCAGGCTTTGTAGTAGGGCTTGCGCGTTCTGCCACCCAGCGAGCGTGGCTCCCATCCCCTCACCGGAGCCAGAACCCACGCATTCTTGGGCGCGCTCACGGCTTAGGGACCAAGACCTGATTTCTCCACCACACTCTCTCTGGCTCAGCACCAGGGAGGCTGTCCTGGGACCAGGGACTTAAGCCCCTGTCTCTAGCCACCCCAATTCCCACAATTTCCCCCCGTGATCCTTTGCTCTTTTAGAATGCTTTCAACCAGTCTTCAAGTTAATGCTGGTCCCCAGACGCAGGGCAGTCTCACTCGTATTGGGGTATTACTCTCCAATGGGTCGCCTCTGGTGGCTCCCTCCCCCTTTTGTTTATCTTCCAATATCAGTCCACTGTTCCCACTCCGCTTTACCTGCCCACTGGCTTCTTCTGCCCCTGTAGAGATCCAGAAGTGTATAATTCTGATCCCAGCTGATTTCATGGGTGAATGGATTTCTTTGGTAGGTAATCAGCTCACTTTGGGGTACAGGCTGAAAAAGGCGCCTCCTCCTACTCCCCCGCCATCTTTTCCCCCCTCCTCCACTTTATAGAGTTATTCTGATCTGGACAATATCATGGAGCTTGTGTCACAGAGTAGTTCAAACTGCAAATATTATGATTATCATGATATGTAACAAGGTAAATATGAAAGTAGAGAAGAAATAACTCCATACTCTTGCTTTACCAACACATTAAAACAAAATGATCCTTCAGTTTCTCCATTGAAAAATATTTCTCAACATTAAGTGTTAACATATATATATATATATATATATATATATATATATCTAACTAATCATACCAGAGCTCAGCTCTATACCTGAACCTAAGTAAACATTAGGGATACTACCATGCTTTCGTGCTCTCACACAAAACAGTGAAATTGAAAGGAAGAACAATAATAAAAAGAATTCAGCTTAGAGATATGCCAAAATGGGAAGAGGAAACATCTTTCTGCTAGTTCACTGTGAGAATGTCAGTGTTTTTTCTTTTCTCTTCTTTTCTTTTTTGCGGTACACTTCAAGACTGTTAGAAGGCACTTTCAGTTATGCAACAGATCATGAAATGATTTGCAGGAGAGTACCTTTTCTTTGGCAGTCAGGGTGAAACCTGAGATACCCTAATCTGTACAGCCTTAAATATGAATTGGCGTCAGAGAGTAGTAAGTTTTCATTAACATCTACTGCTAGTCAATGTAGAATATTCTCAAGTGATAGGCCAATATAAAATATGAAAATATTGCAGGCATAGACAAAAGGAATTAACTCAAATTAATTAATGAAATTGTTGAATTAAAGAGCTTTCTAAACATATTCATTTCCTGGGATTGCTCTAACAAAGTATCACAAGTAGGGTGGCTTAAAACAACAGAAACTTATCCTTTCATAGCTGAAGAGGCTTCAAGTCCAAAATCGAGTTGTTAGCGAAAGTAGTTCCTTTAGGAGTCTCTGAGAAAGAGATCATCCCTTGCCTATCTCCTAGCTTCTGGTGGTTGCTGATAATCTTGGCGTTCCTTCTCTTGTAGATACTTCACTCTAATGTCTACCTCTGTCTTCACATGACATTTTCCTTTGTGCCTCTGTGTCTTGTCTGCTTTTTATTAGGACACTAGTCATTGGATTTAGGGTACACCCTAAATCCCAAATTATTTCCTATAGAGATCTTTAACTAATCACATCTACAAAGACCATATCCTAATAAGATCTAAGGGTCACCTAAGGTTATTTATCAAGTATGGTAGGTATTCTGCCAAAAAAAAAAAAAATAATCATGGACAATGCAAAGGTAGAAGTCCTTAATTCTAAACAACTGCTGCAGTATGTGCATTCCTATTCCAATAGGTGATTCATGCATGGGTGACACAGAACCACCCAGTAAATGACCCAGTGGTAAGTCAGCCTCTCATAAGCTATAGCCTCCAGGGTCATATGATTCTTCCTTTCAATCATTAACTTTGAGTGAAATTGGGCTAACTTAGGTTATAAAGCTGAACTATTCCTTACATCTTTCTACATGCTGTCCCTTGTTGCTTTTCACTTCATTTCACATATTCAACT
The DNA here is from genome assembly GCF_030435805.1 of Mustela lutreola. Lineage (NCBI taxonomy): Eukaryota > Metazoa > Chordata > Mammalia > Carnivora > Mustelidae > Mustela > Mustela lutreola. The sequence continues at coordinate 83,099,869 of NC_081308.1, forward strand.
GGATAATGGTTTGTTATTGGAACATATGTCAAATGTCTGTCCCTTAATAAATTAATATTTAAAAGTTGCTAACACTATTTTGAAAGTATCATTCCTGTGGTGAATGAAATGGATGCCCCCCCACACACACTGCTGGCAAGAATTTTATTCCATAGAGTCTTTCTGGTGACAAGTCTGGAAATATATACCAAAAGTCTTAAAAATACTCATATTCTTGGGGCAGCTGTGTGGCTCATTCAATTAAGCATCTGCCTGCAGCTCAGGTCATGATTCCAGAGTCCCAGGATGGAAACCCACATTGAGCTCCCTGCTCAGTGGGGAGTCTGCTTCTCCCACTGCCCCTCACTCCACTTGTGATCTCTCTTTCTCAGATAAATAAATAAAACCTTAAAAAAGAATGCTTACATGCTGTACCTTGGGACATCCACTTATAGAAATTTAATTAAAAATAAACATAAGTACACAAAAAATTTGTGCATTAGAATATTCATTGAAATATTGTTTATAACAGTGAAATATTAAAAATACCTTAAATATTCCAAATAAATGTTTGGTTAGATATATTTGAAGACATTAATAAAAGGAATAAAATACTATGCAGTCAATTAAAAATGATTTAGTAGAAAAAAATATTTAATGACATGAATGATCTTTATGACATTGGAAGTGAAAAAATTAAGATAAAGCAATTTGAAAAATGTGATCCCATTTATGTAAAAAATAGAAAAAATAAGCACCAGAAAACACAAAATAAAGAAACCATGAATGTCTATAGGCTGAAATGTTAATAGATCATTGATTTTAGAGCATGTGATTATGAGTATTTATTAGCTTTTTCTTTTTTGCTAATTTGTATTTTATAATGAAAAAAGAAACACATTTAAAAAGAAAACATATCAATAAATCATAACAAGATTCTGAGACTAAAATATGAGTTTACTAGGGCATGCATTTTCTATTTTCTTCTTCTCCTCTAGACATTATTTACCAATCCAATATCCCAATTTTTTAAAAGTAAAGCAAAGGAATATTTTTAATAACTTTAGCTGAACTGAGATCAATTTATTTTACTGAGAGTTGTCTTTATAGTCTATTTTGTTTAGATGATTATGTTTTCCTGTGAAGGCTTCATAACAACGGCAACTATCAAAAAGAATAAAGCTTTCCAAATGCTATTACATTGTCATTTATCAAACAAGCCTTTGTAAGCAACTAGTAGATCTAAGGTCACACCACTGGGCATTATAAGATCCCTCTCTTGTTTACACTGTAATATTGTATCATCAACTTCTTTATTAAGTTATTATTTCAATTAATATTACTATAAGATCCCTAATACATACAATCATTTTCTATATACTTCCCAGATAAAGAGGGGTATTCCTCTTTATCTGGAGAGCATAAAGAGGGGTATTCTGAATGTAAAGCATATAACAACAATGCATCAATACTCTGGAAAGCTGATTTATATTTTATATGATTTGATTTTTAAGACATTATTAGATGACAGGAAGAAATTTAAATGACTAAAAAAGTAAATCAGGCTACTGGGAAACAGTTAGCTAACTTGAAAATAGTTACTAAGGAAAAAGATAGATTAGTCTCATGTCCAAAAAAATTCATATTTCAACAGACATTTTGCTGTAATTGTTACATGCATTAAATGAACATTTTCCTAAATGCTGAATCCATTCTCTTCTGGAAAAGTTGGAAACATATCTACATTAGAGATTCAGTGCCATACATTCATTTTCTCACCAGGATGGTGTGTAATTGAGCAGTAAAAAAACGCATGCAGAAAAACAACTGCTATAATACTTGAATCATAATTAATTTCACTTTTGTAACTTATCCAAATGCAATATTCATTTTTGTGACATTCCCCAAAAATAATTAAAATATTTAGATTAACTCTTGCCTAAATTGATAGTTCCATTCTAGAACCTAGCAGGTATGAGTTCAAATTCCTAACAACTTTCCAATGTGATAGGAAGTAACTTAGCCCCTCACAGAAGAATAAACGACACTTCTTGTGTTTAAAACAATGAACCTGAACATCATCTCTTGTTTCAAATATCTCAACCACCAAGTGGAAGGGTGTAAAGGCCTAAAATGGACAACCCAGGAATATTCTCAAACAACGAGAAAGCAAAGAAAGACAACCAGAGGGTGATCATGACTAAGTTCTTTTTTTTTTTTTTTTTTTTTTAGTATTTCTATTTATTTATTTGGTAATGAGGTACAGAGTACAAATAGGGAAGCAGCAGGCAGAGGAAGAAGGAGATGCAGGCTCTTTGCGGGGCAGGGAGCACAACGTGGAACTCAATCCCAGGACCCTGGGATCATGACCTGAGCCAAAGGCAGCTGCCTACCTGACTGAGCCACCCAAGCAACCCAATGACCAAGTTCTGAAGAATACTTCCTAAGAGCATTTTGGTGGCTCAATCAGTTAAGTTTCTGCCTTCGGCTCAGGTCATGATCCCAGGGTCCTGGGATTGAGCCTCACATTGGGCTCCCTGCTGAGCAGGGGAGAGGGCTTCTTCTTCTTCTCTCTCTGTCTGAGGCTCTCCCTGCTTGTGCTCTTTCCTCTCTCTCTGTCAAATAAATAAGTAAAATCTTAAAAAAGTATAAGAATACTTCCTCATATAAAATGTACATGAGGATAATTTTCATATGTAGTGTTTTTGTAAAAATTACATGATATAATATGTCCCTGTTTAGTCACAGGCTTAAATTTAGAATGTCTTTTAGTCTGGAGACAGAGATAGCAATTTCACTCAGTATTTATATCCATTTTGTAATTCTGACAACTTAGAAGCAAGTTGCTCTATGAATCCTGTTCAACCAGAAATCTGGTAACTGCTTCAATCTCCAATTCTTTTAACTTTCTATTCGGTCACTGTGGACAAGGAAAGTGGTACAATAACCTTTCTGTTCATGGTTTCCAGTACATAGAGCAAGCTTTCTGTTTCTGAGCCTACTTCAAACAGCTTCCACAAGAGATTCTATGATCAATAATCCAGGTCTACATAGTGACCACATTTAGGTCTTGTGTACAATAGAAAAAGAGACTATATCTGGGGCTGAGCATATATATGAGTAAAACTATGAGTTATGATTATTTTTTCTCTCTTCCATGTTATGATTTTATTGTTGCTTTTCAAATGCTTTCCATCAAAGTTTTCTTGGAAAAAGTAGGAAAAGATCATATATACAGCAAGGAGAGGGTAAGAATGGGGTGGCATTCATTAGGAGGTATTGTGTAATGAAGATTTCTTTTGTCATGTTTTATCTAAGCAATCATATGAACTTTTCACTAAACTGCACAATAAATCCAAGTTTGTTATAATATAAAAAATGTTTCATGTACCTGGCTGACTCAGTCAATTAAGCAACTAGCACTCAGGTCATGATCCCAGGGTCCTGGGATCCAGCCCAATTTTGGGCTCCCTGCTCAGCAGGAAGTCTGCTGGTCTCTTCCTCTGTTCCTTCCCTCGCTAGTACACTCTTTTTCTCTCTCTCAAATAAATAAATAAATAGATAGATAGATGATAGATAGATAGATAGATAGATAGATCTTTAAAAAAAAAGTTTCATCACTGAGTAAAATCGGAATCTTCCAAAAGATATTTTGGATTTAGATGAAATATCTGAAGTTATAAGTACCTCTCTTGTACACCACTGCATATCTCAGTTTGAAAGGCAGTATTAATCCCACCCCCTTCTCTCAAGCCCCCTCCCCCCAGTTTGTTTTGTGAGATCAAGAGTCACTTATGGTTTGTCTCCCTCCCAATCCTATCCTGTTTCATTTATTCTTCTCCTACCCACTTAAGCCCCCATGTTGCATCACCACTTCCTCATATCAAGGAGATCATATGATAGCTGTCTTTCTCTGCTAGACTTATTTCGCTAAGCATGATACGCTCTAGTTCCAGCCATGTTGTTGCAAATGGCAAGATTTCATTTCTTTTGATGGCTGCATAGTATTCCATTGTGTATATATACCATCTCTTCTTTATCCATTCATCTGTTGATGGACATCTAGGTTCTTTCCATAGTTTGGCTATTGTGGACATTGCTGCTATAAACATTCGGGTGCACGTGCCCCTTTGGATCATTACGTTTGTATCTTTAGGATAAATACCCAATAGTGCAATTGCTGGGTCATAGGGCAGTTCTATTTTCAACATTTTGAGGAACCTCCATGCTGTTTTCCAGAGTGGCTGCACCAGCTTGCATTCCCACCAACAGTGTAGGAGGGTTGCCCTTTCTCCGCATCCTCGCCAGCATCTGTCATTTCCTGACTTGTTGATTTTAGCCATTCTGACTGGTGTGAGGTGATATCTCATTGTGGTTTTGATTTGTATTTCCCTGATGCCGAGTGATATGGAGCACTTTTTCATGTGTCTGTTGGCCATCTGGATGTCTTCTTTGCAGAAATGTCTATTCATGTCCTCTGCCCATTTCTTGATTGGATTATTTGTTCTTTGGGTGTTGAGTTTGCTAAGTTCTTTATAGATTCTGGACACTAGTCCTTTATCTGATATGTCGTTTGCAAATATCTTCTCCCATTCTGTCGGTTGTCTTTTGATTTTGTTAACTGTTTCCTTTGCTGTGCAAAAGCTTTTGATCTTGATGAAATCCCAATAGTTCATTTTTGCCCTTGCTTCCCTTGCCTTTGGCATTGTTCCTAGGAAGATGTTGCTGCGGCTGAGGTCGTAGAGGTTGCTGCCTGTGTTCTCCTCAAGGATTTTGATGGATTCCTTTCGCACCTTGAGGTCCTTCATCCATTTTGAGTCTATTTTTGTGTATGGTATAAGGAAATGGTCCAATTTCATTTTTCTGCATGTGGCTGTCCAATTTTCTCAACACCATTTATTGAAGAGGCTGTCTTTTTTCCATTGGACATTCTTTCCTGCTTTGTCAAAGATTAGTTGACTGTAGAGTTAAGGGTCTATTTCTGGGCTCTCTATTCTGTTCCATTGATCTACGTGTCTGTTTTTGTGCCAGTACCATGCTGTCTTGATGATGACAGCTTTGTAATAGAGCTTGAAGTCCAGAATTGTGATGCCACCAACGTTGGCTTTCTTTTTCAATATCACTTTGGCTATTCGAGGTCTTTTCTGGTTCCATATAAATTTTAGGATTATTTGTTCCATTTCTTTGAAAAAGATCATGGTACTTTGACAGGAATTGCATTAAATGTGTAGATTGCTTTAGGTAGCATAGACATTTTCACAATATTTATTCTTCCAATCCAGGAGCATGGAACATTTTTCCATTTCTTTGTGTCTTCCTCAATTTCTTTCATGAGTACTTTATAGTTTTCTGAGTATAGATTCTGTGCCTCTTTGGATAGGTTTATTCCTAGATATCTTATGGTTTTGGGTGCAATTGTAAATGGGATTGACTCCTTTGGGGAGGGTATGTGCTTTGGTGAGTGCTGTGAAGTGTGTAAACCTGGTGATTCACAGACCTGTACCCCTGGGGATAAAAATATATGTTTATAAAAAATAAAAAATTAATTTTAAAAAAAATAAAAAAATTATTAAAAAATTTCAATCAGAGTTGAAGCCTTTCACAGTCTCAAGAGAATTCCTGTTATGCAATTTTCTTTGGGAATTTATGGGTTATTTAGTACCTGATTAGGACACAAGTGAAAGAACTTGGTTTCTGTTTCTTTTTTTTTTAAGATTTTATTTATTTATTTGACAGAGAGAAATCACAAGTAGATGGAGAGGCAGGCAGAGAGAGAGAGAGGGAAGTAGGCTCCCTGCCCAGCAGAGAGCCCAATGTGGGACTCGATCCCAGGACCCTGAGATCATGACCTGAGCTGAAGGCAGCGGCTTAACCCACTGAGCCACCCAGGTGCCCCTGGTTTCTGTTTCTTACCCTGAGATTTATTAGTTCAATGTGATTTTTTTATTTATTTTTTTAAAAGATTTTATTTGTTTATTTGACAGACAGAGATTACAAGTAGACAGAGAGGCAGGCAGAGAGAGAGAGAGGGAAGCAGGCTCCCTGTTGAGCAGAGAGCCCGATGCGGGACTCTATCCCAGGGCCCTGGGATCATGACCTGAGCCGAAAGCAGCGGCTTAACCCACTGAGCCACCCAGGTGCCCTGGTAAATGTGATTTAAATTGTGTGAGATGATTGTAGCTGATTTACATTCCAGATTTGGGGAGGTGGGTGAAGGATGGGTGAAATAGGTGATTGGGATTAAGGAGAGCACTTGTGAAAAGCACCTGGTGATGTATGGAAGCACCGAACCACTATACTGTATGCTTGGAACTAATATTACACTTTGTTTATGAACTGGAATTTAAAAACCTTAAAACAAACAAACAAAAAAATACAAGATTTCAGTTATAATAATAAGTACTAGTTGTAGGTTCAAGGGATGTAATGTATAACCTGATGCTTATAGAGGACATCTCGCTATGATTTATAAGAAAGGTGTTAAGGGAATAAATCCTCATTTCTCATCACAAGAAATTTCTTTTTCATCTTATTGTATTGACAGGGGATTAAAGATGTTAGCTAAACCTATTGTACTAATTATTTCACAATAAATGTAAGTCAAATCATGCTATACACCTTAATCTAATACAGCGATATATATCAGTTATTTTTCAATAAAACTGACAAAGTAGCTTTATTTATTTATTTTTAAGATTTTATTTATTTATTTGACAGATCACAAGTAGGCAGAGAAGCAGGCAGATAGAGGAGGAAGCAGGCTCCCTGGAGAGCAGAGAGCCTAATGCAGGGCTTGATTCCAGGACACTGGGATCATGACCTGCGCTGAAAGCAGAGGCTTTCACCCACTGAGTCACCCAGGCGCCCCTGACAAAGTAGTTTGAAAAAGTACATTTCAGTTTTAGCTGAGGTCGTAGAACATTGAGTAAAATACAGTTAAACAGACTTCACTTTTTTTTTTTTTTTTTAAATCAGGCTTACTAGGTATAATTTACATGTAGTAAAACTCACCTTCCTTAAATTTCAATGAGCTTTGACAAATATACACTATTATAACTACCACAATAAAGATATAGAACATCTTCATCATCTTGCAAAGTCTTCTCACCATCATTTGCAACAATCTCCCCCAAACTTCAGTTTGCAATTTTGATCTGCCTTCTATTTTTTTATTTCTTTACCTTTTTTTAGAATATAATTGGAAACATACCATATTTTGCTGTTTGTGCCTGATTTAAGGATTTTGAGATTCATACTTATCACCACATTTATTAGTTTGTAACTTTAAAATTTCATTTTATTTCTAAGAAGTATCTTATTCTAAGGGTATATTGCCCTCTGAAGACAGGGTCCAGTTTCAGATTACACCAGGGAAGGTCCTGAGAGGGTTACAAACCAAAAACTTTGTTTCTGTTTCATTGGTTTAATAAAATTTGGAGTAAACTAAACTAAAAAAAAAAAAAAAAGGCAGCATTAAAAAATAAAATTTATCTGAGTAAATTTTTAATGATCTTACTGGTTTTACTCAATGATTCATGAATGAGGTAGCATCTTATCTAGAATATAGAAAGGAGCTCCAAAGATCTGTACAAAATGAAGACTTTTATAAGCAGTAGGGGATGACACAGGAAGTTACTAACAAAGAATGGGTTGTTTCAGGCCAAATCAACTAGCTTTGGGGGAGAGTGGAGGTCTATCAGGTAGATAACCTCACTAGGGCTGACCAGGAAATTCCAGATAAACTGGTTAAGATTACATTTTTGGGAAAGGCTGAAATTCAAATTTGTATTGACTCTTGGTTTGGTGTGATGGGCTCCATTTGGGGCCTTTTGTCTCTTTTATGCTTTTTTTTTTTTTTTTTTTTTACACAGATATTTAGTGTTCCTAAGAAGTTTACTAAATGATATTGATAAGGATTACATAAGATTTGATGTGTTATCAAAAATGGTTACTCATTAGGAATAGGTCTATTGTTACCTAAACTATAAGCAATTACTTCTTCATACATGTTTTAAAACAATTTTGGCAAAAACTCTGAGTGTAAAGTAGTACCACATGTTTATTAGTGATTAAAGTGAGGTTTTAGGGGATAACTCTGCAAATTTTATAGCAAGAAAATCTAAAGGAGATTAGCCTCTCCATTTTAGCCTGCTCAGGAAAATGTAAGTAAAGCAAATGTGTTTAATTATTTTTTTATCTTCAAATAGTTTCCATAATAGTCAAGATTATAAACCTTTGTATCTTGATTCTTTATTTCTCCTGAATCACACAACTCTTTGAAGATATCAATTAAAGTTTCATAATAATAACAATATCTCTTGTGTTCTGAGAAATAGTATCACCACATTTATTTTGTGTGGCCATTGATTAAGGTGCTCTTATCTTAGAATTATGTGGTAGTTTATGAATCAATAATGAATAGTCAATAGGAATAAATGATGTTAGCTGGGTCACAAGATTATGTTTAGAGGGATCTTCATTTGAAAATACCAGCTTTCCCACAGGGATAGAGTCTATACTTGAAAAATGTTTCAAGTGGATTTTTTAATAGTGTATGATGCAAGAATCTGAAGCTGTTCTGGTTAATATTTAACCCTTTTCAACCATCAGCTTTAACCTCTCTCTAACCCAATTAGGTTACCTGTACTTACAGAGAATAACATTCTCAAAGATCCAGGGCTGAAAGAGTTTGAAATATAATTGTCATTTTGGAAATAAACATTTTTAACAACAATAAAGTCATAGTAGCTCAAGCTTAACAGCTTCTAGATGGCCTTGGTTTAACCTGGCTTTTTAAAAATTACAATGTTATAAGAATTTATGGGAAAAATCCTACAGAAGGACTGACAATTTGCTGGGTTTACAAAGCAGTTTCATTCTACCCAATAAATCATGTGTTATCACACAGCGATCTGACTTATCAGGGTTAATCAAATAGTATAAAAAAGAGATTTTGGAGTTCTGTAGTCAAAAAACAAATAGATTTACATCACTTATTTTAGAAATAAAACAAAAATAAAAGAGCTGAACTTTGCTCAGGTATTACAATCCCTTTCTATCCAACTTTTTTCCTATATTGTCTTGCTTTTAAAAATTTTACATAGACATTATTTCTCATAGTAGATAACAAGCTCCTTAAAAGTGTTTACTGTCTAATCATTTTACATCTCTCAGAGAACATACCTATTGCATGCGGTAACAAAAAGCTTCAGTAAATCATTTTTGAATGATGAAATATTTTTTCCTCATGGAGCTTCTAAATATGTGCACATATTCAAAACCATTTTGGCAACAGATGCTAATGAAACAGTTTTCTTATACACATACAAGTCATCTGCAACTGTTCAAACTGAATGAACTGAATTTCAAAAATTACTGAGTAGTTAGAGGACAATCAAGTTACACTGTATCTCAACAAAACAATTACAATTTAATGTGCTTGTGGGTAGAGACTTGATTTTAAAAAAGGCATTTTTACAAATAAATGTTAATGATACTACAGTTTACACTACTTTAAAACATTAATTTAACAATGTATCTGTGTGTGAAACTAAAACCAAATTCAGTCTTTCAAAAATCTAAAACAGGTCTAATTGGGGAAGTAGCATCAAAATGGATTTTTCCCAACTTGTTAAACCATGTTTATCACACAGTGCACTAGTGGAAGCCTGAAATGCATCGATTCTGCTCCACTTTAACTATGAAAAAATGGTCTGAGTCAATGTTCAAACAAAATGTTTTAAGATAAACTGTAACACTTCAGGAAAAATTTAACTAGGTGAGTTATACTAAGTAACAACAACAATAACAACAGAAAAATATCACTGCAAGTTTCCTGAAATATATGGATTCCCTCTTAGGATGAAAAAAAAAAAAAAAAAAAGATTCCAAGATTTCTAGCCTTAGGTGAGAAAATTAATTAGGAAATTTATGCACTAACAGTCTTCTTATCAACAATGGCTTGTATATCATATTTATCTTAATCTTTTAGTTATAGTTGATTTTAAAAATAGAGATTGGAGCTGCCTATAAATTACTGTGCTATATATACAATTTAGCTCATTAGACCGACACTAGGATTTTCTTTGAGACAGAATTCTTTCTAAGCTGGCAACTTAGATGCCAAATTTTAGCCAGATACAATTTAGACAGTCGTGAAATAGCTCAGAGGGAAAAAAGAAACACTGATAATGATAATGCTGACAAAGTTTAACCACAGAAAGCTTCCCTATGCCACCCACTAAAAGGTAGACCTCCAAGTATGGAAAGACTAATTTCATAATATAAATGATTGTAATGAAAGATTCACTTAGTATTCAGAAAAACTGTTGCTTGCACTATGAATGTTAATAGCAAATAAATTGTTAGTGTATCAGAGAAATCTTTTCAAGATTAAAATATTTGAAAAGACCTAGATCTAGTTTTTGATGTGTTCTCAGGAATAACTCACATTTTATTTTATAAATAATGTCTTATTTTCTGTATGATAGATTTGACTGGTTACAATGGGCCTGTTTAGTATTTCTGTTTGGTTGTGATTGGTTCTCCAATGAGATATTCTTAAACATACTTCTATAGTAAAGGAGCATTACTGAAAATAGTTTTCAAGGCTAATGTAATATTTTTCTACTCACATTATAGATAGTGTCAATGATGAGAGCAATATTTAATTTCCAGGGTATAGTTATCTTAGAAATAAAAGGGGTAGAATGATGAAATCAAAGGTTTATGGGATATTAATGTGGTTAGTGTTGTCAACAGTCTTGTCAAATGAGAAAGAGGATCCACTCTGTTTTCTTCCAAGGCAGAATATTGTTTTTACAATTGTCAAATTTCATGTGTCAGTTCTTCCTGCTCACATTGTATTCAAGCCATCCTAAATTCTTAGTATCAAAGTATAATACTTAATCCATGTAAAATTATGTATAGCAAGCACAATATGACTTATAAGTGCTGAATAATCTAATAGGTAGAGTACAGGCTTTCAAGTTGTACACATCTACATTGAAATTCCAGCTTATATCCTAACTATGTGCTTATGGACAAATCATTTAGCCTCTCTGAGCTTAATTTATTCATCTGCAAAATGGGGCTAACAGTACCTATGTAGATTTGTTGTGAAATTACAGAAAACATGCCTAATGTTGCCAGAACTATCTTAGAGTCTGCAGTATGCCTTTCTGTGCTTCATTTGTGTACCTTTGCCTCAGGAATTCAGGTTCTTTCTCCCAACATTTTATCCAGGATCATCAGCATCAACAAAACTCCAGTCTCAACACAAACCAAGCTTCCTCTCCGTTCCCTCAGCGATTTTGGAAGGGAAGTTGGATAAGCACAGTACCTGGAATATTATAGTTGTCTGATAAATATTTCAGATATTTATTTATTTATTTATTTATTTATTTATTTATTTGACAGAGAGAGATGACAAGCAGGCAGAGAGGCAGGCAGAGAGAGAGAGAGGAGGAAGCAGGCTCCTTGCTGAGCAGAGAGCCCGATGTGGAGCTCGATCCCAGGACCCTGAGATCATGACCCGAGCCGAAGGCAGCGGCTTAACCCACTGAGCCACCCAGGCGCCCCCAGATTATTATTGTATGTTCATTATATACACTTTTGTATGTGTGTAAAGAACTATCAGTGTATACACAGAATATGCAGAGTGTGTTGCTGAAGCAAATATATTTTATTTTGACCAGCCCAACACTATTATTCACATAACTTTTTTTAAGCATTAATCTCATTTATCTATGAGGAAACTGTCACCAAACAGTTCTCTTAATCCATGGAATTTGAGTGGAGTTTTTGGTCTCAGAAGAAGGAGCATGATCCAGGCTTGATGAGTATCACAAATACTTGTTCACTCACATGAACATAAACATGACCAAGGCAAATAAGAGTGAACTCTAGGATTTTTGCTGAGTCTCTTATTCCTGTTAGGGCTTTTACTTGTAGAATTATCCCTGGGTTGTTGCCATGAACTAGGAATAATCTGCTTTGATGAAGAAATGTTGTCAAAGAGAAAGCATACAAAGCAAGTACATAATAAAGGCTGAGGCAGATGTTAGGTGATTAAGTCTTGATGAAAAGGTTTAAGGTCCTGGATTTATACCTGCTTATAGCTAGATATTACTTGACATTTTAATTTTGTAAATTAAAATACTTTATTTCTTATTTTTATCTTTTTAAATATTTTGTTTATTTGAAAGAGAGAGAAAAAGACATGACAGAGAGCGAGCACATGCTGGATGGAGAGATAGAGGGAGAACCAGACTCCCTGCTGAGAAGGGAGCTCGACACAGTATCCTAGGATCATGACCTGAACTGAAAATAGAGACTTAACTGACTGAAACACCCAGGCACCCTCAAAATACTTTAAAATGCATTAGTATCATTATCATCATCATCATCATTGTCTTTGTCATTTATTATTCAAGCTAATTTCAGATGGGTCTCTATCACTTACAATCAAGAGTCCTAACACACTTGTTTTTGTTTTTGTTTTTGTTTTCCACAGAAATACCACACTGCATATGGGAAGAAGCATAATTGCTAACTAGAATTTTCTTCAAATCCCCAACAAACACTGAGTAGACACATTCTAAAGTGTTATCAACAATGATAATAATATAACAGAAATTGAATGGATATTTTCTGAAGTTTTATCAACAAAAACAATAATAGTGTAACAAACACATGTTTAAAGCATGCATGCCCACCACTAAAAGCCAACATGATTCACCACCATTTCTGAAAACCTCATTTTAAAAATTCCACTACTGAACATTTAAAGGGAGAGAAAATAGCTCTATAATAGTTTTGACTGGATAATTTGTTCTTGGTCCACTTTGAAATTGTTACACTAAATATTTGAGTTCATGACTTCCAATAACTATTCTGTTCAGCATATTTTTGTAATTTGAAATGAATTAAAATAATTTTATTTTGAAAATTATTTGACAACCCTTGATATTCTTGGAGACAACTTGAATTTTTACACAACCAGGATTAGGAATCATGGGCTTAGTTTCTCTTTACACAACAGAAATTCAACAGGCAAAACAAACAAACAAACAAACAAAAACAAGTATGAATGTTTTTTGGACTCTAAAAATGTATCATTTCTTGGGATATTTTTGCCACTGAATATACTGGATGTTTGATTGAGCTGACTAACCTAACCTATGGTTTTAGATTCATGTAGACATGCCTTAGTTAAATCCATCATAAAGAAGAGCATTTTTTCTTCTTATTCATATACAAGGAACCAAGTTCATAGAAGCCAAGTTTAAAGGTTTTAATCATTCCCAGCTCATTCCCCAGACTGGAAGATGCCACAGAGCACAGATTTACACCATCCTGCTGAGATGGGAATACTCTTCTAGTTCAAATATCTCATTGGTTTGCATGTGTGCAATTGCTACTTTCTGTTTTTTGTTTTTATTTTACAGAAAACATTATTGGAATGTGTACTGGGAATGGGATTTGATATTGTAAACACTAATTTGGTGGAATTAGCTTCATATATTGAAAGTGAGATATTGTAATTCATACATTGACTTAAAAATTCTTACCTAGCAGGGGTGCCTGGATAGCTCAGTCTATTAAGCACCCGACTCTTGATTTCCCTTAGGTCATGACCTTGAGGTAGTGAGATCAAGCCCTGTGTTGGACTCCATGCTTAATTGGGAGTCTGCTTCTCTCGCTCTTCATCTCCCTCTGATCCTCCCCACACTGTCTGTCTCTCTCTCTCAAATAAATAAATAAATGTTTAAAAAAATTCTTAACAGCAAGTTGACAATAGAAGAAAAAAAATAATTTTGAATTTACCTCCTATGATGAGAAAAACATTGTGCTTACAATTTTCTTTTGCTGTTCACCACAATCTTAAGAGTATTGTCATAGTGATTTTTTTATTCTGAAAAATTATCCTTGAAAATTATATTTCAAAGTCTGGAAAAGGCACATACTTTTTCAACATCTGAAAGACAAAATTAAAATTTAATTAATAAGTTGATTTATGAAAAAATTAATATATGCTCTAATTTTTGAATATTTGAAGATATATCTTTTTTATGTTTTTAAATTTTAATTCCAGTATACATAACATTGAGTGTTACATTACTTTCAGATGTATAATATAGTGATTCAATAATTTTATAAATTACTAAGTGCTCACCATGATAAATGTACTCTTTAATCCCTATCACCTACTTCACATATGACCCCACTCACCACTACTTTGGCAATCATCAGTCTGTTCTCTATAGTTAAGAGTATGTTTTGCAGTTTCTCTCTCTCTCTCACATATTCCTTATTGTATTGTTTTCTTATTTTTGTTTATTTTTCGCTATTAAGTGGAAGTGTATGGTATTTGTCTTTTCCTGACTGAAATATTTCCTTTAGCATTATAGTCATAAGCTTTATATGAATTATTGCAGATGACAAGATTTCATTCTTATTTATGGTTGAATAATATTTCATTGTATATATATACCACATGTTCTTTATCCATTCATCTATAAATGGACATGGGTTACTTCCATAGCTTAGCTATTGCAAGTACAGCTACAATAAACATGGGGACATATGTATCCCTTTGAGTTAGTGATTTGGTATTTTTTTGGTTAAATACCAGTAGTGTGATTCCGGGATTTGTGTAGTTCTACATTTATTTATTTATTTATTTATTTATTTATTTATGTTTCAGGTTTAGATCCATATTCCACTTACCTAATGTATGGTGTAATATTAGTTTCAGAAGTAGAATATAGTGATTCATCACTTATATATAACACCCAGTGTTCATCACAAGTGCCCTCCATAATACCCATCACACATTGAACCCATTTCCCCACCCACTGCCCCTCTAGGAACCCTCAGTTTGTTCTTTATAGTTGAGGATCTGTTTTATACTTTGCATCATCTTTTTTTGCCTCTATATTTGTCTGTTTCATTTCTTAAATTCCACATATGAGTGAAATCATATGGTAACTGTCCTTCTCTGATTGACTTATTTCACTTAGCATAATAGACTCTGGCACCATCCATATCATTGCAAATGGAAAAAAAAATCATTCTTTTTGTGGCTGAATGATATTCCATTCTGTATACATACCACAATTACTTTATTTTTCAAGTCTATGCATATACATAGTTTTTATTTTTTATATTTTTAATTTATTTTTTATTTATTTTGAGCATAACAGTATTCATTATTTTTTGCACCACACCCAGTGCTCCATGCAATTTGTGCGCTCTATAATACCCACCACCTGGTACCTCAACCTCCCAACCCCCTCCCACTTCAAACCCCTCAGACTGTTTTTCAGAATTCATAGTCTCTCATGGTACACCTCCCCTTCCAATTTCCCCCAACTCCCTTCTCCTCTCTAACTCCCCATGTCCTCCATGCTATTTGTTATGCTCCACAAACAAGTGAAACCATATGATAATTGACTCTTTCTGCTTGACTTATTTCACTCAGCATAATCTCTTCCAGTCCCGTCCATGGTGCTACAAAAGTTCGGTATTCATCCCTTTTTTTTTTTTTAAGATTTTATTTATTTATTTGAAAGACAGGGATTATGAGTAGGCAGAGAGAGGAGGAAGCAGGCTCCCCGATGAGCAGAGAGCCTGAATCAGAGCTCAATCCCAGGACCCTGGGATCATGACCTGAGATGAAGGCAGGGGCTTTAACCCACTGAGCCACCCAGGCACCTCGGGTATTCATCCTTTCTGATGGAGGCATAATACTCCATAGTGTATATAGACCATATATTCCTTATTCATTCGTCCATTGATGGGCATCTTGGTTCATTCCAAAGTTTGGCAACCATGGCCATTGCTGCTATAAACATTGGGGTACAGATGGCCCTTCCTTTCACTATATCTGTATCTTTGTGGTAAATACTCAGTAGTGCAATGGCAGGGTCATAGGGAAGTTGTATTTTTAATTTCTTGAGGAATCTTCAAACTGTTCTCCAAAGAAGCTGCACCAACTTGCATTCCCACCAAGAGTGTAAGAGGGTTCCCCTTTCTCCACATCCCCTCCAACACATGTTGTTTCCTGTCTTGCTAATTTTGGCCATTCTAACTGGTGTAAGGTGATATCTCAATGTGGTTTTAATTTGAATCTCCCTGAGGGCTAGTGATGATGAACATTTTTTCATGTGTCTGATAGCCATTTATATGCCTTCATTGGAGAAGTTTCTGTTCATATCTTCTGCCCATTATTGATATGATTGTCTGTTTTGTGTGTGTTGAATTTGAGAAGTTTTTTATAGATCCTGGATATCAACCTTTTGTCTCTACTGTCATTTGAAAATATCTTCTCCCATTCCATGGATGGCTCTTTGTTTTCTTGACTGTTTCCTTTGCTGTGCAGAAGCTTTTGATTTTGATGAAGTCCTAAAAGTTTATTTTCACTTTTGTTTCCTTTGCCTTTGGAGACATATCTTGAAAGACGTTACTGTGGCTGATATCAAAGAAATTACTGCCTATGTTCTCCTCTAGGATTCTGATGGATTCCTGTCTCATGTTGAGGTCTTTTATCCATTTTGAGTTTATCTTTGTGTATGGTGTAAGGGAATGGTCGAGTTTCACTCTTCTACATATAGCTGTCCAGTTTTCCCAGCACCATTTCTTGAAAAAACTGTATTTTTTCCACTGTATATTTTTTCCTGTTTTGTCGAAGATTAATTGACCATAAAGTTGAGGGTCCATATCTGGGCTCTCTACTCTGTTCCACTGGTCTATGTGTCTGTTTTTATGCCAGTACCATGCTTTCTTGGTGATCACAGATTTGTAATAAAGCTTGAAATCAGGTAATGTGATGCCCCCAATTTTATTTTTGTTTTTCAACATTTCCTTAGTGATTCGAGGTCTCTAATGATTCCATACAAATTTTTGGATTATTTGCTCCAGCTCTTTGAAGAATACCAGTGGAATTTTGATCAGAATAGCATTAAAAGTATAGATTGCTCTAGTAATTATAGACATTTTAACAGTGTTTAATCTTGTGATCCAAGAGCATGGAATGGTCTTCTATCTTTTTGTGTCTTCTTCAATTTCTTTCATGAGTGTTCAGTAGTTCTTCGAGTACAGATCATTTACCTCTTTGGTTAGGTTTATTCCCAGGTATCTTATGGTTCTTTTTGCTATAGTAAATGGAATCTATTGTCTAATTTCCCTTTCTGTATTTTCATTGTTAGTGTATAAGAAAGTCACAGATTTCTGTACATTAACTTTGTATCCTGCCACATTACTTAACTTCTGTATGAGTTCTATAAGTTTGGGGGTGGAGTCTTTGGGGTTTTCCATATAAAGAATCATGTCATCTGCGAAAATAGAGAGTTTGACTTCTTCATTGCCAATTTGGATACCTTTTATTTCTCTTTGTTGTCTGATTGCTCTTGCTAGGACTTCTAATACTACGTTGAATAAGAGTGGTGAAATTGGGCATCCTTGTCGTGTTCCTGATCTCAACAGGAAGGACACAAGCTTTTTCCCATTGAGGATGATATTTGCTGTGGGTCTTTCATAGATAGATTTGATGAAGGTCAGGAATGTTCCCTCTATCCCTATACTTTGAAGCGTTTTAATCAGGGATGGATGATGGATTTTGTCAAATGCTTTTTATGCATCGATTGAGAGGACCATGTGGTTCTTCTCTCTTCTCATATTAATTTGTTCTATCACATTGATTGAATTGCAAATGTTGAACCATCCTTGTAGCCCAGGGATGAATCCCACCTGGTCATGGTGGATAATCCTTTTAATGTGCTGTAGGATCCTGTGAGCTAGGATCTTGTTGAGCATCTTAGCATCCATATTCATCAGTGATATTGGTCTGAAATTCTCCTTTTTGGTATGGTCTTTGCCTGCTTTGGGGATCAGGGTAATACTGGTTTCATAGAAAGTGTCTGGAAGTTGTCCTTCTGCTTCAATTTTTTGAAACAGCTTCAGGAGAATAGGTGTTATTTCTTCTTGAAAGTTTTATAGAATTCCCCAGGGAATCTGTCAGGTCCTGGGCTCTTTGTTTTTTGGGGGGGGGAGTTGATCACTGCTTCAGTCTTGTTACAATATATTGGTGTACTCAGGTTGTCAATTTCTTCCTGGTTCAATTTTGAGAGTTTATAATTTTTGAGAAATGCATCCATTTCATCTAGTTGCTTAGCTTATTGGCATATAACTGTTGATAATAACTTCTGATGATTGTTTCTACTTCCTTGGTGTTCATTGTGATCTTTCCCTTTTCATGCATAATTTTATGAATTTGAACTTTCTCTGTTTCTTTTGGATTAGTGTGGCCAATGGTTTATTGATCTTATTGATTCTTTTAAAAACCAGCTTCTAGTTTCATTGATATGTTCTGCTGTGTATCTGGTTTCTACCTCATTGATCTCAGCTCTAATCTTGAGTATTTCCATTCTTATGTGTGAAGTTGGTTTGATTTATTGTTTATTATCCAGTTCTTTAAGGTTTAGAGATAGCTGGTGTTTTCTGGATTTTTCAATTTTTTTGAGAGAGACTTGGATGGCTATGTGTTTCCCCCTTAGGACTGCCTTTGCTGTATCCCATAGGTTTTAGACAGAAGTGTCTTCATTCTCATTGGTTTCCATGAATGGTTTCAGTTCTTCTTTGATCTCCTGGTTGGTCTAAGCATTATTAAGCAAGGTGGTCTTTAGCTTCCAGGTGTTTGAGTTCTTTTGGATGTTTTCCTTGTGATTGAGCTCCAGTTTCAAAGCATTGTGACCTAAGAATATGCAGGGAATCTTCTCAGTCTTTTGGAAATGGTTGAGTCATGATTTGTGACCCAGTATTTGGTCTATTCTTGAGAAGGTTCCATGTGCACTTGAGAAGAATGAGTATTCTGTTGTTTTAGGGTGGAATGTTCTGTATATATCTATGAGGTCCATCTGGCCCAATGTGTCATTCAATGCTCTTGTTTCTTTATTGATTTTCTGCTTGGATGATCTGTCTATTTCTGAGAGAGGTGTGCTAAGGTCTCCTACTATTAATGTATTCATATCACTATGACGCTTTATCTTGATTAACAGATTTCTTATGTAATTGGCTTTCCCATATTGGGGGAATAGATACTTACAATTGTTAGATCATCTTGGTGGATAGCCCTTTTAAGGATTATGTAGTGTCCTTCTGTATTTCTGACTACAGTCTTTAGTTTAAAATCTAATTTATCTGATATGAGAATCACTACCCCAGTCTTCTTTTGAGGCCCATTGGCATGAAAGATGCTTCTCCATCCTTCACTTTCAGTTTGCGTGCATCTTTAGGATCAAAATGGGTCTCTTGTAGACAACATATGGATGGGTCCTGTCGTTTTATCCAATCTGCAACCCTGTGCCATTTTTGGGTGCATTTATGCCATTCACATTGAGAGTGAATATTGATAGATACGTTTTTATTGACATCATGTTACCTTTGATGTCTTTCATTCCGTAGATTGTCCTATATTTCTGTTCAATGCTATTCTTAGGATTTTTCCTCTTTTATAGAACCCCCCTTAATATTTCCTTCAGTGTCGGCTTGGTGGTTGTATAGTCTTTTAAGCCTTGCTGGTCTTGGAAACTCTTTATCTCTCCATCCATTTTGAATGTCAGTCTTGCTGGAGAAAGTATTATTGGCTGCATCTTCTTCTCATTTAATGCCCTGAATATGTCTTGCCAGCCCTTTCTGGCTTGCCTGGTCTCTGTGGACAGGTCTGAAATTATTCTGATGGGTTTTCCTCTATAAGTAAGGAGCCGCTTTTTGCTAGTGGCTTTCAAGAGATTATACCTATAATTGTGATTCTTCAATTTGACTATCAGGTGCCTTGATGTTTTTTTTGGAATCTATAATCTTGGATGGAGACCATTTGGCCTCTAGTACATGAAGGCTGGTTCCATTTGAGAGATTGGGAAAATTTTCATGAAGAACTTGTTCCACTATATCTTCTAGACTTCTTTCTTTCTCCTCCCCTCAGGGATTCCAATAATTCTGACGCTGGAACTTTTCATGGCATCATTTATTTCCCTGATTCAGTTTTCATGGTTTCTAAGCTGTTTGTTCCAGGCTTCTTCCTGATCCTTTCTCTCTATCTGTTTGTCCTCCAGATCACTAATTCTATCTTCTGTCTCAGTTACCCTAGCTTTGAGAGAATTTAGATTAGATTGGAACTCATTGAGAGCATTGTGAACCTCATCCCTGGTAGCTTTTAGCTCCACCCTAACATTGTGAACATCATCTCTGTTCGCTTTCAGCTCAGACGTAATCAATTCTGTTTGGTCATCCACGGCTTTCTCCAACCTAGCTATTGCCTGGATAATTGTAAGCCTGAATTCTCTTTCTGACATATTGTCTATGTTGACAGCAGTTAGCTCTGTTGCAGAAGGTCCATCCTCTGTATTTTTCTTCTGTTGTGCATTCTTCCTCTTAGTCTTTTTGGTGAGAGATGACTGAACAGATCTAGTGGGATTTATCGACCGTGGTGCAGTCAAGGTGCACCCTGGAACACTTCTGAGCAATCAGGATTTCCCACCCAAATGAGAGACAAAAGAAAAGAAAAAGATAAAAGGAGAGAGAAAGACAGGAAATAAAGGGAAGATGAAATAGAAGGTTCAGCCCAAATGGGCCTCAAGGTAAGATTTAGGAAGTATTAAAAAAAAAAAAAAAGAAAAAGATTTATGAAGCATACAAAGAAAAACAGACAATCAAAAGACTGATACAAGTATATGAAAAGAGAAAAAATATATATATGCAAATAAAGGAAGAGCCTTGTTAAAAAGAACTCCATGTGTAAGATTTATATACTATCAGGACAAACTCAAAAACACAGAAACAGTGGTGGAAGAAAAAGATGGGAGAGTGGTTATAAATTCTAACTGTGGGCGAGGAAGGTTCTTTTGATTCTTCCTGGATGTATCTTGATGTCTTTGTTAAAGGACTCAACTTTCATAAGATTAAGGGGGATTAAAAATTGGTTTACCTATAGGGGTAGTATTAATTGGGGGAAGGGGATTACTTCGAAGTTTAACTCTATATGAATATTAGAAAATAAAAATAAAAGGGAATAAACTAGACTAACTAAACTAAAATAAAAAAAAAAGAATTTCAAAAAATAGAAATGCAAAAGATAAACACATGTATATGTATCAAAAAGTTCAGTTTAGAAGTTTATTATGGAATTTGATGTACTGGACAGCTCACTGTGATGGTAAATAGGTTAAAAAATTATCTATGTAAAAAAAAAAAATGAACCAGAATAGTGGGAAAGAATTAAAAATAAAAGTTGTCCTAAGAAGTAGTGCTGGTTGTTCTCTTGTAGTCTTTTTTTGTTGTTGTTTTTTCCTTTCTTGGTTTGTTTTCGGTGGAGGGGCCTGCCATGTGGGTTTTCAGTCAATGATGTTCCCTGAGTTAAGTCCTTCTGCCCCCCTCAAGTCTGAGGAAACTGTTTTTTTTTTCAGGCTTTTGTTCTCTGGCGGTTTTTATGTTTGTTCACTTTTTTTTTTTTTTTTTTTTTTCTCTCACCTTGACCGCTTTTGATGGTTTTTGTAGTTTTGGAGGAAAACAAACTGCACCCTGACCTCCCTCTCAGAGAGAAGCCTCAGTATGGCTGCAGAGCCCAAATAAGTCCCCCCTTTGCCGCTGGCAGAGCAGGTTCTGAGTCGCAGTCCCTGGGGATGCAGGATCTTTTGCTTGTACCCAAAACCATGGCAACAGCGGCTGTCTAGGTGCTCCAGACCGCCAGAGAGGTTCCAAGAAGTGATCACACACTTTTACACTTAAATTTTCCCGCTGGCCTGGGCTGGGAGTGCCTGGTCTTTCTGGGTCTAAGAGCGCCCGCCTTGCACACACTCCTTTCAGGGGAGGCTGTGGGTCGTGCACGTGTTTCAAGCTCTGAGAATGGGGCACAGGTCTGAAAGCACCAGGCTGGGCTTTCGTGCACCTCTCTGGGGAGATTTTGGGGTGCGCGTCTTAGGTTCTGAAACAATGGCGTGGGTGAAAGAGTGCTGGCTGGGCCTTTGTGTACCTCTTTCAGTGGAGGATGAGGGGTGCACGTATCTCAGGCTCTGTAGCAGGGCTCTTGCGTTCTGCCCTCCGGCGTGGCTCCCATCCCCTCACAGGAGCCAGAATGCACACGTTCTAGGGCGTGCTGGCCACTTAGGGACCAAGACCTGTTTTCTCCGCTACACTCTCTCTGGCTCAGTGCCTCGGGAGGCTGTCCTTGGACCAGGGACTTAAGCCCCTGTCCCTAGCTGCCCCGATTCCCACAGCCCCCCACCCACACGATCCTTTGCTCTTTTTGAGTGCTTTCAACCAGTCTCTAAGTTAATGCTGGTCCCCAGATGCAGGGCACTCTTGCTTGTTTTGGGGGTCTTACTTTCCAACCGGTCACCTCTGGTGCCTCCCTCCCCCTTTTGTTTATCTTTCAATATCAGTCCGCCGTTCCCACTCTGCTTTACCTGCCCACGGGCGTCTTCTGCCCCTGTAGAGATCCAGACGTGTATAATTCTGATCTCAGGCTGATTTCATGGGTGATCAGAGTTCTTTGGCAGGTAATCAGCTCACTTTAGGGTACCAGTTGAAAAGCCACCTCCTCCTACTTCCCTGCCATCTTGTCCCCCCCACAATTTCTTTTTTTTTTAAATTTTATTTATTTATTTGACAGACAGATATCACAAATAAGCAGAGAGGCAGGCAGAGAGAGAGAAAGAGAGCCTGATGCATGTCTTGATCCCAGGACCCTGAGATCATGACCTGAGCCAAAGGCAGAGGTTTAACCCACTGAGCCACCCAGGCACCCCATACCACAACTTCTTTATCCATTCATAATCAGTGGACATTTGGGCTCTTTCCCAATTTGGCCATTATTGATAATGCTGCTAGAAACATCAAGGTGCTTGTGTCTTTTTGAATTAGTTCTTTTATATCCTTTGGGTAAATACATAGTAGTGCATTTGCTGGATCATAGAGTAATTCTATTTTTAAATTTTTGAGGAACCTCCATACTGTTTTCCAGTGTGGCTGCATTAGTTTGGATCCCACCAACACTATATGAGGGTTCCCATTACTCTGCATCCTTGATAACTTCTGTTGTTTCCTGTGTTGTTAATTTTTATCATTATGACAGCTATGAGGTGGAATATCATTATGGTTTTGATTTGTATTTCCCTGATAATGAGTGATGTTGAGCATTTTGTAAGGACCTATTTAGCCAGAGCAACTCCATCTTGGGTAAATAGCCACTTTGTTGTGTGTGCAGAAAACTTAAATTGACTCCCCCCCCCCCCAAGAGAAACTTACTTAGAAACAAGTCTGGGAAACCAGTAAAATGTAGTTGGCTAGTTCCTGATAACAGAGCCCAGAATACAAGGACAAGTCAGGCCATATGGAGACATCTAATCAGTACAAAGTACTGTTTGTAACAGTGAGAAGGTCTTGCCCAAACTTAAATGACTCCATCTTGGGAAGGACGACAATCTTGTTATTCACACTGAATATGTTAACTGACTAAGCCTTCCCAGAAACTACTGTTTGTAACTGTCCTAGGAACAAACAGTTACTGTTTGTAACTGGAATAATCTTGAATAACACATCACCAGACTGGATGAAAATAGCCAATCAACAAGAGACACACAAACCAGGTGGTTGAGATACCAAGATATGGGTTGCAATTTCACCCAGTTAAAGGTAGCCTGTAAGATTGGGAGGAGTTGCTCTCTTCGGAGGCAGCCCTGGCCAGTCAGTCTGACTTCTAATGCTTGGCATAGAATAGAGCTTTGCATAACTTTAACTTCGCTTCAGTCTCATTCCCCTGGCCGATCAATCTGATTTCTAATACTAATCATAAAATAAAGCTTTAAATAATTTTCACTTTGTCTCAGTCTCGTTTCATTTAATAACGGACCTAACACATTTATTCATGTGTTTGTTAGTCGTCAGTATGCTTTCTTTGGGGAAAAATAATATTCACGTGTTCTGCCCTTTTCTAACTGGATTAATTGGATTTCGGGTGTTGAGTTTGATAGGTTCTCTGTAGATTTGGAACACTAATCTTTTACCTGGTTTGTCTTTTGTAAATATCTTTTCCCATTCCAAGGGTTGTGTTTTAGTTTTGTTGATTGTTTCCTTTATTGTGCAGAAGATTTGTATCTTGGTTAAGTTCCATTAGTTCATTTTTGCTTTTGTTTCCCTTGTGTGCAGAAGTGTATATAGTAAGAAGTTACAATAGCTGATATCAGAGTTTGCTTCTGTGCTCTTCTCCAGGATTTTGATGGTTTCCTATATCAGATTTAGGTCTTTCATCCATTTTATATTTATTTTTGTATGTGGTGTGATGAAATGGTCCAGTTTCATTCTTCTGCATGTTGTTGTCCAGTTTTCCAAATACCATTTGTTGAAGGGATTCTCCCCCCCAACTGGATATTCTGTCCTATTTTGTCAAAGATTGGTAGAGCATATAGTTGTGGGTCCATTTCTGGGTTTTCTATTATGTTCCATTGATCTATGTGTTTTTATGCCAGTACCATACTGTCTTGAAGATTATATCTTTGTAATATGGCTTGAAGTCCATAATTGTGATACTTCCAGTCTGCTTCTCTGTTTCAAGATTACATTGGCTATTCATGTTCTTTTTTGTTTCCATACAAATTTTAGGACAGTTTGCTTTAGTTCTGTGAAAAATACTGGCAGTATTTTGGTGGGGGTGGCATTAAATATGTCGATTGCTTTTAGTAGTATAGACATTTTAACAATATTTCATCTTTTAATCCATGATCATGGAGCATTTTTTCCATTTCTTTGTGTATTTTCAATTTCTTCCATCAGCATACAGACCTTTACACATTTGGTTAGATTTATTCCTGGCTATCTTGTGCTTTTGGTGCAATTATAAATGGGATTGATTCCTTTATTACTCTTTCTGCTTTGTTATTCATGTATAAAAATGCAACAAAGTTCTGTATGTTGATTCTGTGTTCCACACTTTAATGAATTTCTGTATGAGATCAAGAAAATTTTCAGTGGAATCTTTTATGGTTTTTTATATGAAGTATTATGTCAAGTGCGAGTAGTGAAAATTTGACTTCTTTCTTGCCTATTTATTTTTTAATATTTTTAAAGATTTTATTTAGTCACTTGACAGAGATCACAAGTAGGCCGAGAGGCAGGCAGAGAAGAGAGGCAAGCGGGGGGGGGGGGGGGGGCAGGGTCCCCGCAGAGCAGAGAGCCCAATGTGGGGCTCCATCCCAGGACCCTGGGATCATGACCTTCAGGCAGAGGCTTTAACCCACTGAACCACCTAGGCTCCCCACTTTCTTGCCTATTTAGATGCTTTTTATTTATTTTTGTGTCTGATTTCTAAGTCTAGAACTTCTAATAGTACATTAAATAACAGTAGTAAGAGTGGACATTCTTGTCCTATTCTGGCTTTAGAGGAAAAGCTCTCAGTTTTTCCCCAACAAAGACAATATTAGCTGTGGGTCTTTTGTATACGGCCTTTATGATGTTGAGGTATGTTGCCTCTGTTCCTACTTCGCTGAGGCTTTTTTTTTTTTTTTAATCAAGAATGGTTGCTGTACTTTGTCAAATATTCTTTTTTTTTCATCTACTGAGAGGATCATATACATCTTAGCCTTTATTTTATTAATGCGTTACACCACATTGGTTGATATGTGAATATGGAACCAACTCTTGCAGCCCAGGAATAAATCTGAATTGATTGTAGTGAATGACTCTTTTACTGTATTGTTGGATTCAATAAGCTAATCTTTTGTTAAGAATTTTTGTATTCAGGGTGCCTGGGTGGCTCAGTGGGTTAAGCCGCTGCCTTCGGCTCAGGTCATGACCTCAGGATCCTGGGATCTAGTCCCGCATCGGGCTCTCTGCTCAGCAGAGAGCCTGCTTCCTCCTCTCTCTCTCTGCCTGCCTCTTTGCCTACTTGTAATCTCTCTCTGTCAAATAAATAAATAAAATATAAAAAAAAAGAATTTTTATATTCATATTAATCAGGGATATTGATCTATAATTCCCTTTTTTTATAGGGTCTGTCTGGTATTGGAATCAAGATATTGCTGGTCTCAGAGTGAGTTTGAAAGTTATCCATCCATTTCAATTTTTTTGAAACAGCTTAAGATTAAGTATTAACTCTTCTTTAAATGTTTGGTAGACTTCCCTTGGAAAGCCATCTGGCTCTGGACATTTGGTTTTGGCGAGATTTTCAATTAGTGATTTAGTCTTTTTGCTGGTTATGGGTCAGTTCAAGTTTTCCATTTCTTCCTGTTTCAGTTTTTGTAGTTTGTATGTTTCTAGGAATTTATCCATTTTTTCAGATTGTCCAATTTGTTGCCATATAATTTCTCATAATATTCTTTTATGATTGTTTGTATTTCCATCATGTTGGTTGTGATCTCTCCTCTCTTATTCATGATTTTATTTACTTGGGTTCCTTCTCTTTTCTTTTTGATAACTTTGGCTAGGGGCTTATCAATTTTATATTCTAAAAAAAAGACCCTACTCCTGCTTTCATTGATCTGTTGTACTGTTTGTTTGATTTTTCTAATTCATTCATTATATTCTTTATTTCACTTCTTCTTCATTTGTTGTTCTTTTTCTAGCTCCTTTAGGTGTAAGTCAGGCTGCATATTTGTGATTTTTCTTGCTTCTTGAGGCAGGCACATATTGCTATATAATTCCCTTTCATGACCACTTTTGCTGCATTGCAAAGGTTTTGGGCTGTCATGGTTTCATTAACGTGTGTGTGTGCGTGTGTGTGTGTGTGTGTGTGTGTGTGTCCATATAATTTCTTCTATATCCATATATCATCTCTATATGTACATACATTTTTTTTTAAATTTCCTGGTTGACACATTCATTTCGTAGTACGAAGTTCTTTAACTTCCATGTGTTTTGGTCTTTCTAAGTTTTGTTTTGTGGTTAATTTCAAGTTTCACAGCCTTGTGGTCAGAAAAAAAAAATGCATGGCATGATTTCAGTCTTGTACTTGTTGAGGCCTGATTTTTTTTACCTTGTATGTTATCTATTCTGGAGAATGTTCCATGTGCACATAAAAAGAATCTCTATTCTGCTGTTTTAGGATGAAATGTTCTGAATTTATCTGTTAAGTCCATTTGGTCCAGTGTGTCACTCAAAGCCCTTATTTCCTTGTTTATTTTCTGCTTAGTTAACCTGTCCACTTGTGTAAGTAGGGTATTAAAGGTACCTGCCACTTACTCTTATTTTTTCCACCTACTTTTATTTTATTATTATCAATGAGTTCCTTTATATTTGTTATTAGTTGATTTATATACTTAGAAGCTCCCAAGTTGGGTACATAAATATTTATATTTGTTAGACCTTGTGGGCCAGACCCTTTTAGTATGATATACTTCCCTTCTTTATCTCAGTATAGTCTTTGCTTTAATATCTAGTTGTCTGATATAAGTATTGCTATTCTGGCTTTCCTTTGATGTTCATTTGCATAGTAAATATTTCTACATCCTCTCACTTTCAATCTGCAAGTTTCTTCAGTTCTAAAATGAATCTCTTGTTGGCAGCATATAGATGAGTCTTTTTCTTTTCATCCAAGACACCCTATGTCTTTCAAATGGACCATTTAATCTATTTACATTCAGAGTAATTATTTATTTTTTTAAAGATTTTATTTATCCATCTGACAGAGAGAAATCACAAGTAGACAGAGAGGCAGGCAGAGAGAGAGAGAGGGAAGCAGGCTCCCTCTGAGCAGAGAGCCCGATGTGGGACTCGATCCCAGGACCCTGAGATCATGACCTGAGCCGAAGGCAGTGGCCTACCCACTGAGCCACCCAGGCGCCCCAGAGTAATTATTGATAGATATAAATTTAGTGTCATTTTGTTACTTGCTTTATCATTGTATTTGGAGATTTTCTCTGTTCCTTTCTAGTCTTCATTGCTTTTGGTCTTCCTTTCCCACTCAATATTTCTTGAAGAGTGTGTTTAGTGGTCATGAACTCCTTCATTTTTATCTGGGAAACTTTATCATCTCACCTTCCATTCTGAATGACAGCAATGCTGGGTAGACTATTCTTGACTGGAGATTTTTCCCATTCAACACATTAAATATACCATGATGTCCTCTTCTGGCCTGCCAAATTTCTGTGGAGAGAGCTGCTGCTAACCTTATTTGTCTTCCCTTGTAATTCAGGGACTTCTTTTGTCTTCCTCCTTTTATTCTTTATCTCTAGATTTTGCAAATTAGCTACAATATGTCTTGGTGTTGGCCTGCTTTCAGTGATTTTCATGGAAGTTATTTATGCCTTGTGGATTTAGATGTTTGTTTCCTTCCAAAGATAAGGGTAATATTTGGGTATAAGTTCCTTCCATAATCCTTCTACCCCCTTTTCACTCTCTCCTTCTGGTACTTCTATAATATTAATGCTATTGCACTTTATGGAGTCACTGAGTTCACTAAGTATATATTCCTAATCTTATATTTTTCTTTACCTTTTTTCAGCTTCATTATTTTCTATAACTTTATCTTCTATATCACTTATTCATTCTCCTGTTTCTTCCATCCTTGTGGTCATTATACACCATCAGTTTTGCATCTTGGCTCTTGCATTTTTCCTTTTGACCTGATTAGTGTTTAGGTCAATATTTTGGCCAATAACCATTTAAATTTAAACTATTTTCTTAGATTTTATTTATGCATTTATCTTGACTACAGGAAGTCTCTAATAGAGATGTGTTTCTTCACAGTAGAAACTAATACTAAAAAAAAATACACCTTTCACAAATCAATTTTAAAATCTTACTATGTTTTGTTTGTTTGTTTGTTTGTTTGTCTCTTTGTTTCTGCATGTATGTCATATTGACAGCCTCCTGTAATCCTAATCACAGGTGCCTGGAACAAAAGATAACATGGCCTGGTGCTACTGTAGAAAGACAGCCAAAATGTTTTGTCCACATTCCTACTGGCAACAGTTTTCACTGGCCTTTGTTTGGCTAAAGTTTAGCAACCAAACACAGCTACCAGTTTTTAATTTTTTTTTCTCTTCTCTAATAACAGTCTTATTATTTTAAGTCAAAAAATACAATTTTCAGGGCACCTGGGTGTCTCAATGGATTAAGCCAATGCCTTCAGCTCAGGTCATGATTTCAGGGTCCTGGGATTGAGCCCCACATCTGCCTCAGCATCCCTGCTGAGCAGAGAGCCTGCTTCCCTCTCTCTCTCTGCCTGACTCTCTGCCTACTTGTGATCTCTCTCTGTCAAATAAATAAATAAAATCTTTTAAAAAATACAATTTTCAAATACAAAATTATTTACCCTTCAGTCTACTTTGTAGCCTGAGGCAGCCAACTACAGGAAGGAGAAGAGGGGTGGGGGAGAACATTAAGCCTGAGAAAGGTGATGATAACTGGAGAAAAGCCAAATGTGGGAAGTCAGGACCAAGAAATAGTAGGTAAGCTGGTAGAAAAAACTGTGGCATTACTTTGGTAAATAATAATAACAAAAGTCAAATTTTAGCATATAAACAATATAGTGAACAGAAGGGGTAGTGATAAAGACAGGAGAATGAGGAAGGGAAAGAGAGAGTAGGAAAAGAGCCCAAAGAGGATTAAAAGTTGTCAGTGAAGTGCATTTATGTAACGTAAGCTACTGAAGAATGTCTTATCAACTCATGATTCTTGTGACATCTATATCTAGTTATTTATTAATTCTATGCTTTAGGTAATTGATATTTATCTACAGGTCTCATGGAAACATCATATCACTTTTGAAGTTTTTATCTCTTCAAGTTACACATGATTTACAAATATTACCTTCTTTAGTTTTCTGTTTTACAACTTGGAGAATGTGGGGTTTTATGTTTTTTTTTTTGTTTTTGTTTTTCTTTTTTGTTTGTTTGTTTGTTTGTTTTTTGGCTGTTTTCTAAGAGCAGCCTTAAAATCTTGGTACACTCTCAGCTCCTGATGTTTTATACTCTTCAATATATACTATTACTGTGGTGGTTCTTCCAGCATTATAGTACACTGTTTAAAAAAAAAAAATGAAAGTGGACTTTGATTCACAACAGGAATATTTTTCTTAATCTTTTAATCTTTAATCTATTTGGAGTTTATTTTTGCATATGGTATAAGAAAGTGGTTCCATTTCATTCTTTCTTTTATTCTCAGGGCTTTCTTCTCTTTTACTCCACATCAGCCCTTCAAAAGTGTTCATTGACTTGTAAATCATAAAAGAGACACATAGATCAATAGGACAGATTAGAGACCAGAAATAAACCCACACATTTATGGCTATTTAAGCTATGGCAAAGACACAAGACTATACAATGAGAAAAAGACAGTCTATTCAACAAATGGTGTCAGGAAAACTGGACAGCTACATGAGAAAGAATGAAATGGAACCACTTTCTTATACCATATGCAAAAATAAACTCTAAATAGATTAAAGATTAAAAGATTAAGAAAATATTCCTGTTGTGAATCAAAGTCCACTTTCATTTTTTTAAACAGTGTACTATAATGCTGGAAGAACCACCACAATAATAGTATATATTGAAGAGTATAAAACATCAGGAGCTGAGACTATAATATTTCAAGAACAGGGATCAGGAAATCTTTTCTTACTATAAAAGCAATAGTTACTAGATAGTTATCTATCTATCTAAAGATAGGTAGTTAATATATTAAACTCTTAGTGCTGGCATAGCAGTATTGCAACTTCTCAACTGTGCCTTCCTAGAGCCAAAGAAACCAGATAAAATATATAAGTGAATGTACATGGTTGGCCACATTTGGCCCATAGGCCATAGTTTACTGACCTCTGTTCAAGAAGAGACTCGAAGTAGTCTTCCTAGGTACTTTGATTGGATAGCAAGCTTCTACACACATAGATTTATTTTCTTTAAAAGATTTTATTTATTTATTTGACAGAGAGAGAGAGAGAGAGAGAGAGAGAGAGAGATTGAGATCACAAGTAGACAGAGAGGCAGGCAGAGAGAGAGGAGGAAGCAGGCTCCCTACAGAGCAGAGAGCCCAATGCATGGCTCAATCCCAGGATCCTGAGACCATGACCCAAGCCAAAGGCAGAGGCTTAACCCACTGAGCCATGCAGGCACTCCTACACCTAGATTTCTTTTTGAGTTATCCTTTTATTCCATTTGTCTATTTGTGAGTTTACTGCTTAACATATTAATTTTATTATTTATTTAAGCAAGTATGATTTCATTTTATTGTTTTAATTTTTTCAAGTGTACTCACTCACATTTTGTAATTTCTTATTGGTTATTGATGTTATACTTCCATCTTTTATTCATTTCATGATAGTTTTCATATATCCTGTATTTGATAATTTTAGATTCTAAAACCTCTCTTGGTCTTAATCTATTGGATTTTTGTTGTTGTTTATCTCTGCTGATTCTAACTCATGATAGTTCATTTTGTTATGTATTTTTTGATCTTCATTTATGAGCTTAAAGCTGTTTGTTTCCTTCATCTGGTATATTATAAATTCATTCTTCCAAAGAGGAATTATGCTTGCTTTTTCAGAGAGCAATGGGGTACTATTAACCTGGAACATTTCTATTTTCATCATCCATCCAAGAATCTCCACTTCATTCAAAATTTTCAGATTCCAGTGTGCCCCTTTCTACCTGCAATGTGGTTTTCAGCATTTACCATTAGGGTAACTATATCTTTCTGTGTATTTTATGCTTCTCTGTTTCTTTTCAGCTCATTTTTTTCAATTTTTTGAAGAGTTCCTTACTTTACATGGCCCAAGGAATGCAAAAAAATATTACACTATGTGAAAGATTTTGTTTTTCTCCATTAAGAACACATCTCGGGGCACCTGGGTTGCTCCGTGTGTTAAAGCCTCTGCCTTCGGCTCAGGTCATGATCTCAGGGTCCTGGAATCAAGCCCCACATCGGGATGATCTCTGCTGGGCAGGGAGCCTGCCTCACCCTCTCTCTACCGGCCTCTCTGCCTACTTGTGCTCTCTGTCTGTAAAAAAAAAAAAAAAAAAAAAAAAACCTCTAAAAAATTTGATTTGAAAGAAAAAAATCAATTTGTCATATTGCCAAAAGTGATAGTGTCTGATATATTCTTTAAAATAAAATGTTTAATCAATTTATGCACCCAGCAACAGTGCCTGGTAGTAACCACTATATCTCTTACCATTGTCAACAGTGGATATTTCTAGTCTTTTTATTTTTCCTCTCAGATATAGTTATGTGGATTATTACCATACAAAAGAGAGAAAATAAGATACATAGAAACATGATACATACATAGTTTCACTCTTTATCTGAAGGTCACTTAACTAGGACTCAGTAATCCTCCATTGTGAAGTGACCAGGTTTCTAGGTCTTCTCATGTTCTGCTGTGAGTAAGTGAAGACACTCAAGGATTTCTTATCATTTTGAGATAAAGTGATAGTTATTATTTTGCTTGAATAAACAACTGTATTGCAAAGTAAAAACCATGCTCACTCCCTAAGTATAGTTGCATTTTCCCTTTGGAAATGTGACCTTGAAGAAATTGTATCTGTTAAATCTTAATTCCCATATTTGAGGGATGATGGGGAAAAATACATTTGTTTCACACTCTGAATCCATAAATGCACTCTAAGGTCTTTAGAAAGTGTTACATAAAAGAAAGGTATCATTAGAAAAAAAAGTTTAATGTATGTTCAGAGATGTTAAGGATAAAAGCTTATTAAAATAAGTCTTCTATTGCCAGAATATTTTCAATTTTGTCAATATGAGTGACTGACCCAATAAAATCATTTCCCCTAACTGGCACAGAACTAACCTGGTGCAATGGGAAAGAAATAGAAAAAAAAAAAAAAAAATATATATATATATATATATATATATATATATATGGTGGTGCCTGGGTGGCTCAGTGGGTTAAAGCCTCTGTATTCAGCTTGAGTCATGATCCCACAGTCCTGGGATCGAGTCCTGCATTGGGCTCTCTGCTCAGTGGGGATCTTGCTTCCCCTCCTTTCTCTCTCTGCCTGCCTCTCTGCCTACTTATGATCTCCCTGTGAAATAAATAAATAAAATCTTTAAAAAAAAAAAAAGGAAAAATATGAATAAAATCTGATCACTATATCCCTCTAAGGACCCTAAGTCCCAAGTTACATTATAGAGAGAGTCTAAGTGCACAGATATTCTGGCATGGTGTTTGTAAATTAAATTGAACTTAATAAGTTTGATGTATATCCCAGCATATACCTGAAATTACTTTCAACAAGTAAGCCCTCCAAACCACTTTTATGCTGAGGCATTACACCAAGGGGAAAACAAAACAAAACAAAAAAAGTCCCTCCCCAAAACCAATCAAGAGTCATTTAGTATTTGAAAGGCAACATGAACTGACATTCCTATTAGCATAAGAGTGTTTTAGAATGTCAGGGAGACCACAATGTGATCATTAATACTGCACTAAGTTCAATTACATTTCTTAGCTTGGAAAGTCATTTTCTAAAATAATAGTATTCAGAGTCCTCCTCAAAATTGTGCATTTCAAATAAGTAGGCATTGCTTTTAATTTGATTGACCAAAATTTAAATTCATACACATTTCCAGAGTTCATGCATTACTTTTTACTGAAGTATGATAACAAATGACACATTTGTATTCTATTTTAATCTCTGTGTTTATTCAACTTTAAAATCAACTAAGAAGTTATAAATGACCTTTGTCTTCTCAGTTGGAAAATACTATCTGAACAAAATTTAAAGGTATATTTTTGTAATGTGTTAATATTTTAAAAATATGATCTCCTAGAGGATAGGAGTTAACTCATACATTAATGTTAGTCCAAATGTATATAAGCTTAAAAATAGAAGTCAGCCACTTATCCATCATCTTTTTTTGGAAATGATCAAATCTCACTCACTCTACCTCATAACCTGGGACTATATAATTTGGTCTTCCTTGGTCATCTTAAACAGAATAGAAAGACAATGATTTTTAATCTTAGATAAAGTATAAAAATGGCAAGCCTCTGACATAGGTAAGACAATTTGAAGCTTCCTGAATACTGGACTTTCATATTATTTTGCAGCATTAGAGATGGCTGCTAAATCAGAAATAAAGGAGCTAGAGTCAAAGCAGCAGGTAGTAAACAAGGGAGCTCTGATGAGGTGGCTCTCCTGTACTGGCTAGAGCTCAGTAGAAGTCTGACCCCATGCCAAAAAGAGGAAGTGAAATTTCTTTCTATACAAGCAAACAAAATGTTTTTCTCCTTACTTCTGAAAAAAAAATAAATAAGGTGAATTTCACATCAAAAAAGAGAGCTGCTGTAGCAATATGCAAGATGGCTTGCAAGGAAGCACAAATCAGATTAATATATGGGCATCACATCTTTGGAG
This sequence comes from Mustela lutreola, assembly GCF_030435805.1. NCBI lineage: Eukaryota > Metazoa > Chordata > Mammalia > Carnivora > Mustelidae > Mustela > Mustela lutreola. The sequence goes on from NC_081308.1 coordinate 83,134,215, forward strand.
AACAACGTTTAATTCCAGCTGTTGTCACAAGTGAAATGAGTATGAGGGTCTCTAGCAAGCAGTATTGCATGACACATCAAACTGCTGTACTAAGCAGAAAAAAAATCAAGAATGTTCTATCTGGAGCAAAGTTGATAGTAATTGATAGAAAATAACTCAGTTCAATTCCTTTAAGTATCTGGGGAGGAAAATATTTACAGATAGTGAGCACTGTTGATGGCAAGATATAGGAAACAATCATCCTTCATCTCATTGCTTTATTTGGTTCATCAGAAGGGATTTTCAAGCACCAAAAATATTAATCTTTCACATTTTTATTAGAAGAAACAATATTAGTGTATCATTTACCCATGTTCTCTCCAAAAGATATTTGTTCTCTAGGAGAAAATTGCCCTAAGGGTATATTTTGTCATTAAGATATCACTATGTGACTCACCTGAGCTTGAGGGGCCCAAATGACTGATTTTAAGGCTCATGTAGAAAATAAAAATGCAATGTTTGAAGTATGTTCTGGTTATCAATTTCATAATTACAATTTCAACCAACCTCTCTGTGCTATCACTTCACAGCTATGTATCCCCTAAAAATAATATCATAATGCTTCTCATAATTATCTTTCTTATACATAGACTGAATAATTTACTGGATAAGGCATTGTTTAATATGTCCAAGAATTATAGTTCCAATCCCTCTTTCTAGATTACTCCAATAAGCTAGGTGATTTTAAAAGAGTCATTTTGTTCTTGTATCTTTATCATCATTTGAGTCTACACACTAAACCACAGTGATAAAATCCTGCAAAGGTTTAGGAATTAACTACATTTCTTGTTTTAACACCAGAATGTTTGCAAGGCCTTGTGACTCAAGGCTTGTACTAATACCAAAGGCTCTCTGACCAGTCATTTCATCCCAGAAGACATGAAACATATCTTATTGTTCACTGAACCATCATAACCATGACATGTAGATCTGTAAAAAATAGTAAGAATTCAGTTAAAATTATTTTCTCTTGCCAACAGTCTATATTCTGGAAATGACTCTGAATATGTTAATCTCTATTTTTTTTAATTTTATTTATTTATTTGACAGAGAGAGATCACAAGTAGGCCAAGAGGGAGGCAGAGAGAGAGGAAGGCAGAGAGAGAGGAAGGGAAGCAGACTCCCTGCTGAGCAGAGAGCCTGATGTGGGGCTCTATCCCAGGACCCTGGGATCATGACCTGAGCTGAAGGTAGAGGCTTAACCCACTGAGCCACCCAGGTGCTCCAAACTCTATTTTAAAAATAATTTTTAAAAAAGTAGTGTAAATACTGGACATTTATTGTGTAATTAAATTTTATTTTTTCCTTTTTATTATTTATTTTTATTGAAAAATATTAATTAACATATAGTCCATTATTTATTTCAGAGGTAAAGTTCAGTGATTCATCAGTCTTATATAATACCCAATGCTCATTATATCACATGCTCTCCTTAATGTCCATCACTCAGTAATACCACCCCTCAACCATCCTCCCCTCCAGCAACCCTCATTTTGTTTCCTATGATTAAGTCTCTTATGGTTTGTCTCACCATCTTATTTTGTCTTGTTTTATTTTTCCCTCCTTCCCCTATGATCCTCTGTTGTGTTTCTTAAATTCCACATCTCTGATTGACTTATTTCACTTAGCATAATATCTTCTAGTTCCATCCATGTTGCTGCAAATGGCAAGATTTTTATTTTATGACTGAGTAGTACTCAATTGTGTATATATACCACATCTTCTTTATCCATCCGTCTGTCAATGGACAGCTAGACTCTTTCCACAATTTGGCAATTGCGGACATTGCTGCTATAAACATTGTGATGCAGGGGTCCCGTTGGATCAATACACCTGTATCATTTGGGTAAATATCTAGTAGTTCAATTTCTGGGTCTTAGGGTAACTCTATTTTCAACTTTTTGAGGAACCTACATACTGTTTTCCAGAGTGGCTGCCCCAGATGGCATTCCCACCTAAAGTGTAAGGGTATTTCCCTTTCTCCACATCCTCACCAATAACTGTCACTTACTGACTTGTTAACTTCAACCATTCTGACAAGTATGAGATGGTATCTCATTGTAGTTTTGATTTGAATTTCCTTGATGCCCAGTGATGTCGAGAAATTTTTCATGTGTGTGTTGGCCATCTGGATGTCTTCTTTACAGAAATATCTGTTCATATCTTCTGCCCAATCTTTTTTTTTTTTTTTTAGTAGATTTTTGATAACTTGAAGAGAAACACAGAGGGAACACAAGCAGAGGGAACGGGAGAAGGAGAAGCAGGCTTCCCACCTAGCAGGGAGCCCAATGTGGGGCTTGAACCCAGGACCCTGGGATCGTGACCTGTGCTGAAGGCAGAGGCTTAACAACTGAGCCACCCAGGTGCCTCTGCCCATTTCTTAATTGGATTATTTGTTCATCAGGTGTTGAGTTTGATAAGTTTATTTATTTATTTATTTATTTATTTATTTTATTATTATTTTTAAGGATTTTATTTATTTATTTGACAGAGAGAAATCACAAGTAGATGGAGAGGCAGGCAGAGAGAGAGAGAGGGAAGCAGACTCCCCGCTGAGCAGAGAGCCCAATGCGGGCCTCGATCCCAGGACCCTGAGATCATGACCTGAGCCGAAGGCAGTGGCTTAACCCACTGAGCCACTCAGGAGCCCTTGATAAGTTTTTAAAATAGATTTTTGGATGTTATCCCTTTATCTGATATGTCATTTGCAAATATCTTCTCCCATTCTGTCAGTTGTCTTTTGGTTTTGTTGACTATTTCCTTTGTTGTACAAAAGCTTTTGATCTCGATGAAGTCCCGATTCTTCATTTTTGACCTTGCTTCCCTTGCCTTTGGCGATATTTCTAGGAAAAAGTTTTTGTGGCTGAGGTCAAAGAGGTTGCCACCTGTGTTCTCCTCAAGGATTTTGATGGTTTCCTGTCTCATATTGAGGTCTTTTATCCATTTTGAGTCCATTTTTGTGTGTGATGTAAGGAAATGGTCCAGTTTTATTCTTCTTCATGTGGTTGTCCAATTTTCCCAACACCATGTGTTGAAGAGAATGTCTTTTTTCCATTGCACTTTTTTTCCCCTGCATTATTGAAATAATAGAGCTTGAAGTCTGGAATTGTGTTGTCATCAGGTTTGGTTTTCTTGTGCAACATTCCTATGGATATTTGTGGGTCTTTTCTGGTTTCATACAAATTTTAGGATTATTTGTTATAGCTCTGTGAAAAAAAATGATGGTATTTTGATAGGGATTGCTTTGAATGTATAGATTTCTCTAGGTAACTTGTACTTTAAAAAATAAATATTTTATTTATTTATTTGAGAAAGAAATAATGAATGAGAGAGCACACAACCTGGGGTGGGGGGAGAGGTGGAGAGAGAACCAGACTCCCTGCTGAGCAGGGAGCCCAATGTGGGACTTGATTGATGAACCATGGGATCATGACCTGATCTGAAGGCAGACACTGAACTGACTGAGCTACCCACGTGCCCCAGCATAGACATTTTAACACTATTTATTCCTCTAATCCATGAGCATGGAACATGTGCCCATTTCTTTTTGTATTCTTCAATTTCTTTCATGATTTTTCTATAGTTTTCTAAGTACAGATCCTTTGTCTATTTGGTTAGGTGTATTCCTAGGTATCCTATTGTTTTTGGTACAATTATAAATTGGATGGACTCAGCTTTTCTTTCTTCTGTCTCAAGGTTAGTGTATAAAAAAAGAAACTGATTTATATTCATTGATTTTATATCCTGTCATTTTCCTGAATTCCTGTATCAGTTTTAGCCATTTTGGGGTGGAATCTTTTGGGTTTTCCACATAGAGTATCATGTCTTCTATAAAGAAAGAGAGTCTGACTTCTTTTATGATTTGGATGCCTTTACTTCCTTTTTTTTTTTTTTTTTTTTGTCTGCTGAGGCTAGGACTTCTAGTACCACGTTGAACAACAGTGATGAGAGTAGACATACCTGTCATTTTCCTGACTTTACAAAAAAAGGTCTCCATTGAGAATAATATTCACTATGAGCTTTTCATACATGGTTTTTATGGTATATTTTTAATGTTTTGTTTATTTATTTGAGAGAGAGAGTGAGCAAAAGAGATAGAGAGGGAAGGAGCTTGGGGAGAAGCAGTGGGAAGCAGACTGTCCACTGAATAGGAAGTCTGACATGGCGATCCATCCCAGGACTCTGGGATCATAACCTGAGCTGAAGGCAGACACTTAGTTGACTGAGTCACCCAGGTGCCCCCACTTTTATTATACTGAGGTATGTTTCCTCTATCACAGTATGCTATGAAGAGTTTTAATCAAGAAAGTGATGCTATACTTTGTCAAATGCATTTTTTGCATCTATTGAGAGGATTATATTGTTTTGTCCTTTATTTTATCAATGTAGTGTATCACACTGATTAATTTGTGGATGTTGAACCAACCTTGTATCTCAGTAATAAATATCACTTGATCGTGGTAAATAACCCTTTTAATGTACTATTGGATCCTATTGGCTAGTATCTTGATGAGAACTTTTGCATCCATGTTCATCAGGCATATTGGTCTGTAACTTTCCTTTTTGGTGGAGTCTTTTTCTGGTTTGGGGATCAAGGCAATGTGGGCCATATAGAAAGGGTTTGAGAATTTTCCTTCTATTTCTAGTTTTTGAAAATGCTTCAGAAGAATAGGTATTAATTCTTTTTTTAAATGTTTGGTATAGTTCCAGTGGAAGACCCTCTGACACTGGACTCTTGTTTATTGGGAGATTTTTGATTACTGCTTCAGTATCTTTCCTGATTATAGGTCTCTTTAGGTTTTCTATTTTTTACTGTTTCAGTTTTGATGTTTATAAGTCTCTAGGGATGCATCCATTTCTTCCAAATTGTCTACTTTGTTGCCATATAATTGTTCGTACTATGTTCTTATAATTGCTTGTATTTCTGCAGTGTTGGTTGTGGTCTCTCCCTTTCATTCATGATTTTATTTATTTGTGCCCTTTGTCTTTTCTTTTTGATAAGTCTATCCAGGTATTTATTGATCTTATCAATTCTTTCAAGGAATTACCTCCTAGTTTTGTTGATCTGTTCTAGTGTTCTTTCAGTTTCTATTTCAGTGATTTTTGTTCTAATATTTATTACTTTTCTTCTCCTGGTAGGTTTAGGCTTTATTTGCTGTTCTTTGTCTAACTCCTTTAGATGTAAGTCTAGGTCGTGTATTTGAAACATTTCTTGCCTCTTGAGAAAGACTTGTATTGCTGTATATTTCTCTCTTAGGCCTGTCTTTCCTGAATCCTAAAGGTTTTGAACAGTTGTGTTGTCATTTTCATTTGTGTCCATGAATTTTTTAAATTCTTCTTTAATTTCCTGGTTTGACCTATTCTTTTTTTTAGGAGGATGCTCTTTAATTTCTCTGTATTTGAGTTCTTTCCAATTTTCCTCTTTTTTTTTAAATTTTTTTATTTTTTATAAACATATTTTTATCCCCAGGGGTACAGGTCTGTGTATCACCAGGTTTACACACTTCACAGCACTCACCAAAGCACATACCCTCCCCAATGTCCATAATCCCACCCCCTTCTCCAAAACCCCCTCCCCCCCAGCAGCCCTCAGTTTGTTTTGTGAGATTAAGAGTCACTTATGGTTTATCTCCCTCCCAATCACATCTTGTTTCATTGATTCTTCTCCTACCCACCTAAGCCCCCATGTTGCATCACCACTTCTTCATATCAGGGAGATCATATGATAGTTGTCTTTCTCTGCTTGACATATTTCACTAAGCGTGATACGCTCTAGTTCCATCCATGTTGTCACAAATGGCAAGATTTCATTTCTTTTGATGGCTGCATAGTATTCCATTGTGTATATATACCACCTCTTCTTTATCCATTCAACTGTTGATGGACATCTAGGTTCTTTCCATAGTTTGGCTATTGTGGACATTGCTGCTATAAACATTCGGGTGCACGTGCCCCTTTGGATCACTACGTTTGTATCTTTAGGGTAAATACCCAATAGTGCAATTGCTGGGTCATAGGGCAGTTCTATTTTCAACATTTTGAGGAACTTCCATGCTGTTTTCCAGAGTGGCTGCACCAGCTTGCATTCCCACCAACAGTGTAGGAGGGTTCCCCTTTCTCCGCATCCTCGCCAGCATGTCATTTCCTGACTTGTTGATTTTAGCCATTCTGACTGGTGTGAGGTGATATCTCATTGTGGTTTTGATTTGTATTTCCCTGATGCCGAGTGATATGGAGCACTTTTTCATGTGTCTGTTGGCCATCTGGATGTCTTCTTTGCAGAAATGTCTGTTCATGTCCTCTGCCCATTTCTTGATTGGATTATTTGTTCTTTGGGTGTTGAGTATGCTAAGTTCTTTATAGATTTTGGACATTAGTCCTTTATCTGATATGTCGTTTGCTAATATCTTCTCCCATTCTGTCAGTTGTCTTTTGATTTTGTTAACCGTTTCCTTTGCTGTGCAAAAGCTTTTGATCTTGATGAAATCCCAATAGTTCATTTTTGCCCTTGCAGGTACACAACCTAACCCTACACCTAAAGGAGCTGGAGAAAGAATAAGAAAGAAACCCTAAGCCAAGCAGGAGAAGAGAAATCATAAAGATCAGAGCAGAAATCAATGAAATAGAAACCAAAAAGACAATAGAGCAAATCAATGAAACTAGGAGCTGGTTCTTTGAAAGAATTAATAAAATTGATAAATCCCTGGCCAGACTTATCAAAAAGAAAAGAGAAAGGACCCAAATAAATAAAATCATGAATGAAAGAGGAGAGATCACAACTAACAGCAAAGAAATACAAACTATTATAAGGACATACTATGAGCAACTCTACGCCAACAAATTTGACAATCTGGAAGAAATGGATGCATTCCTAGAAACATATAAACTACCACAACTGAACCAGGAAGAAGTAGAAAGCCTGAACAGAACCATAACCAGTAAGGAAATTGAAACAGTCATTAAAAATCTCCACACAAACAAAAGCCCAGGGCCAGATGGCTTCCCGGGGGAATTCTACCAAACATTTAAAGAAGAACTAATTCCTATTCTCCTTAAACTGTTCCAAAAAATAGAAATGGAAGGAAAACTTCCAAACTCATTTTATGAGGCCAGCATCACCTTGATCCCAAAACCAGACAAGGATCCCATAAAAAAAGAGAGCTATAGACCAATATCCTTGATGAACACAGATGCGAAAATACTCAACAAAATACTAGCCAATAGGATTCAACAGTACATTAAAAGGATTATTCACCACGACCAAGTGGGATTTATTCCAGGGCAGCAAGGTTGGTTCAACATCCGCAAATCAGTCAATATGATACAACACATCAATAAAAGAAAGAACAAGAACCATATGATCCTCTCAATAGATGCTGAAAAAGCATTTGACAAAGTACAGCATCCCTTCCTGATCAAAACTCTTCAAAGTGTAGGGATAGAGGGTACATACCTCAATATCATCAAAGCCATCTATGAAAAACCCACTGCAAATATCATTCTCAATGGAGAAAAACTGAAAGCTTTTCCGCTAAGGTCAGAAACTCGACAAGGATGTCCATTATCACCACTGCTATTCAATTTTCCTCTTTTGATTGAGATCATGTTTCAAACATTGTGGTCTGAAAATATGCAGGGGAAGATCCCAAACTTTTGGTACTGTTTGAGATATGATTTGTGAACCAGTATGTGATCTATTCTGGAGAATGTTCCATGTGCATTCAAGAAGAATGTGTATTCTATTGCTTTATGATGGAATTACATTATATATATATATATATATATATATATATATATATATATATCTGTGAAATCCATCCAAACCAGTGTGTCATTCAAAGCCCTTGTTTCCTTGTTGATCTTCTGCTTTAATGATCTATCCATTGCAGGAGGGGAGTGTTAAGTCCCTTTCTCTTATTGTATTATTTTCTATGTGTTTCTTTAATTTTGTTATTAATTGGATTATATATATTTGGCTGATCCCATATTAGGGGGATAAATATTTACAATTGTTAGATATTCTTGTTGGATAAGCCCTTTAGTTATTATATAGTGTCCTTCCTCATTTCTTATTACGGTCTGTGGCTTAAACTCTAATTTGTCTCATATAAAGATGGCCATCTCAGCTTTCTTTTGATGTCTATTAGCATGATAAATGGTGTTCTATCCCCTCACTTTAAATCTGGAGGTGTCTTTGGGTCTAAAATGAGTCTCTTGCAGACATTATATCAATGGGTCTTGCTTTTTTTATCCAGTTTGATACACTTTGTCTTTTGATTGGGGCATTTAGCCCATTTACATTCGGAGTAACTGTTGAAAGATATGAATTTAGTTCCTTTATATTACCTGTAAAGTGACTGATACTTTATATTTTCTCTGTTCTTTTCTAGTCTATGTTTCTTTTGGGATTTTTCTTTCCTTAAAGTATCCCTTTTATTATTTCTTGTAGAGCTGGTTTGGTGATCACAAATTCTTTAAATTTCTGTTCATCCTGGAAACTTCTTATCATTCCTTCTATTTTGAATGACATCCTAGCTGGATAAAGTATTCTTGGTTATATATTTTTTCTCATTTAGCATCCTGAATTTATCATGCCAGTCTTTTCTGGCCTGCCAAATCTCTGTGGTTAAGCTTGTTGCCAATCTAATGTTTCTGCCCTTATAAGACACCAATCTCTTGTTCTGAGCTGGTAGACCTGCTTTCATAATTTTCTGTTTCTGAGATTTGTAACTTCCACTATATGTTGGGGTGTTGACCTGTTTTTATTGATTTTGAGGGGAGTTGCATGTGCTTTCTGGACTTTGATGCTTATTCCCTTTCCTGGATTAGGAAAGTTCTATAAGGAAGCTATAATTTGCTCCAATATACCTTCTGCCCCTCTCTCTCTTTCTTCTTCTTCTGGGATCTTAATTATTCTAATTGTGTTCTGCTTTATGGTATCACTTGTCTCTTGAATCCACCCCTCATGATACAGTAGTTGTTCATCTCTCTTTTTCTCAGCTTCTTTATTCTCCATCACTTTGTTTTCTATATCACTAATTCTCTCTTCTGCCTCATTCATACTATCAGAACCTCCATTTTTATTTTATTTAGTTAGTTATTCAGTTATTAAGTTATTTAGTTATGTTATTCACCATACAGTGCACCATTAGATTTTGATGTAATGTTCCATAATTCATTGTTTGCATATAACACCCAGTGTTCCGTTCAATATATACCATCCTTAATACACATCACCAGGCTGGACCATTCACCTACCCCTACCCCCACCCAAAACCCTCAGTTTGTTTCCCAGAGTCCTTAGTTCCTCATGGTTTGTCTCTCCCTCTGATTTCTCCCCCTTCATTTTTCCCATCATTCTCCTAATGTCCTCCATGCTATCCTTTATGTTCCAGAGATAAGTGAAACCATATGATAATTGACTTTCTCTGATTGACTTATTTCACTTACAGCCTCCATTTTTTTTAAATTTCATTTTATTAATAGTCCTTTTTATTTCAACTTTATTAGATTTTCATTCTTTTCTTTCTCCAGAAAGGGATTATCTAGTGTCTTCTATGTCTTCTATGTTTTTTTTTTCAAGTCTCATCTAATATCTCTATAATCATTATTCTGAGCATCTGACATCTTACTTATATCCATACTCATTTGGTCCCTGTTTTTCAGTACTACCTCTTGTTTTCTTTTTTGGGGTGAGTTTTTCCTTCTTCTCATTCCATCCAGAGAAGGAGAGATGAATGAGAGAACAAAATACTAAAATGACAACAATAACCCCAGAGAAATATACACTGAATGCAGCAGAAATGGTCCAAGGCCAAAACAACAACAATAACAACAACAACAACAGTAACAACAATAGAATTTTAAAGAAAAGAGGGAGAGAGAATATATTCAGACAGGTGAATAGAAGAGAACAATACAATGGATCCTGTGTTCCTGTGTGTATTTTGATCTGTTTGTTAGAAAACTAGATCCCAAAATTTTAAAGAAAGAAAAACATATATGTTCAAAAATAAAATTAAATACAAAGAAAGGATAGAATGTAACTGTAAATATAAAAATTAAGAAAACCAAAAAGTTTATAAAATGAGATTGGTCACAAAAGAAAGAGAAAAAAAAATAAAATTGAAAGACTTAGGGGCACCTGGGTGGCTCAGCTGGTTAAGTGACTGCCTTCAGCTCAAGTCATGATTCTGGAGTCCTGGGATCAAATCCTACATCGGGGTCCCAACTCAGCAAGGAGTCTGCTTCTCACTCTGACCTCTCTCCTTTCAGGTGCATGCTCCCTCTCTCAAGTAAATAAATAAAAATTCTTGAAAATAAAAAGAAGGACTTAAGAACCATGAATAAAACAAAACAAAGCAAAACATGAATTCTATATACTATTTTCCCTTAGTGCTGGCGTTTTGCAGTTCTCTGTGATTAGTAAACTTGGTCTTAGCTGGATATTGTTGCTGATCTTCTGGGGGAGGGGCCTGTTGTGTTCTCAGATTGTCCTTGCCCTGGTGTAACTGGCCCTTGCCAGGGGACCCAGCTAAATAAAGGGCTCCAGATTGCTCCATATGACTTTTGTTCACTGAAGACTTTCTTTGCCACTTTAGAGGATGAGAATAAAAATGGTAGTCTCCCAGGTTCCAGTCCCAGAGCTAAAACTAGCATCCTCATTCCTCAGTGTGCCTTCAGGGAAAGCAGCCCATCACTCCCATCTTCCCAGTCTCCATGTACACTCTGTGCTCATCAAGCCTTGTGACCAAGAATTTCTATCTCAGGAACACAACCCTACTTTGGGTCTTCAAACCCTGAAGACCCCTGCAGTGCTCACTCATGTTGTTCCTCCTGGGGTATAAAATTGTGTACCCCTCCCCACCCCGTTCTGCTGCTTTTTGGGTCCTTGCTTAGAGAACAGTTGACTGACCATGCCATGGTTCAAGGTTTATGAGAGTACCGAGATGAAAGCCCACTCCTGGGCTTGTTGACTGCAGCTGGATTCCCCACTCTGATTCCTGGGAGTTCTGCTGCACTCAGGCACCCCTGCTCTTCTGATCCTGAGACCACACTGTCCCACCTAGGTTTCTGCTCCACTTCACCACCTGAAGGCCTGTCAGGCAGGGATGTCCCTCACTGAAGCAGACTTCTAAAAGTTCTGATTTTGTGCTCCACTGCTATATCACTTTCTGGTAGCCAGCTTACAGAGGTTTCCTCCCCACTGAGGTTTATCTTCTGATATATCACCTTGAATTATCTTCTTCATACCTCCTACCTTGCAGAAAGTGGTTACTTTTCTATTTGTAGAATTGTAGCAATTCTTAGATCTCTAGGTGAGTTTGCAGGTGTTCAGAATAATTATTGGCTACCTATCTGAATTCCTGAGACCAGACAAATCTAAAGTCTCCTATTACTCCATTATCTTGGACTCTCTAGGTTAATTAGATTTTGTAAACAGGTGGGATTGATGTTATTTTGAAGCAATTGAATGAAAAAATTCAGTTAAATGATACAGTAGTAAACACTATCTCCAATGAACATGATAAAAAGTTATGGAAGAACACTTATTAAGTACCGCACTGTATTTCAGGGTCATGCAAAATGATATACATCCATTGTCTCACCGAATCCTCACAACCACACTAGAGTAGATATTGGCACTACTATTTGTAGATAAGGAAATAAAATCATATGCTTTAAAATTGTATTATTTATTATTATTGTTATATATTATTATTTAAAAATTATATATGTCATATATAATATGAATAGAACTAGAATATCTAGATCTGACCTACAAACCCATTATTTTCTCTACACTGCAGCATTTGCACTAATAAAATATTTAGGGCATAGTTTAAACTGCTACAACAAATAAGCCCCAAAATACAGTGACTTAAATAAGATATTTAAGATATGTATTTCTTCACTTGTTTACCAATTTATTTATTAAATTAGTTTGCCTTTTCTCCCATATAGTGGTCTTGTAGATCTCTAAAGGATTTTCAACTCTGTTCTACAGTCATTCATGGTCACAAATTATTGTGTTTTTCTGTTCATCCATCTTTTAGGTTGTTTTCTTCATCTACATCATCAAAGCTGGGTTCCTTTCATGTTCACATTCCAGCATCCAAAATAAAACAAAAACCAAAAATCTAGAAAAATATCGTGGCTTTCAAGTGAAGATGGCCCAGCTGTGCACCTATTTACTTCCATTTATATCCCTTTGGCCTAAATTCTTTATCTAATGGTAAGGTATGTTCTTTCAAGATATGTCTCCAAAGGCAAAGGAAACGGAAGAGAAAATGAACTTTTGGGACTTCATCAAGATCAAAAGCTTCTGCAGAGCAAAGGAAACAGTCAACAAAACAAAGAGGCAACCCACGGAATGGGAGAAGATATTTGCAAATGACAGTACAGACAAAAGGCTGATATCCAGGTTTTATAAAAAACTTCTCAAACTCAACACACACAGAACAGATAATCATGTCAAAAAATGGGCAGAAGACCTGAACAGACACTTCTTGAATGAAGAAATACAAATGGCTATCAGACACATGAAAAAAATGTTCATCATCACTAGCCATCAGGAAGATTCAAATCAAAACCACATTGAGATACCACCTTACACCAGTTAGAATGGCCAAAATTAGCAAGACAGGAAACAACGTGTTTTGGAGAGGATGTGGAGAAAGGGGAACCCTCTTCCACTGTTGGTGGGAATGCAAGTTGGTGCAGCTTCTTTGGAGAACAATGTGGAGATTCCTCAGGAAATTAAAAATAGAACTTCCCTATGACCCTGCAATTGCACTCCTGGGTATTTACCCCAAAGATACAGATGTCGTGAAAAGAAGGGCCATTTGTACCCAATGCTCAGAGCAGCAATGTCCACAGTCGCCAAACTGTGGAAAGAACCAAGATGCCCTTCAATGGACGAGTAGATAAGGAAGATGTGGTCCATATACACTTTGGAGTATTATGCCTCCTTCAAAAATGATGAATACCCAACTTTTTTACCAACATGGGTGGGACTGGAATAGACTATGCTAAGTGAAATATGTCAAGTAGAGAAGGTCAATTATCATATGGTTTCACTTATTTGTGGAGCATAAGAAATAACAGAGAGGAATGGGACAATGGAGTTGGGGGAAATTGGAGGGGGAGATGAACCATGAGAGACTATGGACTCTAGAAAACAATCTGAGCGTTTTGAAGAGGCGGGAGGTGGGAGGTTGTGTGAGCATGGTGCTAGGTATTATGAAGGGCACGTATTGCATGGAGCACTGGGTGGGGTTCATAAACAATGAATTCTGGTACACTGAAAATATATTTTAAAAAATTAAAAATTATAAAAAAACATATGATTAAGAAAAAAAAAAAAAGAACCAAGAGGAAAAGAGTCAACTGTGCTTAAATGAATACAGACTGGTAAGTGGAAACAAATAGAAGTGAAAGTCAAACCACTTTGATTTCTGGTGTGTGTGTGTGTGTGTGTGTGTGTGTGTGTGTAGCAGTTTCAAACATTATACAATCACATTAATGATCCTGTATTTAGACCATATCACATTACTTTAATTTCAAGGTCATTGTCATTATAATGTTTTTCTAGTGAAATCCTTTCTTGTGTGTTTGCTGCCTTCTTCATATAACTTTCCCCAATACAGTAACTGAAATTGATTTCTCTGTCTAAAAGTTTTCAGGAATGACAGACCAGAGCACTCATTTTAGTGTTCTCTCAGATATTGCCAGTTATTTTTATTCAATGTCTTGTGGTCTTAGAAGCTTAATATCAAAATATTATTATCATAAAATTTCAGCAGGATTTTAAAGACAGCTTTTTATTAGACAAAATTTACATTTACTCTGTGTTTGGGTTCTCACTATATTATACTGTTTTTTAAAGACATTATTTGTCACCCTTTTTTACTTAAATGATGTTAGGTAAGTAACTCAACCTCTTCATGCTTCAGTTTCTTCATTTGTAAAATGGGGGGAATGATGCTTACTATGTAGAATATTGTGAGTATAAAATGGGATACCTTAAGTTAAAATGCTTAGCAGAGTGAGTGGCATTTTAGGTGTTTAATAAATTTTAGTACTCTGTTCCCCTTTTTCTAAACATGACATAACTAATAGGTGTTAATACCCAAAACTGAGTTTAAATATTAAAAAAAAAAACTTTATTGAGGTATTTTTTTAAAAGATTTAATTTATTTATTTGACAGAGAGAGAGATCACAAGTAGGGAGAGAGGCAGGCAGAGAGAGAGGAGGAAGCAGGCTCCCTGCTAAGCAGAGAGCCTGATGCGGGGGCTCGATCCCAGGACCCTGGGATCATAACCTGAGCCGAAGGCAGAGGCTTTAACCTACTGAGCCACCCAGGCACCCCAAGGTATTTTTTAATATCATAAAAGTCACCCACTTCAGGTAAATAATTAAATGGTTTTTAGTAACTTTACCAAGTGGCAGAATCAACACCATAAATTAGTTTTAGAACATTTTCACCCTGTCCAATAAGATCCTTCCTGCCAATATGCTTTATACTACTTAAACTTTCATTGGCTATTGTTTAGAGTAAGACTTGTGTACTTCGAGTACAAATTTCTAATGTCTTCCCAAACTGCAGCAAGCCTCACAGAACCATTATCTTGCCTGATCCTCAGCAATTGTTTTGCCTCCTTTATCTCTATAATGCCCAATAATTTGAACCTGAGCAACTTGGGCAAAAGAGACTCTAATAGTGATGATACCCAACTGCTAAATATCTAGGCAGAGCTCTTCAAGCCACAGAAATATTGAATATGTCCCTTTTTTTAGCCTCTTTCTTATGCTAAAGCTTATAGTTTATAGTTTTTAATTTAGTCTCTTTTTTCAAATTCCAAGTCAGTGAGTATCTGACATGAGACACTGATATTGACTGCTTGTATTCACATTTGTTTTAGCCAGAGTACTCAGAAGTTTGTGTTCATTAAGCTTTCTATTTATCATTATAGTTATTATTAATATTTACTGAGTCCTTATTTTATGCTAGGAATCATGCTAAATACTTACGCATCATCTCATTTGATCTTCCTGATAACCCTACTAAATAGCTATTGGTATCTTTTGAAGATGAGGAAATGTGTTTCTCATTTTACAAATAAGGAAACTAAGGTCTAGAGATATAAAATACTTTCCCGGCATCACATAATAAGTAAGTAGTGAAGTCTGACTGCAAAGTTCTCTTAATCACTTTTCCAAGAGTAAGGATCATGAACCACATGCTCAATAAATATCAACATTATTATTTACAACTATTAAACCATAAATATTGGTGTGGTAGGCATTACTAATCTCATTTAGTTGAAAAGGAAACTCAGGGCCTGAGAGTTTAAATTACTTGCTTATAGGCACAAAAATACTAAACGACAAATGTGGGACATAAACCTCTTAAACACTCTTGAACCCCTCTGCTCTGAGTTCAAATACGTGTTCTGTTACCCACAATCTTTTTGACCATGGCTGAACTATTCAATCTTTCTGTGCCTTAGTTTCCTTATCTATATAATTTGAGGTTAATGATAGTAGCAACTTAATAGATTACTCTGAAGATAAAGTTAGTTGAGAAATATAAAGCACTTAGAGCCATGATCTGGTACATAATAAGTTTTATATAAAAGCTACCTAGCTAGCAGTAGTAGAAGTAGTATTTTTGTTATTATGGTAAACCGCCTCTGGGACATTTGTTATTTGTCATATCAAGGGCACTGTTTTCCAGCCTGATTTTCTGCATTTCCTCTCTGTTTTCTTATAATTACTTTTTCTTTAATTGTGTTATGTTAGTCATCATACAGTATGTCATTAGTTTTTGATGTAGTGTTACAATTACTTTTTTTAAATGTTTCAAATCTATTTTTTCAACAGTACATAAAAACAATCTAAACTATTTTTAAAGATGTAAGACTGGGTTTCTTCGCAATGTCCATTTATGATTAATATGCTTTCCAAAGTGAGAAGAGTGTGAGAAAACAGAAATTCACGTGTGTGTGTGTGTGTGTGTGTGTGTGTGTGTGTGTGTGGTAAGGGCAGAGTTTCCTACTGTTCTTACAAATTTCTGTAGTCTTGTTTCTCACAGACAGTGGGGAAACAATGCCTTTATCAACGTTAATAAAATGAGAAAGCCATATCAGTATTATCAGCAGTGAGTCCAAAGGGAAAATGTCCAGCCCTCCTGGCCAGGGCAAATATCCTCTGGAGCCCTGGGGAAGATTTTTCTAAATTTCAAACACTACTTAGGGGGCTAGAGTCATTTCTAAAATGCAAAATGTGCCTTGCTGATTAGTAGACTTGCCAGCTTATATTTCTTGAAAGTGAAAAGACTAACTAGAAAGCAAATATCAACCTATAATATAGTCATATTTCTCACAACCAGATATTTAGATGTTAATCCACCTGGATGGCTACATAAAAAAAACTGCTTTAAAAAATGATTTTGTGAATTATTTATTATGTGTGCCAAACATATGACTGTGTTTGAAATTTACGTGTAGTTTTCTCCTTCATTAATTTATGAAAAGTTTAAGGGCCTGCTACAAACCTTTTCCTCTATGTTGTTTTATTTTATATTGGGAATGTGTAATAATATTAAGTCCAGAAAATACCCTTATTATTTTCTTAATGCCCTTATTTTGACTTAGCTATGGATACAAATTACTAAATCAATAGTATTTTGGAATATCTTTATCCTAGGATATCTGTAAGAGATCTTACCATCATAGTACAATGCTTGAAATTAATTTATTTGTTAAGAAAAAAATCAACATCTTGTCTGTGATCAATTTAATAGAAGCTAAATGACTAGTAAATATGTTAGTCATTTTTAAAAATTTTATTTCTTTTCAGTGTTCCAAAATTTATTGTTTATGCACCACAACCAGTGCTCCATGCAGTATGTGCCCAAAATAATATCAACCATGAGACTCACCCACCCCCCAATCCCTTCCCCTAAAAAAACCCTCAGTTTGTTTCTCAGAGTTCACAGTCTCTCATGGTGTCTCTCCCCCTCTGATTTACCCCAACAAACTTTTCACCATCTCCCAATGTTCTCCGTGTTATTCCTTATGCTCCACAAGTAAGTGAAACATATGATAACTGTATCTCTGTTCTTGACTTATTTCACTGAGCATAATCTCACACAACCTCCCACAGGCAGAGCACGGTCCCAGCCACCATCTCAGGGGTCTCCCGAAGTGCCCTCTTGTCTCCACACCCCTGTGCCACTAAAAACATGAGTGATATTGGTCAAGGGAGCCCCCTTCCGATGCTTGCCTTTGCCAGGACTGCTATGTGGGGTCCAGACCTCAGGTTACCATCCCAGGACCAGAGATTGCACTGAGTTCCTTTAGGCCCCAGTTGGGAACTCCAGACCCTCAGCCAGTCCTAGAGACTGCCAGGTAGTGAGCACGTGGAGTTTTCTCAGGCATGACAGGGTAGTGGATCAGACCTCAGTCATGCAGTGTGCAAAATTTCTAGCGAGCAAAGGCTGACACCATCACCAGACTCCCTCTTGTGGGGGCGGGAGTGTTCCCAGAAGAGCCATGATGCAAGCAGGCCAACACCAGGGTTTCCCCACACTCTCTCTGACATGGGTGGTCACCAGCAATGGCCATCCTGGGACCATGGGCTTAGGCCTGTGCCCGAGACTGCCTGATTCCACCAGATTCCCCTTAAGATCTTTTGCTCTTTTTGAGTGCTTTTAACCAGACTCCAAGTTAATGTTCATCCTCAGTCACAAGGAACTTTTGTATTGGGGTATTGCTTTCCAGTGGGTCACTCTGGTGGCTCCCTCCCCATTCTGTTTATCCTCTGACATCAGTCTGATCATTCCCATTCTGCTTTACCTTTACCTTTCTACTGGTGTCTTCTGCCCTGTAGGGATCCAGAAGTGTATAATCCTACATCTCAGGCTGATTTCATGGGTGTTCAGTGTTCTGGTAGATAATTAACTCACTTTGGGGCACTGGTTGAAACAGGGTCTCCTACTTCTCTGTCATCTTTCCCCTCTTCCTTAGTCATTTTTAAAGTATTTGCTTTAAAAATATATTTAGTCTGGCAAAACTTACATTCCCAAAATTGTTATAAAAATTTGATTAACTAGTTCCAAGAACAGATAAACAAAAGGGGAAATTAATTCAATCTCTACTGCATTGTGATTCCATTTCTTTAAATATCTAAATCTAAATATTTCAGTAATGATGGATGTAATTGTTAAAAATGTTCTATAGGTTTAAATATCCTCTTAAGCAATGGTTAAAAGCATGGATATAGATTTTTTTTTCTCTTCTCCAAATACAAACATGATGAGAATAAAGTCTAAGTCCATACCATGTATTTAATGACAATTTCATCCAGTCTCTCTCTATATATAGGTATAGATATAAATGATGTAGATAAATATATAGATATTTATCTTTTCCTAACAATACTGAAAATGAATTTATGTTGTATACTACTTGCATCATTAGCATCTGTTCGAGATGGGAACAATGAACCATAACTGTTGTCCTTTTTTTTTTTTTTTCCAAATGACTTTAAAAAGACCTTTATAGCTTGTAATTAATTAGCTGACTAGGGAAATCTCCTGTAAAAATAAATGCAGTTCCAATAGTATTCCATAGTAGATGACATTTGTTCAGAAACCTTTTTTCTAAAGACTATTAAAACATGCATGAGAAACCACCAATTACTTAACCCAGAAAGAGTTCCTTATAGAAAAAAAAAAAAAAAAACCTGGGGAAATTAACGTACAATAATAATAAAACCCCTGAATGTGTTACCTCTAGCATGAAATCATATACTCTTAGTGACTTTAGCCACCAGCTTTTATACCTACTTAGGTAGATCAAAGTGTTTCATCATCAGTTTAAGGAGTTGACTCATTGAAAAATTGAAATTTATTTGCATAAAAAGTGCAGAGAACCTCAAATCTTAAAGTGGCATTGGGTGTTGTAGTCACAAGAATACTTTTCATTGCTATGTAACATTTTTTATATTCATCTTAAAGTACAATAGCAGATGAGAAGATATTAGGTCCCACATTTCCCTAAACACTATAACAACTTCAATTTATTGCAGAAGAAAATGCCTGGAATACATAATGCAAATGTAGTGTTTTTTTTTTAATGTTCTTTTCTTTTAAACTGAAGTCTACAGCTGAACTTCACTCATTGGAGTCTTGCTTATCTTAAACTTGTCACTTCAATAGATTATTTTGCAAGACATAAATATTTATATGAAATCTTTTTATTTTTTTCTCCCATCTGACTGTTGGTTTATTCAAATGAATTCCATTTAGATAATTAAAATTTGACTGTCTTAGTCAGGTAATGTTAAATACTAAAATGTGTGCCAAGGTATCATTTCACCTTGCTTACATTTAACCAGTTGCTGACTGAAAGTGGAAAGTTCCTAGTAATATTTGATGTAGAGCCTCATTTTAGGTTTCCAGTTGCCAGGTATCCAGTACACATTAACATAAGATTTTTTTTTTAAAGCTTGAAGAAGCACTGAATATTATTTATCCTTTGTCTTCCTTAAAGTAGAATGATTAGTGGCCAAAACGATTAGGGACTTAGTAGTCATAAGTATTTTGGTAAAGATTCATAGCACAGAAAGTATTTTTTTAATAGAAATTCAATGTGGTTCACATTGTATACTAGGGATTATGATCATGGCTACTGACTTCCAGATGGGTGTGGAGTTGTGCCCACTCAATATTCTTAGATGGTGCTGGTGTCAGTTTATTCAATACCAATATTGATAAATCTCTGTGAGACAAAAAAGCAAGAACAAAAAAACTCGGGCTGGATAAACAAAATGAATACACTTTCATGGGGCACCTAGGTTGCTCAGTCTTTAAGCCACTACCTTGAACTCAGGTCATGATCTCAGGGTCCTGAGTTCCAGCCCCACATAAGGCTCCTTCCACAGCCAGAAGTCTGATTCACCACCTCCCACTCCCCCTGCTTGTCTCCTCCCCCGGCCATCTCCATCTCTCTCTCTCTCTCTCTCCCTCTCTGTCAAATAATAATAATTTTAAAAATCTAAAAAAAATGAATATACATTTATTACATAGACATGTTTATCATATGTTGCCTGAACAAGCAATGAGTCAACAAATCATTTGGCACTGGAGAGCAAATTCTAGGAAGGTTTGGAACACAGTAATTTGAAAAGATACTATGGATAATTGAGGATATTACCACTAAGCATGTTAATGTGAAAACTACATTTCTCCTTCATCACCCATTAAAGTTGTTATATATGATCCTAAGTTGGTATTGAAACACATTCAATAGAGTATTATTTTTAAGATGTAGTTTTTTGAACTTCTCATTTATGTCTGAAATGGATCCATAAACCAGGTTTATTTGAATAAACAATGGTAGTTGAAATTGAATAACTCTTATAAAAGGTAATTTCTGTATGGATAATCTATATTTACATAAAATTAAGAATTTTCTATTTTATTTGTAGGGTTGTGATAAATATCATTTTTATTAAAGAAAAACACTTATGCATGTAATAGTTTCAAGCTAATTAGAGAGACTGGATTTTAGAAGAATTACTGGCCACACTAAAAAACTGGTCAATGCAACAACTAGTAATTACTGATTTACTAGTAGTTACTAGTAATTACTTTCATGCTGATAAATTTGTGTACACCACTTTGGTGTCTGAAAATAATAGAAAATAAAGCATTTTTGAGAGCCATTACTACAGAATCATTGATAAATATGGAAGAATCACATAAGAACAAAAATATGAAAAGTAAAGTTAGGAAAATGAGAAAAAAGAAATAGAGTAAAACCCTACCAGTTAAAAACAACATTAGTAATAGCTAATCTCTTAGGTATGTCCCTAAGCAACTAACTTTTAGAGTCTTGATTGATAACTATGTTTTCTTAATTTATAATCATATTTTTAATCCCAGAAGAAATGCATAATCTCTTTTTGACAACTGCTGCATTTTCTGTTAAAGTTGTATGAGTTTCCATGTGCACAAATGAGTGACCTCCGTTTTGGGTGTTTAATGTTATGCTTTTGTGAATCTCACAGATTTCAAGTGAGAAATGAAATCATTGAGTTGAATTGCCAACTACAAATGGACACAATTATATTGGTTGTGTAATTCCAAAGATGAAACTATGCTAGATGGTGCCAAAGATCTTTACAGTGCCAAAGCAGCTAGTTTTGATATCCAACTTATATTTGAAACAGTGTCTCATAAAGAACTTTTCCAACTAAAATAATATAAACTCTAGAAACTGAAGTATTCTGTCTAAATCTTGATTTTTTTAAACATAACAAATTAATATATGCCACCTTTAGAGGTATCTTTTTTTAAAATTTATTTTTTATTTATTTTCAGCATAACAGTATTCATTATTTTTGCACCACACCCAGTGCTCCATGCAAACCGTGCCCTCTATAATACCCACCACCTGGTACCCCAACCTCCCACACCCCACCACTTCAAACCCCTCAGATTGTTTTTCAGAGTCCATAGTCTCTCATGATTTACCTTCCCTTCCAATTTCCCCCAACTCCCTTCTCCTAACTCCCCATGTCCTCCATGCTATTTGTTATGCTCCACAAATAAGTGAAACCATATGACAATTGACTCTCTCTGCTTGACTTATTTCACTCAGCATAAACTCTTCCAGGCCCGTACATGTTTTGACAAAAGTTGGGTATTTGTCCTTTCTGATGGAGGCATAATACTCCATAGTGTATAAGGACCACACCTTCCTCATGCATTCGTCCGTTAAAGGGAATCTAGGTTCTTTCCACAGTTTGGAGACTGTGACCATTGCTGCTATAAACATTGAGGTACAGATGGCCCTTCTTTTCACGACATTTGTATCCTTGGGGTAAATACCCAGGAGTGCAATTGCAGGGTCATAGGGAAGTTCTATTTTTAATTTCCTGAGGAATCTCCACATTGTTCTCCAAAGAAGCTGCACCAACTTGCATTCCCACCAACAGTGGAAGAGTGTTCCCCTTTCTCCACATCTGCTCCAACACATGTTGTTTCCTGTCTTGCTAATTTTGGCCATTCTAACTGGTGTAAGGTGATATCTCAATGTAGTCTTAATTTGAATCTCCCTGAGGGCTAGTGATGATGAACATTTTTTCATGTGTCTGATAGCCATTTGTATGTCTTCATTGGAGAAGTGTCTGTCCATATCTTCTGCCCATTTATTGATATGATTGTGTGTTTTGTGTGTGTTGAGTTTGAGGAGTTCATTGTAGAACCTGGATATCAACCTTTTGTCTGTACTGTCATTTGCAAATATCTTCTCCCATTCTCTGGGTTGCCTTTTTGTTTTGTTGACTGTTTCCTTTACTGTGCAGAAGCTTCTGATCTTGATTAAGTCCCAAAAGTTCATCTTCGGTTTTGTTTCCTTTGCCTTTGGAGACATATCTTGAAAGAAGTTGCTGTGTCTGATATCGAAGAGATTACTGCCTATGTTCTCCTCTAGGATTCTGATGGATTCCTGTCTGACGTTGAAGTTTTTTATCCATTTTGAGTTTATCTTTGTGTACAGTGTAAGAGAATGGTCGAGCTTCATTCTTCTACATTATAGTTGTCCAGTTTTCCCAGCACCATTTACTGAAGAGACTGTCTTTTTTCCACTGTATATTTTCCCGTTTTGTCGAAAATTATTTATCCATAGAGTTGAGGGTCCATATCTGGGCTCTCTACTCTGTTCCACTGGTCTAAGTGTCTGTTTTTATGCCAGTACCATGCTGTCTTGGTGATCACAGCTTTGTAATAAAGCTTGAAATCAGGTAATGTGATGCCCCCGTTTTATTTTTGTTTTTCAACATTTCCTTAGCAATTCGGGGTCTCTTCTGATTCCATACAAATTTTTGGATTATTTGCTCCAGCTCTTTGAAGAATACCAGTGGAATTTTGATCAGAATAGCATTAAAAGTATAGATTGCTCTAGGCAGTAACGACATTTTAACAATGTTTATTCTTCCCATCCAAGAGCATGAAATGGTCTTCCAACTTTTTATGTCTTCTTCAATTTCTTTCATGAGTGTTCTGTAGTTCCTCGAGTACAGATCCTTTACCTCTTTGGTTAGGTTTATTCCCAGGTATCTTATGGTTCTTGGTGCTATAGTAAATGGAATTGATTGTCTAATTTCCGTTTCTGTATTTTCATTGTTAGTGTATAAGAAAGCCACTGATTTCTGTACATTGACTTTGTATGCTGCCACAATGCTGAATTGCTGCATGAGTTCTAGTAGTTTTGGGGTGGAGTCTTTGGGGTTTTCCATATAAACAATCATGTCATCTGTGAAGAGAGAGAGTTTGACTACTTCATCGCCAATTTGGATACCTTTTATCTCTCTTTGTTGTCTGATTGCTGTTGCTAGGACTTCTAATACTATGTTGAACAAGAGTGGTGAGAGTGGGCATCCTTGTCGTGTTTCTGATCTCAACAGGAAAGGTGCAAGCTTTTTCCCATTGAGGATGATATTTGCTGTGGGTCTTTCATAGATTTTATGAAATTCAGGAATGTTCCCTCTATCCCTGTACTTTGAAGTGTTTTAATCAAGAACAGATGCTGGATTTTGTCAAATTTTTTTTTTTTTTGCATCGATTGAGAGGACCATTTGGTTCCTCTATCTTCTCTCATTAATTTGTTCTATCACTTGATTGGTTTGCAAATGTTGAACCATCCTTGTAGCCCAGGCATGAATCCCAACTGGTCATGGTGGATAATCTTTTTAAAGTGCTGTTGGATCCTGTTTTCTAGGGTCTTGTTGAGAATCTTAGCATCCATATTCCTCAGTGATACTGGTCTGAAATTATCCTTTTTGGTAAGGTCTTTGCCTAGTTTGGGGAACAGGGTAATGCTGGCTTCATAGAAAGAGTCTGGAAGTTTTCCTTCTGCTTTAATTTTTTGAAAAAGCTTCAGGAGAATTCCCCAGGGAATCTGTCAGGTCCTGGGCTCTTGTTTCTGATCACTGCTTCAATCTCGTTACTAAATATTGGTCTATTCAGGCTTTCAATTTCTTCCTGGTTCAATTTTGAGAGTTTATAGTTTTCCAGGAATGCATCCATTTCATCTAGGCTGCTTAGCTTATTGGCATATAACTGTTGATGATAACTTCTGATGATTGTTACTTCTTCCTTGGTGTTAGTTGTGCTTTCTCCCTTTTCATTCATAATTTTATGAATTTGAGCTTTCTCTCTTTTCTTTTGGATTAGTGTGGCCAAAGGTTTGTCTATCTTATTGATTCTTTCAAAAAAACAGCTTCTAGTTTCATTGATACTTTCTACTGTGTCTCTGGTTTCTTCATCGATCTCAGCTCTAATCTTGGTTATTTCCCTTCTTATGTGTGGAGTTGGTTTGTATTGTTGTTGATTCTCCAGTTCGTTAAGGTGTAGAGACAGCTGGTGTATTCTGTATTTTTCAATTTTTTTGAGGGAGGCTTGGATGACTATGTATTTCCCCCTTAGGACCGCCTTTGCTGTATCCCATAGGTTTTGAGCCAAAGTGCCTTCATGCTCATTGTTTTCCATGAATTGTTTAAGTTCTTCTTTGATCTCCTGATTGATCCAAGAAATCTTAAGCAAGCTGGTCTTTAGCTTCCAGGTGTTTGAGTTCCCTCCAAACTTTTCCTTGTGATTGAGCTCCAGTTTCAAAGCATTGTGATCTGAGAATGTGCAGGGAATAATCTCAGTCTTTTGGTATCGGTTGAGTCCTGATTTGTGACCCAGTATGTGGTCTATTCTGGAGAAGGTTCCATGTGCACTTGAGAAGAATGAGTATTCTGTTGTTTTAGGGTGGAATGCTCTGAATATATCTATGAGGTCCATCTGGTCCAATGTGTCATTCAATGCTCTTGTTTTTTTTTATTGATTTTCTGCTTGGATGATCTATTTCTGAGAAAGGTGTGTTAAGATCTCCTACTATTAATGTATTCATATCAATATGACTCTTTATCTTGATTAACAGTTTTCTTATGTAATTGGCTGCACCCATATTGTGGGCATAGATATTTACAATTGTTAGATCATCTTGGTTGATAGCCCCTTTAAGAATGATGTAGTTTTGGGGTGCACGGGTGGCTCAGTGTGTTAAATCTTCTGCTTTAGGCTCACATCATGATCCCAGGGTCCTGGGATCGAGCCCCGCATTGGGCTTTCTGCTCTGCAGGGAGCCTGCTTCCTTCCCTCTCTCTCTATGCCTGCCTCTCTGCCTACTTGTGATCTCTCTCTTTCTGTCAAATACATAAAATATTTTAAAAAAAGAATGATGTAGTGTCCTTCTGTATCTTTGACTACAGTCTTTAGTTTAAAATCTAATTTTCCTGATATAAGAATCGCTACCCCAGCCTTCTTTTGAGGCCCATCGTCATGAAAGATGTTTCTCCATCCCTTCCCTTTCAGTCTGAGTGTATCTTTAGGTTAAAAATGGGTCTCTTCTAGACAACATATAGATGGGTCCTGTTGTTTTATCCAGTCTGCAACCCTGTGTCATTTTATGGGTGCATTTAGGCCATTCACATTGAGGGTGATTATTGATAGATACGTTTTTATTGACATTGTGGTAACTTTGAAGTCTTTCTTTCTGTAGATTGTCTCTATATTTCTGTCCAATGCTATTCTTAGGCTTTTTCCTCCTTTAAAGAAGCCCCCTTAATATTTCTTGCAGTATTGGCTTGGTGGTTGCATAGTCTTTTAAGCTTTGCCAGTCTTGGAAACTCTTTATCTCTCCATCCATTTTGAATGTCACTCTTGCTGGATAAAGTATTCTTGGCTGTATATTCTTCTCATTCAATACCCTGAATATATCTTGCCATCCCTTTCTGGATTGCCAGGTCTCTGTGGAGAGGTCTGACCTTATTCTGATGGGCTTTCCTCTGTACGTAAGGATCTTCTTTGTCCTAGCTGCTTTCAAGAGGTTCTGCCTACAATTATAATTCTTCATTCTTACTATTAGGTATCTTGAGGACTCAAGAATCTGTAATCTTGGGGGGAAACCATCCAGCCTCTAGTACATGAATGCTGGTTCCATTCAAGAGATTCAGAAAATTTTCAAGAAGAACTTGTTCCACTATATCTTCTAGAATTCTTTCTTGCTCCTCCCCGTTGGGGATTCCAATAATTCTGATGTTGGAACATTTCATGGCATCATTTATTTCCCTGAGTCTGTTTTCGTGGCCTCTAAGCTGTTTGTTCGAGGCTTCGTCCTGATCCTTTCTCTCTATCTGTTTGTCCTCCAGATCACTAATTCTATCTTCTGTCTCAGTTACCCTAGCTTTGAGAGAATTTAGATTAGATTGGAACTCACTGAGAGCATTGTGAACCTCATCCCTGGTAGCTTTTAGCTCCACCCTAACATTGTGAACATCATCTCTGTTCGCTTTCAGCTCAGACGTAATCAATTCCGTTTGGTCATCCACAGCTTTCTCCAACCTAGCTATTGCCTGGATAATTGTAAGCCTGAATTCTCTTTCCGACATATTGTCTATGTTGACAGCAGTTAGCTCTGTTGTAGAAGGTCCATCCTCTGTATTTTACTTCTGTTGGGCATTCCTCCTCCTAGTCATTTTGGTGAGAGATGGCTGAACGGATGTAGCTGGATGTATCAACTGTGGTGCAGTCAAGGTGCACCCTGGAATGCTTCTGAGCAATCAGGATTCCCCACCCAAATGAGAGGAAAAAGAAAAGGAAAAGAAAAAAAAGATAAAGGGAGAGAGACAGGAATGAACGGTGAGATAAAAGAGAAGGTTCAGCCCAAATGGACCCCAAGGTAATATTTATGAAGTATACAAAAAAAAAAATAGACAAACAAAAAGACTGATAAAAGTATATGACAAGGGGAAAAAAATAATGTATACATATATATTTTCATATATATATATATATATATATATATATATATATATATATATATATATGCAAATAAAGGAAGAACCCCAAGTGTAAGATTTATATACTATCAGGACAAACACAAAAACATAGAAATACTGGTGGAAGAATAAGATGGGAGAGTGGTTGTAAATCCTCAGTGTGGGTGAGGAAGTTTGTTTTGATTCTTCCTGAATGTATCTTGATATCTTTGTTAAAGGACTCAACTTTCCTAAGATAAGGGGGATTAGGAATTGGTTTACCTATAGGGGTGGCATTGATTGGGGAAAGGGGATTACCTTGAAGTTTAACTCTATATGAATATTAGAAAATAAAAATTTAAAAAAGGAATAAACTAGGAGGAGTCAAGATGGCGGAGAAGTAGCAGGCTGAGACTACTTCAGCTAGCAGGAGTTCAGCTAGATAGCTTATCTAAAGATTGCAAACACCTGCAAATCCATCGGCAGATCGAAGAGAAGAAGAACAGCAATTCTGGAAACAGAAAAACAACCACTTTCTAAAAGGCAATACTGGCGGAGAAGTGAATCCAAAGCAACGGGAAGATAGACCCCGGGGTGGGGGGGCCGGCTCCCAGCAAGCGGCAGAGCAAGGGAGCACAAAATCGGGACTTTTAAAAGTCTGTTCTGCTGAGGGACATTGCTCCAGAGGCTAAACCGGGGCGAAGCCCACGCGGGGTCAGCGTGGCCTCAGGTCCCGCAGGGTCACAGAAGGATCGGGGGTGTCTGAGTGTCGCAGAGCTTGTGGGTATTGGAACAGGAAAGCCGTCTACAGAGACAGAGCCGACAGTAAGCTCCCAGCTCGGGGGGTTACCTTGAACGGGTCGCAGGCTTGATGAACTCGGAGCGCGGCTAGAGGTCAGGCAGACAGGAGTAATTGGGCGCTGTTCTCTGAGGGCACACTGAGGATTGGGGCCCCAGGCTCTCGGCTCCTCCGGGTCGGAGACCAGGAGGCCGCCATTTGTATTCCTGTCCTCCAGAAATACACAGAAAGGGCTCTGGGAATAAAAGCTCCTGAAAGCAAACCTGAGCAGACTACTCAGCCCGGCCCCTGGTAAGGGCAGTGCATTTCCTCCTGGGGAAAAGACATTTGAGAATCACTACACCAGGCCCCTCCCCCAGAAGATCAACAAAAAATCCAGCCAAGACCAAGTTCACATACCAAGGAGTGCAGTTTCAATACCAAGGAGAGCAGCAGAATTCCAGAGGAGGAGGAACAAAGCACAGAACTCATGGCTTTCTCCCTGTGATTTTTTTTAGTCTTGCAGTTAATTTAATTTTTTTCTTTTTCATTTTTTTCTATTCTTCTACTAATTTTTTTAACTTTTACCCTTTTATTTTTTAACATTTTTAAACTATTTTATCTAATATATATATTTTCTCTTTTTTTATATTTCTCTTTATTCGTTTTCTTTTTTTAATTCTTTTTTTTTCTTTCTTTATTTTTGAACCTCTTTTTATCCCCTTTCTCCCCCCTCATGATTTGGGATCTCCTCTGATTTGATTAAAGCATATTTTCCTGGGGTTGTTGCCAACCTTTTAGTATTTTACTTGCTCCGTCGTATACTCTTATCTGGACAAAATGACAAGGCGGAAAAATTCACCACAAAAAAAGAACAAGAGGCAGGACGAAGGCTAGGGACCTAATCAATACAGACATTGGTAATATGTCAGATCTAGAGTTCAGAATGACAATTCTCAAGGTTCTTGCCAGGATCGAAAAAGGCATGGAAGATATTAGAGAAACCCTCTCTGGAGATATAAAAGCACTTTCTGGAGAAATAAAAGAACTAAAATCTAACCAAGTTGAAATACAAAAGCTATTAATGAGGTGCAATCAAAAATGGAGGCTTTCACTGCTAGGATAAATGAGGCAGAAGAAAGAATTAGTGATAAAGAAGACCAAATGACAGAGAATAAAGAAGCTGAGCAAAAGAGGGACAAACAGCTACTGGACCAACGGGGAGAATTCGAGAGATAAGTGACACCATAAGATGAAGCAACATTAGAATAATTGGGAATCCACAAGAAGAAGAAAGAGAGAGGGGAGCAGAAGGTATACTGGAGAGAATTTTGGGGGGGAGAATTTCCCCAATATGGCAAATGGAATGAGCATCAAAATTCAGGAGGTTCAGAGAACGCCCCTCAAAATCAATAAGAATAGGCCCACACCCCGTCACCTAATAGTAAAATTTACAAGTCTCAGTGACACAGAGAAAATCCTGAAAGCAGCCCAGGAAAATAAGTCTATAACATACAAAGGTAAAAATATTAGATTGGCAGCTGACTTATCCACAAAGACCTGGCAGGCCAGAAAGAGCTGGCATGATATTTTCAAAGCACTAAACGAGAAAAACATGCAGCCAAGAATACTATATCCAGCTAGGCTATCATTGAAAATAGAAGGAGAGATTAAAAGCTTCCAGGACAAACAAGAACTGAAAGAATTTGAAAACACCAAACTAGCTCTAAAGGAATTATTGAAAGGGGTCCTCTAAGCAAAGAGAGAGCCTACAGGTGGTAGATCAGTAAGAAACAGAGACAATATACAGTAACAGTCAACTTATAGGCAATACAATGGCACTAAATTCATATCTCTCAATAGTTACCCTGAATGTTAATGGGTAAATGCCCCAGTCAAAAGACACAGGGAATCAGAATGGATAAAAAAAAACAAAACCCATCTATATGCTGCCTCCAAGAAACTCATTTTAAGCCCGAAGACACCTCCAGATTTAAAGTGAGGGGGTGGAAAAGAAATTACCATGCTAATGGACATCAGAAGAAAGCAGGAGTGGCAATCCTTATATAAGATCAATTAGATTTTAATCCAAAGACTATAATAAGAGATGAGGAAGGACACTATATCATACTCAAAGGGTCTGTCCAACAAGAAGATCTAACAGTTTTAAATATCTATGCCCCAATGTGGGAAAGCCAACTATATAAACCAATTAATAACAAAATCAAAGAAACACATCAACAATAATACAAGAATAGTAGGGGACTTTAACACTCCCATCACTGAAATGGACAGACCATCCAAACAAAAGATCAACAATGAAATGAAGGCCTTAAAAGACACACTGGACCAGATGGACATCACAGATATATTCAAAACATTTCATCCCAAAGCAACAGAATACACATTCTTCTCTAGTGCACATGGAACATTCTCCAGAATAGATCACATCCTCGGTCCTAAATCAGGACTCAACCAGTACCAAAAGATTGGGTTCATTCCCTGCATATTTTCAGACCACAATGCTCTAAAGCTAGAACTCAACCACAAGAGGAAGTTTGGAAAGAACCCAAATACATGGAGACTAAACAGCATCCTTCTAAAGAATGAATGGGTCAACCGGGAAATTAAAGAAGAATTGAAAAAAATCATGGAAACAAATGATAATGAAAATACAACGGTTCAAAATCTGTGGGACACAACAAAGGCAGTCCTGAGAGGAAAATATATAGCGGTACAAGCCTTTCTCAAGAAACAAGAAAGGTCTCAGGTACACAACCTAACCCTACACCTAAAGGAGCTGGAGAAAGAACAAGAAAGAAACCCTAAGCCCAGCAGGAGAAGAGAAATCATAAAGATCAGAGCAGAAATCAATGAAATAGGAAAAAAAAATAGAGCAAACGTAGGAAACTATGAGGTGGTTCTTTGGAAGAATTAATAAAATTGATAAATCCCTGGCCAGATTTATACAAAAGAAAAGAGAAAGGACCCAAATAAATAAAATCATGAATGAAAGAGGAGAAATCACAAATAACACCAAAGAAATACAAACTATTATGAGAACATATTATGAGCAACTCTACGCCAACAAATTTGACAATCTGGAAGTAATGGATGCATTCCTAGAAACATAAACTACCACAACTGAACCAGGAAGAAATAGAAATCCTGAACAGAACCATAACCAGTAAGGAGATTGAAACAGTCATTAAAAATCTCCAAACAAACAAAAGCCCAGGGCCAGGCGGCTTCCCGGGGGAATTCTACCAAATATTTAAAGAAGAACTAATTCCAATTCTCCTGAAAGAGCTCCAAAAAATAGAAATGGAAGGAAAACGTCGAAACTTGTTTTATGAGGGAAACATCACCTTGATCCCAAAACCAGACAAGGATCCCATCAAAAAAGAGAGCCATAGAACAAAATCCTTGATGAACACGGATGCGAAAATTCTCACCAAAATACTAGCCAATAGGATTCAATAGTACATTAAAAGGATTATTCACCACGACCAAGAGGGATTTATTCCAGGGCTGCAAGGTTGGTTCAACATCCGCATATCAGTCAATGTGATACAACACATCAATAAAAGAAAGAACAAGAACCATAGGATACTCTCAATAGATGCTGAAAAAGCATTTGACAAAGTACAGCATCCCTTCCTGATCAAAACTCTTCAAAGTGTGGGGATAGAGGGCACATACCTCAATATCATCAAAGCCATCTATGAAAAACCCACCACAAATATCATTCTCAATGGAGAAAAACTGAAAGCTTTTCCGCTAAGGTCAGGAACACGGCAGGGATGTCCATTATCACCACTGCTATTCAACATAGTACTAGAACCCTAGGCTCAGCAAACAGACAACAAAAGGAAATTAAAGGCATCCAAATCGGCAAAGAAGAAGTGAAATTATGATGACTATATGTGGATGATATGATACTATATGTGGAAAACCCAAAAGACTCCACTCCAAAACTGCTAGAGCTTGTACAGGAATTCAGTAAAGTGTCAGGATATAAAATCAATGCACAGAAATCAGTTGCATTTCTCTACACCAACAGCAAGACAGAAGAAAGAGAAATTAAGTAGTCAATCCCATTTACAATTGCACCCAAAACCATAAGATACCTAGGAATAAAACTAACCAAAGAGGCACAGAATCTATACTCAGAAACCTATAAAGTACTCATGAAAGAAATTGAGGAAGACACAAAGAAATGGAAAAATGTTCCATGCTCCTGGATTGGAAGAATAAATATTGTGAAAATGTCTATGCTTCCTAAAGCAATATACACAATTAATGCAATTCCTATCAAAGTACCATCCATCTTTTTCAAAGAAATGGAACAAATAATTCTAAAATTTATATGGAACCAGAAAAGACCTCGAATAGCCAAAGTGATATTGAAAAAGAAAGCCAACGTTGGTGGCATCACAATTCCGGACTTCAAGCTCTACTACAAAGCTGTCATCATCAAGACAGCATGGTACTGGCACAAAAACAGACATGTAGATCAATGGAACAGAATAGAGAGCCCAGAAATAGACCCTCAACTCTACGGTCAACTAATCTTCGACAAAGCAGGAAAGAATGTCCAATGGAAAAAAGACAGCCTCTTCAATAAATGGTGTTGGGAAAATTGGACAGCCACATGCAGAAAAATGAAATTGGACCATTTCCTTACACCACACACAAAAATAGACTGAAAATGGATGAGGGACCTCAATGTGAGAAAGGAATCCATCCAAATCCTTGAGGAGAACACAGGCCGCAACGTCTTCGACCTCAGCTGCAGCAACAGCTTCCTAGGAACATCGCTAAAGGCAAGGGAAGCAAGGGCAAAAACGAACTACTGAGATTTCATCAAGATCAAAAGCTTTTGCACAGCAAAGGAAACAGTTAACAAAAACAAAAGACAACTGACAGAATGGGAGAAGATATTTGCAAATGACATATCAGATAAAGGACTAGTGTCCAAAATCTATAAAGAACTTAGCAAACTCAACACCCAGAGAACAAATAATCCAATCAAAAATGGGCAGAGGACATGAACAGACATTTCTGCAAAGAAGACATCCAGATGGCCAACAGACACATGAAAAAGTGCTCCATATCACTCGGCATCAGGGAAATACAAATCAAAACCACAATGAGATATCACCTCACACCAGTCAGAATGGCTAAAATCAACAAGTCAGGAAATGACTGATTCTGGCGAGGATGCGGAGAAAGGGGAACCCTCCTACACTGTTGGTGGGAATGCAAGCCGGTTCAACCGCTCTGGAAAACAGCATGGAGGTTCCTCAAAATGTTGAAAATAGAACTGCCCTATGACCCAGCAATTGCACTAATGGGTATTTACCCTAAAGATACAAACGTAGTGATCCGAAGGGGCACGTGCACTCGAATGTTTATAGCAGCAATGTCCACAATAGCCAAACTATGGAAAGAACCTAGATGTCCATCAACAGATGAATGGATAAAAAAGAGGTGGCATATATACACAATGGAATACTATGCAGCCATCAAAAGATATGAAATCTTGCCATTTGCGACAACTTGGATGGAACTAGAGCGTATCATGCTTAGCGAAATAAGTCAAGCAGAGAAAGACAACTATCATATGGTATCCCTGATATGAGGAAGTGGTGATGTACCATGGGGGCTTAAGTGGGTAGGAGAAGAATCAATGAAACAAGACGGGACTGGGACGGAGACAAACCATAAGTGACTCTTAATCTCACAAAACAAACTGAGGGTTGCTGGGGGCAGGGGGGTTGGGAGAATGGGGTGGGGTTATGGACATTGGGGAGGGTATGTGATTTGGTGAGTGCTGTGACGTGTGTAAACCTGGCGATTTACAGACCTGTACCCCTGGGGATAAAAATATATGTTTATAAAAAATAAAAAATTAAATTAAAAAAAAGGAATAAACTAGAGTAAACTAAACTACAATTAAAAAAAAAGAAATTTAAAGAATAGAAATGCAAAAGGAAAACATAGGTGTATTATCAAAAAGTTCAGGTTAGGGGCACCTGGGTGGCTCAGTGGGTTAAATCGCTGCCTTCTGCTCAGGTCATGATCCCAGGGTCCTGGGATCGAGTCCTGCATTGGGCTCCGTGCTCAGCAGGGAGCCTGCTTCCTCCTCTCTCTCTCTGTCTCTGCCTGCCTCTCTCCCTACTTGTGTTCTCTCTCTGTCAAATAAATAATAAAATCTTTAAAATAAAAATTTGAGGTCAGAAGGTTATTATGGAATTTAATGTACTGGACATCTCACTGTGATGGTAAATAGGTGAAAAAAATATCTATATAATAATAAAAAATTATCTATATAAAAAATGAGCCAGAATTATGGGAACAAATTATTAATAAAAATTGTCCTATGAAGTAGTGGTGGTTGTTTTCTTGTCGTCTTTTTTTTCTTTTCCTGGTTGGTTTTCTGGGGGAGGGGCCTGCCACGTGGGTTTTCAGTCAATGATGTTCTCTTAGTTAAGTCCTCCTGCCCCCCTCAAGGGGGTGGGTTGTGAGGAAACTGTTTTTTTTCAGGCTTTTGTTCTCTGGAGGTTTTTTTATTTGTTCACTTTTGGTTTTCTCTCGCGCTTTGACTGCTTTTGATGGTTTTTGTAGGTTTAAAGGAAAGCAAACTGCACCCTGACCTCCCTCTCAGAGAGAAGCCTCAGT
This sequence comes from Mustela lutreola, assembly GCF_030435805.1. NCBI lineage: Eukaryota > Metazoa > Chordata > Mammalia > Carnivora > Mustelidae > Mustela > Mustela lutreola. The sequence goes on from NC_081308.1 coordinate 83,168,594, forward strand.
CTGGCTGCAAAGCCCAAATAAATCACCCCTTGGCCGCTGGCAGAGCAGGTTCCCAGTCGCGGACCCTGGGGACTCAGGATTTTTTGCTTTTACCCAAAACCGCTGCAGCGGTGGCTGTCTGGGTAACTCCAGACTGCCAGAGAAGTTCCAAGCGGTGATCACACACTGAGATTTTCCCGCTGGCCTGGGCTAGGAGTGCCTGGCCTTTCCAGTCTGAGAGCACCGGGCTGGCGCCTGTGTGCACCTCTCTCAGGGTAGGGCGCCGGGCACGACTCGGACTCTGATGGCACGGCAGGGCACTCACGTGGGGACTGCAAAAAGGCTGTGCTTTTGTTGGCTGGTGAGGCTCCCAGCCCCTCATGGGAGCCGGGTGCCATGCACTCTCAGGCACGCTGGTGGTTTAGGGACCAAGGCCTGGTTTCTCTGCCACACTCTCTCTGGCTCTGCACCAGGGGTGGCTGTCCTGGGTCTCTAGACCCTGTCCCTAGCCACCCTGATTCCCAAAATTCTGCCCCCCCCCGCTATCCTTTGCTCTTTTTTTGAGTGCCTTCAACCAGTCTCCAAGTTAATGCTGGTCCCCAGATGCAGGGCGCTCTCATATTGGGATATTACTTTCCAACGGGTCGCCTCTGGTGGCTCCCTCCCCCTTTTGTTTATCTTCCGATATCAGTCCGACTTTCCCACTCCGCTTTACCTGCCCACTGGCATCTTCTGCTCTGGTAGAGATCCAGACGTGTATAATTCTGATATCAGGCTGATTTTGTGGGTGATTGGAGTTCTTTGGAAGGTAATCAGCTCACTTTAGGGTATAGGTTGAAAGGGCGCCTCCTCCTACTTCCCCGCCAATTTGTCTCCCCCCAGGAAAATGTAGTCTTAAAAGACGTCTAAATATTGTTTAGATATAAAGAAGAAATCATTTGCCTTAAAATATATTAAGCAGTGTATAAAAGTGGATCATAGGTTTCCTCTATGTGGAAGCAATAATAGATGGCAAAGTTATCTTTTTATAAAAGATTTCATTTACCAACATCTGCTTGCTACCTTTCATTGAGGTCATGAGATGTCTTTGTTACCTTGGATCACCTTAAAAACAAACAGAAAAATAACCCAAGAAGTAGGGTTGTTTTCTTTCTTAACATTATCTTTTTTTTTTTAAAGAGATTTTATTTATTTATTTGACAGAGTGAGATATCACAAGTAGACAGAGAGGCAGGCAGAGAGAGATGGAGAAGCAGGCTCCCTGCTGATCAGAAAGCCTGATTCAGGGCTCAATCCCAGGACCCTGAGACCACAACCCAAGCCAAAGGCAGAGGCTTTAACCCACTGAGCCACCCAGGCACCTCTATTTCTGAACATTATCTTAACTGGATATAAAACCAAGAACTGCTGTATCCATTTCAATATCAATCTGAGAATGTAGCCATTACTACCCAGATGAGAGCAGAGATAAGGGAATCATAGAAATGTGGAGCTAGAACTTCTGAATTTCATCAACCTTGAAGATTGCTGTCTCTGGACTTCTAGTTGTTTGAGCAATTTTCTCTCTCTCTCTCTCTCTCTCTCTCTCTCTATATATATATATATATATATATATATCTCCCCACAAAAAGGACATCTATACTTATTATATAAGTATATACATATACTATATGTATATGTATTATACTATATATATATATATATATATATATATATATATATATCCCCACAGAAAGGACATCTATACTTATTGAGTGAAATATTTTTATCACGTAGCATTTTATACTGGTAACTAGCTACTTAAATTAACCCTGAGCAGCAGGTAAAATGTAGACTACCCCCCCCCCGAAAAGAAAGTGCCAATCATCATTTTAATAGAAAATCTGTTCTAAATTTCATATTTCTTACAAAACAAATGAATAAAAATAAAACATTATTCTAGTGTCAAATTTTGAGTAAATGATAATAGGATGTACAAATGACAAAAAAAAAAATCCTTAAATCTCTATTGAGATAAGCCCCTTTAGGATGGTAAAATTCTGTAGTTTCACAGCTGATGGAATGATAGCAAAATATTCATTTACATTACTGGAATCATAAACAGGTAGTGCTGAGCTTTTCTGTTAATGCTAATATAAATAAAATGAGCATTTGTACCATTTCACTGCACATGAGCTCTTAATTTGCTCAAGAACAAAGGGTAAATTTAATTATATTTTAGAAATTTAAAAAGCACATAAACTTTGCCAAAGATATAGAAATTATTTCTATACAGAATATGTTTCTGGTATAATCAATCTCATCCACATGTATAAATTCAAAGAACTGTTAAAGGGATCCACACTACCCAAAATGGAAACCTAAGCACAATTTGTACTTTGGTTCCTTATTTTATTTGGCAAATGATTACTCTTTCTGCATTCTACATTTTAAAGCAAAAATATTATTACCAATGCTTTAGCTAAAATTACTGTTGAGTAGAGGGGTCAAGTCATTTGTGTAAAGGCACAGGGCTACTGACATAGCTGGGACACTAGCTCAGTTTTGTCTTATCTCAAACCACTATGCCACGTTGCTCCCTGAAATACAAAGAATCCTTTTATTTCTGATAGGAAAAGAAATAAGGAACAAAAGGAAAGAGAATGAAAGAAGGAGGAAGAAATCAAAGAAAGGTAGTAAAGGAGGAGAAAAAAGACAGTTGTTCTCATGTGGTAACATAGTGGAGATAATAATATTTGGGCAGGTTTATATGCAGAGGCTGTAGTTACTGATAATACCTGGTACAGAGTAGGTAAAACTAAATAAGAGGTAAGATAAAGTTCAAGTGACAAAACGAGTCTTGAGAAAGTTTTGGTGTTCTTTCATCACTTCCACCACAAATATACTCAGTCTCAGTAGAATAATATACATGATATGCAAATGCAGCTTTGTAGTCTACAATGCTTCCCCATTCCCATCTTTCTGATGAAATTGCCACCTTAATTCCTTCTTATATAGAAATTCTGAGACTCTAATGACGGATACATAGTCCTTTCTAAAAATGTCTTGTAGCCTGGTAGGGAAAATAAGAGAAATGCATAAATGATGTATTGTGCAAGCTAGAGAAAAATATTCCACAACAGATCTAAGGCCCAAATGCAACTGGAGTTCAAATGTAAAAGGGTAGGCAGGAATTCAGAGATACCCATCCCAGAGATATCTACTTGGTTTAATGATTCTCTAATAAAGGCTCTAGGAATAATTATGCCCCAGATTAGAGTCACGAGAGCAAAAGATAGTCTTGTATCTACTGTGAACATCAAGGAAAAAAAAGAAAAAGAAAAAGACAGGTGGAATGCCTACCATCTATTGGCCATACCTGATGAAGCCCAACCTGTTTGCTCTTATCTTTTGACTCTGAATTATTATTCATATAGAGTATTTTTCTATGTGGCACTCAGAGATAATTTATTGAGTTTCAGTAAGTTTCCATCAACTTCCTAGTATTGATCTACCTTTCCTCCATGCTGCCTTTCTTAGAATTACAATTTTTGGAATTGCCTTAATAGGCAGGTACAAAAAACTTCAGGAAAGAAGTCAATTTGAGCTGGACCTTGGAGGATGACTAGTATTTCTACATGGGGAAGGGAGGAGAAACACAGGTCAGAGAGAAAGTATAACATGACTAAACAGATGATAAGGTAGCATACATCATTTTCAAAAAGTCAGCAGTCTAGTTTCATTGAGAGCATATATTGAATGTAAAGGAATCATAGTAGATGAAATTGAATACCATATCATACACAAACCTAAATGCCAGAGTCAGTAAGTAATACGTGCAGGGGGCCAGGGCAGGCTGCCCCAAAACATGCCACTTTTGCATCAATATTATTTTGAGGGGCGCCTGGGTGGCTCAATGGGTTCAAGTCTCTGCCTTCAGCTCAGGTCATGATCCCAGAGTCCTAGTATCAAGCCCCACATTGGGCTCTCTGCTCCACGGAGAGCCTGCTTCTCCCTTTCTCTCTCTCTGCCTCTGCCTACTTGTGATCTCTGTCTGTCAAATAAATAAATTTTAAAAAAGATTATTTTGAGATAAAAGTAATAAAAACCTAGCATATGCAGGAAAAGCATTCTACCTCTCCATAAATGCTTAAATTTACGTTGAAAAGTAGAGCCTAGTGATGACAAACATTTTTTTTTTTATGTATCTGATAGCCATTTGTATGTCTTCATTGGAGAAATGTCTGTTCATATCTTCTGCCCATTTTTTGATATGATTGTCTGTTTGTGTGTGTTGAGTTTGAGGAGTTCATTATAGATCCTGAATATTAACCTTTTGTCTGTACTGTCATTTGCAAATATCTTCTCCCATTCCGTGGGTTGCCTCTTTGTTTTCTTGATTGTTTCCTTTGCTGTGCGGAAGCTTTTGATTTTGATGAAATCCCAAAAGTTTATTTTCACTTCCATTTCCTTTGCCTTTGGAGACATATCTTGAAAGAAGTTGCTGTGTCTGATATCGAAGAGATTACTGCCTATGTTCTCCTCTAGGATTCTGATGGATTCCTGTCTCACGTTGAAGTCCTTTATCCATTTTGAGTTTATCTTTGTGTATGGTGTAAGAGAATGGACGAGTTTCATTCTTCTATATATAGCTGTCCAGTTTTCACAGAACCATTTATTGAAGAGACTGTCTTTCTCATTGTATATTTTTTCCTGTTTTTTTGAAGATTATGTGCCCATAGAGTTGAGGGTCCATATCTGGACTCTCTACTCTGTTACTCAGGTCTATATGTCTGTTTTTAATGCCAGTACCATGCTGTCTTGGTGATCACAGCTTTGTAGTAAAGCTTGAAATCAGGTAACGTGATTCCCCCCATTTTATTTTTGTTTTTCAACATTTCCTTAGCGATTCAGGGTCTCTTCTGATTCCATACAAATTTTTGGATTATTTGCTCCAGCTCTTTGAAGGATACCGGTGGAATTTTCATCAGAATACCATTAAAAGTATAGATGGCTCGAGGTAGTAAAGACATTTTACCAATGTTTATTCTTCCCATCCAAGAACATGGAATGGTCTTTTATCTTTTTGTGTCTTCTTCAATTTCTTTCATGAGTGTTCTGTAGTTCCTTGAATACAGATCCTTTACCTCTTTGGTTAGGTTTATTTCCAGGTATCTTATGGTTCTTGGTGCTATGGTAAATGGAATTGATTCTCTAATTTCCATTTCTGTATTTTCATTATTAGTGTATAAGAAAGCCACTGATTTCTGTACATTGACTTTGTATCCTGCCACGATGCTGAAATGCTGCATGAGTTCTAGTAGTTTGGGGGTGGAGTCTTTTGGGTTTTCCATATAAACAATCATGTCCTATGCGAAGAGAGAGAGTTTGACTACTTCATCGCCAATTTGGATACCTTTTATTTCTCTTTGTTGTCTTATTGCTGTTGCTAGGACTTCCAATACTATGTTCAACAAGAGTGGTGAGAGTGGGCATCCTTGTCGTGTTCCTGATCTCAACAGGAAGGACACAAGCTTTTTCCCATTGAGGATGATATTTGCTGTGGGTCTTTCATAGATAGATTTTATGAAGTTCAGGAATGTTCCCTCTTTCCTTATACTTTGAAGCTTTTTAATCAAGAATGGATGCTGGATTTTTTCAAATGTTTTTTTCTGCATCGATTGAGAGGACCATGTGGTTCTTCTCTCTTCTCATATTAATTTTTTCTATCACATTGATTGATTTGCAAATGTTGAACCATCCTTGTAGCCCAGGCATGAATCCCACCTAGTCATGGTGGATAATCTTTTTAATGTGCTGTTGGATCCTGTTTGCTAGGATCTTGTTGAGAATCTTAGCATCCATATTCCTCAGTGATATTGGTCTGAAATTCTCCTTTTTGGTAAGATCTTTGCCTAGTTTGGGGATCAGGGTAATGCTGGCTTCATAGAAAGAGTCTGGAAGTTTTCCTTCTGCTTTAATTTTTTTGAAAAAGCTTCAGGAGAATAGGTGTTATTTCTTCTTTGAAAGTTTGGTAGAATTCCCCAGGGAATCTGTCAGGTCCTGGGCTCTTGTGTTTTGGGAGGTTTTTGATCACTGCTTCAATCTTGTTACTAGATATTGGTCTATTCAGGTTGTCAATTTCTTCCTGGTTCAATTTTGGGAGTTTTTAGTTTTCCAGGAATGCATCCATTTCATCTAGGCTTCTTAGTTTATTGGCATATAACTGTTGATAATAACTTCTGATGATTGTTTCTACTTCCTTGGTGTTAGTTGTGATCTCTCCATTTTCATTCATAATTTTATTAAAATGGGCTTTCTCTCTTTTATTTTTGATTAGTTGTTGCCAATGGTTAGCCCTCAGGGAGATTCAAATTAAAACTACATTGAGATATCACCTTACACCAGTTAGAATGGCCAAAATTAACAAGACAGGAAACAACATGTGTTCGAAGGGATGTGGAGAAAGGGGAACCCTCTTCCACTGTTGGTCGGAATGCAAGTTGGTGCAGCTTCTTTGGAGAACAGTGTGGAGATTCCTCAAGAAATTGAAAATAGAACTTCCCTATGACCCTGCCATTGCACTTCTGGGTTTTTATCCCACAGATACAGATGTAGTGAAAAGAAGGGCCATCTGTACCCCAATGTTTATAGCAGCAATGGTCACAGTCTCCAAACTGTGGAAAGAACCAAGATGCCCTTCAATGGACGAATGGATAAGGAAGATGTGGTCCATATACCCTATGGAGTATTATGCCTCCATCAGAAAGGATGAATATCCAGCTCTTGTAGCAACATGGATGGGACTGGAAGAGATCATGCTGGGTGAAATAAGTCAAGCAGAGAGAGTCAATTGTCATATGGTTTCACTTACTTGTGGAGCATAACAAATAGCATGGAGGACATGGGGAGTTAGAGAGGAGAAGGGAGTTGGGGGAAATTTGAAGGGGAGGTGAACCATAAGACTCTGGACTCTGAAAAACAATCTGAGGAGTTTGAAGTGGTGGGGGTGTGGGAGGTTGGGGTACCAGGTGGTGGGTATTATAGAGGGCACGGATTGCATAGAGCACTGGGTGTGGTGCAAAAATAATGAATACTGTTATGCTGAAAATAAATTTAAAAAAACAAAGAAAGAAAAGTAGAGCCTACTACAGGGAAAATATTAAATGAATACCCTTTTTGAAGGAACTCATCTGCATAATATAACCATCTTGTTTTTCTAAACATCTTTCACCTTCTTGTTAATGAGTTTTCTCCCCTACTCCTTTCCTTAGCTCATATAAGCTTCATGTTGCCTCATTATCTTTCGGATTTCAGGTCTGTGTGGATTCCCTGTACAGACAGAAATATATTAAAATTTATTTTCTTCTGTTAATAAGTCTCACACCAATTTGATTATAAGTCCAGCTAGAAGGAACATAGAGCAAAGAGAGGTCCTCTCCCCTAACACTGACAATGGCAGAAGTTTTTGAGCATGATGGTTGGCAACTTGGTCAGAGTTGGCTTAAGGAAGACTTTTCTAACAGTGTGTATAGCATACACTGGAGTAAAGTGGGCTAAGTGATAAGAAACCAATTAGGAGTCTCTTTCAATAATACAAGATGTAAAGCAACGAGAGCATTAACCAAAGTGTTGGTGGTGAAAAAAGAGAGGAGTTGACAGATTCAAAAGATATTGAGGAATTATAATCAAGAACAGATGGAAATTGATTTCATGTGAAGGGCCAGGGGGAGAAAGGTGTCTGGGATGACTGAAGGGCTCAAGCCTGAGTGACTGGGAAAGAGCCTACACTGTCAATAGAAAAAGGAAAGGCAGGAATTATGGTTTAAGGAGGATGTATGTTGAAAGAACAAGGGGGATATCCAGTTGGAGATATGAATCTTGCATATGGAAACATGAATCTGCAATTGAGACTACAGTTGAGGGTCATGAATTTAAGGGTTGACTGAAAAGAAGTAATAGCAGAAGTTCCTGGACTAGACAAAATAAATGGCATCTATTTTATACAGTCTTCCAGACTTTGTATAAAAGGAGGTGAGAGTGGGAAAAATGAACTAAGGCAGCTCAATAAATAGTACTGTGAATATATATATATATATATATATATATATATATAGCCTGAAATAGAGACTCTAGCTGCTACTAGACAGAGAAATAATGTAAGCTTCTGCTAAAGTGTCCCCAGAACTGAATAGAAGAAAGCAAATATCTCCCCGGGAGAAGAAGAATAAAACACTGTTAACTCTATAACCACACAAAATTAGGCTTAGTAACATAGAATGTGTTTGAAGGTATAAAAATATATTTATTATAAATAAGAAGTTTCTGTTATATATTATATATTAGGCTGTGGATTCGTGTTAAGGTGCAGCAGGTTATCTTTAAACTGCACTTGAATAATCAATGAATAAAGATTTGGACATATGTTCCTTTTCCTTTAGTTCAAAGCATCATTAAATCAAATATAGGATGTATTTTTATTTTCCTTTGATCTATGTCTTCTGGGGACTTATAAATAACATTTCTAGTGAGTCATAACTGCATTTAAATTGTATATTAGAGCTTTTACTTAACTTCATAGAAACAAGGGCATTCAGAGTAAATGCTGAAAACATTGACCCTAACTTGACCCATCAAAACCCTTGGGGAAATGTACTTTTTTCATTTTTGTGTGTGTGTTTTTCATGCTTTTAGATAATAAGCAAATGTAAATAATCAAGGTACGAACTTGACAACCTGATGAAGGTGGCCAAAAAGAAAAGCTAATTGAGGAGAATGAATGAATTATGAATTCAAAATAGGGAAACTACTGAAAATCCTATACAAAGTACCTTAAGACTTTCTTTGCATCTTTATTTTTTTAAAGTTTTTGTTTAAATTCCTATTTAAACAAATGTTTAAGTGCAATGTCACCTTCGCAAGTGGGTATCCTGGTGATCAGAGCCGAAATGATGGGGAGACTACCAACTGATGGTCAGTAGACGTCTTTAATTCTTACAATCACTTCTTTTACACAAGATCCGGTTACAAACAGGATATAGATTTATGCGCAGGACATGAACTGCCTGGGAGATGTGAACAACATGCAGGATGTGGGCTACATGCCAGCGATCAGTGAAACAAGTGAACAACAATAATTATCTCTTAGCTTTAAATAACAAGAGCAAGTTAAGGATTCTCCACACTTACCAGATCCAACTAAAGGACATGAAAGCACTCCAGGGATCCTCCCATGTTTATTCTGGGTATCCACCCCACCAGGGAAGACTTTTGCCCTCCATCTCCTGGAGTTTTCTCACAAGATCGACATGACCCCAGTCACATTGGCTAGGATCTGGGTTGTGTTCCAACAGTGTAATATGAGTTTCAGGTATACGATTTAGTGATTCAACACTTACATATAACACCCAGTGCTCTTCACAAGTGCACTCCTTAATCCCCATCACCTGTTTAACACAACCCCCCACCCATCTCCCCTCTGGCAACCATCAGTTAGTTCTCCATAGTTAAGTGTCATTTCTTGGTTTGCCTCTGTCTCTGTTTTCTTCCCTATATTCATCTGTTTTCCTTCTTAAATTCCACGTATGAGTGAAATCATGTAATACTTGTCTTTCTCTGACTAACTTATTTTGCTTAGATAATACTCTCTTGCTCCATCCACATCATTGCAAATGGCAATATTTCATCTTTTTTTGGCTGAATATTATTCCGTTAAATAGATGATAGATAAATAGATAGATATATGACAGATGTATAATAGGTAGAAGATAGATAGATACATACATACATACATATAGATCACATCTTTTTTATCCATTCATCCTTCCATGGACATTTGGGCTCTTTCCATCATTTGGCTATTATAGATAATGTTCCTATAAACATTGGGCTGTATATATACCTTTAAATTAGTATTTTTTGCATTATTTGGGTCACACCTAGTAGTGTGATTGCTTGATTATAGGGTAGTTATATTTTAACTTTTTGATGGACCTCCATTCTTCTTTCCAGAGTGGCTGCACCAGTTTGCATTCCCAACAGTGCAAGAAGTTTCTCCTTTCTTAGCCTCACCAATACCTATTGTTTTTTGTGTTATTGATTTTACTCATTCTAACTGGTGTGAGGTGATGCCTCATTGTAGTTTTTATTTGTATATCCCTGATGATAAGTGGTGTTGTGCATCTTTTCATGTGTCTGTTGGCCATCTGTATGTCTTATATGTCTACTTTGGAAAAAAAATGTCTATTCATGTTTTCTATATCTTTAAATTAGCATCAAGATTATTTTCTTACTAGAAGAAAATGATTACACATTTAGCTCCTTCTTCTCTATTTTTGAATCAGTAGTGTAGATAACATTGTCATGCTGACCATCATTGTTTCAGTTCTCTTTCTCTGATTTGTGCCTTACATTTTATTTCTTTGTCACTACACCCTTCTTCTGAGACTGCAATTTATGTCTCCCAGTTTACATTCTAATCAATTTCCTCAATATTTGGCTCTTTTGTTTTCTTTTGTTTGTCCTTCTTTTTGTCCTTTAAGAATATATTTTTTCTCCTTTAATGTAAAAACTTACTAATCAGATAAACCTGTGGGAGATCTTGTCTTGTTAATTTGTGTTGTGTCCTTTAGACTGGCTAGAACTTTCTATAGCATTTGTTGTCTTCCCTCACAGGTAACATGTCCATTTGGTGAAACATATTGGGATTCAGTTTTGGTCTCTGGGATTTAGTTCTTCCATTTGTGAAATGAAGAAATTGAGGAACTATTAGCTCAGTATTACTGTGGTATCTAAATCTTTCCTTTAAAACGTTAAATTTAAGGATATTTCTCTTATATTCTTAGTCAAAAATATGCTAAAGTTTCAATTTCATATCAAATAGGAAAATAGGTTGAGAAACCCCTAGAGGAAGAAAATACTTTTCCTCCTTTGATATCATACTCTTTAGATAGTTGCAGTGTCTGCTTACTTGTAAGTTTGTCCCTGGAAGGAAACTATGTATTTACTTTTGTAGAAATTTGAAATTAAAGATCAATTGTATTTAAAAATGTGGCTTTTTGTTGACTGAAATGTTTTAAAGTGAAAAATGGTTGGGGGGAACCAGGGTGACTCAGTTAAGCATCTGCCTTTAGCTCAGGTCATGATCCCAAAGTCCTGGGATTGAACCCCCCATCAGACTCTCCACTCCATAAGGAGTCTACCTCTCCCTCTCCCTCTTCCTCTGTGCTCTCCCTTTCTCAAATAAGTAAATAAAATCTTTAAAAAAATGGTTGGGATTGAAAGGCTCTTTAGTATGTACAACTGGCCCTGAACAATGCAGTGGTTATGAGTCCTGACCTCCTGCACACTCAAAAAGCTGGTAATAACTATTAAATCCCCTAAACCTTAACTACTAACATCCCACTGTTACTATGATCAGAAGCCTTATCAATAACAAAAAGTTGATTATCACATATTTTGTATGTTATATGCATTATAAATTATATTCTTATAAAAAGTAGCCAGAAAAAAGAAAGTGCTAATGAAATAAGGAAGAGAAAATACATTTACAGTACTGTGCTGTATTTATTGGGGAAAAAAAAGTCAATGTGTAAGTGGACCCATACAGTTCAAACCCATGTTAAGTGTCAACCACATTTACTTTCCCTCTTGTATTTTTCTCACACTATCTCTACTATCTTATCCTGAGCAATCACAGTGCCAGTTGGAACTGAATTCAGTTGTGGAGCACAAGAGAGTTACACATTTATAACTGCTCAGTAAGTTGAATAACACAACCTGCAGGTTTCTAATAAAGGCCAAAATGGAAACTAAAGGATATGGCAGTATTATATTAAGTATTTCCACATGCATCATTTTCCTGTCACAATGATTTTTTTTTTTCAATTCCAGCATAGAGTTTGTCTTCTTTTCAGACTGAGTTCTCTTGGAATATCACAATTGTTCTAGTTACAGACTGACTTATTTAAAAACACATTCACTTAGTAAATGTTTTTAGTTCTGTTCCTAATAAAGTTTTTACAGTGATATGCTATACATAGCTTTTACCCTTCTCTGAGTCGTTGCTAACAGTCATAATCTACACTGGTCCTCCACTAGTTCTTACTACAGTAAATAAAGGTTCTTATCAGATAAGAGGTTTTTGGTTTGTTTGTTTGTTTGTTTGTTGGTACCTTTATGTTATCAGTCATTCAGTCATTAAAATTGGAAGGTAAATAAAGTTGCCCTCCTATTTATTATTTATAAAAAGATAAGTAACAAATAACACTCTTAGATTGCAGTTCAGATTGCTTACTTTATCTGAGCTTTACCTATAAACACATTCTGAAATGATTCTGGTAGAAAGAATCCTTTCTAATGCTCACTTAAAGAAGGGGTAGGGGATGGTTGAGCATGGTGATGAGTACTAAGGAGGGCATGGATTGCATGGAACACTGGGTGACACACACACACACACACACACAAAATGAAACATGGAACACTACATCAACAACTAATGATGTACTATATTGTGACTAACATAACATAATAATAATAAAAAATAACAGATTTTTTTCTAGGCCCATAGTGGGAGTCAGTGGAAGCTTGGAAACATACAAGAAACAATCCAGTACCCCAAACCCCTGCAATAGCCATAGCTTTCTTGAGAATGCTGGCATAACTTCATAAAGCCTCAGTTTTCCAGCTTGCAAAATCTTAGGAGATTTTATTAAGTTAATTCTAAATAGCAGGGAATTAACAGGTGAAATGTATCTACTCAGCTCAAAGGTTTAAGTTTTCATAAATTTTATATGAACTTTTAATTACAAATGTATCTTTCTGTTTAGTTATCAATCATTACCATCCCTTAAAAAGTAGACATGTTATTATCTTGAAAGACAAGAGAACTGGCTTTATGTAGTAAGCTTAATCCATAATCCAGAGCAGTTGTTTCTCACAATTCCCATTTATAAACCTATTTTACTCTTTTGGATCCTTGATGTTCTATGACAAGCATTCCACTCAATGAGCATTTCAATGTTCCCATCTGGATCAACCTGATCCCTCTGGTTTTTGATGCTGAGAGTACTTAGATGAACTCTGCATGTCCTTTTCTATATGTAGAATTATTGGATTACACTTGATCTTATCCAAAAGACTGAGAAGTGATAACATTACTGGATTAGATAAGAAGTAGACCACAAAAATATCTGGAAAAATCAGTATAGATAAGGTACAAATACCCCAATCAAAAAGTAGGTTATAAAACATTATACAGTAAAAAAGAATGCATATCACCACCTTGCAATACCTTAATCTTAGCTGAAGAAGTGGAGATACTATAGAACAGAAACACAGAAATTTAAAATGTGTAGTGGGTTATTTACTACAAGATATTTGCCCCCTTGCTTTAGTATCTAGCAATTTCACCCAATTTTCTTCTGAGTGTCCTTAATACTATTCTTGCCTCATATATATTCTCAGTATAAAATATGATTTTATCAGTCAATAAAAATAATGTTAATACAAATAAATCAGAGGATGAAAGGCATGAATGGGCATATTACCAAAGAAAATTATAGAAAAAAAAAAAAAAAAGGTTGAACTTCACTATTTACCTTGGCAAAGGAAATAAAACATGATAATCTTCAAGGTTTACAAGGATACATAAATAGCAAGTTCCATATAATTAAAGACAAAGTGTTAATTATTACAATTTTTCTATAAGGTAATTTGTCAAAGTTTACTAATTACTTTAAAGCAAATAATTCCAGACCTAGGAAATTGTCCTAAGAGGAAAAAAAAATCAGAAAGGCAGTCCAAGACTAATACATAGGGTGGTCACCACTATTTATTGCCATAATTGTTTTTTCAAATTGGCAACAACTTAGAGGCTCAATAATGGGGGATTGATTAAATAAATGTTAGTATATTTAGGTAATGGAATAACTGAGGACAACAAAATTGCTTTTTAATACACTTAAGGAAAGTGCTTGTGATGTACTGTAAAGCAGAAAATCAGGTTATAAATATACATGTACCAAAAAATTATAAAGACAGTGTTTATATATAAATTTATCTATATAAAAGTGTATATGTTAAAATATTTTTATTGTTACTATTTTTGCTTTTTTAAAATTAACATATAATGTGTTATTTGTTTCAGGGGTACAGGTCTGAGAATCATCAGTCTTACACAATTCACAGCACTCACCATATTACATACCCTCCCCAGTGTCCATCACCCAGCCAACCTAGAACCTAGATGTCCATCAACAGATGAATGGATATATACTTAAATATTAACAATAGTAATCTCTTGTTCCTGGGATAGGTGTTTTCATTTTCTTATTTATATTTTTTCTGTAATTAATATCTGCAAGTCCACCCTATACTATTACACATTTAAAATAAACTTTAGAGATTTTATTTTAACTTAATTCGTTTCATCTTTTATATAGTGGTTTTTAACATGATGAAAATATACACAATGTAGAGTTGTAGGAGGACCTCATGTTTACCTCCTCAAACACAGCTAGATAAATATCAAATAACTCTGAACACCCAGAAAATCATTCTGAAGATTGAGAAAACACGCTGCATAATTAGAGGGAGAAAAAAGACCACATTCATGGAATAGGAGATGTGGAGACATGATTTGGGGTAGAAAAGAATCACTGGTACTGCAGAGGAAAAGGAGCCTTGATCAGGGAGAGAGGTGTTAGAGATCATGAAAGCAAGAAAGAGAGAGAGCAGGCCACAGGACATTGTATAAGAAAAAAACCATTGATGGGAAAAATGAGAGGGCCTGATTACTGCAAGCTTTTACAAGTAGCAAAGCTCAAAGTCTAAAGTTTCAGAAGTTCATGTCCTCATCAAGTAGAGCCTGGTGAGAATAGAGGTGTTCCTGTGGAGGAGTTCAGAGACCCAGGAGCTGACAGATGGTCTAAGGATACCCTGTGTCACAGTGAGAGAGACATTTCCCCTTCTTGAAATGCATTTGGGAGAGGTGGCACTACCTCTCAGGGACAAAAGAGAGAGTGGGACCATTCATCTGCCCCAGCCATTAGCATACTAATAGAAACGCCCTTTCATGGCAGCTAACTTGGATGCTGACATTTTGGTACACTTTACCATAAACTCCAAGTCCCTGCATATTTGTCTGGGACAAACTGGCACCAGCCAAAATATGGTGAGACCATTCCCCAGAGGATTAGCACAGGTCAGAGCCATGATGGGTCCCTAAATTTTGGAGTTTTGAAACTCAGACAGTATGCCTGAAATAAAACACAAGAGCACTGTGCAGCCTGGTATCATATGGCTCAGACGTGGACAGGGTGAAGGCAGGGAAAATCAACAAAAGCCACTTTACACGAAGATATATCATAATAAAATTTGCAAAATACAGAGATAAGGAAATATTCCTCAAAGCAACATGGGAAAAGAAAGCCCTAATCTAAAGGGAAGTAGGTTAGTAGCAGGTCTCTTCACAGAAATGTGTCAGGCCAGAATAGAGTGCCATTATATATTCAATGTGTTGAATGGGAAAAATAGTCAGCCAAGAATACTTTCTCCACCAAGACTATCATTCTGGATGGAAAGAGACATAAAGAGTTTCCCAAACAAAAACTAAAGGATTTTGTGACCAGTAAACCAAAGCTCCAAGTAATGTTAACGGGAGTTCCTTGAGTGTGAAACAAACAAACAAACAAACAAACAAAAATGAAAGCAGCAAAGACTAGAAAGAACAGATAATCTCGAGAAACAAGAACTTTACAGGTAGTAATACAATGGCACTAAATTCATATATATTGATAATCACTCTGAATGTAAATGGACTAAATGTTCCAACCAAAGGACATAAGGTATCAAAATAGTTTAAAAAAATACATGTGGCTTACAAGAGACACATTTTAGACCTAAAGTCACCTCAGGATTGAAAGTAAGGGGCTAGAAAACTACTTATCATGTTAATGAGTATAAAAAGAAAGCCAAAGTATCCATACTTATATCAGAAAAACTAGATTTTAAATTGAAGATTGTAAAAAAGAGATGAAGAAAGGCATTGCATCATAATAAAGGGGTATAACCAAAAAGAAGATGTAACAATTGTAAATGTCTATACCACCCATATAAGAACACCCAATATATAAATTAATTAATAACAGACATAAAGAAACTCAGTGTTAAAAACATAATAATAGTAGGGGATTTTAATATCCCACTTACAGCAATGAACAGATCATCCAAGAAGAAAATCAGAAAGAAAACAATGCATATGGAACATTCTCCAGATCACATACTGAGTCACAAATCAGTTCTCAACAAGTATAAAAAGATGGAGATTATACCATGAATCTTTTCTGACCATGGTGCTTTGAAACTTGAAGTCAACTACAAGGAAAAAAAATACTTGGAAAGACCACAAATACATGGAGGTTAAAGTACATCCTACTAAAGAATGAATAGCTTAACCAGGAAATTCAAGAATAAATTTTAAAAAGTACATTGAAGGAAAGAAAAAGGAAAGCATGGTAGTCCAAACTTTGTGGTGCATTAAAAGCTGTCTAAAGAGAGAAGTACATAGCAATATAGGCCTACCTCAAGAGGTAAGAAAAGCTCAAATACACAATCTAACCTTACACCTGAAGGACATAGTAGAGGAAGAGCAAATAAAGCCTAAATCAGCAGAAAAAGTGAAATAATAAAGATTAGCTCAGAAATAAATTATATAGAAACAATAACAACAACAGAAAACACACACACACACAAACAAACAAAACATTAGAACAGATCAATGAAACTGGGAGCTGGTTCTTTGAAAGAAGAATAATAAAACTAAGAAACCTCTAGCCAGAGTTATCAAAAAGAAAAGAGAAAGGACCCAAATAGGTAAAAATCAAGAATGAAAGAGGAGAGACCACAACCAACTGTTTATCTAAACAGTTTTAAGAGAACATTATGAAAACTTATATGCCAAAATTTGGACAATTTGGAAGAAATGGATAAATTCCTAGAAACATACAAACCAACAAAACTGACACAAGAGGAAATAGAAAATTTTAGCAGACCCATAACTAGCAGATAAATTAAATCAATAATCAAACTTCCAACAAAGAAAGTCCTGGGCAAGATTGCTTCCCAGGGCATTTCCACCAAACACTGAAAGAATAGTTAATACCTAGTCTTCTTAAACTGTTCCAAAAAATAGAAATGGTTACTGCCTACGTTCTCCTCTAGGATTCTGATGGATTCCGGTCTCACGTTGAGGTCTTTTATCCATTTTGAGTTTATCTTTGTGTATGGTGTAAGAGAATGGTCGAGTTTTATGCTTCTACATATAGCTGTCCAGTTTTCCCAGCACCATTTATTGAAGAGACTGTCTTTTTTCCACTGTATATTTTTTCCTGTTTTGTCGAAGATTAATTTTTTATTTTTTAATATTTTTTTATTTATTTGACAGAGAGAGATCACAAGTAGGCAGAGAGGCAAGCAGAGAGAGAGAGGAGGAAGCAGTCTCCCTGCTGAGCAGAGAGCCAGATGTGGGACTCAATCCCAGGACCCTGAGTTCATGACCTGAGCCGAAGGCAGCAGCTTAACCCACTGAGCCACCCAGGTGCCCTGTCGAAGATTAATTGACCATAGAGTTGAGGGTCCATATCTGGGCTCTCTACTCTGTTCCACTGGTCTATGTGTCTGTTTTTATGCCAGTACCATGCTGTCTTGGAGATCACAGCTTTGTAATAAAGCTTGAAATCAGGTAATGTGATGTCCCCAGTTTTATTTTTGGTTTTCAACATTTCCTTAACGATTTGGGGTCTCTTCTGAATCCATACAAATTTTAGGATTATTTGCTCTAGCTCTTTGAAGAATACCAGTGGAATTTTTATCAGAATGGCATTAAAAGTATAGATTGCTCTAGGCAGTATAGACATTTTAACAATGTTTATTCTTCCGATCCAAAAGCATGGAATGGTCTTCCATCTTTTTGTGTCTTCTTCAATTTCTTTCAAGTACAGATCCTTTACCTCTTCGATATCAGCCACAGCAACTGCTTTCAAGATACGTCTCCAAAGGCAAAGGAAACAAAAGCGAAAATAAACTTTTGGGATTCATCAAAATTAAAAGCTTCTGCACAGCAAAAGAAACAGTTAAAAAAACAAAGAGGCAACCCACGGAATGGGAGAAGATATTTGCAAATGACAGTACAGGCAAAAGGTTAATATCCAGGATCTATAAAGAATTCCTCAAACTGAACAGACAGAAAACAGACAATCATATAAAAAATGGGCAGAAGATATGAATAGACACTTCTCCAATCAAGACATACAAATGGCTATCAGATACATGAAAAAGTGTTCATCATCACTAGCCTTCAGGGAGATTCAAATTAAAACCACATTGAGATATCACGTTATACGTTAGAATGGCCAAAATTAACAAGACAGGAAACAACGTGTGTTGGAGGGGATGTGGAGAAAGGGGAACCCTCTTCCGTTGTTGGTGGGAATTCAAGTTAGTGCAGCCTCTTTGGAGAACAGTGTAGAGATTCCTCAAGAAATAAAAAATAGAACTTCCCTATGACCCTGCCATTGCACTCCTGGGTATTTACCCCAAAGATACAGATGTAGTGAAAAGAAGGGCCATCTGTACCCCAATGTTTATAGCAGCAATGGCCATGGTTGCCAAACTATGGAAAGAACCAAGATGCCCTTCAATGGACGAATGGATAAGGAAGATGTGGCACATATACACTACGGAGTATTGTGCCTCCATCAGAAAGGACGAATACCCAACTTTTGTAGCAACATGGACGGGACTGGAAGAGATTATGCTGAGTGAAATAAGTCAAGCAGAGAGAGTCAGTTATCATATGGTTTCACTTACTTGTGGAGCATAACAAATAGCATGGAAAACATGGGGAGTTAGAGAGAAAAAGGGAGTTGGGGTAAATTGGAAGGGGAGGTGAATCATCATAGACTACGGACTCTGAAAAACAATCTGAGGGGTTTCAAGTGGTAGGGGCGTGGGAGGTTGGGGGAACCAGGTGGTGGGTATTATAGAGGGCACGCATTGCATGGAGCACTGGGTGTGGTGCAAAAATAATGAATACTGTTATGCTGAAAATAAATAAATTAATTAAAAAAAAATAGAAATGGGAGGAAAATTTCCAAAGTCATTTTACAAGGCCGGTATGACCTTAATCACAAAACCACAAAAAGACTCCCATAAAAGGAGAATTACAAGGAAATATCCCTTATGAATATCGATAAAAAACTTCTCAACAAGGTACTACCAAGGGGCGCTTGGGTGGCTCAGTTGGTTAAGTGCCTGCCTTCAGTTCAGGTCATGATCTCAGGATTCTGGGATCAAGCCCCACATCAGGCTCTCTGCACAACAGGGAGCCTTCATCTCCCTCTGCTTGCTCCTCTGCCTGCGTGTTCTCTCTCTCTCTCATCAAAAAATACATAAAATCTTAAAGATTATCTTAAAGATTTTATACTACCAAAACAAATACAACATATTTTCTTGATAAAAACCCTCAACACATTAGGGATAGAAGGAACATACCTCAACATCATGAAGGCCATATATGAACACCCCATAGCTAATATCAACCTCAAAAGGGAAAATTGAGAGCTTTTCCTCTACAGTCAAGAATAACACAGGGACATCCACTGACATCACTGTTATTTAACCTATTACTGGATGTCCTCACCTCAGTAATCAGACAATGAAAAGAAATAAAAGACACCCAAATTGGCAAGGAAAAGGCCAAATTTTCACTATTTGCCAGTTCCTTGATAATCTATGTATAAAACATGAAAAACTCTACCAAAATTTTCTAGGATTGTTATATGAAATCAACAAAGTCACAGGATACAAAACAATGTTGAAATTCTGTACACCAATAACGAAGCAGCAGAGAGAGAGGGATTCCCATTTACAATTGTACCAAAAGCCATTAAATACCTAAGAATACACCTAACTAAAGAGGTAAAAGATCTGTATTCTGAAAACACTTTTGAAATAAATTGAAGAGGACAGAAAGAAATGGAAAAACCTTCCATGCTCATGCACTGGAAGAACAAATATTGTTAAAATATCTATACTACCCAAAACAATCTACAAATTTAATACCATCCTTATCAAAATACCACCAGCATTTTTCACAAAACTAGAACAACCTAAAATCTGTATGGAATCAGTAAAGACCCCAAATACTCAAAGGAACTTGGGGAAAGAAAAAGAGAAAAAAAAAAAAAAGTCCAGAGGCATCACAATTCTGACTTCAAGCTATATTATAAAGATGTAGTCATCAAGACATTATAATACTGGCACAAAAACAGACACATAGGTCAATGGAACAGAATAGAAAACGCAGAAATGGACTCACTCTATATGGCCAACTAATTGCTGACAAAGCAGGAAAGAATATTCAATGGAAAAAATTGTCTTTAACAAATGGTGTTGGGAAAACTGGACAGACACATGCAAAAGAGTGAAACTGCAAAAGTTTCTTAGACCATGAACAAAAATAAATTTAAAATGAATGAAAGACCAAAATATGAAACAAGAAGCCATCAAAATTCTAGAAGAGAAAAGAAGCAACAACTTCTTTTACTTTGGCCATAGCAACTTCTTACTAGACACATTTCTAGAGGCAAGGGAAACAAACAAACAAACAAACAAAAAACTATTGGGACTTCAGGATAAAATGTGTCTGCACAGTGAAGGAAACAATCAACATAACCAAAAATCAACCTATGGAGTAGAATATATTTGTCAGTGACATATCTGATAAAAGGTTAGTATCTGATATTTATAAAGAACTTACGAAATTCAGGGCGCCTGGGTGGCTCAGTTGTTAAGCTTCTGCCTTTGGCTCCGGTCATGATCCCAGGGTCCTGGGATGGAGCCCTGCTTCAGGCTCCTGGCTTTGCAGGAAGCCTGCTTCTCCCTCTCTCACTGCCCCTGCTTGTGTTCCCTCTCTCACGGTGTCTGTCTCTGTCAAATAAATAAATAAAATCTTTTTTAAAAAGGAATTTATCAAATTCGACATCCACAAAATACACAATTCATTTAAGAAATAGGCAGAAGACATGAATGGACATTTTTCCAAAGAATACATCCAGATGGCCAGCAAACATATGAAAAGATGCTCAACATCACTCATCATCGTGGAAATACAAATAAAAACCTCAGTGGGATATCAACACACAGATGTCAAGATTGTAAAATTAACAACACAGTAAACAGATGTTGATGAGAATGTAGATAAAGGGGGACACTTGGGTTTCATTAAACGTGAGGTTGTATCTCCAGACAGCTGTTTTCTTCTGAAGCTCAGCCAGGCCCACACAGAAGCAACCATGTCTGAAGGACCTGCAGTTGGCATTGATCTCATCATCACCTACTCTTGAGTGGCTGTCTTCCAGTATGGGAAAGTGGAAATAATTGCCAATGATCAGGGAAATGGAACCACCCCAAGTTATGTTGCCTTCACCAGCACCAAACGATTGATCAGTGATGCTCCAAAGAATGAAATTGTGATGAACCCCACCAACATAGTTTTTGATGCCAAACTCCTGATTGGACATAGATTTGATGATGATATTCTCTAGTCTGATATGAAGCATTGTCCCTTCATGGTGGTGAATGATGTTGGCAGGCCCAAGGTTCAACTAGAATACAAGAGAGAGAAAAAAGCTTCTATGCAGAGGAGGTGTCCTCTATAATTTTGACAAAAATGAAGGAAATCGCAGAGGCTTACATTGGGAAGATGGTTACCAATGCAGTTGTCACACAGTACCTGCATACTTCAATGACTCTCAGCATCAGGCTAAAAAATATGCTGTAACTATTGTTGGTCTCAATATATTTTGAATCATCAATGAGCCAACTGGTGCTGCTATTGTTTATGGCTTAGATGGAAAGGTTGGAGCTGAAAGGACTGTGCTTATCTTTGACTTAGGAGGTGGCACTTTTGATGTGTTAATCCTTACTAAAAGATACTATCTTTGAGGTTAAGTCCACAGCTGGAGACACCTACTTATGTGGAGAACTTGACAACCAAATGGCCAACCATTTTATTACAGAGTTTAAAAGCAAACATAAGAAGGACATCAGTGAAAACAAGAAGGCAGTTCATTGTCTCACTACTGCTTGTGAACATACAAGTCCTCCAGCATGCAGACCAGCATTGAGATTGATTCTCTATACAAATGAATTGACTTCTATACCTCTATTACTTGCGCCTGGTTTGAAAAATTAAATACTGACTTATTCCGTGTCACCCTGGACCCTATAAAGAAAGCCATTTAGGATGTCAAGCTAGATGTCTCAGATCCATGATATTGTCCTAGAGGGTAGTTCTACCCATATCCCCAAGATTCAGAAACTTCTATAAGATGTCTTCAATGGAAAATAACTGAATAAGGGCATCAAGCCTGACGGGGCTGTTGCTTATGGTGCAGCTGTCCAGGCAGCCATCCTTTCTGGAGGCACATATAAAAATGTTCAAGATTTGCTTCTGTTGGCTGTCTCTCCACCTTCTCTTGGCATTGAAACTGCTGGAGGAGTCATGACTATTCTCATCAATCATAATACTGCCATTCCTACAAGACACAAACCTTCACTACCTACTCCAACAATAAGCCTGGTATGCCTATTCAGGTGTATGAAGGTGAGCATGCCATGAGCAAGGATAACAAACTATTCAGCAAGTTTGAGCTGGCAGGCATACCTCCTGCCCTTCATGGTTTCCTCAGATTGAAGTCACTTTTGCTATTGATGCTAATGGTATCCTCAATGTCTCTGCTATAGATAAGAGCACTGGAAAAGAGAACAAGATTACCATCACTAATGATAAGGGTTGCTTGAACAAGGAAGACATTGAGCTCATTCATGGTCCAGGAAGCTGAGAAGTACAAAGCTGATGAAGAGAAACAGTGAGACAAGTTGCCTTCCAAGAATTCACTTGAGTCTTATGCACTGGACATGAAAGCAACTGTTAAAGATGAAAAACTTCTGGGCAAGATCAATGATGAGGACAAACAGAAGATTCTTGACAAGTGCAATGAAATCATCAACTGACTCAGTAAGTAGCAGACTGCAGAGAAGAAGAATTTGAACACCAGAGTCTGCAACCCCATTATCACCAAACTGTACCAGAGTGCAGGGGGCATGCCAGGAAGAATGCATGGAGGCTTCCCAAGTGTTGAAGCTCTTCTTTCTGGGGTTGCCTCCTCTGGGCCCACCATCAAAGAGGTTGGTTAAGCCAATCTGAGAATAGGTCTAACATTGTTTTATACAAAATATTTGAAGTACCCAAATTTGTAAAAATTCCATGGCAGTTTTAACATTGAAGCAAACAAACAGGGCATTCTTAATACTTGAATATGGAACATGTGCACAGGGAAAGGAAATAAACATTACATTTTGTAAGCATGATATTGTTAAGTGGAAAATGTGATGTCTTGAATAAAACTGTATTTAAAATTGGGGAAAAAAAGAAAAGGGAGCCCTCTTACACTGTTGGTGGGAATGCAACCTGGTGCAGCCACTCTACAAAACAATATGGAGGTTCCTCAAAATTGAAAAATAGTACTACCCTGTGACCTGGCAATTGCACTACTAGGTACCTACAAAAATGGTACAAAAATACTGATTCAAAGAGGCCCATGCACCCTGATGTATTTATAAGCATTATCAACAATAGATGTATTATATAAAGAGGCTAAATGTCCATTGAATGAGTAATAGATAAAGAAGGTGTGGTATATATAGAAAGAATGGAATATTACTCAACCATCAAGAGTAAAATGTTGCCATTTGCAAGGATGTGAATGTAGTTAGAGTGCTTAGGCTAAGCAAAATAAGTTAGAGGAAGACAAATACCATATGAAGTTATTCATATGTGCAATTTTGGAAATGAAGCCAATGGACACTTGGGATGTGAAAAAAGAGGGGGAGAGTAATATTTTTAACTATAGAGAACAAACAGAGTTGTTGGAGGGGATGTGTATGGCAGTCACACTAAATTGGTGATGCATATTACTTGTGTGATGAATACTGGGAGTTATACATAAGTGATGAATCACCAAATTCTATTCTTTTTTTTTAAGATTTTATTTATTTATTTGACACAGAGAGAGAGAGAACACAAGCAGGGGGAGCAGGAGAGGGAGAAGCAGGCACCCCGCTGAGCAGGCAGCACTATATGGGGCTCAATCCCAGGATCCTGGGATCATGACCTGAGCTGAAGGCAGATGCTTAATGACTGAGCCACCCAGGCACCCCCCCCCCCAA
This sequence comes from Mustela lutreola, assembly GCF_030435805.1. NCBI lineage: Eukaryota > Metazoa > Chordata > Mammalia > Carnivora > Mustelidae > Mustela > Mustela lutreola. The sequence goes on from NC_081308.1 coordinate 83,192,843, forward strand.
ATTCTATTCTTTTTTTTTTAAGGTTTTATTTATTTATTAGACAGAGATTACAAATAGGCAGAGAGGCTGGCACAGAGAGAGAGAGGAGGAAGCAGGCTCCCCACTGAGCAGAGGGCTCCATGTGGGACTCGATCCCAGGACGCTGGGATAATGACCTGAGCTGAAGGCAGAGGCTTTAACCCACTGAGCCACACAGGCGCCCCCAAATTCTACTCTTAAAACCAATTTTACACTATGTTAACTAACTAAAATTTAAATAAAAACAAAAAAAAGATAATGTTGAAATTATATAGCCTTTAAATATATTTGAGATTTTAAAATATTTTTGTTTAATAATAATAATATGCATTTTTGAAAACATAATTAAAGGATAAAAAATGTCAGCAATGTTGCTACTCCATTTCAACCATAATTATTTTTGAGGCACATAGCCTCTGTTTCTTCTAAGTGTGTGCGTGTGCATGTAATGTTCATTTTTTTTTTTTTTTCAAAAAAACCGAGGTCATACTTCACAATAGTAGAATATTTTCACTTAATTATTTGTCATGGACATTTTCCACATCATTAAATGTTCTTCTTCAACATCATATTTAATGATTGCTTAGTGAGGTTTTTATTCATATGGATGTATAATGTTTAATGAGTATTATTGGGTATTTAGTCTGTTGCTATTCTTTACAAATAAAACTTCAAAGTACTCTTCACAATGGCGTATATCTGAAACTAATGCAGTAATATTGTGTGTCAATTACACTCAAATTTTAAAGATTTTTCTAAAAAAATGAAGGAACATAAAATGAATAACACTGAAGTAGCAGATTTAAAAATATTCTTTTTTTTTAAGATTCTATTTATTTATTTGACAGACAGAGATCAAAAGTAGGCAAAGAAGGCAGAGAGAGAGGAGAAAGCAGGCTCCCCATTGAGCAGAGAGCTCAATGTGGGGCTCGATCCCAGGACCCTGGGATCATGACCTGAGCTGAAGGCAGAGGCTTTAACCCACTGAGCCACACAGACACCCTTAAAAAAAAATATTATTGAAATAAGATCTTGATGCCCATACATTATTTCCTTAGTATAAACATCTCTATTACGACTAAGGGCACACAAAATCTATAACTTTTGATTTTGTAATATTGCCACATTACACTGGAATTTTAAAATTTTAAAATTTTAAAAAATTTTAAAAATAATATGTAAAAAAATAAAAAGAAAGATTACTAACTTAGTTTCCATAAATCATGGATGAAAATGCCCATTTTCTTATACTTTTCCAAGAATATTATTATTTCTTAAAATACTTTGTTAATTAAATGAGTTTTAAAAAATATTTAGGTGCTGCATCTTTCCTCAGGCAGTGGGGCACATTCACTGCCTCCCAGGCTCTACTTCTTAGACCTCTGCTCTGTCTCTTAATGTGAAGAGTGGGAAGGTGTGGTGGATCCATCAGTTTGCCAAGGGGTTGCTGTTGATGGGAAGAAGTGCCTAATAAGATAAAAGAGCTAGTTTGGTTTTAAAAATATAACTTCTTTGGGACAAGCTCTGCCAATTTTTTCCCTTATATTTATTTACTGTTTAATTTTCTTTGTTGTCCTTTCCTGACTTTTGTCCACTTTTTTTAGCCTGTTCATCATTATTTTACTGATGTTTAAGAACTGTTTCTACATTAAGTCACCTTAATCTGGGGAATATTCTACATGCAAATTTCCTTTTGTTATTTTGTTTTCAGTTTTGTGGATGTTGTTCTATTTTGTTATTACCATTTCTGGCCAGCCTGTGTGGCTCAGTCGCTGAAGTATCTGTCTTCAGCTCAAGTCATGATCTCGGGGTTCTGGGATTGAGCACCACATTATTGAACTCCCTTTTCAGTGAGGATCCTGCTTGTCCCTCGGCCTCTCCCCCATTCATGTTTTCCGTCTCTCTCTCTCTCAAATAAATGAATAAAATCTTTAAAAAATAATAGTTATTATTACTATTTCATATATTTGAGTTTCTTCATCTACATATTCTCTAAATTGTTTTTAAATTATTAGTCATACCCAGGCAGCATAGAAGGGCTATTGTGTTACTTAACATATTGGATTTTTATCTGTATTTTTTGCCACCCTTTATGCATATACTTTATTGTGATGTTATTTTTAAGGGATTATCTCCAAATAAATGGAATGTCCAAAACCTAACTATAACAGCATGATTTTCTGTTAGAAGTCATCTGTAATTCTGTCAAGCATTTCCCTATAAAGCAAGGGCTCAATCAGATGCATAGCATGGAAATAAAAAAACTACAGAGCTGATAAGTAGATTTCTATTGCCCTTTGCTGTGGTTTCCTGAAAACCTTATATCAAATTCATGGCTGGAGCTAAACCACATGCTGTGTCCCTTGTCAGACATTCTTTTCCAAAAATGATATCTAATAACTTTATGAATGTGTGTACCAAAGAATAATCACAAGCCTTTGAGGGCTTTTCCACCAAGACTTTCAGTACTGAGTGTCTCACTTTCAGATTATAAATCTGCCCCTATAACCTGCACTTTGGAGGGTTCAGCTGAACTGAGAAGCAATGAGAAGGATTAGTGTATTGTTTCCTCTCCCTGTGCAGTAATGGGATATAAGCACTATCTACAGGCCTTTGAATCCTAACTAGCTTGGAACACAACAGAAATAACACCTTTAAGACTATATAGGTGTATCCATTCGTGGATCCTATGTACAATCATTACTTGTGTACTTATAATAGAACTCCTGCTACCATATGGCTTTAAAATGTCAAACTATGTTTAAATAAAGCACACTCAAGAATTTTTAAGTTGAAAGGAATCACCTCATTCAACTATCATAGGAGGAAGCAGGCTCAGAGATCTGAAGTGACTTGCCTGAGGTGACCTTGTGAGTTATTAAGCCTTCAATAATCATGTAGAAGTCAGTTGGTATGGAGAGCTGAGGATAAGTCACAGTAGTGTGATTTTAGGGGCACCCTCCTCTAACCCCTTTCTGTTATATAACGCATGAAGTTCTGTTAGTATATTCCTCTAAGATGAGGAATATTTCAAGGTATATCAGCTAAAATATTATACAGGACAACTGAGATTAAAATCTTATATGGAATGAGAAATGATCCAGAAAGGGGCAGGAAATAAATCGGGGAGAATTTTTATGTACTTGATAATACTGCAGAGTACCAGATTGACGAATAAAGGATTCCTAAATAAAATATCTCAAAAGGGGCATCTGGGTAGCTCAGTTGGTTAAGTGTCCAACTCCTGATTTTGGCTCAGGTCATGATCTCAGGGTCGTGGAACCGAGCCCCGCGCTCAGAAGGGAATCTGCTTCATATTTCCTCCTTCTCCCTATACCCCTCCCTCCACACACACAACACCCTCTCTCTCAAATAAATAAATCTTTTAAAACAAAAGAAAACAAACAAACAAACAAAAAACACCTTAGAAAAGTTGAAACACTGGAGTGAAGCAAAACATCTGTCCATCTTTTTATGAGGAGTCAGTGGTGGAAAGAGCAACTATGGATTCCAGTTTTATTTTATACATATTTACTCTGTGACAGGTATAATTACACAATTGGAGTGGTATTCAGTTAACAGAGTAACAGTTATTTCATAGGAGCTGCATCAGAAACAACTGAAGATGAAACACTTCCATCCCCAAATAGTAGTAATTTGTGGTGTGCACCAAAAAGAATCTTGCTTTAAATTTTCATTCCAATTTGCAGCCCTCAAACTGTACCAGGCAAAGGTAGTGGCTATCGAAAACCACCAGGACACAGCTAGTTAAAGACACATTCAGTAGTGTTAACTAAGAAAAAAAGACACTGTACAGTTTAAAAACTGTATACAGTTTAAAAACTTATATAGCCTTACATTTCAATATTTTTTCTTTAAAAGTAGTGATTGAGTACAAGGGGTTAAATCCTTTATAGACCAACTTATTTATCATCATCTTCTTCTTCATCTTCCTCCTCTCCTTCTTTTTCTTGCTATTTTCAGCCTTGACAACTCCCTTTTTTTGCCCTATCAGACTTTCCTTTAGCTTCGTATGCAGCAATATCCTTTTCATATTTTTTCTTCAGCTCAGCAGCCTTCTTTTCACAATGCTACTTTTTTTCTGCAGCAGTGTTATTTCACATTTCCCTCAGTTTCTTTGCAACATCACCAATGGATAGGTTGGGATATTCTCCTTTGATTTTTGGGTGATACTCAGAACAAAACAGGAAAAAGGCCAAAGGAGGCTTCTTGGGTGCACTGAGATCCTTGAACTTCTTTTTTGTTTCCCCTTTAAGGAGGAAAATAAATTTTCATTTCTCTTTCAAAACGGGCCTTGTCCACCCTTGCCATGTCTTCAAATTTTCTTTCTCTTTAGCAGACATGGTCTTCCACCTATCTGAGCACTTCTTAGAAAACTCTGAGAAGTTGACTGAAGCTTCTGGATGCTTCTTCTTGTACTCCTCTAGTCAAGTTTGCACAAAGAATGCATATGATGACATTTTGTCTTGGCTTTTCAGGATCTCCTTTGCCCATGTTTAATTATTTTCTTTAGCAAGGCACAAAATTGACCAGTGCCTGTCTGGCTCTCACTTGCTCCAGTGCACTTCTATGGAGCTCAATGTACTGCAATTTATTTATTAATTTTTGAGAGAGAGAGAGAGAGAGAGAGAGAGAGAGAGAGAATGAATCTGAGTGTAAGGGAGAGGGGCAGAAAGAGAGATAGAGAGAGAGAATATCAAGCAGACTCCCCAGTGAGGGCAGAGCTTGACTTGGGGCTTGATCTCATGACCACAAGGTTATGCCCTTAGTCAGATACAACTATCTGAGCCACCCAGGTACCCCAACAGAAATAATTCTAAGAAGACTGGCCATGTAAATTAACTTTGTAGGTAACAAACTAAGATTTATTCTTAACTAAAGTTAATTTTCTAAGGTTAACATTTTCTGGGGTCTGTTTACTTTTAGCAAATTACTTTCCAGAATGTAGAAACCAATATTACAGAATTATTTGGCCATTGCATCATGTTAGAGATTTACAGTTTATGAAGTAGGGACCTGAGTAGTCTCAGATCAAGGAGGAATAGAACAAATACTAGCATCAAGGTCTACCCATCCAAAACTTTTCCTTTCTGCTGTGTGCTAATGCTCCCATTCTCTACTATCATGTCTTTTTGTTTATTCATAGAATGGCTTCCTTGTGATCTTTGATTTTATTGAGAATCAGAGTAATGGCAAGCCAAATTCACTAAATTGTTTTTTCTTGCCATACATATAACAAAGCAGAATGTTTAAATGAACTATCCTACCATTCTCTTTAAAACCTCTGGTGTCAGAAATAATCTTCCGACCTTGTTTCATTAAAAATGTGTTAAATTTGAAGAGAAGTGTGTAAGACCACAGGATTGGGTTAAGAAATTCTAAAGGGATATGCGCTGGCTTTTCTTCAGTTTACATGGAGAGTAATACCAGTTATCCAGACTTGAATAAAAATAGCCCTGTAATTAATGAAAATAAGTATTTTGCTTAGGATCTAGAATTGACTATGTTCTCCGTCTTATGAGTGTTTGACTTGTCAGAATTTAAAATAAAAGTGTGTAGAAATGGACAACTGGGTGACTCAGTTGGTTAAACATCTGCCTTCCACTCCAGTCATGGTCCCAGGATCCTGGGATTGAGGCCTGCATTGGGCTACTTGCTCTGCAGGAACCTCGCTTCTCCCTCTGCCTGTTTCTCCCTCTGCTTATGCTCTCTCTGACAAGTAATAAAGAAAAATCTTTAAAAAGTTGTGTTACAAAAAGTCAAGTGCCTAAGTTTATGAGTAGAATAAAATTTTTATCTTTTATTTGTGTTGTACTATACAGTTTTTAAAAGCAGTTCCAGGGGCGCCTGGGTGGCTCAGTGGGTTAAGCCGCTGCCTTCGGCTCAGGTCATGATCTCAGGGTCCTGGGATCAAGTCCTGCATTGGGCTCTCTGCTGGGCAGGGAGCCTACTTCCCTCTCTCTCTCTCTGCCTGCCTCTCCATCTACTTGTGATTTCTCTCTGTCAAATAAATAAATAAAATCTTAAAAAAAAAAAAAAAAGCAGTTCCAAAATCTTCATTATATTTTTGGAACCTCATAACAACCATGTGAGATAGGCAGTGCAGGTATGTTTTTTATAGGCAATGCTAGTTTTGTTTCTTTGGTTGTTTGTTGTTGTTGTTTTAAAGATAGTACAGCTAAAGCCCAGGGAACGCTAAAGGAATTTAGTAGTAAGTCTTGTAATAGGACTAGAAAGTAATTCTTCTGACTTATGATTCAGTATGCTTCCTAATATTATTTATGTTTTTTAATTAAAGTAAATAATCTCCATTACCAATATTTTCATGTTTCAACTACACAGATTTCTATAGATAACTGCATTAATAGGAATGGTTCATAAATCTCTATAATTCAAAACTGAATGACGATGACCTATCATGTAGAAGCTACAACTTTTTTTAAAAAGATTGATTGCTTGCTTTGAGAGAGAGAGAGAGAGCATGTACTCATGGGCAAGGAGTAGAGTCAGAGAGAGGAAGAGAGGGAGAATCTCAAACAGATCCCCGCTGAGCATGGAGCCCAATATGGGGCTCCATCTCATGACCCTGAGGTTGTGACCTGAGCCTAAATCAACAGTTGGATTCTTAACTGACTGAGCCACCCAGGTGCCCCAGAAGCTACTAATTTTACTGAAGAGCTATCATCTGTATGTTTTCTTTTATGGGACCCAAAATGCCAAGTAATCTTGAATAATCATTATATGGTTTTCCATGTTAGATGCAACATATACAGAAATTTGGATCACTAGGGTGAGGTTATTTTGAAAATGAAAGGAGAAAGAAAATGAAAAACAGAGTTTTAGTAAACTATGGTGTAGCAAAAACTACAGCAATGACTTATCAGTTCTATCCAAGAAGGTCAAGAAGACAACAGGTAGAAACCAAAGTAAACAAGCCTACAGATCCTCTACTTCACTTAGGAATACCCACTTGAGAGTCAGCAAGAGTTATCTAGAGATTGTGCGGTTTATTGTTAGTTGATTAAAAAGAAAAGGTGCTACTCTCTTTTGGTTTTTAGGAGGCCAGTGAAAATTAAACATTTCCATGCCGGGTACCAGGGAATTGAACTGTAACATGGGGGTGGACACCTGGTATAAAGGGGGAAGTGAGAAGAGGACTTTGAGCTATTATTGTTAGAAAGGTATAAGTAAATATGATACAGAGTGTAAGATTTAAAGAACAAAAGGTTCACTTTGGGATCAATAAATAAGATCAATGACAAGAAAAAGGAGAAATTCACCTCCTATGTGATCTCATAGCATAATGGATTTCTCATTACCTCTTCATACTTGTCTGCCATTCTGAACATATTGGAAAATCTGTGACGTCATGAAACATGTCCATATTGTTCTCTTCTCTATCTTTAATGTTTTGTATGGTGCCACACATACAGTAAGATTTCAAATGTATCTGTTAATGGAAAGAAGGGAGGGGGAAAAAGATACAGGGCAGAGTGATGTAAAAGGGGAAAAAAGAATGAATGGTGAGAGAGACCTAGAAAAGAAACAAATTTACCAGGGCGCCTGGGTGGCTCAGTGGGTTAAAGCGTCTGTCTTCGGCTCAGGTCATGATTCCAGGGTCCTGGGATTGAGCCCCGCATTGGACTCTCTGCTTGGCGGGGAGCCTGCTTCCTCTTCTCTCTGCCTGCCTCTCTGCCTACTTTGTGATCTCTCTCTGTCAAATAAATAAATGAAATCTAAAAAAAAAAAAAAAAAAAAAGAGACAAATTTACCTGAGACTGGTATTGCTATACTTAATTGTATTTATGCAATATACCTGCATAAGTGTTTACTCTTTCTGATTGGAATGTAGACCAAAGAACATTAAAATATTGTGCCAGGTGTACTTGTATGCATGTATGATTCAATAAAGAGTAAAAATGTGCCTTTGAAAAAAATCATATAAAATATATTGAAATTACAGACTCATAGGCACAATTTCTTTTAATGAATTGTCCCTGCAATAACTTAAACTTGAAGTTTTTTTTCCTGTAATAATATGTTAATACCTGCTCTAAAAATATGCCACAAGTTTCATATAGACTTCTCATTCTATATTCAGAAATAAGCTTAATATTCCAAAATATAAAGCCAGTTCTGCTCTTCTGTCTGCAATGACTACAGAGAACTTTCTAGGGTCTTTCACTTTTTCTCCCTCATGTGCTTTCAGATACACTGAAACCCAAATGGAAATACTGTGCCTAATCTATTTCTCTTTGCTTCTGTAGTTCCATTGGTAAGGTTGTTTTCATCTATCAGGTATTTCACAACTTTTACTTTGGAACTGAGAAGCTGCTTGTATATAAGATATGAGATCAAAAGTAAAGTTTGGAGTAAGTAGCTAGTGCTTTTAAATCATAGCAACACCCAGGAGAACTAGGAAGTCAAGACATGTTGGTTTCTCAGCTCCTTGGTCCAAGAGGAACATTGATTTGACTTATAGGGACCTAAGCTGAAGAACATTGGAAGTGATTCTTTTTCCCCCTTCTGTGATATTAAGATTCAAATGTGCTGAACCATGAGAGACTATGGACTCTGAAAAATAATCTGAGGGTTTTGAAGGGGAGGGGGGTGGGAGGTCGGGGTACCAGGTGGTGGGTATTATAGAGGGCACAGATTGCATGGAGCACTGGGTGTGGTGCAAAAATAATGAATACTGTTATGCTGAAAATAAAAAATAAATAAATAAATAAAACAATAAAATGTGCTGATTTCCAGAAGCCATTTCATACAATGTATGCTAAGTTATCGTATAAAATTCCAACATTTACAAACTCAGATTCTTTCACTAATCCTTTTAAAGCTTGTTATTTCCTCATGGGATTTAATAATTATGTTTTTTAAAAGACACCCGCTATAAATAGTTAGTTTCATGAGTATACTCAAACTATAAGCATTTAAAAAACTGTTGTTACAGAGCATTATATATATATATATATATATATATATATATATATATATTTCAATTTATTTATTTTCAGAAAAACAGTGTTCATTATTTTTTCACCACACCCAGTGCTCCATGCAATCTGTGCCCTCTATAATACCCACCACCTGGTACCCCTACCTCCCAAACCCCCGCCACTTCAAACCCCTCAGATTGTTTTTCAGAGTCCATAATCTCTTATGATTCACCTCCCCTTCCAATTTACCCCAACTCCCTTCTCCTCTCTAACACCCCTTGTCCTCCATGATATTTGTTATGCTCCACAAATAAGTGAAACCATATGATAATTGACTCTCTCTGCTTGACTGATTTCATTATATTTTTTAAAGATATTATTTACTTATTTGAGATAGTGAGATAGAGATAGAGAGGGAGAGAAAATGAGCAGAGAAGGAAGGACAGAGGGAGAAGCAGACTCCCACTGAGCAGGGCTGGATTCTAGGATCCTGAGACCAGAACCTGAGCCAAAAGGAGCCACTCAACTGACTAAGCCACCCAGGCGCCCCCATCTCAACGTTATAGTTTGTTTTCTTTAGAAAATATCAAACATATGCAAAAGTAGAGGGAATAGTATTCCAGTCACCTAAACCCCCAAAGCTTCAATAGCCCTCTTGGTTCACCTATACTTCAATTCACTCTACTTTGTTTTGCCCTGAGATCATCAAAACGTTAAATGAAGTGTGCCCAATTACTTTGAAATTATATTCCCCAAAGATGATTCTTTAAAGCCATGGTAACAAAATATATAATGTAACAAATTATTTGTACCTATACCATAGATCTATATTAAGGTGATTACATTGCAGCAATAAGTTATAGATTTTAATGTAGCATTTGTTTAAATACGTTGAAATTGACATATGGAAATATTATATATACAAATTCACAAGAAAGTAATCCTGTTTTTAGGTCTCAACTTTTTCTTTAAGTTCAACTGATTCTCAGTGCCTTCTTTTGATGTAAAAATAATTAAGCCTTTTAAAATTATGTCTTTTATGAGACTGATGTGCTGCCTACTGTGCTAAGGAGGCACCTCATGTCTTTTAAAATATATTAAATAGCTTACTCAAAGACATGGACATAGTCAAAAACAGAAACATAATTGATATTAAAGAGCTTCCAAACTCTAACACTCGAGTCAGACCACTGTAATAGCTTCTTTGTCATTACAGTTATCAGAAAATGTGTCTGATGACTTTCTGTTTTGATATTCCAAGGACTAACTTATTATTTACTCTATATACATATCATGTGAGAATACTATTTTTAACAATATCTCATCAATTATTTGGAAATAAGAAGCATATACTATAATAGAAAGTTGTAAAAAAACAATATTTGTAGAAACCAATTATAGAAGAAGAAAAACAACATTGTTTCATTATGCAGTCATGTTAAAGTACTCTAGTAAAATTCACTAGATATATAATATATTTTATTTAGGTTCTATGATAAATACTCTAGAAAGATTAAGAGGTATTTTTTGTAAAGTTAATGACAAATTAGCTAAGTTCCTAATCAAAGAAAGAACAATTTAAAAGCACGTGGTATATTTAAGGCCAACAAGAAGATTTTATCTCTACAATATATTATCATAAATCATGGTGAAGATTTCTTCATAATGGTATTAACTGCTAAGGACATATGTACACTGACCTAAAATGGGAGTAAATCTTTCTGTTTGAGTTATATTTTAAAGTATTAATAACATGAATTTATTTATATTTCATTTCCAAGTTGCAAGAACGCACTGTAGCTAAAGTATTACATAAAATCATATGGACCACTTTGCTACTAAAAGGCACAATTGAACATCTTTTATAAAAGTATGAAAAGTAAAAATAAAAGTGGATTTAGAAGTACAGTAAATACATGCAAAGATATTAAGAGTGTTGTTTAGTAAACACTTCAGTTTAAAATAAATTCTATAGGAGCATTATCAATAATAACCAAATTATGCAAAGAGCCCAAATGTTCATCAGTAGATGAATGGATAAAGGATGTGGATATACATATATATGTATATATACATGTATATATGCATATACATATATAATGTATATATGTATATATGTATATATATGTATATATATGCATATACATATATAATGGATGTGGTATATACATATATTACTTAGCCATAAAAAATAAAATCTTGTCATTTGCAATGACATGGATGGAGCTAGAAAGTATTATGCTAAGCAAAATAAGTTAGTCATAAAAACAAATACTGTATGATTTCACTCATATGTGGAATTTAATAAAAAAATGATTATAGGGGAAAAAAGAGAGGCAAACCAAGAAATAGACTCCTAACTATAGAGAACAAACTGGTGGTTACCAGAGAGGTGGTAGGTAGGGGGATGGGTTAAATAGGTGATGAGTATTAAGGAGAGCACTTGTGATGAGCACTGAGTGTTGCATGTAAGTGTTGAATCACTAAATAGTACAACTGAAACTAATATTATACAGTATGTTAACTAAGTGGAATATAAATAAAAACTTCCAAAAAATAAGGGTTCTAGTTAAGATAGAAATGTATCATCAGGATCTCAGCCAAGGTATAAAGATGGACTTTCTTTCTGAAACTTCTTGATGTACCCTCTCTCCTATTACCAACCTTCTGTACCTGCTTGCTGCCCTGAGATCCTTCTATCAGAGAAAAATGCCACTAATGTGATATTGATTTAATAGATTAACCCTCCAGGGGCATTTGCATTTTAAAGGCCACCATAAAAAGGCCATATTTAACCCAAAGGAGCCCTGGCAAATATGCTCAAGTTTAGTATATATTCCTGTCAGTGAAAGATTTACTATAATTTTCTGTTTTGTGCTTTTAAAGTATAGGAATTATCATTTTGTTTTCACTTTAGTTTCTCAGGGCCACACACTGCGAGCACCACACTTACATGAGGGTTACAGATCATTAATTTAAAACTGTCACTTCCACATGATATTCTTTGAAATATCTTCTACATTTGCTGGACTGTGAGCTCCTTGAGATATGAGACTCTGCCTTATTCATTTTGGCCTTAGTAGCTTGTGGTGCAGCCTGGCAAATAAAAAATAATAAATGCTTATTAAATGAACAAATGCATAAACAAGTAGAAACTTGTCTATGTACCATATGGATCCTCAATATGATCTCACACAAAACAGTTTACCATAAATAAACCATTAAAATACCTAACATATATCAATTTTATGTATTAACTATCAAGCCTGCTACAATTAATTCTATGTATGTGTAACTTGCATATGTGGACATCTCCCTGTGAAATAACAAGACATACATATATATTGGTCTCTGTTCCTGGTTCTTGGCACAGAGCACCTAAAACATTTATGACTTTCTAAGTGAAAAAAGCACTAGGAACATCTCTTGTTCTAATCTGGCCTCTGACCCTGGTTCTTGACACAGAGCTAATTTCCTAGGAATTTCCTGGGTGATAGAAGTTTTCTTTTGTTCTAATGAAATAACTCTTGGTGGGCTCCTGGATAGGATCTTGCCACCAGAAAGACCAAGCCATGAGTCCAAGTAGGTAATATCAGAACTGAATTGAATTGTAGGATACCCAGCTGGTATCAGAAAATTTGTCTGTGTGGAAGTGAACCCAGAAACTTGCTGTCAAAAATGTTGTTAAGTGTGGAAGTACTGTGAGAATAAGGGAAAACAGGAATTTTTTCCTAGATATTACCCCACTAGTGAATATGTTCTTTTAGAACAGAGAACATGTCATATTCATCTTTATAATTCACAAGCATGGGACCTGACACATAGTATGTATTCAATTCATTTTTCCCAAATAAATGGTTGATGGAGAATATAGATAAATTAAAAGCTGGGATATAATTTATATTTAATTCATGAAGATTTCTTTTTCTGTTTCAAATAACATTTTTCTTCATAACCTTAGAAAGCCTGATACTACTGTTAGGGACTATTAGTTGATTTGAAAATTTATATTCAAATGATAGTAATCAAGTCTTGTGTAAACCATAGATGTGAAGGAAAGGGAACAAGGCAGAGGTGGTATTTCTCCCACCCCTTAAAATCTTTTATTTCACTTAGTTTCATATTCTCACCAATTATTCAGATGTCATAGAATTATGTGAGGTTGATGATACTTTAAAAAATACAAAATACAAGGTGAATTATACACCTAAGAGGCAAAAACCTCTAGTAGGTACCCTATTATTTCATAAAAAGAATATGAACTAATAATGCAATTCCATGTGATAAAAAATGTGGTGATCCTGATGTGCATTAACAGAAGCCAAAATATTTTTTATATTTATTTCTGCTTATGTCTATTTACCTATAACTTCTAATCACTTCCAATCATCTTGTGATCTATATTCTAATATTACTGTCATTTCATTGGTGAACAAATTAAGACTAATCATGTTGGGGCACCTGGGTGGCTCAGTGGGTTAAAACTCTGCCTTTGGCTCAAGTCATGGTCTCAGGGTCCTAGAATTGAGCCCCACATCGGGCTCTCTGCTCAGCAGGGTGCCTCCTTTCCCCTCTCTCTCTGCCTGCCTCTCTGCCTACTTGTGATCTCTCTCTCTGTTAAATAAATATATAAAATCTTTAAAAAAACTAATCATGTTAAAGCAACTTGCTCAAGTCACACAGGTATAAAGTTCATTGTTTGCCAGATTATGCTGCCTCTGGAATAGCCCATGAGTCTACACAATGTTCTCCTGTACAAAACATACTCATTGCCTAAATCTGTCTGCTTTAGTTCATGCTATTTCTCCTGCTTAGAATGACATTCCTACTCCATCTTCATATGTCCAACCTGTATGTTTTTCAAAGATGAGTCCATGTGCATTTTAACCTTAGAGATTTTCCAATAATTCTCACTGTGTCCCTTAGTGTAATAGGCAGCATTCTAAATATGGAGACCCCAGATGCCTAAGCCCTGGTTATTCAATCAAACATTAATCTACATTATTTTCTGAATAGATTTTACAGATGTAATTAAAATTCCAAGTAAATTGATTTTAAGATAAGAAGATGAACTCTGCGGGCCTGACCCAATCTGATGAACCCTTTAGAAGCAGATAATTTTCACAGAAAACAGATTCAAAGCACAAGGGGATTTGGTGTATCATTCCTGTCTTGAAGCTGGATGAAACCCCCCAAAATGCTGACAATATCTAGGGGCTGAGAGCAGTTTCCAGTTGATAACCATCAAAGAAGCTGTTTTATAGCACGGACCACGCATTATAATGAAAAAAATATTAAAACCTTTACCACTGAGATAAGCAGATCATTGACACTCCATAAATAATTGATAAAGTGAACATAATATGAACAGACTGTCCAACTCATAAGCCTTGGCTTTCATTCTTGAAATAGCATAAGAGAAGCTGCTGGGATTCTTAGCTCTTTGTCATGAAACTATTTTTGTAAAGATGCAGGTAGCTTAATTTGAAAGGCCGCGTTTCAATAGCTAATATTCTCAATAGTAAGAAATATATGTGCTTTACTAAAGAATTAATATGTGTTAGTTTAACATAATGCTATAATTAAGGTTCACATGGATGCTGTAGATGTTATTATTGTGCTTGTTGCCAAGGCAACCATATGTACTATGTTCAAAAAGGTTGACTTTTTTTTTCTTCTCCTAAGTGAGAAAGAACAAAAAAAGGGGAGGTGAACCATGAGAGACTATGGACTCTGAAAAACAATCTGAGGGGTTTGAAGTGGTGGTGGGTGGGAGGTTGGAGGAACCAGGTGGTGGATATTAGAGAGGGCACAGATTGCATGGAGCACTGGGTGTGGTGCAAAAATAATGAATGCTGTTATGCTGAAAATAAATTAAAAAATAAAAGCTTACTTAAAACCTATTTAGAAAGGAACAACCTGGCATTTTTAAAAGCTGGTGTTTTACTTCATCTTATCAAAAGACATTCCCCCCAAAAATGTCAAGTCTAAAAGCACCAGCTTTTTAATCAATACATTTATTTATTTTTCAAGGATCACTTTTTGTGTGTGTGTGAGCTTTAGCACTCCAATTTTATACCTTTACCTCATCCTCCACACTAGAGCAAACTCCACATTCATACACATATCCATCTGAATACATAACAGGCATTTCCATATTATGTCATTGCTGTTACACAGTCATATTCTAAGAATGAACTCTCTATATTCCAGTGACTATATTTACTCCTTTCAATAAATCAAATAAAACATTGTTTGGAAATTTGGGCATTTTTTCATATTGCTATAGTTATCTTGGGTCATTGACAAATAATGTGGTTTATTCCCATTATCAAACATTTAAGCAATGAATGTATTAAGGAGAAGGCAACAGGCTTGTATAAGGAGAAATCAAGCATGACTCAAGTACTGTAATTACTCTAGGGGGAAAATATCCATGCAGATAAAAGGAGTCTGATAGCTATAATCTATTTTGATTCCTCCAAAAATCTTTAGACTAGATTCTACATCTTCAAAGACTGTTGAAAAATAAAGTGAAACAAACAATAAACAAAAGCATACCACTACGGAAAATCATCAAATCACAAAGGAAGAGAACAGAAGAAGAAGAAAGGAACAAAATAATTATAAAATAGCCAGAAGACAATGAATACAATGAGAGTAAATTCATAAACAAAAACAACAACAAACAACCTTCATCCCCAAATAGAAAATTGGGTTTTATTTAAGAAACAAATAGGCATTTCTAAAATAAAAATAAAAAAAAAAACAGCAGGGTTCCCTTTGATCTGGGTAGTTAACATTTTACAAATGATCCTGAGGTAGGACTTAGTAAAGTCTTCAAGCCGGCAGATATCTTTAAGCACTTTTGAGTGGTTAAATGGTCAAGGAATCTAGGAAGACCTAGGAAGGCGTTGTGGATGGGCAAAGTGGCAATGTTTGTTTATGAATATGTTGAGGAAAATAGTATCTAAATTGTACCCAAAGAAAACTCAAGATATCATCTTGGATTCAACAGAAACTGTTTCCCAGAGATATCTGCTCAGTGTGTTGTGGAGGGGAGAAAGAAGAGAGAGAAAGAGAGAGAGAGAGAGAAGAAGAAGGAGGAGGAGGAGGAAGAGAAAGAGGAGGAGGAGGGAGGAGGTGGAGTGGGGAGGAGGAGGAAAAGGAAAAGAAGAAGGAGAAGAAGGAAAGGCAAAATAATAATAATAATAATTGGTGTATTTCATTAGAAGAGGAATGAGATAAAAAATGGCAAACATTCTCCCCTTGGAGATTATTGTTGCAATTCTGATCAGTAAACTAAGGTTTGTAAGCAAAGGAATAAAAGAAATAGATCAAGAACATGGGCAGATTGTTTCCAAAAATGAAGATTGATGGGAGATAATGACTAAGATGAAGACATAATTTACTTTGTTTACTTTTTTTAATTTTAATTTAATGAATCCCTGAATACCAGAATGAAACAGATAAAATTTGAGAAATATTCAACAACAACAACAACAAAATGAAGACCTACATCCTGCAGTGAAGAATAGATCTATGGAAGCTCTTATGACAGCTTTTTTTTTTTTTTAATTTCATCTCTTTCTTAAGAAATAGACTTTTATTTCTAACTACTTATTTGATACCTCTGTTCGAATCTTACACAGATACATTAAAGTTAACATCTATAAAAACATATCCTTTTCTGACCTCATGCTTGCTTTTCTCTCCTTGTGTGCCCTTCTTGCTGAGTAACATCTCATGGTCCTTTTTAGTGCCTTCTTTTCCCAAAACCCCTCTGCTTTTGGTACAGCCAAGCATTATCAAATCTTGAAAGTTTGATAGCCAAAATATTCCCCAAATCTAAGCCCACTTCTCCATTCTTATTACCACCACCTTGGCCCAACCCCTAATCATAGTTTGCCTGGACTATGTTAGGAACTTCCTAAACTATTTTAATCTGTTTCTACTCTTTCATTTCTCCTCTTTCCAAATCAGCCAGCATCTAGTTTTGTGACTTATCTTCAAAATTCATGTTTAGTCATGTGATTCTCTTACAAAATAATTTTCAAAGGCTTGATACTACACATAGAATAACTTCCAAACTACTTACTCTGCCATTTAAGCTCTAACAATCTGGTCCCAATCACTTTATCTTCCATCTAACCACTATTTTGCATTCCAGGGTCCCTAAGCTCCAGGTACAGACTACTTGCAATTTCCAACATATTCCATGAACTTACATGTTCAATTTTCTATTATAGCATTCTACCCGTTCTTATTATACTTAATTGTTCCTCAAAAGCTTATGTGTACCCTGAGAGTGAATATCTTCTGTTATATACTTATAAAGGTAAAAAAGGTAACTACATAAACATTGAATGAATGAATGAATGAATGATTGAACAAACAAATGATCAGAGACCATGTAGGTTTGAAATATGAATAGTTTTCATATATTTTGATAAGTGCATAAGTGGAAGAGTGATAAAAGATGAAATATGATATCTTATTAAAAATAAGATGTATTAGTACTCCAATAGAAGTTGTACCCTTACTATCTTATAGAAGCAGTGAAAGAATCTGTATCAGTTTGTACTGATTCATAGCAGTAATTTAAAAATAAATAAATAATATAATATAATATAATATAATATATAATTTATTTTCAGTGTAACAGAATTCATTGGTTTTGAACCACACCCAGTGCTCCATGCAATATGTGTCCTCCTCAATACCCATCACCTGGCTCCCCCAGCCTCCCAGCACCCACCACTTCAAAACCCTTAGATCATTATTCAGAATCCATAGTCTCTCATGGTTCACCTCCCCCTCCAATTTCCCTCAATTCCCTCCTCTTCTCCATCTCCCTATGTCCTTCATGGTATTTGTTATGCTCCACAAATAAGTGAAACCATATGATAATGGACTGTCTCTGCTTGACTTATTTCACTCAGCATAATCTCTCCCAGTCCTGTCCATGTTGCTACAAAAGTTGGGTATTCATCCTTTCTGATGGAGGCATAATACTCCATAGTGTATATGGACCACATCTTCTTTAGCCATTCGTCCGTTGAAGGGCATCTTTGTTATTTCCATAGTTTGTCAACTGTGGGCATTGCTGCTATAAATATTGGGGTACACATGGCCTTTCTTTTACTACATCTGGTATCTTTGGGATAAATACCAAGTAGTGCAATTGCAGGGTTATAGGGAAGCTGTATTTTTAATTTCTTGAGGAATCTCCACACTGTTCTCCAAAGTGGCTGCACCAACTTGCATTCCCACCAACAGTGGAAGAGGGTTCCCCTTTCTCCACATCCTCTCCAACACACGTTGTTTCCTGTCTTGCTAATTTTGGCCATTCTAACTGGCATAAGGTTATATCTCAATGTGGTTGTAATTTGAATCTCCCTGATGGCTAGTGATGATAAGCATTTTTTCATGTGTTTAATAGCCATTTGTATGTCTTCATTGGAGAAGTCTTTGTTCATGTCTTCTGCCCATTTTTTGATATGATTATCTGTTTTGTGTGTGTTGAGTTTGAGGAGTTCTTTATAGATCCTCGATATCAACCTTTTGTCTGTATTGTCATTTGCAAATAACTTCTCCCATTCCGTGGGTTGTCTTTTTGTTTTCTTGACTGTTTCCTTTGCTGTGCAGAAGCTTTTGATCTTGATAAAGTCCCAAAAGTTCATTTTCACTTTTGTTTCCTTTGCCTTTGGAGACATATCTTGAAAGAAGATGCTGTGGCTGATATTGAAAAGGGTACTGCCTATGTTCTCCTCTAGGATTCTGATGGATTCCTGTCTCACGTTGAGGTCTTTTATTCATTTTGAGTTTATCTTTGTTTATGGTGTAAGAGAATGGTCGAGTTTCATTCTTCTACATATAGCTGTCCTGTTTTCCCAGCACCATTTATTGAAGATACTGTCTTTTTTCCACTGTATATTTTTTCCTGTTTTGTCGAAGATTATTTGACTATAGAGTTGGGTCCATATCTGGGCTCTCTACTCTGTTCCACTGGTCTATGTGTCCATTTTTATGCCAGTACTATGCTGTCTTGGTGATCACATCTTTGTAGCAAAGCTTGAAATCAGGTAACATGATGCCGCCAGTTTTACTTTTGTTTTTCAACATTTCCTTAGCAATTTGTGGTCTCTTCTGATTCCATACAAATTTTTGGACTATTTGCTCCATATCTTTGAAAAATACTGCTGGAATTTTGATCAGAATGGCATTAAAAGTATAGATTTCTCTAGGCAGTATAGACATTTTAACAATGTTTTTTCTTCCCATCCAAGATCATGGAATGGTCTTCCATCTTTTTGTGTCTTTTCGATTTCTTTCATGAGTGTTCTATAGTTCCTCGAGTACAGATCCTTTACCTCTTTGGTTAGGTTTATTCTCAGTTATCTTATTGTTCTTGGTGCTATAGTAAATGGAATTGATTCTCTGATTTCCCTTTCTGTATTTTCATTGTTAGTGTATAAGAAAGCCACTGATTAGGGCACCTGGGTGGCTCAGTGGGTTAAGCTTCTGCCTTTGGCTTAGGACATGATCTCAGAGTCCTGGGATCAAGCCCCACATTGGGCTCCCTGCTCATCGGGGAGCCTGCTTCCCCCCTCTCTGCTTGCCTCTCTGCCTACTTGTGATCTTGATCTCTCTCTCTGTCAAATAAATAAATAAAATAAAATAAATTTAAAAAGAAAGCCACTGATTTCAACACATTGCCTTTTATATCCTGCCACATTACTGAATAGTTGAATGAGTTCTAGTAGTTCGGGGGTGAAGTCATTTGGGTTTTCCATAGAAAGAATCATGTCATCTGCATAGAGAGAGAGTTTGAATTCTTCATTGCCAATTTGGATACATTTTCTTTCTCTTTGTTGTCTGGTTGCTGTTGCTAGGATTTCTAATACTATGTTGAACAAAAGTGGTGAGAATGGGCAACCTTGTCATGTTCCTGATCTCAATGGGAAGGCTGCGAGATTTTCCCCATTGAGGATGATATTTGCTGTGGGTCTTTCATAGATAGATTTTATGAAGTTCAGGAATGTTCCCTCTATCCCTATACTTTGAAGTGTTTTATTCAGGAACGGATGCTGGATTTTGTCAAAAGCTTTTTCTGCATCAATTGAGAAGACCATGGGGTTCTTCTCTCTTCTCTTATTGGTTTGTTCTAACACCTTGATTGATTTGCAGATGTTGAACCATCCTTGTAACCCAGGGATGAATCCCATCTGGTCATGGTGGATAATATTTTTAATGTGCTGTTGGATCCTGTTTTCTAGGATCTTGTTGAGAATCTTAGCATCCATATTCATCAGGGATATTGGTCTGAAATTGTCCTTTTAGGGTGGGGCCTTTGCCTGGTTTGGGGATCAGGGTAATGCTGACTTCAGAAAAGGAGTCTGGAACTTTTTCTTCTGCTTCAATTTTTTGAAACAGCTTCAGGAGAATAGATGCTATTTCTTCTTTGAAAGTCTGGTAGAATTCCCCAGCGAATCCCTCAGGTCGTTGGCTCTTGTTTTTTGGAGGTTTTTGATCACTGCTTCAAACTCGTTACTAGATATTGGTCTATTCAGGTTGTCAATTTCTTCCTGGCTCAATTTTGGGAGTTTATAGTTTTCCAGGAATGCATCCATTTCATCTAGTTTGCTTAACTTATTGTCATATAACTGTTGATAATAACTTCTGATGATTGTTTCTTCTTCCTTGGTGATAATTGTGATGTCTCCTTTTCATTCATAATTTTATTAATTTGAACTTTCACTTTTCTCTTTTGGATTAGTTGGGCTAATGGTTTATGATCTTATTTATTCTTTCAATACTTCTAGTATCAGCTTCTAGTTTCATTGGTACACTTTATTGTATTTCTAGTTTCTATCTCATTGATCTCTGCTCTAATCTTGATTATTCCCCCTCTCATGTGTGGAGTTGGTTTGATTTGTTGTTGATTCTACAGTTCTTCAAGGTGTAGAGACAGCTGCTGTGTTGTGGATTTTTCAACATTTTTTGAGGGAGGCTTGGATGGCTATGTTTTTCCCCCTTAGGATCACCTTTGCTGTATCCCATAGGTTTTAGACCAAAGTGTCTTCATTCTCATTGGTTTCCATGAATTGTTTCAGTTCTTCTTTGATCTTCTGGTTGATCCAAGCATTATTAAGCAAGGTGGTCTTTAGCTTCCAGTTGTTTGAGTTCCTTCCAAAGTTTTCCTTGTGATTGAGCTCCAGTTTCAAAGCATTATGATCTGAGAATATGCAGGGAATCATCTCAGTCCTTTGGTAATGGTTGAGACCTGTTTTGTAACTCAGTATGTGGTCTATTCTGGAGAGGTTCCATGTGCTCTTGAGAAGAATGAGTATTCTGTTGTTTTAAGGTGGAATGTTCTGTATATATCTATGAGGTCCATCTGGTTCATTATGTCATTCAATCTCTTCTTTCTTTATTGATTTTCTGCTTGGGTGATCAGTCTATTATTGTGAGAGGCATACTAAGTTCTCCTACTATTAAGGTGGTATTCATTTCAATATGACTCTTTATCTTGATTAACAGCTTTTTTTTTTTTAATGTAATTAGCTACTCCCATATTGGGGGCATAGGTATTTACAATTGTTAGATCGTCTTGGTGGATAGTCCCTTTAAGAATGATGCAGTGTCCTTCTGGATCTCTGATTACAGTCTTTAGTTTAAAATCCAATTTATCTGATATGAGAATTGCTACCCTGGTCTTCTTTTGAGGCCCATTGGCATGAAAGATGCTTCTCCATCCCTTCACTTTCAGTCTGGGTGTATCCTTAGGTTCAAAATGGGTCTCTAATAGACAACATATGGATGGGTCCTGTCGTTTTATCCAATCTGCAACCCTGTGTTGCTTTATGGGTGCATTTATTCCATCATGTTGACAGTGATTATTGATAGATATGTTTTTATTGACGTGTCATCTTTGAAGTTTTTTTTTTTTTTCTTAGATTGTCTCTATATTTCTGTTCAATGATATTCTTAGGATTTTTCCTCTTTTCTAGATACCCCCTTAGGGGCGCCTGAGTGGCTCAGTGGGTTAAAGCCTCTGCCTTCATCTCAGGTCATGACCTTAGTGTCCTGGGATCCAGCCCTGCATCAGGCTCTCTGCTTGGTGGGGAGCCTGCTTCCTCCTCTCACTGTTTGCCTCTCTGCCTACTTGTGATCTCTGTCTGTCAAATAAATAAAATCTTAAAAACAAAACAAAACAAAACAAAAAAAAAAACCACCTTAATATTTCCTGTAGTGTTGACTTAGTGGTTGCATACTCTTTTATGCCTTGCCGGTCTTGGAAACTCTTTATCTATCCATCTGTTTTGAATGTCAGTCTTGCTGGATAAAATATTCTTGGCTGCATGTTCTTCTCATTTAGTGCCTTGAATATATCTTTCCAGCCCTTTCTGGCTTGCCAGGTTTCTGTGGACAGATCTGACGTTATTCTGATGGACTTTCCTCTGTATGTAAGGAGCTTCTTTGTCCTAGCTGCCTTCAAGAGGGCCTGCTTACAATTACAATTCTTCATTCTTACTATTAGGAGTCTCGAGGACTTTTGAGAATCTATAATCTGGGGGGAGATTGTTCTGCCTCTAGCACATGAATGCTGGTTCCATTCATGAGAATGGGAACGTTTTCATGGGGAATTTGTTCCACTATATCTTCTAGACTTCTTTCTTTCTCCTCCCCTTCAGGGATTCCAATAATTCTGACATTGGAATGTTTCATGGCACCATTTATTTCCCTGATTCTGTTTTGTGGCTTCTAAGCTGTTTGTTCCAGGCTTCCTCCTGATTCTTGCTTTCATTCTGTTTGTCCTCCAGATCACTAATTCTATCTTCAGTCTCAGTTACTCTAGCTTTGAGAGAATTTAGATTAGATTGGAAATCATTGAGAGCATTGTGAACCTCATCCCTAGTGGCTCTCAGTTCTGCCCTAATCAATTCCATATTGTCATCCATGACTTTCTCCAACCTAGCCATTGCCTGGATAATTGTTGGCCTGAATTCCCTTTCTGACATATTGTTTATGATAATAGTCATTAGCTCTGTTGCAGAAGGCCCAGCCTCTGAATTTTTCTTCGGTTGGGCATTCCTCCTCCTAGTCACTTTGGAGAGAGATGGGTTAACGGATGTAGCTGGATGTATCAATGGTGGTACAGTCAAGGTGCACCCTGCAATGCTTCTGAGCAATCAGGAGTCCCATCCCAAAAGAAAGAAAAGAGAAAGAGAGAAAAAAGTAAAAGAAAGAGAGAGAGAGAGAAGATAAAAGAGAAGGCTCAGCCCTTCTGGGCCCCAAGATAAGATTTATGAAGTATACAAACAACTTATAAAAGTAGTTGACAAAGTAGTTGCATATATATATATATATATATATATATATATATATATTTAATATATATATATATAAGCAAAAATGAAAAAAAAAAAAAAAAACATCGACAAGAACCCCAAGTATAAGATTTATATACTACCAGGACAAACACAAATACATAGAAACAGTGGCAGAAGAAAAAGTTAGGAGAGTGGTTAGAAATTCTCAGTGTGGGCAAGAAAGTTTATTTGAGTCTTCATGGATGTATCTTGATATCTTTGTTAAAGGACTCAACTCCCCCTAAGATAAAAGGGGATTAAAAATTGGTTTACCTATAGGGGTAGCATTGATTGGGGAAAAGGGATTACCTTGAAGTTTAACTTTTTATGAATATTAAAAGATAAAAATTCTATATGAATATTAAAAAGTAAAAATAAAAAAGAATAAACTGAATTAAACTAAACTAAAATTTAAAAAAATAAATAAACAAAACTGGAAGAAATAGAAAGCCTGAACAGACACATAACCAGGAAGGAGATTGAAACAGTCATTAAAAACCTCCAAACAAAAGCACAGGGCCAGATGGCTTCCTGGGGGAATTCTACCAAACATTTAAAGAAGAACTAATTCCGGGGCGCCTGGGTGGCTCAGTGGGTTAAGCCGCTGCCTTCGGCTCAGGTCATGATCTCGGGGTCCTGGGATCAAGTCCCGCATCGGGCTCTCTGCTCAGCAGGGAGCCTGCTTCCCCCTCTCTCTGTGCCTGCCTCTTCATCTACTTGTGATTTCTCTCTGTCAAATAAATAAATAAAATCTTAAAAAAAAAAAGACAAGAACTAATTCCTATTCTCCTGAAACTGTTCCAAAAAATAGAAACGGAAGGAAAACTTCCAAACTCATTTTATGAGGCCAGCATCACCTTGATCCCAAATCCAGACAAGGATCCCATCAAAAAAGAGAGCTATAGACCAATATCCTTGATGAACACGGATGCGAAAATTCGCAACAAAATACTAGCCAATAGGATTCAACAGTACATTAAAAGGATTATTCACCACGACCAAGTGGTATTTATTCCAGGGCTGCAAAGTTATTCAACATCGGCAAATCAGTCAATGTGATACAACACATCAATAAAAGAAAGAACAAGAACCATATGATCCTCTCAATAGGTGCTGAAAAAGCATTTGACAAAGTACAGCATTCCTTCCTGATCAAAACTCTTCAAAGTGTATGGATAGAGGGCACATACCTCAATATCATCAAAGCCATCTATGAGAAACCCACCGCAATATCATTCTCAATGGAGAAAAGCTGAAAGCTTTTCCGCTAAGGTCAGGAACACGGCAGGGATGTCGATTATCACCACTGCTATTCAACATACTACTAGAAGTCCTAGCCTCAGCAGTCAGACAACAAAAGGAAATTAAAGGCATCCAAATCGGCCAAGAAGAAGTCAAATTATCACTCTTCACAGATGATATGATACTATATGTGGAAAACCCAAAATACTCCACTCCCAAACTGCTAGAACTTGTATAGGAATTCAGTAAAGTGTCAGGATATAAAATCAATGCACAGAAATCAATTGCATTTCTCTACACGAACAACAAGACAGAAGAAAGAGAAATTAAGTAGTCAATCCCATTTACAATTGCACCCAAAACCATAAGATACCTAGGAATAAACCTAACCAAAGAGGCTAAGAATCTATACTCAGAAACCTATAAAGTACTCATAAAAGAAATTGAGGAAGACACAAAGAAATGGAAAAATGTTCCATGCTCCTGGATTGGAAGAATAAATATTGTGAAATGTCTATGCTACCTAAAGCAATCTACATATTTAATGCAATTCCTATAAAAGTACCATCCATCTTTTTCAAAGAAATGGAACAAATAATCCTAAAATTTATATGGAACCAGAAAAGACCTCGAATAGCCAAAGGGATATTGAAAAAGAAAGCCAGAGTTAGTGGCATCACAATTCCGGACTTCAAGCTCTATTACAAAGCTGTCATCATCAAGACACCATGGTACTGACACAAAAACAGACACGTAGATCAATGGAACAGAATAGAGAGCCCAGAAACAGACCCTCAACTCTATGGTCAACTAATCTTCAACAAAGCAGGATAGAATGTCCAATGGAAAAAAGACAGCCTCTTCAATAAATGGTGTTGGGAAAATTGGACAACCACATGCAGAAAAATGAAATTGGACCATTTCCTTATGCCACACACGAAAATAGACTCAAAATGGATGAAGGACCTCAATGTGAGAAAGGAATCCATCCAAATCCTTGATGAGAACACAGGCAGCAACTTCTTCGACCTCAGCCACAGCAACATCTTCCTAGGAACATCGCCAAAGGCAAGGGAAGCAAGGGCAAAAATGAACTACTGGGATTTCATCAAGATCAAAAGCTTTTGCACAGCAAAGGAAACAGTTAACAAAACCAAAAGACAACTGACAGAATGGGAGAAGATATTTGCAAATGACATATCAGATAAAGGACTAGTGTCCAAAATCTATAAAGAACTTAGCAAACTCAACACCCAAAGAACAAATAATCCAATCAAGAAATGGGCAGAAGACATGAACAGACATTTCTGCAAAGAAGACATCCAGATGGCCAACAGACACATGAAAAAGTGCTCCATATCACTCGGCATCAGGGAAATACAAATCAAAACCACAATGAGATATCACCTCACACCAGTCAGAATGGCTAAAATCAACAAGTTAGGAAATGACAGATGCTGGCGAGGATGCGGAGAAAGGGCAACCCTCCTACACTGTTGGTGGGAATGCAAGCTGGTGCAACCACTCTGTAAAACAGCATGGAGGTTCCTCAAAATGTTGAAAATAGAACTGCCCTATGACCCAGCAATTGCACTACTGGGTATTTACCCTAAAGATACAAATGTAGTGATCCGAAGGGGCATGTGCACCCGAATGTTTATAGCAATAATGTCCACAATAGTCAAACTACGGAAAGAACCTAGATGTCCATCAACAGATGAATGGATAAAGAAGAGGTGGTATATATATGCAATGGAATACTATGCAGCCATTAAAAGAAATGAAATCTTGCCATTTTTGACAACATGGATAGAACTAGAGCGAATCATGCTTAGCGAAATAAGTCAAGCAGAGAAAGATAACTATCATATGATCTTCCTGATATGAGGAATTGGTGATGCAACATGGGTGCTTAAGTGGGTAAGAGAAGAATCAATGAAACAAGATGGGATTGGGAGGGAGACAAACCATAGGTGACTGTTAATCTCACAAAACAAACTGAGGGTTGCTTGGTGGGAAGGGGGTTGGGAGAAGGGGGGTAGGGTTATGGACATTGGGGGGGGTGTGCTTTGGTGAGTGCTGTGGGGTGTGTGGACCTGGCGATTCACAGACCTGTACCCCTGGGGATAAAAATATATGTTTATAAAAAATAACAAATTAAAAAAAAAGAAAATGTCTCTAAGTATTTATATTTAATTTGCTAACAATTTCTCATTCTGTTATTATTTCTCATTCCATCATTAAAGAACCAAAGCCATCTCAAAAATATATATATATATATATAAAGCAAAAGAAAAACATGGATATATGTATCAAAAAGTTCAGGTTAAAAGGTTATTATGGAATTTGATGTACTGGACATCTCACTGTGATGGTAAATAGGTTAAAAAATTATATATATATATATATATATATATATATATATATATATATATATATATATATGAACCAGAATAGTGGGAACGAATTAAAAATAAAAGTTTTATCTATGAAGTAGTGGTGGTTCTTCTCTTGTCGTTCTTTTTTTTTTTTTAAATTTTTTTTTTTCCTGGTTGGCTTTCTGGGGGAGGGGCCTGCCACGTGGGTTTTCAGGCAATGTTCCCTGAGTTAAGTCCTCCCACCCCCCCAAGGGGGTGGGCTCTGTGGAAACCGGTTTTTCAGGCTTTTATTCTCTGGAGGTTTCTACATTTGTTTGTTTGGGTTTTTTTGTTGTTGCTGTTTATTTGTTTGTTTTTTTCTCCCTCCCTGACAACTTTTGATGGTTTTTGGAGGGTTAGAGGAAAGCAAACTGCACCCAGATGTCCCTCTCAGAGAGAAGCCTAAGTCTGTTCCCCTCTGGGTGTTGCAGAGCACATAAGTTCCCTCTTGGTCCCTGGCAGAGCACATTCCAAGTAGTGGTCCCTGGGGACACAGGAACTCCTGCTTGTACCCAAAACTACCACTGCGGGGCTGTCTTGGCAGCTTTGGACTGCCAGAGAGGTTCCAAGCAGCAATCACACACTGAGATTTTCCCCCTGGCCGGGGCTGGCAAGGCTCCCAGCCCCTCATGGGAGCTGCACCCCACGTGCTCTCAGGCACGCTGGCGGCTCAGGGACCAAGACCTGGTTTCTCCACCGCACTCTTTGACTCAGCACCAGAGGTAGCTGTCCTGGATCCGGGGACTTAAGCCCCTGTCCCTAACCACCTTGATTCCCACAATTTCCCCCCATGATCCTTTGCTCTTTTTGAGTGCTTTCAACCAGACTCCAAGTTAATGCTGGTCCCCAGATGCACGGTACTCTCGTACTGGGGTATTACTATCCAATGGGTCGCCTTTGGTGGCTTTTGTTTATCTTCTGATATCAGTCCAACGTTCCCACTCTGCTTTACCTGTCCACTTTCGTCTTCTGTCCCTGTAGAGATCCAGACGTGTATATTTCTGATCTCAGGCTGATTTCATGGTTGATTGGAGTTCTTTGGTAGGTAATCAGCTCACTTTAGAGTACAGGTTGAAATGGCGCCTCCTCCTACTTCCCTGCCTTCTTGTCTCCCTCCTCATAGCAGTAATTTAAAAATACTACTTTCTTTGAAGATTCTAGGTTCGTGCTTTTTTTTTTTTAACATAAAATGATTATTAAAGCTATTTCTGATGCTTTTTGGGGTGGATTCCTTATTTGAAGTGTCATACAGTTTCTGGTCATTTTCTATGCTCCTAACACAGATTGCCATCCCCCATAAAACTGTATGTCCTTCCTTGAAGAACACAAATAGAAAGTGATCTGTCAAATATTAAAAATGGAAACACCTAGTTTGGAATTACACAGGGCAGTTCAAGTAGGGAAGTAGATTCCTAAACCTAAAAGCATTGGCAATTATACACAGATGTAGTGACAACACAACCACAAAAATAAGCTTGAGTTTTAAAAAAATCCATTTAACACTTACAGTAAAGGTGCTGAAGTTTCATTTAGAGAAATTGCAAATAACTCTCCTTTATTTAAATGTAATTAGGCAGTGATTACAAACTCTGATTATTTCGGATTTGTGTATTTTGTAAATAAGGAACACCTTTATATGCTAATTACGTAGTTCTATTCCTATGTGTCCATCCGATCTACCAGTAATCTATACTTTCTATATATATGCTGTTTTCTAAGACACAAACCCTAGTGCATAATAGACACATAAGACTCCAGTATATGCCTCTATGGAATCAGATTCTTGCAGAAAAGGTTTCCTTCTTTCTGTTCCTTTTCTTTAAAACAATTATTTGTTTTATTTTTCATTGTAGAAGTAACAGCTTTTTATCAGCAAGGGATATGCCACGTCAGAAATGTAGTACTTTTCACATAGCATTCCATATAATATTGCTTTGTTGCTGCTCTGTTTTTACTACATAAATTCAGCCCACATCCGCTGAAGAGAAGGTGTGGAAAAACCACATATTTGTTAGTAGAGTCTTGGCATTTGAATTTTACACATCCTTTAAGCTTGCAAGGCAACGTGCTGTTAAATGTACAAAGCTCAGTACATCTAATATAAAGAGTTCAAGGGCTGACTGCTGAATCTAATCTAAGTGCCAGTTTCCAAAGACTTTTCATCCCTGGGCTTTGCTGACAGGCTCTCATCTATAGTTCATCTGTCCTTTTCAATGTATGTACAGTAGCAGTTGGGGCTGTGAAATTTTCCTTCTGCTAGAAAGGTATTGATTGCTCAGGAATTATTGTCAGCATTTTAAAATAAAATATGCTTTACTTTTATCATCAGAGGGAGAAGTATATTGTATATTGTAATTTACTGCTGCTAACTCTAGATCTGCAGGTTTGTTGCTTCAATGATTTAGTGGATTCTCTATAGATAGTTTTTTATATTTCTAATTTGAATGTATATCTGCAGTGTGCATTTAATGTTAGGCAATTTTCAGCAAGGCATGAAGGTTCTGGCACTACAAAGCTGAAAACTGAAGGGATTGTGTGGCTCTGAGGACAGGTGATGAGGTAACTGAGCCATTGGAAAATAAAATTCAGAAACACATGAACACAAAGGTCATAGTGAGAAAAGATAGCTGGGTAGATATCTCTCAAAGAATACCAGGGGCAAAAGCAAACTTGCAAACAACTTAACAAAATACCCTTGACCAACTTAGTTCTCATATGTTAATTACATGTTGACAGCAAGGTAAAATTCCATTTTTTTCTTTAATCCTCACAGTGACCTCCTTAGTGCTGGCAATATGTGGCTATTTATTTTTACTTTTTTTTTTAAATTTATTTATTTTCAGAAAAACAGTATTCATTATTTTTTCACCACACCCAGTGCTCCATGCAATTCGACCCCTCTCTAATACCCACCACGTGGTACCCCGACCTCCCACAACTCCGCCACTTCAAACCCCTCAGATTGTTTTTCAGAGTCTGTAGGCTCTCATAATTCACCTCCTCTTCCAATTTCCCCCAACTCCCTTCTCCTCTCTAACACCCCTTGTCCTCCATGATATTTGTTATGCTCCACAAATAAGAGAAACCATATGATAATTGTCTCTCTCTGCTCCACTGATTTCACTCAGCATAATCTCTTCCAGTCCTATCCATGTTGCTACAAAAGTTGGGTATTCATCCTTTCTGATGGAGGCATAATCGTCCATAGTGTATATGGACCACATCTTCCTTATCCATTCATCTGTTGAAGGGCATCTTGGTTCTTTCCATAGTTTGGCGACCGTGGCCATTGCTGCTATAAACATTGGGGTACAGATGGCCCTTCTTTTCACTACATCTGTATCTTTGGGGTAAATACCCAGGAGTACAATTGCAGGATCATAGGGAAGTTCTATTTTTAATTTCTTGAAGAATATTCACACTGTTCTCCGAAGAGGCTGCACCAACTTGCATTCCCACCAACAGTGTAAGAGGGTTCCCCTTTCTCCACATCCTCTACAACACATGTTGTTTCCTGTTTTGTTAATTTTGGCCATTCTAACTGGTGTAAGGTGAAATCTCAATGTGGTTTTTATTTGAATCTCCCTGAGGGCTAATGATGATGAACATTTTTTCATGTGTCTGCTAGCCATTTGTATGTCTTGATTGGAGAAGTGTCTGTTCATATTTTCTGCCCATTTTTTGATATGCTTGCCTGATTCGTGTGTTTTGAGTTTGAGGAGTTCATTATAGATCCTGGATATCAACCTTTTGTCTGTACTGTCATTTGCAAATATCTTCTCCCATTTCGTGGGTTGCCTCTTTGTTTTTTTGATGGTTTCCTTTGCTGTGCAGAAGCTTTTGATTCTGAT
This sequence comes from Mustela lutreola, assembly GCF_030435805.1. NCBI lineage: Eukaryota > Metazoa > Chordata > Mammalia > Carnivora > Mustelidae > Mustela > Mustela lutreola. Next base: position 83,223,709 of record NC_081308.1, read on the forward strand.
GAAGTCCCAAAAGTTTATTTTCACTTTCGTTTCCTTTGCCTTTGGAGATATATCTTGAAAGAAGTTGCTGTGGCTGATATCAAAGGGATTACTGCCTATGTTCTCCTCTAAGATTATGATGGATTCCTGTCTCATGTTGAGGTTTTTTATCCATTTTGAGTTTATCTTTGTGTACCGTGTAAGAGAATGGTCAAGTTTCATTCTTCTACATTATAGCTGTCCAGTTTTCCCAGCACCATTTATTGAAGAGATTGTCTTTTTTACACTGTATATTTTTCCTGTTTTGTCGAAGATTAATTGACCATGGAGTTGAGGGTCCATATCTGGACTCTCTACTCTGTTCCACTGGTCTATGTATCTGTTTTTATGCCAGTACCATGCTGTCTTGGTGATCACAGCTTTGTAATAAAGCTTGAAATCAGGTAACGTGATGCCCCCAGTTTTATTTTTGTTTTTCAACATTTCCTTAGCAATTCGGGGTCTCTTCTGATTCCATACAAATTTTAATATTATTTGCTCCAGCTCTTTTTTTTTTTTTTTAATTTTTATTTATTTATTGGACAGAGAGAGATCACAGTAGGAGAGAGGAAGGGAAGAGATCACAGAGAGAGGAAGGGAAGCATGCCCCCTGCCGAGCAGAGAGCCCGATATGGGACTCAATCCCAGGACCCTGAGATCATGACCTGAGCCGAAGGCAGCGGCTTAACCCACTGAGCCACCCAGGCGCCTCTGCTCCAGCTCTTTAAGAATACCGGTGGAATTTTTATCAGAATGGCATTAAAAGTATAAATTGCTCTAGGCAGTATAGACATTTTAACAATGTTTAATCTTCTAATCCAAGAGCATGGAATGGTCTTTCATCTTTTTGTGTCTTCTTCAATTTCTTTCATGAGTGTTCTGTAGTTTCTCTAGTACAGATCCTTTACCTCTTTGGTTAGGTTTATTCCCAGGTATCTTATGGTTTTTGGTGCTATAGTAAATGGAATCGATTCTCTAATTTCCTTTTCTGTATTTTCATTGCTAGTGTATAAGAAAGCCACGGATTTCTGTACATTGAATTTGTATTCTGCCACGTTGCTGAATTGCTGTATGAGTTCTAGTATTTTGGGGGTGGAGTCTTTTGGGTTTTCCATATAAAGAATCATGTCATCTGTGAAGAGAGAGAGTTTGACTTCTTCATTACCAATTTGGATACCTTTTATTTCTCTTTATTGTCTGATTGCTGTTGCTAGGACTTCTAATACTATGTTGAACAAGAGTGGTGAAAGTGGGCATGCTTGTCTTGTTCCTGATCTCAACAGGAAGTGTACAAGCTTTTTCCCATTGAAGATGATTTTTGATGTGATTATTTCATAGATAGATTTGATGAGGTTCAGGAATATTCCCTCTATCCCTATACTTTGAAGCATTTTAATCAGGAACGGATGCTGGATTTTGTCAAATGCTTTTTCTGCATCAATTGAGAGGACAATGTGGTTCTTCTCTCTTCTCATATTAATTTTTTGTATCTCACTGATTGATTTGCGAAAGTTGAACCATCCTTGTAGCCCAGGGATGAATCCCACCTGGTCATGATGGATAATCTTTTTAATGTGCTGTTGTATCTTGTTTGCTAGCATCTTGTTGAGAATCTTAGCATCCATATTCATCAGTGCTATTGGTCTAAAATTCTCCTTTTTGGTATGGTCTTTGCCTGCTTTGGGGATTAGGGTAATGCTGGATTCATAGAAAGAGTCTGGAAGTTTTCCTTCTGTGTCAATTTTTTGAAACAGCTTCAAGAGTATAGGTGTTATTCCTTCTTTCAGTCTTTGGAAGAATTCCCCAGGGAATCTGTCAGGTCCTGGGCTCTTGTTTTTGGGGACGTTTTTAACCACTGCTTCAATCTCGTTATTAGATATCAGTCTATTCAGGTTGTTGATTTCTTCCTGCCTCAATTTTGGTAGTTTATAGTTTTCCAGGAATGCATCCATTTCATCTAGGTCGCTAAGCTTATTGGCATATAATTGTTGATAATAACTTCTGATGATTGTTTCTACTTCCTTGGTGTTCATTGTGATCTCTCCCTTTTCATTCCTAATTTTATAAATTTGGGCTTTCTCTCTTTTCTTTTGGATTAGTGTGGCCAATGTTTTATCGACCTTATTGATTCTTTCAAAAATCCAGCTTCTAGTTTCATTGATACGTTCTACTATGTCTCTGGTTTCTACCTCATTGATCTCAGCTCTAAGCTTGATGATTTCCCTTCTTATGTATGGATTTATTTTGATTTGTTGTTGATTCTCCAGTTATTTAAGGTGTAGAGACAGCCGGTGTATTCTAGATTTTTCAATTTTTTTGAGGGAGGCTTGGATGGCTATGTATTTCCCCCTTAGGACCGCCTTTGCTGTATCCCATAGGTTTTGGACAGAAGTGTCTTCATTCTCATTGGTTTCCATGAATTGTTTCAGTTCTTCTTTGATCTCCTGGTTGATCTAAGCATTATTAAGCAAGGTGGTCTTTACCTTCAGGTGTTTGAGTGCCTTAGGAACTTTTCCTTGTGATTGAACTCCAGTTTCAAAGCATTGTGATCTGAGAATATGCAGGGAATAATCTCAGTCTTTTGGTATCGATTGAGTCCTGATTTGTGACCCAGTATGTGGTCTATTCTGGAGAAGGTTCCATGTGCTCCTGAGAAGAATGAGTATTCTGTTGTTTTAGGGTGGAATGTTCTGTATATATCTATGAGGTCCATCTGGTCCAATGTATCATTCAATGCTCTTGTTTCTTTATTGATTTTCTGCTTCAATGATCTGTCTATTTCTGAGAGAGGCGTGTTAAGATCTCCTGCGATTAGTGTATTCATATCAATATGACTCTAGATCTTAAGAGTTTTCTTAAGTAATTGGCTGCTCCCATATTGGGAGCATTGATATTTACAATTGTTAGATCATCTTGGTGGATAGTCCCTTTAAGAATGATGTAGTCTTGGGCGCCTAGGTGGCTCAGTGGGTTAAGCCACTGCCTTCGGCTCACATCAGGAACTCAGGGTACTGGGATCGAGTCCCGCATTGGGCTCTCTGCTCAGTGGGGAGCCTGCTTCCCTCTCTCTCTCTCTTTCTCTCTCTCTCTGCCTGCCTCTCCATCTACTTGTGATTTCTCTCTGTCAAATAAATAAATAAAATCTTAAAAATCTTTAGTTCCCTGAATATATCTTGCCCGCCTCTTCTGGCTTGCCAGGTCTCTGTGGACAGGTCTGACGTTATTCTGATGGTCTTACCACTTTAAGTAAGGAGCCTCTTTGCCCTGGCGGCTTTCAAGAGATTATACCTACAATTATAATTCCTGAATTTGACTATCAGGTGTCGTGATTTTTTTTTGGAATGTATAATCTTGGGTGGAGACCGTTCAGCCTCTAGTACATGAACGCTGGTTCCATTCGCAAGATTGGGAAAATTTTCATGAAGGACTTGTTCCACTATATCTTCTAGACTTCTTTCTTTCTCCTCCCCTTCAGGGATTCCAATAATTCTGACATTGGAACGCTTCATGGCATCATTTATTTCCCTGATTCTGTTTTCGTGGTTTCTAAGCTGTTTGTTCCAGGCTTCCTCCTGATCCTTTCTCTCTATCTGTTTGCCTTCCATATCACTAATTCTATCTTCTGTCTAAATTACCCTAGCTTTGAGAGAGTTTAGATTAGATTGGAACTCATTGAGAGCATTGTGAACGTCCTCCCTGGTAGCTTTAAGCTCTGCCCCAACATTGTGGACATCCTGTCTGGCCGCTTTCAGTTCAGCCATAATCAATTCTGTTTGGTCATCCATGGCTTTCTCCAACCTAGCTATTGACTGGATAATTGTTAGCCTGAATTCTCTTTCCGACATATTATCTATGTTGATAGCCATTAGCTCTGTTGCAGAAGGTCCATCCTCTGTATTTTTCTTCTGTTGGGCATTCTTCCTCCTAGTCATTTTGGTGGGAGATGACTGAACAGATGTAGCTGGATGTATCAACTGTGGTGCAGTCAAGGTGCACCCTGGAACACTTCTGAGCAATCAGGATTCCCCACCCAAATGAGAGACAAAAGAAAAGAAAAAGAAAAAGAAAAAAAGATGAAAAAAAGAGAGAGAGAGAGAGAGGAATGAAAGGGAAAATGAAAGAATAGGTTCAGCCCAGATGGGCCCCAAGGTAAGATTTATGAAGTAGACAAACAAAAAGAGATAAAAAGACTGATAGAAGTATATGACAAGAGAAATATATATATATATATATATATATATATATATATATATATATGCAAATAAAGAACGAACCTCATCAAAAAGAACTCCAAGAGTAAAATTTATATGCTATCAGAACATACACAAAAACACAGAAACACTGGTGGAAGAATATGGGAGAGTTCTTATAAATTCTCAGTGTGTGCGAGGAAGGGTGTTTTCATTCTTCCTGGATGTATCTTCATATCTTTGTTAAAGGACTCAACTTTCCTAAGATAAATGGGATTAAAAATTGGTTTACCTATAGGGGTAGTATTGATTGGGGAAAGGGGATTACTTTGAAGTTTAACTCTATATGAATATTAGAGGATAAAAATAAAAAGGAATACATTAGACTAAACTAAACTAAGATTAAAAAAAATTCAAAAAATAAAAATGCAAAAGAAAAACATAGGTGTATGTATCAAAAAGTTCAGGTTAGAAAGGTATTATGGAATTTGATGTACTGTACAGCTCACTGTGCTGGTAAATAGGTTAAAAAACATCACCTATGTGTAAAAAAAAAAAATGAACTGGAATAGTGGGAACGAGTGAATAATAGAAGTTTTCCTATGAAGTAGTGGTTGTTCTCTTGTAGTCCTTTTTTTTTCTCTCTCTCTCTCTCTTTTTTTTTTTTTCTTTCTTGGTTTGTTTTCTGGGGGAGGGGCCTGTACATGGCTGTTTCTTGAGGATGTTACCTGTCTGGGATTCTAGAGAAATGCATTTTTCAAGTGGTGATCTGCTAAGTTGGGTGGTCATTATTGGAAAAGATGATATTTAGGAATTCTAATGGGGCACCTGGGTGGCTCAGTTGGTTAAGCACAAGACTCTTGATTTTGGCTCAAGTCATGACCTCAGGGTTGTTAGCTCAAGTTCCAGGTTGGCTCCACGCTGGGTGTGGAGTCTGCTTGAGTTTCTCTCTCTCTCTTTTCCTCTGCCCCTAACCCTCTTCTCTCTCTGAAATAATAATAATAATAAACAATAATAAAGAAGACAAGAAGAAGAAGAAGAAGAAGAAGAAGAAGAAATTCACAATGGGAAAAATTAAATTCCCTTAAAAATATTTGAATAGGGGCACCTGGGTGGCTCAGTGGGTGGAGGCCTCTGCCTTCAGCTCAGGTCATGATCCCCGGGTGCTGGGATCGAGCCCCACATCAGGGTCTCTGCTCAGCGGGGAGCCTGCTTTCACCTCTGTCTCTGTCTGCCTACCTCTCTGCCTACTTGTGATCTCTGCCTGTCAAATAAATAAATAATATCTTAAAAAAATATTTGAATAGCAGGAGAGATATTAAATGGGTAAATTAAAGAAAGGGAGATAAATATACTAAAAATATAAAAGCAAGGTAAAATCAGACATTTATGAATGTAAACTAAAAATCTCAGAGTTTGGAGATATCCTTTTCTGTCTAATCAATTGTTTTGCCTATCTCTTTACCTGAGGGTTTGGGATGTGCCATTCAAATAGCAGAGCATTTTCTTTTCTTTTATTTGAAATTATTATAATACTTGAAAATAAACTGTTTACAGCCTCAATGTCTAATAGACTCTATTACCAAGGCAGGGACTTAATTCCTTCTTCTCTATCTCTGTGTCATTTCTCTTATCCAACTCCATGTGCCAGGCAATCTTAGACATCCATTAACCACAAAATATGTCTTACCCAAATGTGAATTGGGTCAAGGCATGGTTCATTACTCATTTTGAAAAGCTACTGTAAAATGTACAAAACCTAATTTTGTTGCCACCTAGATTATTACAAAAAAATAATTAAATGCTGAGACTAGGGGATAAATGTGCCTTTTGAAGGAAGAAACACCTGTGCCAGATAGGCTGTGACTCACACCAGGATGAGACAATAGCAAGATATTTGCCTGATGGGAGTTTGCATTATTTGTGTTTTCTGATATTTTCAATAAACTGCATCTTACTTCTAATTATTTGTGAGAAATGAAATGAATTTTTGAAATCCCTCCAGCTTTTAAAATCAAACCTGATATATGAAGCTATTTGTGCAAAAAATCTTTTTCAACTCATGTAGCCTTAAAATATTCCAATTCCAAACCACAGAAGATTCAAATAGAACTGTCAAATCTCACTTATTCTTTCTGCTACTCTGTATGCTCTGCAAGCACAGCCTTTGAATCCAATAAGTTAATACTTGAGATGTTTAGCAGTCTGCTCTGTTGCAACTCTTGTATTTTTAAGGACACAATATACAGTAAGATTTTATATGGGGAATAAACAATCTTTGAAGTAGATGATTTCAAAGTTTGAGTGCTTTAGCCCTTCACTGAATGCAGTAAATTTGAGGTAGATTGTAAGCCCATTCATACTTTGGCTTTTATAATGCTTAACAGCTTTCAGCAACTACAAATCATTATGCAAATATAATAGAATCATAGTTTATGCAATAAAATTCTTATCATTTTTAATTAAAAAAATAAAATGTATATCTCTCTATGTAGGTTAATCATAAATATGTATCTGCCAACTATTTTTTTGCCTAATGGAACACCCCAAATTTTACTGTATTAATTCATTTGGTACTTAGAATGATCGTGGCTTAATACAGACTGATTGAAACATCATACAGTTCACTTCAAAAGATTCATTGGCTTCCTTAAAAGCTTTTATAGCATCATCCTACAAGGTGTATTAAAAATAAAAAGTAGGTTTAGAGTAATTGTAAATCAGCCATTTAATAAGATTTGAAAATCCTACATAGAGAGTTAGTGATATCAAAATATTTTTTCTGAACATTAAAAAGAAAAGGTTTCTAATTAAGTTTATAATGAAATTAACTGCTGGAGAGAATCAGCGCATGGGACTTACTGGGCCAAATTCGTTTAAAGGTGTCTTAACCTTCATTTTGCCTGCTCTGTCACTATTCTGTATTAATGTAGCAGATGAAACCTGTAAGCAAACATTAGAAAACACATTTTATAAGATGAATTCTCTTCATTTCTAGGCCAATTCAATAATTAATTTATAAATCTACTACAAACTTAACAGCACTATGCTTTTGTTTAAGTCCATAATGGAAGATATTCCATTCTTACATGCTCTTTTATATGTCACAGTTTCTGCTGTTGTACTTTACATAATCTAAAATTAAGCTGTGGTGTATAAACAATGAATTCTGGAACAGAAAAGAAATAAAAAAAAAGAAAGAAAAAAAGAAAAACATAAAATTAAACATTTTTTGGTTGACTGATTTATATTGAATAATATCTTTGGTTACTTTGTTTGAATTAAGCAACAGGGTAAAATTTGCATACATGAAGATAAGACAATAGGAATTCTGCTCTTGTTAAAACAATGTTTTTAGGGGTGCCTAGGTGGCTCAGTAGGTTAAACTTCTGCCTTCAGCTCAGGTCATGGTCTCAGGGTCTTGTGATCAAGATCCTTGCTGTGCTCTCTGCTCAGCATGGGGCCTGCTTCACCCTCTATCTCTGCCGGTCCCTCTGCCTAGTTGTGCTCTCTCTCTGTGTCAAATAAATAAAATCTTAAAATAAATGTTTTTAGTTGGTGTTTTTCAGTCAATGATACTGCAATGATTGCTGGGGTTATAAAATATGTTCTTCATTTTTTTGCATATGCACAAAAATGGTCATATTTAAAAGATTCTTGATGTAAGGTCCTGGCAGAAAGGATTCATGAAGATTTACTCTCCTCTGTTGTATTCATTTACCTTTGTAAATGAAATAAATGTATCCCCAGTCTATCTTCACTAATTTTAATTTGACTCACACTTGATAAACTTTCTACAAATGCTACAGCATTCCATTAGAATAGTCCAAAATATTAGGCTTTTTACATAAATGTTATTCCTCTTTTATGGGCCATCTTGCAAAGCATTTTATATTTAGTGTTTCAGTTATATATTTATATTTTATCAGCATTTTCTACTTTTGTAAATTGTGTAACTCTTGGCCCTACTATATCACTGTGTCCAGAACATAATACTTCACCAAACCTTAATCCTAAAGTTTGTGGAATGCATGAATTTGGCTATTATTGTGGGTTGCTTTTGAGAGAAAGAATATGTTCTGTTTTTTTGTTTGTTTGTTTGTTTTTGTGGTTTTTTTTTTGTTTTTTTTTGTTTTTTGTTTTTTTTTCCCTGTGGCAGTCACAAAACTAAACTCCTCTCACCTTCACCATGACCTTTCATTGCACTTGATTGATTGATTTCCTGTTTAAGGTTACTGGATTTAGAGACCATAAGGTTATAAATGGGGACAGCTCAAATCTGTGCACAACAAAAGCACTGGATTTTTCAGATTTGGAGAGGGATTGCAGGGAGGTTTTTGTCACTTAGACCTTCTTAAAATCAAACTGTTTTTTTATGTGCAATCTCATATTTGTTTTATGTTCTTCTTGATTCATCATTTATTTTGGGCACAATGAAATTATTTGTACAGGTATGATGTATAATTTAGCATATTAAATGCATAGCTAAAGATTTAATATGTCACAGTTTTTAAACAGTGGAATGGATATACAAACATACAGCCTTAATGTATTCCATTTAATCTAATTATGTTTCATGGCAGTTTCATAATTTGAGATTTCAAAATTGGTAATTGAAATAATCAAAGTCAATTTTAAGATCACAGTGAAGAATGACTATTAAAGTTTATATGACAGATTATTTACAATTATTTCATCTATTTCTATTCAAATTTGTGTATTTATGGGAAGATCCTTATGGCAAGACTATGACAGCTGAGTGAGAAAATAATTATCCTGTTTGTCATGACTGAGGTGATGTTTCTAGGAAGCATGACAGTGTCATCCACCTCAAGAGGGTGATCAGACATCAGGATAACTTGACCTTGTCAGCATATTCCATGAAGTAGAAGGAAAACTTAAGTATTAATCTGTAGAAATGTGTCTTATTATATATACAGAGGACCCAAGTTTGTATTGACATGTTGAAGTAAACAATATTCACAGTCTAGGCTTGACATTGTTTCCAAGTGTTCCAATCTACTTTTTGAACTGTTACAGCTTCCTTTCTTCTTTCCTCCCACTTTCCCTCCCTCCATTCTTTCCACTATTTCTTCTTCATTTCTCCTTTTCTTTTCCTCCCTTTCCTCCTCCTTTCTCTTCTTCCTAATTGTCAAAACCCCCTTATGATTGAAAACATGGAATTTTGGTTCTTTAAAAAGAAAAAGAAAGAAAGAAAGAATAAGACCTTAGCAAGTGGGAAAAATTAGAAGAAGAATTCATATGATTGAAGAATCTGTAACAGATAAATCCAGTAAAGTGAGAAATGGTCTATCCTCCCCCCACCCAAGTATCTTTAGATCCAACAAGAGAGATTCTGCTGAATAGATTCTTAGAGTAGTCTCCCTGACCCCACTTCCTGGTATCTACACCCATGTGTAATCCATCCCTTTGAGTATGGGCAGGATTGTAACTTGCTTCTATTGAAAAGAATATGAAAATAATAGGATGCATGTGATTACATGCACATGATTATATAAGATTGTAGCACCCATCTTTCTGGAGTTTCTCCTTCATTGGCTTTGAGGAAATAAGTGGACATGTTGGGGAACACAAAATGACAAGAAACTATAAATGACTTCAAGGAGTTAAGGATGACTTCTTGCTGACAGCCTACAAAAAAGAGCTTACAGTCAAGAGCCAGCAAGAAAATGAGGCCCTCACTCCCACAAACCACAAAAACCTGAATCCCACCAAAAACTTGGAAGTATATCCTTTCCCAGTTAGCTCCTATATGAAACTGAAACCTCACCTGACACTTTGAATCAAGCCTTGTGAGACCCTGAGGCAGAGAACACTGCTGAATTTTACCTGGGCTCATGGATCATAAAAATGGTGAGATTTTTTTTAAAAAAATGTGTTATTTTAAGCTGCTAAGTTCATGGTAATATTATGCAGTAATAGGTAAATAATACAGACTCTTTCCCTGGGTCCCCCACACAAAATACATATATATATATACAAACATGCATACTCAATTATATTACAGAACATGTGTGTGCTCTGTCACTCAGGTTCTGGTGCTCTGTTCTGGCATAACAAGAGCTGTAAGTCTTAACTTCTGCTCACATGACTAACTGTTCAGGGACTAAGGAATTACTCCACATTTCTTTCTTAATGTACTTCAAATAAAAGGAAATTGCATCAGGATCCCATAAGGATTCTTTTGGGTTACCAAAATCAGAGAAGAGCACTACTTCAGGGTATGGGGAAGATTTAAACAGAAGTGTTTAAGAGAGAAAACAAAACAATTAACTGTCCAATCCTTATTCCCAGATAGCTTGAATACAATAAATATTGTTTAATGAAGTATTATTTCCCAGTATTTCCCAGGAGTGCTAAATATCAATTTTCTTACTTCTTGTGATATTTTGATTCACGTTGTCAGAGGTACTCACAAATTAATATAGTATTAATAAACGTTGCACCTAAGAGCTAAGGACTATATTGTAATGCTAATTAATTCACATTATTCTTAAATTTGTAAGTAAGCAGTTCCGTACATGATGTGTTATATTGAAAACTATGTAAATACTAATCACTAGAATTGGTGCTGCATCTAAAAATCCATCACCATAACCAAATTTACCAAGATTTTCTCCTATGGTATCTTCTAGGAATATTATAGTTTTGAGTGCTACATTTTAGGGTTATGATTCATTTTAATTCAATTTTTGTGAAAGGTTTAAGATCTGCATCTAGATTCATTTTTAGCATGTGAATATCTGGTTCTTCCAGCAGGATTTGTTGAAGATTATCCTTTCTTCACTGAATTGTCTTTTCTCCTTTGTCAAAGATCAGTTGATAGTGTTTGCATGGACCTGCACACAAATCTAAACCAAGTGTTGTTGCATTTTTATGTGTATAATATTTTTAAAGTTGTGACTATCCTATTACTGATATGAATGTTAAGTCACCTATCTCTTCTTCATGTGAATGTGGAGGATTCCACTTACTTTAGAAAGTATATAAAAAAGATGTGCAACCTGGAAAAGTTAAAATAATTTCCAACATAACAAGTATTCAGCACAAAATTGAAACAACAATTTACCTTTGCAGCTAAAGATGAGGCAGCTAGTTAGCTATATGCGATATACAATCAATCACCTTATTTTCCCAGGCAAAAACAAAGACATTTGATAATAAAGTGATTGTTTAGAGCGGTGTGAAATTTACCCTAATGTGATATGAGACCAACTATCGAAATGTCAATGCTATTAAATGTTTATTTCATAATATAAATATATAACTAAATCAATAAACTGTAATTATTGAAGTTAGAGAGTTCACTACTCTGATCATGATCGCCATCATACCCCTATCTTCTGAGTGTAAACAAGAGGTAATGTAAATGAAAAAAAGGAGAAATGATAAAAGAGGGTGCAACTTAACAGAGATCTACTAAATTCTTATGATTTGGGGTTATATTTTATTTAAATAAGTTTTTGTTCTCACAAACTTATAGCACACACTATATATATATTTTTTTTGCTGTCATTGCAAAATATTGCCTTAAAAACTCAATGAAATTATTTGAAAACCCACCCCTCTTTTTTCGCACATCATCCACAAACTCTAGTTAGAGGATAACAGGAGACAGTGGGTTGACATTTATCAGAAACTATGTGCATAGTTATGCTTTTTACACCCTCTCTCCTCTCTCTGCAATTCTTACAGTTTACCTATAAAAGTTGAGGGTTGGTGAACTTAGAAATGTCATCGTGTCTCTCTGGTTTAATGTCAAAAACTACACTAAATGCTAGAGCAAAGCTTGTCAGGCCAGTTTGGCATACACAATGAAGGACCTTAACACTTTTCATTAGAGGTTTCAGAACAAGTTTACTTGTTCATTTTGGCTCATTGCATCCCCTTTCCATAGGTAAAAATATTGTATATCTTTGTTTCATTTCATAACATATATTTTTTTCTCTGTCATTTACAGAGCCAAAATATTTTGGTGCTATTGGGAAGAAAGTCTGGCTTCACCACAGCTTACAAGAAGCACTCACTGGTAAATGCTCTGGGCCTAATTCCTTGTATTCAAATGGAGTGTATAATAATAATGGACTAATGAGGCAAACACAAAAGTAAGTAGTTAAGATGAGCCTAACTGCATGCAATTCTATATTCCTGACCTGAGGGGAAAGTGAACAACTCATTTCAAGGAGTTAAGCTTGCAGGAAAGATAAAAGCAACACCACATAAGAAGTACTTAAATGACTTTCACATACATTGGGATCTGTTGGATCCCAATTTAATCCATTGTGCCAGATGTTTATCCTCATAAGTGTTTTATAACCTCAAAAAAATTTTTTTAATTTAAAATAACATAGAGGAAATACTTGAAGTTAATATGAAAGAGTCATAACCCCAGAATGAAAACCAAAAAAAAAAATTATTGCATATACAAGGCCACTTGATATTGTTGTTTCTAATACAATAATATTGTAAGTAAACTTTGCAATTGCAATTCAACCCTAGGAGTCTTTTCAATGTAGATATCTTCCATCCCTAAGTGGCCCACGCTCTTTATGGGAGAAGAGCTTTGTAGTATGTTTAGCATTTTGTTGCCATGGGTTTGGGACAAACTGTAATTAAGCACGTATGCAACTGAATTGCTTTTGCAAACTTTCAACCTATTCTTATAGCATAGGTGAGAAGAAACATCCTGTTGATGGTGGTTTCACATACTCTAGGTCAGTATTTTGTCCATATTATACAACATTCTTTTCATTTTGAACTGGAAAGCACATTAGAGTTTGTTAATGACCCAGTTACCCTAGGTTACCATGGTGAATATGACTTGTTTTAAACTCCAGTAACTGGGACTAATTTTTGTGCTGTACTGTCTGAGGTCATTCAGTCCTTTAATAACCAATTATGAATGGAGGCTGTGGTTTCTCTAGGGTGTAGGTGTGATTTACCTTATTGTTGGGCTGGCAGGAAGGGCTACCAAAGATGGCGAAAGTTCCCGCCACAAGACCTGAGCTCAGACAGGAGAACAAAGGCCCAAGCAGGAACCTGAGACCCCCGCCCTGGGCTCCTGTGGACCAATGGGATCCCGATGAGCAGGAGGGATATCCAAATAAGGGAAACTTGCCAAAAGACCCCTGAGCTTTCCCCAAGACCCCTTAAAAGCCCCCTCCTCCCTGCCTTGGGCGCCACTTCCCCCACTCTGCTTTCCAGAGTTGCGGAACCTCGCCCGAGGGTGCCCACCTCCTCCCACCTCCTCCCGGTGCAACTTTCTCGGCCCCCCTTCACTTGGGCCCTGAAACTTCACCGGAGAGAACCTTTAATAAACCTTGCCTTACACCCACTTTGCCTGGTGTTGTGTTTATCTCGCCGGAAAAACCTTACATTTGGGGCTGAAACCCGGGAGGAGATTGAGCCCCCACCCCAGTGGGTAGACTCTCTCCTTTCCCTAGCCGGACTGGACCTGCCTTTCTGAACGCCACTTCTGAAGCCGTGGTGAGTTTCCCCCGATTCCACGCCCCCTTCCGGAAAGCCCTGCCTTAATCACGGCCGCATCAGGGCGGACCCCGCCGGTCACCAGGAGACCTCTGTGACTCCGAGAGGCTGGGAGACGTCTCTACCTCTACGGCAGTGGATACAGTTTTTCCTCAACCCAGTGGTGGACGAGGGGACGCCTTCCTCCAGCCCTCGGGTTGCCTGGCAAAGAATCATGGGGACCTCCCAATCCAAATTCGATTCTAAAACACCCCTAGGGTGCCTGCTGGCCAATCTTAAGACCCTGGAACTGGACCAGGACTTGTGTAGGCGACGTCTCATACATTATTGTACCGTCGCTTGGCCGCAATACCAATTAGACAATCGGTCCCAGTGGCCTCCGGAAGGCACATTTGACTATCAGATTCTCATGGACCTAGGCAATTTCTGCAAATGCCAGGGCAAATGGGTCGAGGTCCCTTATGTCCAGGCTTTCTGGACCCTGCGCTCTCGCCCCTCCCTCTGCTCTCATTGCTCCACTTCTCAGGTCCTCCTGGCAGACTCCCCTCCCCCTACCCTGCCACCCACTGCTCCCAAAGACCCGGACCTCTCCTCCCCGTCTCTCCTCTCTGATTCTCCCCTCTCTGAACCTCCGGAGAGCTTTACCCACCCGCCGACGAGAGGGGCCCCGGCTCCTCTGCCTCCGCCTCCTTATCGCAATCCCCCACCCCAAGGCCCCTCTCTCCCTACGCCCCCTAATCCTCCCGCCGCTCCAACCACCCCCCTTTCAGTCCCTTCCACCCCCTCCACCCTTTCCACCCCTTCCACCTCGACTCCCGTCTCATCCCCTCAACCCCCAAAACCTGAGTCTGCTCCTGATGCGGCCCCCCCGGAACCTTCCCCTACATCCCCTCCAGCCTCCCCTCCCATCTCCACCCGCACTAAGGCTCGAAAACCCTCCCCTGAGTTAGTCTGCCCCCTAAGGGAGGTTGCTGGAGCTGAGGGAGTTGTTCCAGTCCATGCGCCCTTCTCTCTACAGGACCTTTCCCAAATTGAGAAGTGTTTGGTCTCCTTTTTGGCCAGTCCTGATAACTATATTAAAGAATTCCAATATCTGGCCCAAGCCTATGACCTCACCTGGCATGATTTACATGTGGTCCAGACCACCACCCTCACCACAGAGGAGAGGGAACGCATCCAGGCTGCTGCCCGGGAGCACGCAGACCAGGTCCATCTCACTGATGCTGCCATGCCAGTTGGAGCCCAGGCAGTCCCAGCTGTAGAACCAGGTTGGGATTATCAGGATGGCCAAGATGGCCGCCGGCGCCGCGACCGCATGGTCCAATGTCTCCTAGCTGGCATGCGGGCAGCTTCTAATAAGGCCGTTAATTATGACAAGATCAGGGAGATTGTCCAGGCCCCTGACGAAAACCCCGCTATGTTTCTTAACTGATTGACCGAGGCCTTAACCCAGTACACTCGCTTGGATCCTGCCTCCCCTGCGGGGGCCACGGTACTGGCTACTCATTTTATTTCTCAATCGGCGCCGGATATACGGAAAAAGTTAAACAAGGCTGAGGAGGGCCCTCAGACCCCTATTTCTGACTTGGTGAAAATGGCATTTAAGGTTTTTAATTCCCGTAAGGAGGCGGCTGAGCTTAAACAACAAGCCAGACTCCAGCAAAAGGTTCAGTTGCAGACGCAAGCCTTGGTAGCAGCCCTGCAGCCGGCCGGCTCTGGGAGCCAGCAGAGAGGGGCAACCAACCGCACCCCCCCGGGGGCCTGTTTCAAATGCGGGGCCGAGGGACACTGGGATCGCCAGTGCCCCAATCCAAAGCCGCCAACTCGGCCTTGCCCTCAATGCCATTTGATGGGCCTCTGGAAATCCGACTGCCCTAACCTCGGGGTATCTTCGGCGCCTCAATATGGGGGACCCCCCGAGACAGTAAGTCCGGCCTTTCAACTGCTTGGATTGGAGGACGACTGACGAAGCCCAGATTCGGCCACCCCTCTCACCCAGGCCGAGCCCAGGGTTACGCTCCAGGTAGCGGGTAAGTCCATCTCTTTTTTGCTGGACATGGGGGCTACCTACTCTGTTCTGCCTTCCTACTCGGGACTTACTCGAACCTCACCAATTACTGTTATGGGGATCGATGGGACCTCCTCCAACCCTAGGGTGACCCTTCCCCTTACCTGTAGCCTGGATGGGTTCCCTTTCTCCCACTCGTTCCTAGTCATTCCTTCCTGCCCGGTCCCTCTACTGGGTAGGGACATTCTCCGGAAACTGAGGGCATCTATCTGTCTCTTACCTTCTTCTCCTCCCTCCACCTCAACCCGTCTCATCTTACACCTCTCCACTCCCTCGACCCCCGCTCCAGATGACCTACCTACTGTAGACCCTCAGGTGTGGGACATCTCTGAGCCCATCATCGCTTCCCACCTTACCCCGGTTAAAGTACAGCTTACGGATAACTCTAAGTTTCCCTCTCGAGCTCAGTTTCCTATTTCCTTAGCCCATCGCCGGGGCCTGAAACCTATCATAGAACGGCTTAAAAGTCAGGGACTCCTGATCCCCATCAGTTCTCCCTGTAACACCCATATCCTCCAAGTACGCAAGCCCTCAGGGGCTTATCGACTGGTGCAAGACCTTAGGCTTATTAATGAGGCCGTGGTCCCCCTCCACCCAGTTGTTCCTAACCCCTACACCCTATTGTCTCGCGTTCCTCCAAACACCTCTCACTTTACTGTACTGGACCTAAAAGTTGCCTTTTTCACTATCCCCCTGCACCCTGATTCTTACTTTCTCTTTGCCTTCACCTGGGAGGATCCCGACACACACGTTTCTGGACAACTAACTTGGACTGTCCTACCCCAGGGGTTCAGGGATAGCCCCCACATTTTCGGCCAGGCCTTGACTACAGATTTACAGCAGTGCGCCCTTAAGGCCAGCACTCTACTACAGTATGTGGATGACCTCCTCCTCTGTAGCCCCTCCCTCTCGGTCTCCCAAGACGACACTTCCACCCTACTCAATTTCCTGGGGGCCAAGGGATATCGAGTCACCCCCTCTAAAGCCCAATTGTGTGCCCCTTCGGTTACCTATCTGGGCATACTCCTGACTCCCACTTCTAAGTCCCTTACTGGGGACCGCATAAGACTCCTCCAAGAACTCCAACCTCCCCAAACGGCGGATGAGATACTATCTTTTCTTGGGTTGGTCGGGTTCTTTAGACATTGGATTCCAAATTTCTCTATCCTGGCCCATCCTCTGTACCAGGCAGCTAAAGAGACCCCCCAGGGTCCCCTGACTGATCCCACTTCAATCCGCCAGTCATTCCTTAAGCTGAGAGACCGCCTTACCACCAGGCCAGTTTTAGCCCTACCTGATCTCTCTAAACCGTTCCATCTCTACACCGATGAGCGCTCCGGCTCGGCCACCAGCCTCCTAACACAACAGGTGGGACCTACGCATAGGGCTATAGCCTACCTATCCAAGCAACTGGATGCCACTGCCCGGGGATGGCAACCTTGCCTCAGAGCCCTAGCAGCAGCCGCTTCTCTTACAAAGGAGGCCCTTAAACTTACCTTAGGGCAGCCTATCACGGTCTACTCTCCCCACCGACTCACAGACCTCTTTAGCCACCGATCTCTGGCCCATCTGACTCCTTCCCGTCTTCAACTATTCCATCTGCTATTTCTAGAAAACTCTTATATCTCTCTCTCTACCTCATCCCGCTTAAACCCCGCGACTTTACTACCTATACCCTCACCCACCCCGGAACCTGTTCACTCCTGCCTACAACTTATAGAAGACCTCACTCCTCCCCATCCCGGTCTCTCTGATCAACCACTATCCAACCCTGACTGCGTGCTCTTTGTAGATGGCAGCTCCCTCCTGGCCTCGGATGGCCAGAGGCACGCTGCTTATGCTGTAGTCACTATGGATGCGGTATTAGAGACAGCTCCCCTCCCAATCGGAACCACTTCCCAGAAGGCTGAACTCGTAGCTCTCACCAGGGCATTACACCTGTCGAAGGGACAACGAGTCACCATTTACACTGACTCTAAATATGCCTACCTCATAACTCACACACACTCTGCTCTTTGGCAAGAACGGGGGTTCCTAACTACCAAGGGCACCCCTATAGCTAATGGACCCCTCATTGCCAAGTTGCTTGAGGCCCTTAGTCTGCCCACTGAGGTAGCAATTGTCCACTGTCGAGGCCACCAAACAACCAGGGATCTGGTCTCCCTAGGCAACAACAGGGCAGACTCAGTGGCCAGACAAACGGCCCTAAGTACCCCTGTGTCACCTATCCTCTTTCTTAACACCCCTCACCAGCCTTCCTACTCTACAGAGGAAACACAAGCCCTCCAGGCATGGGGAGGAAAAATTGGAGATAAAGGGTGGATCTACATTCAGGACAGGATTGCCCTGCCAGGCAATCTGGCATACACACCCTAATTACTGACATCCACCCATCCCTCCATATTGGCCCAAAGGCTCTCCACCAATTTCTTCAGCCATTGTTCTATCATCCTTCCTTATCTAAAGTAATTGAAGTTGTCCACAGGGCTTGCAAAACCTGTTCTGCTGTGAATTCACAAGGAGGAATCCGCAGACCGGGGCCTAACCATCAGCTCCAAGGGCATCAGCCGGGGGAAGACTGGCAACTGGACTTCACTCATATGCCTCTCCATAAAACCTTTCGCTACCTATTAACCTTGGTTGATACGTTCACAGGTTGGATCGAGGCATACCCTACGGCTCGAGAAACAGCAGACGTAGTGGCTACAATACTCATCGAGCACATCATCCCGAGGTTTGGATTGCCCCGGACCCTCCAGTCAGACAACGGACCTGCCTTCATCTCCAGTGTAACCCAGCAGGTAGCGGAGAGCCTCAACATAACCTGGAAACTTCACATCCCATACCACCCACAGTCATCGGGTAAGGTAGAAAAGGCCAACGGGATGCTGAAAGCCCAACTCACCAAACTTACCCTAGAGACCCGTCTTTCCTGGCCCACACTTCTGCCCCTGGCTCTTCACCAGACTCCGAGCTACTCCCCGCAGGCCTTCGGGCTTAAGCCCATTGGAATTACTATACGGCCGGCCCTTTCTTATAAGTCATAGCCTTCCGGCCATCTCCCCACCTCTTTTATCCTATTTACCTTATCTTACTCTCCTCCAAGCTCTCTTAAGGGCTCACGCTGACACTGTCATTCCAGCCCCTAGCAACCATGCTTCCGAAGGGGGTATACGAGATCTATCCCCTGGGGACCAGGTCCTCCTCAAAAGCTTGCGGCCAGACTCCTTACAAACTCGGTGGACTGGGCCTTATACAGTTGTCCTTACCACCCCAACTGCTGCGAAACTGTTGGGGCACTCTGCATGGGTACATATCAACAATCTCAAGCGGGCACCCACAGAGACTAATTGGACCTCCCAGATGGCAGGCCCCACCAAACTCCGCTTGGTTAGAGCCCCTTCTCATATTCCTTCTAATCCAGACAAGCCAGGCGGAATCATGTGAGTCTAGCTGCATGAGGGGTTCAGGTACTTCTCGCCATTTTTCAGCCTTTACTTATATGCCTGCAACCTGCTACCGGGGAAAGGAACCGACAACCTGTACGTATGACCAGAAAACCTATTGGGTCTCTGACCTTGTGACAGCCAAACGAGGTATTGCCCCCTGCAACATCTACCCCAGGTCTGGAAAAGTTTGCTGGACCTATCTGGGTCAGGTCGGCTTCTCCGATGGGGGCGGGGTCCAGGACCAGACTAGCCGTGAGCACATTAAAACAGCAGTCAGGGACCTGACTAAACGACTCCAACCCCCCAACGACCTGGTCTATAAGGGCATTAATCTCGGTAGCATCCAAAAATCCCCTACCACTGAACAACTGACAGTGGCCCTCCTGAACTCTAGTTACAGCCTATGGCGAAATGTGTCGAAAAACGGTGACAGTGACTGCTGGATCTGCTTCCCTTTTTCAACACGTTCTAACATTGTAGGGATACCCCTCCCTATGGATTGGCCACTCCCCAACTCCACGACCACAAATAGCACGGTTCATATTGGCCCCATTGGGGAAAACATACCTATTATTAATGTGTCCTCCCCCCTCACCACTGCAGCTGCCAACATCACTAACTCCTCCCTCCCGTATTGTACTCCCTCGGGAATATTTCTCTCGTGCCCTCAGGGAATCTATTGCTGCCTGACCACTAACGACTCCCTGGGCTGTATATTCATCCTATTATCTCCTTCGACCACCATTTACTCTGAATCCCAGCTGCTATCCATCCTATTCCCCCAACACTGTGAAGAAAGGGCCGTCTTCCTCCCATTCATAATAGGGGCAGGGGTAGCCATAGGGGTGGCAACTGGGACAGCAGGGATAGGAACCTCCATAGACTTTTATTACAAACTCTCCCAAGCTCTGAATGATGATATGGAATGGGTTGCTGACTCCCTCACAGCCCTACAGACCCAGGTCACCAGCCTGGCAGCCTTAGCTCTACAGAACCGACGGGCCTTAGACCTTCTGACCGCCGAAAAAGGGGGGGCCTGCCTATTCTTAAATGAAGAATGTTGTTACTTTGTTAACCAATCAGGTATAGTTACTTCCAAGATCAAAGAACTCAGGGATCGGATCCAAGCACGGCGGCGAGACACGTCCTCTTGGGGCCTGGACCCCTACAACTGGTTAACCTGGCTGCTCCCTCTGGCGGGACCTGTATGCATAATCCTCCTTCTAATCTCAGTTGCTCCCTTCTTTTCCGGTACTTGCAGGGTCGCCTACAAGAACTTGCCCGAGTATCCGTCAATCAACTCCTCCTCCAGCCCTACTCTTGCCTGCCCACTTCCGACTACCCCTATGACGACGCCCCCTGTCAGCAGGAAGTAGCCAGAACCGAGTCGACGCCCCTGACACCATTATATTAAGCAAAAGGTCGGAATGTTGGGCTGGCAGGAAGGGCTACCAAAGATGGCGAAAGTTCCCGCCACAAGACCTGAGCTCGGACAGGAGAACAAAAGCCCAAGCAGGAATCTGAGACCCCCGCCCCGGGCTCCTGTGGACCAATGGGATCCTGATGAGCAGGAGGGATATCCAAATAAGGGAAACTTGCCAAAAGACCCCTGAGCTTTCCCCCAAGACCCCTTAAAAGCCCCCTCCTCCCTGCCTTGGGCGCGACTTCCCCCACTCTGCTTTCCAGAGTTGCGGAACCTAGCCCGAGGGTGCCCACCTCCTCCCGGTGCAACTTTCTCGGCCCCCCTTCACCTGGGCCCTGAAACTTCACCGGAGAGAACCTTTAATAAACCTTGCCTTACACCCACTTTGCCTGGTGTTGTGTTTATCTCGCCGGAAAAACCTTACACTTATCAAGGGGAATTTTTCATTTTTCTTGATTCCTTTTTTTTTTTTTTAATTGCCAAAACACATATTTTTGTTACAAGAAAATACAGAGAATTGGCAAGGATTTTTTTTTCCTTTCTCAAGTTTTATTTAAATTCCAATTATTTAACATACAGGTAATGTTGGTTTCAGGTGTAGAATTTAGTGATTCATCACTTACATACAGCACCCAGTGAGCATCACAAGGGCCCTCCTTAATCCTTGTCCCCTATTTAACCCATCCCCCCACCTCCCCTCTGATAACCATCAGTTTGTTCTCTATAGTTAAGAATCTGCTTTTTGGTTTGCCTTCCTCGCTCTCTCTTCTTCTTCCCCTTCCCCCCCCCTTTGCTCCATAGTTTCCATAGTTTGGCTATTATAACTAATGCTACAATAAATGCAGGATTTGACACATTCTTTTGAATTAATGTTTCTGTATTTCATAGGCAAATACCCAGTAGTGTGATTACTGGACTATAGGGTAGTTCTATTTTAAACTTTCTGAGGAATCTTCATACTGTTGTCCATAGTGACTGTGTCAGTTTGTATTCCCACCAACAGCACAGGAAGTTTCCTTTGTACCCATATCCTTGCCAACACCTGTTGTTTCTGGTGTTTTTTTAGACATTCTGAAAGGTGTGGGGTGATATCTCATTGTAGTTTCGAGTTGCACTTCACTGATGATTCATAATGTTGAGGATCTTTTCATATGTCTGTTGGTCATTTTGTATGTCTTCTTTGGAGAAATGTCTGTTCATTTCTTCTACCCATTTTTAAATTGGATTATTCACTTTTTGGATGTTGAATCATATCAGTTCTTTATATATCTTGGATATTACCCCTTTATCAGATATGTTATTTGCAATTATCTTTTACCATTCAATAGGCTGTCTTTTGGTTTTGTTGATTATTTTCTTCACTGTACAGAAGGGTTTTTTGTTTGTTTGTTTTTGTTTTGATGTGGTTGCAATAGTTTGTGTTTCTTTTTATTTGCCTTGTTTCATGAGAAGTGTTCTAGAAGTGTTGCTATAGCTGATGTCAGAAAGATTACTGCTCATGCTCTCCTCAGGGATTTTTATCATTTTCAGGTCTCATATTAAGGTCTTTAATCCATTTTGTAGTTATTTTGGTGTATGGTGAAAAGAAATAGTCCAGTTTCATTCTTTTGTATGTTGCTGTCTAGTTTTCCCAACATCATTTTTTGAAGACACTGTCTTTTTCCTACTGTGTATTCACTCCCTCTTTGTCAAACATTAATTGACCATATAATTATAGGTTTATTTATGGGTTTTCTGTTTACTTTCCTTGATTCTTGCTACCATAGTTTATGCAAAATTAAAGCATTCAGAACTTTAATAGGTAAAGGTTACATGCTTTGTATAGTCAGAAGGAGATGCTGGCATATACCCTAGGACTAAAACGAGAAAGTTGGAAAGAATCTTAGGGATCTTCTGGGCTTGGAATAGATCTGATTGTTCTGAGTTCACACTGTCTTCTAAACCTAAACTTACTCTTCTTTTGAATTTTTTAAGGGGTAAGAGTTTCAATTATAATCTATAAAATAAATATTAAATTAGTTATATTAGGAAATAGTAACTTAAATTTTAAGACTTATGCTAGGTTAAGTGAAATTTGCATTATTGCATGATTAGTCAAGATATATTCCTTGTGTCATATATGTCTGAAAAGTAATTGTGTCAATGAAAATATAGAATCAGACAACATTTTTTTGATATTTCTCATATAACTTTTCAGAACTTAGAATAAAGTAAGATAAAATTATTTAACTATATTTCTTGCTGAAACTTAATAACTAAAATTCTACAGTGTGGTGAGGGAGCAGGAGGCTGGCTAAGGACAAAGCAAAAGCTGGCACCTTGCACCCCCTCTCCACCTGCTCCCCTCAGTAATGTGTGTGACATTACCCAGGCACCCCTGACTGCCATAAGCAAGAAACAAATAGTTAACTTGCAGAAATCACAATCCTAAAAGACAGGTGTCTTCCTTGGTTTACGAATGTCATAGAGATCTACAAACAAAGAAGTTACCTTATCAATAGCACAATTTCCAGAAGCAAATAACTCAGTTCCTCAAGCCCTACTGTCACCCTCCCCTCCATAAACAAAACTGAGGGAGGCTGA
This sequence comes from Mustela lutreola, assembly GCF_030435805.1. Taxonomy (NCBI): domain Eukaryota; kingdom Metazoa; phylum Chordata; class Mammalia; order Carnivora; family Mustelidae; genus Mustela; species Mustela lutreola. Next base: position 83,246,947 of record NC_081308.1, read on the forward strand.
GGGAGAAGGAAATGTAAGTATAGTTAAATCTCTTCTGAACCTAAATCTCACTAACAAAGATGCTTGATAGCAGGATTGTGACATCCCACCAAGAATCTCCCAACTATCTTGATGTTAATGGCTGGCCAAAAGACAACATTGACCAATTAGCAAGGCCTCCAGTATCTCCCATGTAGGCCCACTTTAGCATATGAAAGCTCTTTGAAACCTCACTTCCCCTCACCTTCCCCCAACCACAAGGTACATAACCTGCCATCCTTCACAACCCCAGGCAGCAGTTCTTCCTGCCCACAGGTCCTGTCCCTGTGCTTTAAAAAACTACCATTTTGCACCAAAGATGTCTCAAGAATTCTTTCTTGGTCATCGGCTCCGGACCTCAGCCCACTGAAACTCACCTAGGTTTTAGAACTTCATCAGTGTACATGCTGTTTCACATATCCTATAGCTACTACTAGGACTACATTTAAATAATTTAGCTGCACAATTATCAACTAATTTTTGAATCATTGGCTCTTAATTTAATTGATATACTTAACAACAACTATATTTCTAATGTTTACTCTAAAATATGTCTGTCCTTAATTGTATAAGACAACTTCTACACTTCATACTTAATCAGCAATAAATGGTAAAGAGAATAGACTGTGTCACACTGTTTGACAATATCTAAACTTTATCCTTTCCTACAAAAGCTGAAAATTGTGAATGGCAAACCTATGTTTTAATGAGTTTTTTAAAAAAAAAATATTTATTTCAAAATATATGTATTACCTTTCCAGAATGTGTTTCCAGAATGTAGCACGATCTAGAATTAACAATAAATTTGGAGCAAGTAGATTCAGATTTATCTTAAGCCTACTAGGTCTACAATTAAGTAATATGCTTAATATCTCTGAATTTCATTTTCTTTATTGGGAAAATGAGGATTTAATAATACCTAGTTCTTAGGATTACTGTTTAGGGAAAGTTAAATTTGTGTAAAGCAAGTAGTATGGAACATGGCAAAGAGTAGGCTTTCAATAGATGTTACTTGTCCCTCTTTCTCATGTTTCTCATTTATTGGAAGTGTAAACATTTCAAATGCATTCTAAATCATTAATTTTAACCTGTATAATGCCAACAACTTTGAGAGCATGCCTAAAAACCCATGCCCATTTCTTGACTGGGTTATTTGCTTTTTGGGTGTTGAATATTTGCCCAAAGGGCACAAACATAATAACCCAAAGGAACACCTACACCCCAATGTCTATAGCAGCAATGTCCACAATAGCTGAACTATGGTAAGAACCCAGATGTCCAACAACTGATGAATGGATAAAGAAGATGTGAGATACACACACACACACACACATATATATATATATTTATTCATATAACAGTAACATTCATATATATTATATATATATTCATATTCAGTAACATTCATATATATATATATGAATGTTCATCAGAAAAATGAAATCTTACATTTGCAACAATGTGGATGGAACTAGAGTGTATTATGTTAAGTGAAATAAGTCAATTAGAAAAAGACAATTGTCATATAATTTCACCCAAAAATGGACTTTAAGAAACAAACAGGATCATAGGGGAAGGGAGGAAAAATAAATCAAGATGAAATCAGAGAGGGAAACAAACCATAAGAGATCCTTAACTCTAGGAAACAAACTGAGGTTTCCTGGAGGGGAGAGGAGAAGGGGGATGGGATAACTGAGTGATGGGTATTTGGGGGTTAAATGCAATTAATGAATCGCTGCACTCTACCTTGGAAATTAATAATACACTATATGTAAATTAATTGAATTTTTATTAAAAAACAAAAGAAGAAGAGTGACCTCTCTCTTAAAGGCTGCCTGGAGCCACATGCATTCTCATGGTAAACCAGTACAAGGAAGTGTGTCTATTTTCTTACAAAATCTTTCTCTGACGTTTAGCTAGTTAGCTTTCAGGGATGATATGAATTCTTCATTTCATGTATCATATTCCACTGAGTAATAGTGATTGCCTGAGTTCTATGTTAAGAATAATCTTGAGGCCACACCTGGGCATGGAAGGGGGAAGTAGTGGCAGATACGAATTAGCATCTTCTAGTTAGAGGATAGATGGACAGCAGCATAATGATGGAACAAGGGAATAAGACTGGGGATTAACACTTCTTAAATTATCATTCAGTAAGTTCTCCTGAGAGTTACAGTAGATATGCCTTCCAGAACTCTTCTGGTGCTGAATGGAGTTGGAAAGCAATAGAGGGAAGGGAAAAAGAAAGAAAGTGAACCATAAGAGACTCTTAATTATAGAGAACAAACAGAGGGTTGATAGAGGGAGGAGGCTAAATGGATGATGGGCATTAAGGAGGGCTCTTTCTGTGATGAGTACTGCATTATATACATAAGTGTTGAGTCATTATAATCTATACCTGAAACTGATTTACCTTGTATGTTAACCAACTTGAACTTACATATATATGTAGATTATATATAAAATATATAATAAAAATTATATATAATATAAAATATTATATATATTATATACAAATATATATTTTATATATATAAAGGAAAGCAATAAGGAGTATGAAATAATGAGATCCAAAATATATTTACACAACTGAGGGTAGGAACAACAAGCAGAATTGAAAGAAGAAACAGTTGGCAGAGACAAAGAGATTCTGAACTTCACATGTTTCTCATCATATTCTTGGCCCTTAATTTAATACTTGAATATTGCATTATAGCACCTGACCTAAAGTAGTTTTCATGAGATAATAATTTCTGGATAAAGGTCTCTCACCCAAGTTTTTTCTCATAATGCAATATTAAGAGGTCAATATGCCAACTGTAGTAGTGGATCACTCCATAATTTTTAGAATGTTTCAATGCTTTTTCTAAATGGATATCTAAATTGTAATTTCTTAGACTTCTAAAAAAGAAAGACTAACCATTTTCTTCTATGAAGGGTAGCAACAGCATTCCCTTAAAATGCCCCCATGTACTTGTTTGATTATTTTGCTTATCCATAATTTGATATTATAAATGAATATGTTCTATTTTCATAAATAAACAAAATGACAAATTATTATTTTTTCTTTTTTATTGATATTTAATTGTCATACAAGCATTATATTAGTTTCAGGTGAATAATGATTTGATATTTGTCTATATTGCAAAATGATTACCATAATAAGTCTAGTTAATGTCTATCATTATACATAGTTGCAGAATTCTTTTGTTGAGAACTTTTAAGATGTGCTCTTTTAACAACTGTCAAATATGCAATGAAGTATTATTAACTATAGGTGCCATGTCGTACCTTATATCCACATGATTTATTTATTTCATAACTAGAGTTTTGTGCCTTTGAATCCCTTCATCTGTTTTATCTACTTCCTGCCCCCAACCATCAATCAGTTTTCTGTACCTATGAACTTTTTTTGTTCTTTTTATTTAAGATTACACATAATAAGTGAAATCATATGGTATTTGTCTTTCTCTGTCTGATTTATTTCACTTAGTATAATGCCTCCAAGATCCATCCATGTTGTTGTTAATGGCAAGATAACATTTGTTTTCTATGGCTATGCATATATACACTACATTTTCTTTATCCATTTGTATGTCACTGGAAATTTAAGTTTTTTTTTCCTATTTTGGCTATTGTAAATAATGCTGCAGTAAGCATAGGGTTACATATAACTTTTCAAGTTAACATTCCATTTCCCAGAAGTGGAATTTATGGGCCATATGGTGGTTCTAATTTTATTTTTTTTAAGGGCACCTGGGTGGCTGAGTTGGTTGAGCAACTGCCTTCAGTTCAGGTCATGATCCTGGAGTCCCAGGATCGAGTCCCACATTGGGCTGCCAGCTTAGCAGGGAGTCTGCTTCTCTCTCTGACCTTCTCCCCTCTCATGCTATCTTTCTCACTCTCTCTCTCTCTCTCAAATAAATACATAAAAATCTTTTAAAAAATAATAAAAAAGAAAATGCTCCATATTGTTTTCAGTAGTGTCTGCACCTATTTATATTCCCACCAAAAGTGCAGAAGAATTCCTTCTTCTCCACACCCTTGCCAAAACATTGTTAGTTTTTGTCTTTTTGGTAATAGCCATTCTCACAAATGTGAGGTGATATTATGGTTTTGATTTCCATTTCCTAGATGATTAGTAATGTTGAGACTATTTTCATATACCTGTTGGCCACCAGAATTTCTTCTCTGAAAAAAAAAATGTCTATTATGATCCTCTGCCTCTTTTGTAATCCAATTATAATTTTTTCTATTAAATTATATGAATTTTTTTATAAATTTTGGATGTTATCCACTTAGATATAATTTGCAAGCACTTTCTCCCATTTAACAGGTTGCCTTTTTACATTGTTAATGGTTTTATTGTTGTGTAAAAGCTTTTTAGTTTGATGCAGTCTCACTCATTTGTTTATTTGTTTGGTTTTTGCCTTTAATTTGGTGTCAAAGTTTAAAAATTATTGCCAATGTCATTTTGATGGCTGCATAGTATTCCATTATAGATAAATATATAAATATTTCTTTATTATAATATATAATATTGTATAATATGTAATACATTTATTCTATATATTATATAACATTTATTATATGAGTATATAATAAAGAAGATGTGGTATATATATATATATATATATACACATATATATATATATATATATATATATATATGCCCAAATCAAAATTGATTTGGGCAGAAATCTCATGAGAATTGGCCAGCATTGGGCAGCGACTCAGGCCGCACTCTCAGCTGTAGTCTAGAGTCCTTTTTCATTTGGTGTGTGTTGAGAACCCTGGGGAAATATGTACATATATACTACACACACACACACACACACACACACATATACCACAAATCAATATTGATTTGGGCAGAAAGCTCATGAGAATTGGCTGGAAAACCCCCAGCAAACTCGCTTCCTGTGTCGCATGTCTGCAGGGCCACCCCCTGGGCCTGGCCTGGGATCCCAAGTTGTCCCAGCTCGAACCCTGCCAGGAAGCCCTCAGTGAGTCAGGCACAGGTGAGGCCAATGCCTCCTGCTACTCAGCCTCCTGGGGTACCCCTCCCTGGTGCTGGCAAAAGGGGCATGCCATGCCCCTAGGCCCAAGCCCTCACCCTCACCTGTTTTTTCAATCTTCCTTTTCCAAGGTCCTGTCCCTCGAGCCCTCAACTGGGAGAACCCTGAAACACACCCCATGAGTCCTCCTGCCACCTAAGTGGAAACTGTGCCTTTTGGAGCTGCACAAAACTCTCAGAGTGGGAGACACCTTTATGCGCCCTCCAGGCAAACCCCCACCATCAGCACCACACTGGGCCAAAAACTCGGAGGCTGATGCCAGCCACAACCCCTCCTTCAACTCTCCCCTCAGAAAGCTCACCTGTGCTGGGGCCCTTGGGGGAGCCACTTGGTCATGGTTGGTTTCCCACCGGGCCTTGACACACACCCAAAGAAAAAGGGCTCTAGACCACGGCTGACAGTGGGGCCCGAGTAGCCACCCAAAACCGGCCAATTCTCAAAAGCTTTCTGCCCAAACTAATTTCAATTTGGGCAGAAAGCTTAAGAGAATTGGCCAGAAAATCCCCGGCGAACATGCTTCCTGTGGCACATATCTGCAGGGCCACTGCCTGGGCCTGGCCCCAGGACCCAAGTGATCGTTGCCTGAATCCTGTGAGATTGCCCTCAATAAGTCATGCTTGTGTGAGGACAAAGCCTCTTGCTTCTCACCCTCTAGGGTTCCCACCCTAGTGCTGGCGGTTTGGCCATGCTATGCCCTCAGGCACTGGACCTAACCCTGGGATGTGTTTTCAGTGTTCCTTCCCCAGGGGCCTGTCCGTCCAGCCCTCTAGTTGGGGAACCCTTAATCACACCCCATGAGTCCACCTGCCACCCAGGAGGAAATGGTGCCTTTTGGAGCTGTGGAAAACCCTCAGAGTGAGAGCAACCTTTATTCCCCCACTGAGGCCATCCCCAACCTTTGGCGCCACACCAGGCCAAAAAGTCAGACACTAACGCCTAGCCACAACCCCTCCCTCAACTCTGCTCTGGGAAAGCTCACCTGTGGAGGGACCCTCAGGTGGGCAGCATGGTCCCTGTGTGTTTTCTGGATGGCCTCAACATGCAATGAGAGAGAAATCACTCTAGATCACTGGGCACAGAGCAGTCCGAATGGCCGCCCAATGCTGGCCAATTCTCACGAGCTTTCTGCCCAGATTGATATTGATTTGGGCATACATAAACATATATATGTGTGTATATATACACATATATACACACACACATATACCACATCTTCTTTATTGTATATTCATATAATAAATGTTATATAAATATGTATAATAAATATATTATATATCATACAATGTTATATATTATAATAAATATTTATAAATTGTATATGTTATATAATATATAATATGTTAAATATTATATACATATATGTATATACATATATACCACATCTTTATTATATATTCATATTATATATGAATATAAATATTATCTAGGTGATGGACACCTAGACTCTTTCTATAGTTTGGTTATTGTGGACTTTGCTGCTATAAACGTGTATATAAAATATAAATATAAAAATGTAAATAAAATATAAATATAAACATAATCAGGTACATGTGTCCCTTTGGATCACTACATTTGTAACTCTAGGGTAAATACCTAGTATTGCAATTGCTGGGCCATAGGGTAGCACTATTTTTGACATTTTGAGGAACCTACATACTGTTTATCGGAGTGGCTGCCCCAGTTTGAATTCCCACCAACAGTAGGAGGGTCCCCCTTTCTCTGCATCCTCACAAACACCTGTCATTCCCTGACTTGTTAATTTAAGCCATTCTGACTGGTGTGGGATGGTATCTCATTGTGGTTTTGATTTGTGTTTCCCTGAAGTCGAGTGATGTGGAGCACTTTTTTATGTGTCTGTTGGCTATTTGGATGTCTTCTTTGCAGAAATGTCTGTTTATGTCTTCTGCCCATTTCTTGATTGAATTATTTGTTCTTTGGGTGTTGAGTTTAATAAATTTTTAATAGATTTTGGATATTAAACCTTTATCTGATGTGTCATTTGCAAATATCTTCTCCCATTCTGTCAGTCGTCTTTTGGTTTTGTTGACTGTTTTCTTTACTGTGCAAAAGATTTTGATCTTGATGAAGTCCCAATAGTTCATTTTTTATCTTGCTTCCCTTGCCTTTCGTGATATTTCTAGGAATAAGTTGCTGTTGGTGAGGTCGACTAGATTGCTGCCTGTGTTTTCAAGGATTTTGATGGATTCCTGCCTCATATTGAGGTCTTTCATCCATTTTGAGTATTTTTGTATCTGATGTAAGGAAATGGTCTGGTTTCATTCTTCTGCATGAGGTGTCCAATTTTCCCAACACCGTTAGTTGAAGAGATTTTTTTTTTTTCCATTGGATATTCTTTCCTGTTTTGTGGAAGATGAGTTGACCATACAGTTGAGGGTCCATTTCAGGGCCCTCTATTCTACTGCATTGATCTATGTTTCTATTTCTGTGGCAGTATCATACTGTCTTGATGATTACAGCTTTACAATAGAGCTTGAAGTCTGGAATTGTGATACCGCCAACTTTCGCTTTCTTTTTCAACATTCCTCTGGCTATTCAGGGTCTTTTCTGGTTCCATATAAATTTTAGGATTATTTGTTCCATTTCTTTGAAAAAAAAGTTGGTGGCATTTTGATAGGGATTGCATTAAATGTGTAGATTGCTTTAGGTAGCATAGACAATTTCACAATATTTGTTCTTCAATCCATGAACATGGAATGTTTTTCCATTTCTTTGTGTCTCCTTCAATTTCTCTCATGAGTACTTCATAGTTTTCTGAGTACAAATTCTTTGCCTCTTTGTTCAGTTTTATTCCTAGGTATCTTATGGTTTTGGGTGAAATTATAAATGGGACTGAGTCCTTAATTCCTCTTTATTCTGTTTTGTTGTTGGTGGATAGAAATGAAACTGATTTCTGTGCATTGATTTTACTTTATTGAATTCCTGTGCAAGTTCTAGCAGTTTTGGAGTGGAGTTTTACAGGTTTGCACATAAATTATCATATCATGTGCAAAGAGTGAGAGTTTGACTTCTTTGCTATTTCAGATGTCTTTAATTTCTTTTTGTTGTCTGATTGCTGAGGCTAGGACTTCTAGTACTATGTTGAACATCTGTGGTAATAGTGCAGAGTGCTGCCATGTCCCTGATCTTAGGGGAAAAGCTCTGTTTTTCTCCACTGAGAATGATATTCACTGTGGGTTTTTCATAGATGGCTTTGATGATATTGAGGTATGTACCTTCTATCCCTACACTGTGAAGAGTTTTGATCAAGACAGGATGCTGTACTTTGTCAAATACTTTTTTCATCATCTATTGAAAGTATCATATTGTTCTTATTCTTTTTTTTATTAATGTATTCTATCTCATTGATTTGCAGATGTTTAACAACAACAAAAACAACCCTGATATCTTGCCATTTGCAATAAGATGGATGAACTAGAAGGTATTATGCTAAGCAAAATAAGTCAATCAAAGAAAGACAATTATCATATGATCTCACTGATATGAGGAATTTGGGAGGTAAGATAGGGGGTCATGGGAGAAGGGAGGGTAAAATGAAACAAGATGGGACTGGGGAGGAAGACAAACCATAAGAGACTCTTAATCTCAGGAAACAAACTGATTTTTCTGGAGGGGGGTTGGGTAGGAGGGATGGGGTGGCAGGGTGATGGACCCTGGGGAGTGTATTTGCTATGGTGAGTGCTGTGAATTGTGTAAGATGGATGATCAACAGACCTGTACCCCTGAAACAAATAATACATTGTATGTTAATATAAAGCCTGGCAGGTACAAAAAATATTTAAAAAATAAAAATAAATTTATTTTAAGATGATTCCAAGTTTTTTGGAAGTCTTCAGGAAAATGAAGATCAAACTATTTCTCTTTTTTTTGTGATGATTACAAAACTTATTAAATCCATATCCAGTCAAGCCTAAGGTTCTATAAAGACCCTGCAGTAATTCATTAAGTAAAGAATCAAAAGCTTCCCTTACTTGGCTCTAAGGGATTACCTAAAATATCTATCTATTTTTATAGACTTCTGGGACCATCTGTTTCCTATTTGAGTTGAATTTATAATGTGTAACTTACATGTATTTTAGGGGGTTAGCTATATAGAAGCAAACTCTGAGAGCAGGCACCAATGGCTACAAGGTTTATTCTTGTATCTTTCCCCAGGGTCTCTGGAGGAAAAAAATACATTTAGTCCTTTTCCCTAATCTAATATCCTGAATTCTGTCTTTGTTTTTATTTTTTTCTTCTTGTTGAAGGGATTCTTTTTCCATAATGATTCCCATTTCATGATGATTACCACAGGGTACACTTAGTGTGATGGGTGTGGAGGAATGTATAGAATTATTAAATTATTGCATTATATACCTGAAACTAATATGTTAACAGTACTGGAATTAATATAAAAAACATAATTTAAAAAAAAATTGCCAATGGTGCATGGGTGGATCAGTTGGTTAAGCACTTTCATTTGGCTCAGGTTATGATTGCAGGATCCTGGGATTGAGTCCCATATTGGACTCCCTGCTCAGTGGGGAGCCTGCTTCTCCCTTTCCCTCTGCCTGCTACTACCCCTGCTTATGCTTTCTCTTTCTCTGTCAAATAAATACATAAAATCTTTAAAAAAAAAAATCACTGACAAGGGGTATCGTGTGGCTCAGTCAGTTAAGTATCCAACTCTTGATTTTGGCTCAGGTCGTGATCTCAGAGTCTTGAGATCAAACCCCTCATCGATCCCCTCCTCATCTGGTTCTGCACCCTGCTGTCAGGCTCTGTGCTCAGTGCAGAGTCTGCTTCTCCCTCTCCATCCCCCGACTTATGCTCTCTCTCAAATATATATATGTATTTATATATAAATACATATATATGTATATACACATATAATATGATATAATTTTTGAATATTATATATATATATGTGTGTGTGTGTGTGTGTGTGTGTGTATACACTCATCCCCAAGACCAATGTCAAGGAAATTACTTCCTGTGTCTTTTTCTTTTTCTTTTCTTTTCTAAGATTTTTATTTATTTATTTGACAGAGATAACAAGTAGGTAGAGAGGTAGGCAGAGATGAGGGGGGAGCAGGCTCCCCACTGAGCAGAAAGCCACATGTGGGGCTTGGTCCCAGGACCCTAAGATCATGATCTGAGCTGAAGGTAGAGGCTCAACCCACTGCACCACCCAGGTGCCTCTTTTTGTTTTTATTTTTTTTTTAATTTAATAAAATATGAATCTAAATAATTTTAGTTGAGAAGACTTAATTTTTTTGCAAGATTTTATTTACATCTCAGGTAGTTAACATAAAGTATAATATTAGTTTTAGGTGTACAATATAGTGATTCAACGCTTCCATACAAAACCTGTTGTTCATCACAGTAAGTGTACTCATTAATTCCTGTCACCTGTTTTACCCATCCTCCCCACTGACCTTTCTTCGGGTAACCATCAGTTCACTATGGAGAAAAAGGGACCCTCTTGCACTGTTTGTGGGAATGAAAAATAATGCTGTCACTGGAAAACAGTATGGATGTTCCTCAAAAATTTAAATATAGAACCACCCTCTGACTAGCAACTGAACTACCATGTTTTCTTCTAGGAATTCTATGGTTCAGATCATATGTTCAAGTCTTTATTCAATTTTAAAGTTGTTTTTCTTTTCTTTGTTTTTTTGTTTTTTGATATAGTGGAAGACAGTTCTCCAATTTTGTTCTTTTGCACGTGGCTGTCCAGTTTTCTTAAGAATACTTAGTGAAGAGATTTACATTTCCCAATTATATATTCTTTGCTCCTTTGTGATAAATTAATTGACCATATAAGCATAGTTTCTTTTTTTTCTGGGTATTATTTTATTTTATTTTTGTTAAAGATTTTATTGATTTATTTGACAGAGAGAGAGAGAGATCACAAGTAGGCAGAGAGGCAGGCATAGAGAGAGGGGGAAGCAGGCTCCCTGCTGAGCAGTGAGCCCATTGTGGGAATTGATCCCAGGACCCTGAGATCATGACCTGAGCTGAAGGCAGAGGCTTAACTCACTGAGCTACCCAGGTGCCCTGGGTACTTTATTTTATTCTGCTGACTTATGTGTCTTTTTTATGCCAATACTATACTGTTCTGATTACTTTGATTACTATAGTTTTGTAATATAGTTTGAAATCATGCAGTGTAATGCCTCCAGGTTTTTTCTTTCTTAAGATTGCTTTGATTTGTGTGTGTGTGTGTGTGTGTGTGTGTGTATGTGGTTTTATACAAATTTTAAGATTTTTTTTTATTTATGTGAAACATGCCATTGGAGTTTTGATAGATATTATTATTAGATTTAAATCTATAGATTGCTTTGGGTAGCACGATCATTTTAACAATACTAACTCTTCTGATCCATGAATACAATATTTTTTTCATTTATTTATGTCTTTTTCAATTTCTTTCATCAATCTTACAGTTTTCTGTATATTAAATTAAATGATATTTAATAATATTATTTAAATATAAAATTATATTTTATATTCTGTATATTAAATTAAATTTATTTCTGAATATTCTATTATTTGGTGCAATCAAAAATGGGATTGTTTTCCTAGTTTTTCTTACTGATAGTTTATTATTAGTATATAGAAACTCAACAGATTTTTGCATATTGATTTTGTACCCTGCAAATTTACTGAATTCATTTGTTATTCTAACATTTTTTTAGTGGAGTCTTTAGAATTTTCTCTGTATAGTATTATATTATCTACAAATAGTGAAAGTTCTGACTCTTTCTTTCCAATTTGGATGCCTTGTATTTCTTGTCCTTGCTTAGTTGTTCTGGCTAGGACTGCCAATACTATTTTTTTTTTTAATTTTTTATTTTTTATAAACATATATTTTTTATATACATATATTTTTATCCCCAGGTCTGTGAATCACCAGGTTTACACACTTCACAGCACTCACCAAATCACATACCCTCCCCAATGTCCATAATCCCACCCCCTTCTCCCCAACCCCCTCCCCCCGGCAACCCTCAGTTTGTTTTGTGAGATTAAGAGTCACTTATGGTTTGTCTCCCTCCCAATCCCATCTTGTTTCATTTATTCTTCTACCCACTTAAGCCTCCATGTTGCATCACCACTTCCTCATATCAGGGAGATCATATGATAGTTGTCTTTCTCTGCTTGACTTATTTCGCTAAGCATGATACGCTCTAGTTCCATCCATGTTGTTGCAAATGGCAAGATTTCATTTCTTTTGATGGCTGCATAGTATTCCATTGTGTATATATACCACATCTTCTTGATCCATTCATCTGTTGATGGACATCTAGGTTCTTTCCATAGTTTGGCTATTGTGGACATTACAGACATTTCTGCAAAGAAGACATCCAGATGGCGAACAGACACATGAAAAAGTGCTCCATATCACTCGGCATCAGGGAAATACAAATCAAAACCACAATGAGATATCACCTCACACCAGTCAGAATGGCTAAAATCAACAAGTCAGGAAATGACAGATGCTGGCGAGGATGCGGAGAAAGGGGAACCCTCCTACACTGTTGGTGGGAATGCAAGCTGGTGCAGCCACTCTGGAAAACAGCATGGAGGTTCCTCAAAATGTTGAAAATAGAACTGCCAATACTATTTTGAATAAAGTGGTGAGAATGGGAATTCGTTTCTTGTTCCTGATCTTACAGGACAAGTTTTCAACTTTTTACTGTTGAATATGATATTAAAGTAGAAATTAATATTAGTTCATATCATTTAAATGATTAAATGATATGATATTAAAATTAAAACATTTAATATGATATTAAAATAGAAATTTTATTTTAATTTCAAAAAGAAAAATCATTTTTTAAGATTTTTTATTTATTTATTTGACAGAAAGAGAGAGAGATCACAAGTAGGCAGAGAGGCAGGTGGGGGTGGGGGAAAGCAGGCTCCCTGCTGAGCAGACAGCCCAGTGCCCAGTGTGGGGCTCAATCCCAGGACCCTGAGGTCATGACCTGAGCCGAAGGCAAAGGCTTAACCCAGTGAGCCGCCCAGGTGCACCAAGAAAAATTATTAAAAAAAAAAGATTTTATTTATTTATTTGACAGACAGAGATCACAAGTAGGCAGAGAGCCAGGCAGAGAGAGAGGGAGAAGCAGGCTCACCACTGAGCAAAGAGCCCAATGCGGGGCTCAATCCCAGGACCCTGAGATCATGACCCAAGTCAAAGGCAGAGGCTTAACACACTGAGACACTCAGGTGCCCCAAGAAAAATGATTTTTAGGAGAAAAATGATGCTTGAAAATATGTTTAAAAAAATCTTCAAAAGTTAATAATCACTCTCTTTGGATGATAGATTTTTTTTTTCCTTCCAGTTATTTTGTATGTTTTTCAAATTATCTGGTATAAGTATGTGTTACTAAGTAACAAAAGAGCCATAACAATACTTAATGTAAAAGAAAAAAAAATCCTTTATTCCAAATATCCCAAATATTTGGAGTATTCTAAAATAGTCTTTTCGAAAGATCTCTGGAATAAGTCAAATGTGTAGATATCTAAGACTCCTGGAAAGTACTAGGAAAGGTTCCAAATCTATTTTATGAAGTTCATTCAGTGTGATTGAAAAGTTATTTCTCTTACCTAACCCAATATCTTTTCTTGCTGTTGTTAAATGGCCTCTCTTTCCCATCCTCTCACATTTTTTGTTTGTTTGTTTTTTAATTATCATTTCCCCATAGTTGTTCATTGGGGGATAATATTTTCTTGGGAAGACTGGTGGTTTATGTTAAATGGAATGTCCTTATTTCTAACAGGTATTATATTAGGAATGATCATTTTTGTGAGAGGTTTCCAATAGTATAAGAAATCTCTATGTGTTTGGTTCTTAATTGAAGCTTTACAAATTTCACTTACTTGTGAAACACAGGAGTTGTATGATGTCCCTTTGGGTGCCTGAGGAATTCAAAGAAAAACAGCATGAGAAATTCAAAGGAAAAAAGGTTGGGATTTATTTTTTTCTTTTCTTTTTTCGGGGTGATGGAGGCAAATCTACCAATGTAGTAAGAGTTCATGTTCTTAACTCTGGAAAAGGCAGACATGATAAGCCTAAAATGGGATATAATTGGAGTGTAAACCATCCCATTGGCCTAGAAATGAGAGAGACTGATGATGGTTTCCTGCATTTTAGGCTGAGGTAATAGAAGAAAGAATTATACAGATGATTGCATTTTCCATGATTGTAAAGATATTACTTCAACTCTAGATTAAGACTCTAGGAATGTCTTCAGGTGGCCAGCAGAGAAACAAGCTGAGTGAAATGGATTTTACTTTGCAGTCATGGCAGTGGGAAGGAGCCAAAGTTATGAAGGACCTTGTCGGTCATATTACAAAGCTATAAAAAAATACTAGTGTCTAGACAGCTTTCAGGGAAAAATGTTATTTTGTCAGAATACTGTCTGTGAGTGTATCTCTTACGGTTCTGTAAACAATGGATTGGAAGCAGAACACAATCCAAGCTGGAGATAATAACTTGAATTTTGGCAAATAGAAAGAGGTAGAGGTACAAGTTGATTATCAGTGGTTGAATCAATAGAGCTTTGGGAGTGTGATGTGTTTGGATGAGTGTACATAAAGGGATAAGAAAGTCAAATAAGCTAGTTAAGAAAGGGGCAGAAGACATAAATATTTTTTTTTTTCCAAAGAAGACATCCAGATGGCTAATGGACACATGAAAAGATGTTCAACATCATTCATCATCAGGGAAATACTAATCAAGACCACAATGAGATACCACTTCACACCTGTCAGAATGGCTAAAATTAGCAACAAAGGAGACAACAGGCATTGTCAAGGATGCAGGGAAATGGGAGTCCTTTTACACTGCTGGTGGGAATGCAAACTGGTTCAGTTACACTGTAGAACAGGATGGTAGTTCCTCAAAAAGCTAAAAATAGAACTACCCCCCATGATTCAGTAATTGCACTATAACTATTTATATAAATGGTACAAAAGTACACATTGAAGGAGTACATTCTCTCCAATGTTTATACCAGCATTATGAACAATAGCCAAACTATGGAAAGATCCCAAATGCCCATTGACTGAAGAACAAGTAAAGAAGATGTGGTACATAAATATACCACATATAATGTGCATATGATGGAATACTACTCAGCCATCAAAAGATGAAATCTTGCTATTTGCAATGATGTGGAGGAAGCTAGACTGTATTATGTTAAGTGAAATAAGTCAGTCAGAGAAAGACAAATACCATAAGATTTCACTCATATGTGGAATTTAAGAAACAAAATGGATGAACATACAGGAAACAGAATAAAGAGATAGAAAGGGAAACAAACTGTAAGAAACTCTTTTTTTTTCTAAAGATTTTATTTATTTGAGAAGAAGTGAGAGAGAGAGAACAGGCAGGGGAGGGCCTGAGGGAGAAGCAGACTCCCCACTGAGCAGGGAGCCTGACACAGGACTTAATCCTGAGACTCCAGGATCATGACTTGAGCTGAAGGCAGTCACTCAACTGACTGAGCCACCCAGGCACCCAACTGCAAGAGACTCTTAATGATAGATAACAGACTCAGGGTAGATGGAGGGAGGTGGGGATGGGCTGGATGGATAATGGGTATTAAGGAGGGCACTTGTGATGAGCACTGGGTATTGTATGTAAGTGATGAATCACTGAATTCTACTCCTGAAACTAATATTGTATTGTATGTTAACTAACTATAATTTAAATAATTAAAAAACTAATCAGTACTACAAAACTAAAAAGAGAGAGAGAGAGTGAGTTAGTTTAAGACAGCTTGGATTTCTCCATTCATGGTTATAAGTGATTAAAAGTAGATTTGGGGAAAGACAAATTATTTGGCTTTACATATCTTAATTTTGAAATCGATAGAAAATGATATTGCCAGTAGCCACATAATTGATGTAAAATAGTACTGTGTGTCCAGGTTAAGCACAGAGATTTTTCAAAGAAAATAAAATATTTGACTAAAGAATACAGTGAATGAATATTAATTTCTTAATTTCTGAAAGTAGACTTACTCAACCTTAGGAAATCTATGATACCCAGTACATGCAAATCATATATAAGATGGGAGAAATGCAGAGCACCTGGGTGGCTCAGTGGGCTAAAGCCTCTTCCTTCAGCTCAGGTCATGATCCCAGGGCCCTGGGATTGAGCCCTGCATCGGGCTCTCCACTCGCTGGGGAGCCTTCTTCCTTCTCTCTCTCTGCCTGCCTCTCTGCATACTCGTGTTCTCTCTCTGTCAAATAAATTAATTAATTAAATATTTTTTTAAAAAGATAGGAAAAATGCTTCTAGGAAATGTTTCCACTATACATCTTACTCTACAGGCATTATAAAAGCTTGATAATTTCTCACAAAGACAAGTGTTAAACTCAGGTGAGAGCTAGCAATTGTGTCTTGTGAAAAGAAAGACACTTGAATGAATCAAGATCCAGTGGCCAAGTGAACAAAACACAATTGGCATGGAAAATTATTGAGGTGAAATGAACCTACTTATCAATTCATCTTCTTCTATATTAAGATATGGCCCTTTCCAATTAATTGTTTATTAACCACCCACCTTAAATTACAGTACTGAATTTACTCTAATGATCTCAGAAACATAGCCCAGAACTCTCATCATGATTTCTTCTGGCCGTGAAAACCTTTAAAAACTATCCCCATTCTCCCCATCATTTCATTCATGTAGTAAATAATTATCAGCCAACTCTTTCTGGGCCCCATGCTTAAACTTAGTTCCTTTATCAATAGAGAATCTTCTTTCTTGAATTCATAACTACAATACTGTCAGTTTTTAGCCATTGAGCATTAGTAGACTGGTTTGCTTAATCTACCAAAAATACTCACCAGTCACCCTTTCTCATAAGTTAGCTATGAATTGCACAAATGTTAAACTTTTCATATATCTCAAAAGATTATTCATTTATTTTCTTGACTTAAGTCTTCCAATGATACATTTACCAGTAGGTGAATAAAATCATATACAATAGGTAAAAATATTGTGAATGTGCATGCTCTGTTGGACAGAAATAGATACGAAGACCTTATATGTGTGGTCAGTTTATCTTTAGCAAAAGAGGATAAGGCCTTGATCCAATATTGAATCAATGTCAGGCTTGAGTACATCAAGGTGACTTGGAAGGAGTCCAAGTGAGAAACAGAAGATATTTGGTTGTGAAGGTCCTGGGTGACTTAACTGGTTAAGTTTCTGCCATGGGCTCTTGTCATGATCCCAGGGCCTTGGGATTGAGCCCCACACTGGGTTCCCTGCTCAGCAGTGAATCTGTCTCTTTCTCTCTCTCTGCCCATCTTCCTGTGCTCCTTCTCTCTCTCAAATTAATTAATTAAAAAAAAAAATACTTGGCTGTGAAAGAGAAGTGCAGCATTGGTTGAAGGGAGTTAATGTATAGAATACAAAAAGTTACTGAAAGCCCATGGTGGTTAAATCCCAGCAGGGTATTTTCTATCCCGATTTTCTTTCCACAAGTGAGAATTTCATATAAAGACCTTAAGTGGCACATTCAGTGTTGGAATCAGTATTCTCCAAAGATTTCACCAAATAAATAGGCTGCCATGGCTTTGCATTTTTAATAATCTGTATTATGTAAAATACACCCAAATAATTAAAATTATCAAGATACTAGAGGCTTATTACTTGTTATTTCTGTGACTCAATTCAAATGATATGGCATACTGATAAAAACAAGCCTGCCTATGCCAGGTGTCTACATTTTAATGAAAGTGAAAGACGGTTTTGAAAAGGAACTTACCATGCTAAAATGTATTTAATTTTTGTCTGAATTTTTTTAAAGATTTATTTATTTATTTGACAGAGAGACACAGTGAGAGAGAGAACACAGGCAGAGGGAGTGGGAGAAGAAGCAGGCTTCCTACCAAGCAGGAACCTGGGATCACAACCTAAGCTTAAGGCAGACGCTTAACTACTGAACCACCCAGGTGCTCAATTTTGTCTGAAATTATATTGTATTGTGTTAATGAGAAGTGTAGTATTAATGCTACAGACAATGCAAGGGGAAAAAAAAAAACAACTTTCATCTGAAAGCTTAATGATGAATCAAATAGAGAGAAAGCATTACTGCAACCATCACCAATTATTAGAAAGAATTTACAATGAGAGCGACTGGGTGATGCAGTTAGTTAAGTGTCAGACTCTGGGTTTTGGCTCAGGCTCTGCACTGGGCTCCATGTGCAGAATGTGCTTAAGACTGTCTCTCCTGCCCCTTCCTCAGCTCTCCCTCTCTCTCCAACAAATAAATAAATAAATCTTAAAAAAATGATTTACATAATCATCCCAGCCAACTTTTCTCATGTAATTCTTCCTCAGATACATGCATGTTTTTGTTTTCATAAGAGTTCAACTAACCAATGTTAATTAACCATTTTTTATATTAGTAACATAAAATGAAACCATTTTATTTAGTAATGCAAAGTCTCAGAAAATGAAGCTTTAACAGTTTTTCAAGTCATTGACAGAAAAATGACTAGAGCAAGTTATGACCAGAAAAAAGTTTAATTGATATACTTAAAGTATAATTTATTTTAAAGCAATAATGAGAAGTATATACACTTTTAAAAGGTTACTGTGCAAATATAAGGACAAATATAAAAGTGCTTATTATATAGGAATCTAGGGTTTGGCTTATTATTACACTCAGTATTTGCCTGACTTTGTCTAAATATTAGAAACAGTCCAGGATCCCATGAATTGATACATACACAGAAGATTCTGCAGAAGAAGGTATATTGAGTACAAGCATTTAATCCTTCCTTCCTATATTTCTTCCACACAACTTACTCAAATAATCAAATGAAATAGTCTATTTGTGGGAATTGGTGGAGGAAGAGGGACTTGAACAGAAGATTGTACAAAAGGGTCATTTTGGTCAAGGTCTTATGTTCACCCATGGCATCCTCAAATTTAAATTTCTCATAATGTCTCCACGTATTGCTATACATATAGCACATTGTGATTTAATTTTCATTAATTTGTTTAATGTAAACATTTTTTGTTCATTTTATTTTATTTTATTTTATTTTTATTTATTTTCAGCATAACAGTATTCATTATTTTTGCACCACACTCAGTGCTCCATGAAATTTGTGCCTTCTATAAAACCACCACCTGGTACCCCAACCTCCCACCACCCCACGTCAAACCCCTCAGATAGTTTTTCAGAGTCCATAGTCTCTCATGGTTCACCTCCTCTTCCAATTTCCCCCAACTCCCTTCTCCTAACTTCCCATGTCCTCCATGCTATTTTTTATGCTCCACAAATAAATGAAACCTTATGATAATTGACTCTCTCTGCTTGACTCTTTTCACTCAGCATAATCTCTTACAGTCCCATCCATGTTGCTACAAAAGTTTGGTATTCATCCTTTCTGATGGAGGCATAATACTCCATAGGGTATATGGACCACATCTTCCTTATCCATTTGTCCATTGAAGGGCATCTTGGTTCTTTCCACAGTTTGACAACCATGGCCATTGCTGCTATAAACATTGGGGTACAGATGGCCATTCTTTTCATGACATCTGTATCTTTGGGGTAAATGCCCAGGAGTGCAATGGAAGGGTCATAGGGAAGTTCTATTTTTAATTTCTTGAGGAATCTCCACACTGTTATCCAAAGAGACTGCACCAACTTGCATTCCCACCAACAGTGGAAGAGGGTTCCCCTTTCTCCACATCCCCTCCAACACATGTTTCCTGTCTTGCTAACTTTAGCCATTCTAACTGGTGTAAGGTGATATCTCAATGTGGTTTTAATTTTAATCTCCCTGAGGGCTAGTGATGATGAACATTTTTTCATGTATCTGATAGCCATTTGTAAGTCTTCATTGGAGAAGTGTCTCTTCATATCTTCTGCCCATTTTTTGATATGATTGTCTGTTTTGTTTGTGTTGAGTTTGAGGAGTTCTTTATAGATCCTAGATATCAACCTTTTGTCTGTACTGTCATTTGCAAATATATTCTTTCATTCCATGGGTTGTCTCTTTGTTTTCTTGACTGTTTCCTTTGCTGTGCAGAAGCTTTTGATTTTGATGAAGTCCCAAAAGTTTATTTTCGCTTCCATTTCCTTTGCCTTTGGAGACATATCTTGAAACAAGTTGCTGTGTCTGATATCAAAGAGATTACTGCCTATGTTCTCTGGGATTCTGATGTATTCCTGTCTCACACTGAGGTCTTTTAACCATTTTGAGGTTATCTTTGTGTACAGTGTAAGAGAATGGTTGAGTTTCATTTTTCTACATATAGCGTCCAGTTTTCCCGGCAACATTTATTGGAGACTGTCCTTTTTACACTGTATATTTTTCCTGTTTTGTCAATTATTATGTGCCCATAGAGTTGAGGGTCCATATCTGGGCTTTCTACTCTGTTCCACTGGTTTAAGTGTCTGTTTTTATGCCAGTACCAGGCTGTATTCGTGATCACAGCTTTGTAGTAAAGCTTGAAATCAGGTGGCATGATGCCGCCAGTTTTATTTTTGTTTTTCAACATTTCCTTAGCGATTTGGGTTCTCTTCTAATTCCATACAAACTTTTGGATTATTTGCTCCAGCTTTTTGAAGAATACCGGTGGAATTTTGATCAGAATGGCATAAAAGTATAGATTGCTTTAGGCAGTATAGACATTTAAACAATGTTTATTCTTCTGATACAAGAGCATGGAATGGTCTTCCATCTTTTTGTGTTTTCTTCAGTTTCTTTCATGAGTGTTCTGTAGTTCCTCCATTACAGATCTTTGCCTCTTATGGTTCCTGGTGCTATAGTAAATGGAATCGATTCTCTAATTTCCCTTTATGTATTTTCATTGTTAGTATATAAGAAAGCCATTGATTTCTGTACATTGACTTTGTGTCCTGCCACATTGCTGAATTGCTGTATGAGTTCTAGTAGTTTGGGGGTGGAGTCTTTTGGGTTTTCCATATAAAGAATCATGCCATCTGTGAAGTGAGAGAGTTTGACTTCTTCATTGCCAATTTGGATACATTTTATTTCTCTTTGTTGTCTGATTGATGTTGCTTGGAATTCTAATACTACATTGAACAAGAGTGGTGAGAGTGGGCATCCTTGTCGTGTTCCTGATCTCAACGGGAAGGCTGCAAGCTTTTATCCATTGAGGATGATATTTGCTGTGGGTCTTTCATAGATTTGATGAAGTTCAGGAACGTTCCCTCTCTCCCTATACTTTGAAGCGTTTTAATCAGGAACGGATGCTGGATATTGTCAAATGCTTTTTCTGCATCAATTGAGAGGACCATGTGGTTTTTCTCTCTTCTCATATTGATTTTTTCAATCACACTGATTGATTTGTGAATGTTGAACCATCCTTGTAGCCCAGGGATGAATCGCAACTGGTCATGGTGGATAATCTTTTTAATATGCTGTTGGATCCTGTTTGCTAGAATCTTGTTGAGAATCTTATCATCCATATTCATCAGTGATATTGGTCTAAAATTCTCCTTTTTGGTCTGGTCTTTGCCTAGTTTGGGGATCAGGGTAATGCTGGCTTCATAGAAAGAGTCTGGAAGTTTTCCTTCTGCTTCAATTTTTTGAAACAGCTTCAGGAGGATAGATGTTATTTCTTCTCTGTAAGTTTGGTAGAATTCCCCAGGGAATCCGTCAGGTTCTGGGCTCTTGTTTTTTAGGAGGTTTTTGATCACTTCTTCAATCTCGTTACTACCTATCGGTCTATTCAGGTCGTCAATATCTTCCTGGTTCAATTTTGGAAGTTTATAGTTTTCCAGGAATGCATCCATTTCATCTAGGTTGCTTAGCTTATTGGCATATAAGTGTTGCTAATAACTTTTGATGATTGTTTCTACTTCCTTGGTGTTAGTTGTGATCTCTCCCTTTTCATTCATAATTTTATGAATTTGGGCTTTCTCTCTTTTCTTTTGGATTAGTGTGGCCCATGGTTTATCGATCTTATTGATTCTTTCAAAAAAACAGTTTCTAGTTTCATTGATACGTTCGACTGTATCTCTGTTTCTATCTCATTGATCTCAGCTCTAATCTTGATGATTTCCCTTCTTATGTGTGGAGTTGGATTGATTTGTTGTTGATTCTCCAGTTCTTTAAGGTGTAGAGACAGATGGTGTGTTCTGGATTTTTCAACTTTTTTGAGGGAGGCTTGGATGACTATGTATTTCCCCCTTAGGACTGCCTTTGCTGTATCCCATTGGTTTTGGACCGAAGTGTCTTCATTCTCGTTGATTTCAATGAATTGTTTCAGTTCTTCTTTGATCTCTTGGTTGATCCAAGCATTCTTAACCAAGGTGGACTTTAGTTTCCAGGTGTTTGAGTTCCTTCCAAACTTTTCCTTGTGATTGAGCTCCAGTTTCAAAGCATTGTGATCTGAGAATATGCAGGAAATAATCTCAGTCTTTTTGTATTGGTTAAATCCTGATTTGTGACCCAGTATGTGGTCTATTCTTGAGAAGGTTCCATGTGCACTTGAGAAGAATGAGTATTCTGTTGTTTTAGGGTGGAATGTTCTGTATATATCTATGAGGTCCATCTGATCCAGTGTGTCATTCAATGATCTTGTTTCTTTATTGATTTTCTGCTTCAGTGATCTGTCTATTTCTGAGAGAGGCATGTTAAGATCTCCAATGTTTAGTGTATTCTTATCAATATGACTCTTTATCTTGATTAACAGTTTTCTTATGTAATTGGCTGCTCCCATATTGGGGACATAGATATTTACAATTGTTAGATCATCTCGGTGGATAGTCCCTTCAAGAATGATGTAGTGTCCTTCTGTATCTCTGACTACAGTCTTTAGTTTAAAATCTAATTTATCTGATATGAGAATCAGTACCCCAGCCTTCTTTTGAGGCCCATTGGCATTAAAGATGCTTCTCTATCCCTTCACTTTCAGTCTGGGTGTATCTTTAGGTTCAAAATGGGTCTCTTCTAGACAGCATATGGATGGGTACTGTCGTTTTATCCAATCTGCAACTCTGTCCCATTTTATGGGCGCATTTAGGCCATTCACATTGAGAGTGATTATTGATAGTTACGTTTTTATTGACATCGTTGTAAGGTTTTTCCGGCGAGATAAACACAACACCAGGCAAAGTGAGTGTAAGGGAAGGTTTATTAAAGGTTCTCTCCGGTGAAGTTTCAGGGCCCAGGTGAAGGGGAGCCGAGAAAGTTGCACCGGGAGGAGGTGGGCACCCTCGGGCGAGGTTCCGCAACTCTGGAAAGCAGAGTGGGGGAAGTGGCGCCCAAGGCAGGGAGGAGGGGGCTTTTAAGGGGTCTTGGGGAAAGCTCAGGGGTCTTTTGGCAAGTTTCCCTTATTTGGATATCCCTCCTGCTCATCGGGATCCCATTGGTCCACAGGAGCCCGGGGCGGGGGTCTCAGGTTCCTGCTTGGGCCTTTGTTCTCCTGTCCGAGCTCAGGTGGTGTGGCGGGAATTTTCGCCATCTTGGTCCTTTGTTCTCCTGTCCAAGCTCAGGTCGTGTGGCGGGAACTTTCGCCATCTTGGTCCTTTGTTCTCCTGTCTGAGTTCAGGGCTTGTGGCGGGAATTTTCGCCATCTTTGGTAGCCCTTCCTGCCAGCCCAACATTCCGACCTTTTGCTTAATATAATGGTGTCAGGGGCGTCGACTCGGTTCTGGCTACTTCCTGCTGACAGGGGGCGTCCTCATAGGGGTAGTTGGAAGTGGGCAGGCGAGAGTAGGGCTGGAGGAGGAGTTGATTGACGGATACTCGGGCAAGTTCTTGTAGGCGACCCTGCAAGTACCGGAAAAGAAGGGAGCAACTGAGATTAGAAGGAGGATTATGCATACAGGTCCCGCCAGAGGAAGCAGCCAGGTTAACCAGTTGTAGGGGTCCAGGCCCCAAGAGGACGTGTCTCGCCGCCGTGCTTGGATCTGATCCCTGAGTTCTTTGATCTTGGAAGTAACTATACCTGATTGGTTAACAAAGTAACAACATTCTTCATTTAAGAATAGGCAGGCCCCCCCTTTTTCGGCGGTCAGAAGGTCTAAGGCCCGTCGGTTCTGTAGAGCTAAGGCTGCCAGGCTGGTGACCTGGGTCTGTAGGGCTGTGAGGGAGTCAGCAACCCATTCCATATCATCATTCAGAGCTTGGGAGAGTTTGTAATAAAAGTCTATGGAGGTTCCTATCCCTGCTGTCCCAGTTGCCACCCCTATGGCTACCCCTGCCCCTATTATGAATGGGAGGAAGACGGCCCTTTCTTCACAGTGTTGGGGGAATAGGATGGATAGCAGCTGGGATTCAGAGTAAATGGTGGTCGAAGGAGATAATAGGATGAATATACAGCCCAGGGAGTCGTTAGTGGTCAGGCAGCAATAGATTCCCTGAGGGCACGAGAGAAATATTCCCGAGGGAGTACAATACGGGAGGGAGGAGTTAGTGATGTTGGCAGCTGCAGTGGTGAGGGGGGAGGACACATTAATAATAGGTATGTTTTCCCCAATGGGGCCAATATGAACCGTGCTATTTGTGGTCGTGGAGTTGGGGAGTGGCCAATCCATAGGGAGGGGTATCCCTACAATGTTAGAACGTGTTGAAAAAGGGAAGCAGATCCAGCAGTCACTGTCACCGTTTTTCGACACATTTCGCCATAGGCTGTAACTAGAGTTCAGGAGGGCCACTGTCAGTTGTTCAGTGGTAGGGGATTTTTGGATGCTACCGAGATTAATGCCCTTATAGACCAGGTCGTTGGGGGGTTGGAGTCGTTTAGTCAGGTCCCTGACTGCTGTTTTAATGTGCTCACGGCTAGTCTGGTCCTGGACCCCGCCCCCATCGGAGAAGCCGACCTGACCCAGATAGGTCCAGCAAACTTTTCCAGACCTGGGGTAGATGTTGCAGGGGGCAATACCTCGTTTGGCTGTCACAAGGTCAGAGACCCAATAGGTTTTCTGGTCATACGTACAGGTTGTCGGTTCCTTTCCCCGGTAGCAGGTTGCAGGCATATAAGTAAAGGCTGAAAAATGGCGAGAAGTACCTGAACCCCTCATGCAGCTAGACTCACATGATTCCGCCTGGCTTGTCTGGATTAGAAGGAATATGAGAAGGGGCTCTAACCAAGCGGAGTTTGGTGGGGCCTGCCATCTGGGAGGTCCAATTAGTCTCTGTGGGTGCCCGCTTGAGATTGTTGATATGTACCCATGCAGAGTGCCCCAACAGTTTCGCAGCAGTTGGGGTGGTAAGGACAACTGTATAAGGCCCAGTCCACCGAGTTTGTAAGGAGTCTGGCCGCAAGCTTTTGAGGAGGACCTGGTCCCCAGGGGATAGATCTCGTATACCCCCTTCGGAAGCATGGTTGCTAGGGGCTGGAATGACAGTGTCAGCGTGAGCCCTTAAGAGAGCTTGGAGGAGAGTAAGATAAGGTAAATAGGATAAAAGAGGTGGGGAGATGGCCGGAAGGCTATGACTTATAAGAAAGGGCCGGCCGTATAGTAATTCCAATGGGCTTAAGCCCGAAGGCCTGCGGGGAGTAGCTCGGAGTCTGGTGAAGAGCCAGGGGCAGAAGTGTGGGCCAGGAAAGACGGGTCTCTAGGGTAAGTTTGGTGAGTTGGGCTTTCAGCATCCCGTTGGCCTTTTCTACCTTACCCGATGACTGTGGGTGGTATGGGATGTGAAGTTTCCAGGTTATGTTGAGGCTCTCCGCTACCTGCTGGGTTACACTGGAGATGAAGGCAGGTCCGTTGTCTGACTGGAGGGTCCGGGGCAATCCAAACCTCGGGATGATGTGCTCGATGAGTATTGTAGCCACTACGTCTGCTGTTTCTCGAGCCGTAGGGTATGCCTCGATCCAACCTGTGAACGTATCAACCAAGGTTAATAGGTAGCGAAAGGTTTTATGGAGAGGCATATGAGTGAAGTCCAGTTGCCAGTCTTCCCCCGGCTGATGCCCTTGGAGCTGATGGTTAGGCCCCGGTCTGCGGATTCCTCCTTGTGAATTCACAGCAGAACAGGTTTTGCAAGCCCTGTGGACAACTTCAATTACTTTAGATAAGGAAGGATGATAGAACAATGGCTGAAGAAATTGGTGGAGAGCCTTTGGGCCAATATGGAGGGATGGGTGGATGTCAGTAATTAGGGTGTGTATGCCAGATTGCCTGGCAGGGCAATCCTGTCCTGAATGTAGATCCACCCTTTATCTCCAATTTTTCCTCCCCATGCCTGGAGGGCTTGTGTTTCCTCTGTAGAGTAGGAAGGCTGGTGAGGGGTGTTAAGAAAGAGGATAGGTGACACAGGGGTACTTAGGGCCGTTTGTCTGGCCACTGAGTCTGCCCTGTTGTTGCCTAGGGAGACCAGATCCCTGGTTGTTTGGTGGCCTCGACAGTGGACAATTGCTACCTCAGTGGGCAGACTAAGGGCCTCAAGCAACTTGGCAATGAGGGGTCCATTAGCTATAGGGGTGCCCTTGGTAGTTAGGAACCCCCGTTCTTGCCAAAGAGCAGAGTGTGTGTGAGTTATGAGGTAGGCATATTTAGAGTCAGTGTAAATGGTGACTCGTTGTCCCTTCGACAGGTGTAATGCCCTGGTGAGAGCTACGAGTTCAGCCTTCTGGGAAGTGGTTCCGATTGGGAGGGGAGCTGTCTCTAATACCGCATCCATAGTGACTACAGCATAAGCAGCGTGCCTCTGGCCATCCGAGGCCAGGAGGGAGCTGCCATCTACAAAGAGCACGCAGTCAGGGTTGGATAGTGGTTGATCAGAGAGACCGGGATGGGGAGGAGTGAGGTCTTCTATAAGTTGTAGGCAGGAGTGAACAGGTTCCGGGGTGGGTGAGGGTATAGGTAGTAAAGTCGCGGGGTTTAAGCGGGATGAGGTAGAGAGAGAGATATAAGAGTTTTCTAGAAATAGCAGATGGAATAGTTGAAGACGGGAAGGAGTCAGATGGGCCAGAGATCGGTGGCTAAAGAGGTCTGTGAGTCGGTGGGGAGAGTAGACCGTGATAGGCTGCCCTAAGGTAAGTTTAAGGGCCTCCTTTGTAAGAGAAGCGGCTGCTGCTAGGGCTCTGAGGCAAGGTTGCCATCCCCGGGCAGTGGCATCCAGTTGCTTGGATAGGTAGGCTATAGCCCTATGCGTAGGTCCCACCTGTTGTGTTAGGAGGCTGGTGGCCGAGCCGGAGCGCTCATCGGTGTAGAGATGGAACGGTTTAGAGAGATCAGGTAGGGCTAAAACTGGCCTGGTGGTAAGGCGGTCTCTCAGCTTAAGGAATGACTGGCGGATTGAAGTGGGATCAGTCAGGGGACCCTGGGGGGTCTCTTTAGCTGCCTGGTACAGAGGATGGGCCAGGATAGAGAAATTTGGAATCCAATGTCTAAAGAACCCGACCAACCCAAGAAAAGATAGTATCTCATCCGCCGTTTGGGGAGGTTGGAGTTCTTGGAGGAGTCTTATGCGGTCCCCAGTAAGGGACTTAGAAGTGGGAGTCAGGAGTATGCCCAGATAGGTAACCGAAGGGGCACACAATTGGGCTTTAGAGGGGGTGACTCGATATCCCTTGGCCCCCAGGAAATTGAGTAGGGTGGAAGTGTCGTCTTGGGAGACCGAGAGGGAGGGGCTACAGAGGAGGAGGTCATCCACATACTGTAGTAGAGTGCTGGCCTTAAGGGCGCACTGCTGTAAATCTGTAGTCAAGGCCTGGCCGAAAATGTGGGGGCTATCCCTGAACCCCTGGGGTAGGACAGTCCAAGTTAGTTGTCCAGAAACGTGTGTGTCGGGATCCTCCCAGGTGAAGGCAAAGAGAAAGTAAGAATCAGGGTGCAGGGGGATAGTGAAAAAGGCAACTTTTAGGTCCAGTACAGTAAAGTGAGAGGTGTTTGGAGGAACGCGAGACAATAGGGTGTAGGGGTTAGGAACAACTGGGTGGAGGGGGACCACGGCCTCATTAATAAGCCTAAGGTCTTGCACCAGTCGATAAGCCCCTGAGGGCTTGCGTACTTGGAGGATATGGGTGTTACAGGGAGAACTGATGGGGATCAGGAGTCCCTGACTTTTAAGCCGTTCTATGATAGGTTTCAGGCCCCGGCGATGGGCTAAGGAAATAGGAAACTGAGCTCGAGAGGGAAACTTAGAGTTATCCGTAAGCTGTACTTTAACCGGGGTAAGGTGGGAAGCGATGATGGGCTCAGAGATGTCCCACACCTGAGGGTCTACAGTAGGTAGGTCATCTGGAGCGGGGGTCGAGGGAGTGGAGAGGTGTAAGATGAGACGGGTTGAGGTGGAGGGAGGAGAAGAAGGTAAGAGACAGATAGATGCCCTCAGTTTCCGGAGAATGTCCCTACCCAGTAGAGGGACCGGGCAGGAAGGAATGACTAGGAACGAGTGGGAGAAAGGGAACCCATCCAGGCTACAGGTAAGGGGAAGGGTCACCCTAGGGTTGGAGGAGGTCCCATCGATCCCCATAACAGTAATTGGTGAGGTTCGAGTAAGTCCCGAGTAGGAAGGCAGAACAGAGTAGGTAGCCCCCATGTCCAGCAAAAAAGAGATGGACTTACCCGCTACCTGGAGCGTAACCCTGGGCTCGGCCTGGGTGAGAGGGGTGGCCGAATCTGGGCTTCGTCAGTCGTCCTCCAATCCAAGCAGTTGAAAGGCCGGACTTACTGTCTCGGGGGGTCCCCCATATTGAGGCGCCGAAGATACCCCGAGGTTAGGGCAGTCGGATTTCCAGAGGCCCATCAAATGGCATTGAGGGCAAGGCCGAGTTGGCGGCTTTGGATTGGGGCACTGGCGATCCCAGTGTCCCTCGGCCCCGCATTTGAAACAGGCCCCCGGGGGGGTGCGGTTGGTTGCCCCTCTCTGCTGGCTCCCAGAGCCGGCCGGCTGCAGGGCTGCTACCAAGGCTTGCGTCTGCAACTGAACCTTTTGCTGGAGTCTGGCTTGTTGTTTAAGCTCAGCCGCCTCCTTACGGGAATTAAAAACCTTAAATGCCATTTTCACCAAGTCAGAAATAGGGGTCTGAGGGCCCTCCTCAGCCTTGTTTAACTTTTTCCGTATATCCGGCGCCGATTGAGAAATAAAATGAGTAGCCAGTACCGTGGCCCCCGCAGGGGAGGCAGGATCCAAGCGAGTGTACTGGGTTAAGGCCTCGGTCAATCAGTTAAGAAACATAGCGGGGTTTTCGTCAGGGGCCTGGACAATCTCCCTGATCTTGTCATAATTAACGGCCTTATTAGAAGCTGCCCGCATGCCAGCTAGGAGACATTGGACCATGCGGTCGCGGCGCCGGCGGCCATCTTGGCCATCCTGATAATCCCAACCTGGTTCTACAGCTGGGACTGCCTGGGCTCCAACTGGCATGGCAGCATCAGTGAGATGGACCTGGTCTGCGTGCTCCCGGGCAGCAGCCTGGATGCGTTCCCTCTCCTCTGTGGTGAGGGTGGTGGTCTGGACCACATGTAAATCATGCCAGGTGAGGTCATAGGCTCGGGCCAGATATTGGAATTCTTTAATATAGTTATCAGGACTGGCCAAAAAGGAGACCAAACACTTCTCAATTTGGGAAAGGTCCTGTAGAGAGAAGGGCGCATGGACTGGAACAACTCCCTCAGCTCCAGCAACCTCCCTTAGGGGGCAGACTAACTCAGGGGAGGGTTTTCGAGCCTTAGTGCGGGTGGAGATGGGAGGGGAGGCTGGAGGGGATGTAGGGGAAGGTTCCGGGGGGGCCGCATCAGGAGCAGACTCAGGTTTTGGGGGTTGAGGGGATGAGACGGGAGTCGAGGTGGAAGGGGTGGAAAGGGTGGAGGGGGTGGAAGGGACTGAAAGGGGGGTGGTTGGAGCGGCGGGAGGATTAGGGGGCGTAGGGAGAGAGGGGCCTTGGGGTGGGGGATTGCGATAAGGAGGCGGAGGCAGAGGAGCCGGGGCCCCTCTCGTCGGCGGGTGGGTAAAGCTCTCCGGAGGTTCAGAGAGGGGAGAATCAGAGAGGAGAGACGGGGAGGAGAGGTCCGGGTCTTTGGGAGCAGTGGGTGGCAGGGTAGGGGGAGGGGAGTCTGCCAGGAGGACCTGAGAAGTGGAGCAATGAGAGCAGAGGGAGGGGCGAGAGCGCAGGGTCCAGAAAGCCTGGACATAAGGGACCTCGACCCATTTGCCCTGGCATTTGCAGAAATTGCCTAGGTCCATGAGAATCTGATAGTCAAATGTGCCTTCCGGAGGCCACTGGGACCGATTGTCTAATTGGTATTGTGGCCAAGCGACGGTACAATAATGTATGAGACGTCGCCTACACAAGTCCTGGTCCAGTTCCAGGGTCTTAAGATTGGCCAGCAGGCACCCTAGGGGTGTTTTAGAATCGAATTTGGATTGGGAGGTCCCCATGATTCTTTGCCAGGCAACCCGAGGGCTGGAGGAAGGCGTCCCCTCGTCCACCACTGGGTTGAGGAAAAACTGTATCCACTGCCGTAGAGGTAGAGACGTCTCCCAGCCTCTCGGAGTCACAGAGGTCTCCTGGTGACCGGCGGGGTCCGCCCTGATGCGGCCGTGATTAAGGCAGGGCTTTCCGGAAGGGGGCGTGGAATCGGGGGAAACTCACCACGGCTTCAGAAGTGGCGTTCAGAAAGGCAGGTCCAGTCCGGCTAGGGAAAGGAGAGAGTCTACCCACTGGGGTGGGGGCTCAATCTCCTCCCGGGTTTCAGCCCCAAATGTAAGGTTTTTCCGGCGAGATAAACACAACACCAGGCAAAGTGGGTGTAAGGCAAGGTTTATTAAAGGTTCTCTCCGGTGAAGTTTCAGGGCCCAAGTGAAGGGGGGCCGAGAAAGTTGCACCGGGAGGAGGTGGGAGGAGGTGGGCACCCTCGGGCGAGGTTCCGCAACTCTGGAAAGCAGAGTGGGGGAAGTGGCGCCCAAGGCAGGGAGGAGGGGGCTTTTAAGGGGTCTTGGGGAAAGCTCAGGGGTCTTTTGGCAAGTTTCCCTTATTTGGATATCCCTCCTGCTCATCGGGATCCCATTGGTCCACAGGAGCCCAGGGCGGGGGTCTCAGGTTCCTGCTTGGGCCTTTGTTCTCCTGTCCGAGCTCAGGTGGTGTGGCAGGAATTTTCGCCATCTTGGTCCTTTGTTCTCCTGTCTGAGCTCAGGTCGTGTGGCGGGAATTTTCGCCATCTTGGTAGCCCTTCCTGCCAGCCCAACAATCGTGTTACCTTTGCAGTCTTTCTTTCTGTAGATTGTCTCTATATTTTGTTCAATGCTATTTTTAAGATTTTTCCTCTTTTATAGTACCCCCCTTAATATTTCCTGCAGTGTCAGCTTGGTGGTTGCATAGTCTTTTAAGCCTTGCCAGTCTTGTAAATTCTTTATCTCTCTATCCATTTTGAATGTCAGTCTTGCTGGATAAAGTATTCTTGGCTGCATGTTCGTCTTATTGAATGTTCTGAAAATGTCTTGCCAGCCCTTTCTGTCTTACCAGATCTCTGTGGACAGGTCTGACGTTTTTCTGATGGGCTTTCCTCTGTAAGTAAGTAGCCTCTTTTTTCTAGTGGCTTTCAAGAGAGTATACCTACAATTGTGATTCCTCAGTTTGACTATCAGGTGCCTTGATTTTTTTTTTTTTTTTTGGAATCTATAATCTTGGGTGGAGACTGTTTGGCCTCTAGTACATGAAAGCTGGTTCCATTCACGAGACTAGAAAAATTTTCATGAAGAACTTGTTCCACTATATCTTCTAGATTTCTTTCTTTCTCCTCCCCTTCGGGGATTCCAATAATTCTGATGTTGGAACGTTTCATGGCATCATTTATTTCCCTGAACCTGTTTCCGTGGTTTCTAAGCTGTTTGTTCCAGGCTTCCTCCTGATCATTTCTCTCCATCTCTTTGTCCTCCAGACCACTAATTCTACCTTCTGTCTCAGTTACACTAGCTTTGAGAGAATTTAGATTAGATTGGACCTCATTGAGAGCATTGTGAACCTCGGCCCATGTAGGTTTTAGCTCCGTCCTAACATTGTGAAAATCATCTCCGGTCGCTTTCAGCTCGGCCCTAATCAATTCCATTTGGTCACCCATTTGCCTGGATAATTGTTAGCCTGAATTCTTTTTCTGACATATTGTCTATGTTGATAGCCGTTAGCTCTGTTGCAGAAGGTCCATCCTCTGTATTTTTCTTCTGCTGGGCATTCCTCCTCCTAGTCATTTTGGTGAGAGATGACTGAACAGATGTAGATGGATGTATCCACTGTGGTGCAGTCAAGGTGCATCCTGGAACACTTCTGAGCTATCAGGATTCCCAACCGAAATGAAGGACAAAAGAAAAGAAAAAGAAAAGAAGTTAGAGAGAGAGACAGGAAAGAAAGGGAAGATGAAAGAGAAGGTTCAGCCCAAATGGGTCCCAAGGTACAATTTATGAAGTATACAAACAAAAACAGACAAACAAAAAGACTGATAAAAGTATATGACAAGAGAAAAAAATATGCAAATAAAGGAAGATCCTCATCAAAAAGAACCCCAAGTGTAAGATTTATATACTATCAAGACAAACACAAAAACACAGAAACAGTGGTGGAAGAAAAAGATGGGAGAGTGGTTATAAATTCTCACTGTGGGCGAAGGTTATTTTGATTCTTCCTGGATGTATCTTGATATCTTTGTTAAAGGACTCAACTTTCCTAAGATAAAGGGGGATTAAAAATTGGTTTACCTATAGGGGTAGTATTGATTGGGGAAAGGGGATTACTTTGAACTTTAACTCTATATGAATATTAGAAAATAAAAATAAAACGGAATAAACTAGACTAAACTAAGCTAAAATTAAAAAAAATAAATTCAAAAAAGAGAAATGCAAAAGATAAACACAGGTGTATGTATCAAAAGTTCAGGTTAGAATGTTATTATGGAATTTGATGTACTGGACAGCTCACTGTGATGGTAAATAGGTTAAAAAATTATCTATATAAAAAAAAATGAACCAGAATAGTGGGAAAGAATTAAAAATAAATGTCCTATGAAGTAGTGATGTTGTTCTCTTGCAGTCTTTTTTTTTTTTTTCTTCTTCTTCTTCTTTTGTTTTCTGGGGGAGGCGTCTGTCACATGGGTTTTCAGTCATTGATGTTCCCTGACTTAAGTCCGCCTGCCCCCCTCAAGGGTGTGGGCTCTGAGGAAACTGGTTTTTTTCAGGCTTTTGTTCTCTGGCAGTTTTTATGTTTGTTCACTTTTTTTTTTTTCTCTCACCCTGACTGCTTTTGATGGATTTTGTAGTTTTAGAGGAAAACAAACTGCACCCTGACCTCCCTCTCAGTGAGAAGCCTCAGTCTCACTGCAGAGCCTAAATAAGTTCCCTCTTGGCCACTGGCAGAGCAGTTTCTGAGTCACAGTCCCTGGGGACTCAGGATCTTTTGCTTGTACTCAAAACCGCGGCAGCGGTGGCTGTCTGGGAGCTCCAGACCACCAGAGAGGTTCCAAGCAGCTATCACACACTGAGATTTTCCCACTGGCCCAGGCTGGGAGTGCCTGGTCTTTCTGGGTCTAAGAGCATCTGCCTTGCATGCACCTCTTTCAGGGGAGGCTGTGGGTCATGCAAGCGTCTCAGGCTCTGAGAATGGTACGCAGGTCCAAACGCACCAGGTTGGGCCTTCGCGCACCTCTGTCAGGGGAGAGTTTGGGGCACGCATCTTAGGCTCTGAAATAATGGTGCAGGTGAAAGAGCACCGGCTGGGCCTTTGTACCTCTCTCAGGGGAGGATGAGGGACGGGCGCATCTCTGGCTCTATAGCAGGGTTTTCGCGTTCTGCTGTCAGGCGTGGCTCCCATCCTCTCACAGGAGCCAGAACGCACAAGTTCTCAGGTGCGCTGGTGGCTTAGGGACCAAGACCTGGTTTATCCACCGCACTCTCTCTGGCTCTGCACCAGGGGAGGCTGTCCTGGGACCAGGGACTTAAGTCCCTGTCCCTAGCTGCCCCGATTCCCACAATTTCCCCTCCGCGATCCTTTGCTCTTTTTGAGTGCTTTCAACCAGACTCCAAGTTAATGCTGGTCCCCAGACGCAGGGCACTCTCAGATTGGAGGATTACTTTCCAACTGGTCGCCTCGGGTGGCTCCCTCCCCCTTTTGTTTATCTTCTGATATCAGTCTGCAGTTCCCACACCACTTTACCTGCCCACTGGCGTCTTCTGCCCCTGTAGAGATCCAGACATGTATAATTCTGATCTCAGGCTGATTTCATGGGTGATTGGAGTTCTTTGGTAGGTAATCAACTCACTTTAGGGTACATGTTGAAAAGGCGCCTCCTTCTACTTCCCCGCCATCTTGTCCTTCTAATGCAAACATTTTAAAGCACTTTGCAATGCCTGTGAAGACTTGCAAAATAACAAAACTAGAGAGGATCTATCAAGTCAGGAGCTTGTAGACAGGTAATCACAACTAACTAATAATAAACAAATAAGCCACAAACCTGCAAAATTTTTGCTATGTGTAGAGCAAAGGAACAATGATGGTTAAAGATATTGAGGAACCATTTCATAACTGCTCTACATGAGATAGCAGAATCCCCTAAATACCACTGGAGTGAGTAGCTATCACTTGTGTGGCTTCCAAGCATTTAAATATTCTAGTTACTTGGGGAAATTCCTCTTTATATACTACATACCATATGCTATATACTATATATTATAATATAATTATGATTAATTATAATACTATATATAACAATAATCATTACTATAAAATTCCAGTCTCCTGTTGATTGGGTGGATATAACCTGCTGTAGAAACCATAATAGGAAAATCTTTCCTTCTCTTAGTCCCTGGTAAACTAAGGAATATCTGGGAACATGACCTAGGTGCATTTGGATGCACCCAACTGAGACTGAAGATTAAGAGAGTATTACAAAGAATCAGGAAGAATTTATAAACTATCAAAGGAAGAAGTGTTGGCACCAAGTGCTTGCAAAAGCAATGTTTTGGGGGGAGGTAGTGATATAGTGACCCAACAAGACTATTCTTCTGGCATTATTTTGACTGCTAAACTTTGACTCCTGTTTATTTTTTAGCTTCTTTCCTCCATCTTTCCATCAGTTCTATAAGCCATAAGCTACCTATTATTTCAACACATATTTTTTATCCTTAATTTAACCAGTCTTCATTCTTGTTCAGACGACCAGGAACCTGAGTGTTTTAATGAGTGAATGTTTAGGAGTGCAGGTGAGGCAAATCTGAAGGTCAAGAAAGACTAGGTGTTACTCTTCTGAGAATCAGGATCATTGAAAGTCAGCATTAGAACTCAATGGCACTAGAAATACCAAGGCTAAGGACAACCACATAAACAATGCCTGGAGATGGAGGCTGTCTCTCAGGAAAGGTGCAGGAAGAGTAGCAATCATAGTCATACCTGCAGTTACATGGATACTATGCCTAAAAGAATGTGAAATATTGGCTTGTGGTGCAACAACACAAAGATGTTTCATTGCAATGCTGTGGAATTGGAAATAATCACAATACACCCCAAATATGGGGTCCTTTAAATATATTCTTAAGATAGGATATTAACCTGCTATTAAAACTCATGTTGAAATTTACCAGTTAGGGTGCCTGGGTAACTCAGTTGTTAAGCGTCTGCCTTGGCTCAGGTCATGATCCCAGAGTCCTCAGATCAAGGCCCACATTGGGCTCCCTGATTGGCAGAAAGCCTGGTTCTCCCTCTTCCACTCCCCCTGCTTGTGTTCCCTCCCTCTGTGTGTCTCTCTCTTTGTCAATTAAATAAATAAAAAATCTTAAAAAAAGAAATTTACCAATTAAAGGAAATATTTGTGATATAATTAAAGGGCAAAAACAGTCTATGAAATAATAATACAGAGTATGATTCCAGACAGAGAAACCTGGACAGGTAGACAGTCCTGGGTTGGATCCATGATTTGCCTTTTACCATATGAATGTTAATAACTAATGTATTGTATATGAACTTCACTTTTTTATAAACACAAGAATAGTACCTGCTTTTGATCATTAAATATATGAAAGCACTAAGCATGATCTTTATTTTTACTTCTACATACCCAAGAAAGTTAACATTTACCACATTTATTGGTATTTGGGATAACTTTTGCTCTTTTCCTTTCTGTTCTTTGTTTTCCTCATTAAAAATATATGGCTGTGTGATTAGATAAGGTATCAAAAGATGTTATTATTTAAAATCATAGAAGCAACAAAAAAGAGCTTACAGATTTTAGCCGGACACATTGAAAATGACTAAAATGGGATATGTAACTTGAGGATTTATTTTTTTTTTATTTTTTATTTTTTTTAAAGATTTTATTCATTTATTTGACAGAGAGAAATCACAAGTAGATGGAGAGGCAGGCAGAGAGAGAGAGAGGGAAGCAGGCTCCCTGCTGAGCAGAGAGCCCGATGCGGGACTCGATCCCAGGACCCTGAGATCATGACCTGAGCCGAAGGCAGCGGCTTAACCCACTGAGCCACCCAGGCGCCCTAGAAGACACTATTTAAAAACAAAAACTGGAAAGTAAAAACAATAGGCATTGTATGGCTTTTAATAGAGAAGTACCTCTCTGTTCTCTATGTTGGTGTGATGAAAAGTGGAAATGGATATATTATCCCTAATTAAAATCTTTCTTGCTATGGTGGGAGAAATTACAGAATAAAAAAGTTAAGAATGCAAGCTCTGGAATCAGAACCATTGTGCAAATTTCTGTTCTGCCATTCACTAATTGTATGACCTTAATTAAAGACATCTAATTTCACTAAACCTTGATCTCATCTGTTAATTGCAGATGAGGTAATATAAGATCTAACCATAGCTTCTGGCATAAAATATGCTATCAATGAATGTTACTTTCAGTCCTGTGCATTGAATGAAATATTTGAAGTCTGTAGACAAAGGTTTAATCTCAGCTCTGCCATATACACACAGGACAAGTCACTTTCCTTCTCTGAGCTCAGTTTCATTATTTACAATGAAAAAAAAATACATATTTTCCCTGTTTCCTTTGAGTCCTTGCATATGGATCAAATGAGATAAACAATGAAAATATTCTTTAGAAAATGTCAAGTAGTTTAAAAATATAAGTATTATTCACACTAATCACTGACTCATATCATATCAGTAAAGTACCACAACTCTTGCTCTTACTCAAAATTGTTATCAAATAATATGGCAGTCCATTCTTAGTAATGGGACACAGTTTCATTGAGTGGGGTACCTGACTAGTATGGTTCATCTTAAGAGGACTTCTTGGTAACTTGGAACTCTGTTAAATGTAAATGCATTTTCCTTTCATAAAACTCTCTAATGGTGACTCAGTCATCATAGAAATTTGTTCAGCATGGGTTATGAAAACTGATGTCAGATATGTGTTTGGTATGTGGAGTGATAAAGTGAAGACATTCAGCTTTTTATTGTTTTCCCATTGACAAATGCTAGATTGACTTACAGTCTTTTAGAATCTGGTCTATGGCACTAAAATCTATTAAGCAATGAACTGGTGCTCCTAAATAGCACAGACAGATAATTTAAATAATTTAGGTGATTTGGAGAACTTAAGCTATCCAAGGTAGTACTGGTTGTCTCCAATTCATCTAACATATGTTTGGGTCTCTATTTCACTTTGTCAGAAGGAATATTTATTGTTGTAATGAATTATTTCCTCAAAATGCATTTAGAAAATCATTTTTAAGTTATAAGACAACTGGAATAAAAATAAGTTATAAGACAACTGGAATAATAAAATTATTCTCCAGCATAATTTTCTGTTTATAATGAATAAGTAAGCAGGAAAAAATCTTATTTTTTAAAGATTTTATTTATTTATTTGACAGACAGAGATCACAAGTATGCAGAGAGGCAGGTGTGGGGTGGGGTGGGGGAAGCAGGCTCCCTGTTGAGCAGACAGCCCAATGTGGGGCTCTATCCCAGGACCCTGTGATCATGACCTGAGCCAAAGGCACAGACTTTAACCCATTGAGCCACCCAGGCACCCCAGGAGAAATCTTATTATATGATTATCAAATGTATTTAGGAATATGGGTTGAACAACAGGAACTGCCAGTTGCCAGCACCATAAGACCACAATAACACTCCTGGCATGAGCTTAGTCTCCAATCATTAAGGATTATACAAAAATGGAAACTTTCTATTATTTCAAGAAAACATCTTCATCAGTTGAATAATGTTATAAAGTATAGTTAATAGTGAGCAACTATTGAAGCAAGATTTAATATCTTATTTTATAAGTAAGAAAAATAAAATATCGAGTTTAAGAAACAGATCACAAAAGCAAAGTGAACTTTGAAGTATCTAGAATCTAATACAACTGTAAATTCAATTCATTTATGATTGGAGTGAATGGTTTCCCACTCTACTGTCAAATCACAGTACATGTAGAAATATATGAATCATTGAACACTACATCAAAAACTAATGGTGTACTATATGTGGGCTAATTAAATTTAAATTTAAAAAAGAAATACTGGGATGGAAAGACTATGGCTTACTTAAGTGAAATTTATGTCAATGAGGGTCTCTATTCTCTGGATATTTAAAGATGAATGTTGTTACATTTGAGTGTTTAATTATTACCTTCCACATTTTGATAAGCATTATAGAGTTTGGAGAGCAAGTCTATAACCTCAAAAGCTGAGTACTTCTGTTAAACATAGCAAAGATTTTGAGTATGGATTTTAAAAAAATATTTTCCCATGCATTCTGTAACTGAATTCTTACAAATACTTTTAGATTTCAGAATTCAATTCAGGACACCTATTGAATTTGTACTGGAGGTCTCTTCCTTAATCTTGGCTGCCATATTCAGTTGTCTATGTTCCTCAGAGGAACTAGATGGCTTTTATCTGAATTACAGGCAGGAGATAAAAACAGTGGCTTTAGATACAAGGATTTGGGGTGGGGGTAGTAACTGCCTGGGGATAAACAAACTCAGGATATTTCAACACACACAGTGTTTTGACAATAGCTCAAATTGTCATGGCACATTGATTAAGAAACATTGCCAAGATCATATAATCTTTCAATAAATTCATGGCAGAACAGGCTTGTCAAATTCTGGTTAGTAAGGATAGGTAAATTGCTTTCAGGGCTTTTTTCTTTCTTTCTTTTTAAGGAATGGATGCTAATTATCATTTAATATCTCTTCCTCAGATTTTATAATGAACAGGAACAATTAGCCCATCAATGGTACTCATATGTTCAAAACACTTAGAAGCCACTACATACATCCTGGGGTTTCAGGACATGTGATGTCACTGGTATTGCTACTATTAGACTATATAATACAAGGATTTATTTCTTGTGATCTGTCTAATAGTTTCTCTTGAATATTTAGCAGTCTATTTACCTTCCAGGATAGATTGTTATTAATGACATCAATTAGTGTTGTAACTGATTTTCTTTGGTTTACAACAAAAGTTGACTCCATGATGCCTAGTATCCTATTTCCCTGGTGTACTTTTTTGACAGGACAGCTAACATTCCAACAATATTGAAAAGACTCAAAATGGAAGGAGGGAAAATAATTTCAAAACAGGTGTTTGTTAAAGGTGCTCTCTTGTCTGCATTTTCTTGAATTCCTACCTTCAATCATTTGAATGTTGATTTTTGTTGCAAATAAGCTACCTTTCTTTTATAGAGCTTCTGCACAGTATCCACCAAAGAAGACACATTTAAAGATAGAAATGAAGGAGCACCTGGGTGGCTCAGTCGGTTAAGTGTCTGACTTGGCTCAGGTCATGATCTCAGGGTCCTGGGATTGAGCCCCGCATCAGACTCCCACTCAACAGGGAGTCTGCTTGTCCCTCTCACTCTCCCTCTGCCCTGTCCCCTGCTCATGCTCTCTCTCAAATATATAAAAATCTTAAAAAAAAAAAAAAAGACAAATGAAGCTAAGATGCACTTTATATTACTGAATCAATTTCAGTTTGAAATTGTGGTTACATCAAACAAAATATTTTTTTAAAGATTTTTTTTTTAATTTTATTTATTTGTCATAGAGAGAGAAGCGAGAGAAAGCACAGGCAGACAGAGTGGCAGGCAGAGGCAGAGGGAGAAGCAGGCTCCCTGCCAAGCAAGGAGCCCGATGTGAGACTTGATCCCAGGACGCTGGGATCATGACCTGAGCCGAAGGCAGCCGCTTAACCAACTGAGCCACCCAGGCGTCCCTCAAACAAAATATTTAATTGGTGCAGTCTATACACTGATGCTTAGAAAACATACCTCTTTCTTTTCTTCCTTACATGGTGCTACATAACTGTGATCGTTTTTATTAGCCACTATTTAAAATATCACTACTAAATTATTTCCCAATATTCCAGGCATGTCTGAATCTTAAACATTCTTTTGACTTTTGTGATTAATCAGAAGTAAAGTTAAAGCTCTACTGCAGTTCATTAATGCAATTAATTATTTTTGATGAACTTTTCCCTCAAAACATTTGACCCTTTTGGAACATGTTTTAAGGCTCTTTTATTGCTACTATAGTAGTAATAGTGCTACGTACATCCAAGCTGAGATAGTATCATAGTAACAGGCTGAAAAAATGTCTTAGAAACTAGTCTACCTGATTGACAATTCAGTTAAACTTTCTTGATATAGTTGAGAAAAGTACCTAGCCTGGGACAAGCTAGTCAAAGCAAATGCAGAAACTAAAGCCATCCAAATACCTTCGCTATCATTGTCTAAAGTAAAACTGACTAGCACATAAGTTAAAAAAAAAAAAAAAGAAGATGCTGTAAATATCAAATGAAATAACATTTTGGTGGAAATAAAGCTAATAAATGTTGTTAGTTTGTCTCCCTCTTAATTTTTTTTAAGCTATACACTTCTAGAAAGACTGTCCTTATTGTTTTCTTGGGTTCTAAGGTACTGGGGGTATGTGCGGAGAAGGAGACAAAAGAGTATGCATTTGGTTTTATTTATTTTTAAAGATTTTATGTATTTATTTGAGAGAGAGAGAGAGAAAGAGAGACAGAGTGCAAGCAGGGGGAGCAACAGAATGAGAGGGAGAACCTGGGATCATGATCTGAGCCAAAGACAGATACTTAACCAACTGAGCCACCCAGGTGCCCCAAGGGTATGCATTTAAAAAATAAGTTATTGGGGCACTTGGGTGGCTCAGTAAGTTAAAGCCTCTGCCTTTGGCTTAAGTCATGGTCTCAGGGTCCTGGGATCAAGCCCCACATGGGGGGGGGGTTCTCTGCTCAGCCTGCTTCCTCCTCTCTCTGCCTGCCTCTCTGCTTACTTGTGATCTCTGTCTGTCAAATAAATAAATAAAATATTTTAAAAATGTTATTTTCTGTAGTGGCACATATAGGTTAGTACAAAATTGTCTCACGGAGATGTGACAAACTTAAGAAAAACAATAGACCGATGTTAGTTTAGAGCTGTCTAACCACTTTAGATGTATAACCACAGTTTATTCTTACACAAACATTCTGAGATAAACATCATTACTATATCCATTGTGCCCAGATGAACATTGAGGCTTGATGATTATGTAATTTACACAGGTCACACAACCACGAATTTGTACCCCATTATCTCCAATTTCACAGCAAATTTTCACAGCTACCCCCCAAAATGGGTTCATTTGCTAAGAAAAATTAGGTTGTAATTCTACTAAAATTAATAGCTCTGATAAAGTATAATCCCTCAAAGACTGATTTGCAGAACAAAACTGAGGTTATTTTATCCCTGAGAAGAGAAGATTTATGCCCTTTAATTGATAAATGTCTTTAGATATGTTAGTATCTACAAAGAAAAGAGAGAATTACTTTGGGTGTTTGCTTCAGTTAGGTTCTTCCATACCTACTAGAATCAAAGGATGGGAGTTAATAGTGAGGAAGATATTGGCTAAATGCAGGAAAACAAAGCAAAACATCTTCCGACAAGCAAAGCTGCCAAAGATGTCAAAGCTGAAGGAGAGACAAGGAGTGTATTAGAGATGTAAAAAAGTAATTTAGGTTACTTTCTCTTCCAAATAAAGAGACAAGGAAATTCCCTCCAATCTTTGGATTTTGTGACATTCAGCATTATTGACAAAATCTTGAACTTCATGCCATTGATTCCTTAGACAAAAAAAAAAAAAAAAAGTCATCAATAAAATAATGTTATTCCTATGTTTAAGTGAAAGCATATTATAGAACTTCCCTATGACCCTGCAATTGCACTCCTGGGTATTTACCCCAAAGATACAGATGTCGTGAAAAGAAGGGCCATCTGTACCCCAATGTTTATAGCAGCAATGGCCACAGTTGAAAAACTATGGAAAGAACCAAGATGCCCTTCAACGGACGAATGGATAAGGAAGATGTGGTCCATATACCCTATGGAGTATTATGCCTTCATCAGAAAGGATGAATACCCAACTTTGTAGCAACATGGACAGGACTGGAAGAGATTATGTTGAGTGAAATCAGTCAAGCAGAGAGAGTCAATTATCATATGGTTTCACTTATTTGTGGAGCATAACAAATAGCATGTAGGACAAGGGGTGTTAGAGAGGAGAAGGGAGTTGGGGGAAATTGGAAGGGGAGGTGAATCATGAGAGACTATGGACTCTGAAAAACAATCTGAGAGGTTTGAAGTGGTGGGGGGTGGGAGGTTGGGGTACCAGGTGGTGGGTATTATAGAGGGCACGGATTGCATAGATCACTGGGTGTGGTGAAAAAAATAATGAATACTGTTTTTCTGAAAATAAATAAAACAATTTAACAAAAAAGAAAGCATATTATAACAAGACAAACCTTCAAAATTTGGAAATTATTTGTATCATTATTTTTTTAAAATTTTCTTATTTCTTTTCAGCATAACAGTATTCACCACACCCAGTGCTCCATACAATCCGTGCCCTCCCTAATACCCACGCCCAGCCTCCCACCCCCTGCCCCTTCAAAAACCTCAGGTTGTTTTTCATACTCTGTATCATTATTTTATAATAGCTTATAAAAGGTACTGTTTGTGATATACTTTAACCTATGAAGGTGTCTTAAGAGTTCCTTTAGTCATAAGTTTTCTCCATAAAGTGGTTGTTTTGTATATATCAGAGACATATTTAATTTGAGATACAACTTTCAGTGGAAAGAAAGATGATGTTCAAAAATTTATTTCTGTCTGGTATATTCTTTTTTTTTTTCATTTTCATTCTTCTGTACTATGTGTTTGGTGCAGTAGGATAAATCTGGAGTTGTCTTCTACCTAGAAGTCCCAACCTGCCACCTATTCTTAGCTTAACAGGATCAGCAATGAAATTTAAGGGAAAATAAGTTGGGAATAGGATCCTTGGGTCAGCTGGGCATATGGCTTAGGACTAGTGTACAATTTCCTATGCATGGCTGTGGGAAGTTCTGGATAGTTAAATAATTAAACATTGTATCTATCCCTTTTCCCTTAGGAGCACAATTAACATTCAATACACCTTTTCTCTTTGGTTATGAAAAACACATGCACAAGTGTTCTTTCCCTTGGACCAATGTGGTTGAGGCAAAAGAATAAGGGTGAAGAACAAAGATCGGGATATACTTATTTTTACCTATACTTCCCAATAAAACCGATATGTCCTGAATACTTAATACGATTGCCCTTATGCTGGTTCTGAAATAAATCAGAAATCTTAGACTGCTCTGAAAGCTCAAAGTTCATCAGCCACTTATACACTCTAGTTTTAGCCCTCAGTTATATTGGATATCGCAGCTGACTTTAAGCAATTTTGACAAAAAATAAAATAGGACAACTTTAGAAAAGTTACC
This sequence comes from Mustela lutreola, assembly GCF_030435805.1. Classification (NCBI taxonomy): domain Eukaryota; kingdom Metazoa; phylum Chordata; class Mammalia; order Carnivora; family Mustelidae; genus Mustela; species Mustela lutreola. Next base: position 83,290,768 of record NC_081308.1, read on the forward strand.
GGAGTTGTACATACTCATGTCTATAAAATAAGTTATTCTTATTATTACCCTTTATGAATAGTTTTGGCTGCTTTTCTTCAAGTATATCAACATTATGGTGAAAACAAAACATTCTGTTATTAGGCTTGTATGAGACTCAAATACTAAATAATGTGGGTTTTTTTGTTGTTTGTTTGTTTGTTTTCTTTTTTTTGGGGGGGGGCAACCCATCTATTTGGTCTAGAGATGTGTTCCGCAAAGGAGGTCAAGAAGATCCCCAGGTTGCCAAAGTATTTTTAGGGATGACAGGCTGCCTCTGTCTCTCCAGAAAATGTATAACATTTCTCAGTTGTAATGGACTCCCAAACATATTAATTTTTTTTTGGATTTATTTATTTTATAGAAAGAGAGAGAGTGAGCCTGTGCACATGAGAGCAGTTAGGGGGAAGGCAGAGGGAAAGAAAGTCTTAAGCAAACTCACAATTATGAGGAGCTTGACTGGGGTGGGGTAAGGCCTCTATCTCACACCCTGAGATCATGACCTGAGCTGAATCCATGAGTCAGATGCTTAATCAACTGTGCCACCCAGGTTGCCCTGCTCCCAAACATGTTAAATTCAAATTTCCAAAAGAGCTTAAAAGAGCTTGACTAAAGTGCAAAGAGAAGGGTCGGGAGGTGGAAGCTACGTTAGTAGCTAAAATCCAAAAGGAGCATTTTTTTGTTGGCCAGTAGACAGATTTCAGAAGACTGTGTGATTAGGATATAAGATATATAGGTATATTTTCTTACATGGTTAGGACAGACTCTCAAACAAATGAAAATATTAGAGACATGGTTTAACAACTATATACATATATATTTGTCTTTATTTTATGGGAAATGCCCTGATAGAATGCAGTTCACATGTGTCCTTAACAGTGTTCCATAACCATCCCTGTTTGTTGAGTATATAGGTATTTCTTTTATCTTTCCACTTAAATGATTGATAAATTGTTTGTGGAATAAAGGGAGGGTGAACAGACATAGAAGCCACACTGCACTGACACTGTAGATGGTTTGTATAGATGTAGAAAGTAAAGAAAATTGAGGGCGCCTGGGTGGCTCAGTGGGTTAAGCCGCTGCTTTCGGCTCAGGTCATGATCTCAAGGTCCTGGGATGGAGTCCCGCATCAGGCTCTCTGCTCAGCAGGGAGCCTGCTTCCTCCTCTCTCTCTCTCTGCCTGCCTCTCTGCCTACTTGTGATCTCTCTCTTTCAAATAAATACATAAAATCTTAAAAAAAAAAAAAAAAAGAAAAGAAAATTGAGAGTGCCAAATTCACCAGTAAAGCAAATGAATTTATAGACATTTTAAGGCTGGTTACAGAAAGGGGGGTGGAAATAGGATGCTCATAAAATTCTTATCTAAGCATATTATAGGATTTGTTAGAAAAGTACTTTACAAATCAAAGAAATAAAATGATTATTTACAAAACTGGGTGTTTGGACCATAGCAGAGACAAATAACCAAAAAACACTCAACAAATTTTGGTCTGGAAAGCAAATGTATCAAGATCTATAATGTAAATCTTTTCAGAGTCCACAGTCTCTCATGATTCATCTTCCCCTCCAATTTCCCACAACTCCCTTCTCCTCTCCTCTCCCATGTCCTCTGTGTTATTCCTTATGTTCTGAAAAGCAATCTGAGGGTTTTGGAGGGGCAGAGGTGGGAAGTTGGGTGAGCCTGGTGGTGGGTATTATGGAGGGCATGTATTGCATGGAGCACTGGGTGTGGTGCATAAACAATGAATTCTGGAACACTGAAAATAAATTAAAAAATAAATAAAAATGTAAAAAAAAGATATATAATGTAAATCTTATTTAACTTAAAAAACCAGTGTTTACTCAGAGATGCTCTACCTGAGCAAATACTTAAACATCAAATCATTTGACAAGGAAATTCTATTAATAGGTACCCATCCTACAGAAATATTTGCACACACACACAAAAGATGCATGTGTAAGGATGATCATTGCCACAGTGACTGTAAGAGCAAAAATACAGAATGCACTTAAATGTTCATTAACAAAATAAAATGTTTAGATATATTATAGATGCTACTGTCTGGATGCTTGTGTTCCCCCATCCCCAAATTCACCTATTGAAATCCTAACCCCCAAGATGATGGTATTAGAAGGTGAAGCCTTTGGGAGATAATTAGATCATGAAACAGAATTCTCATGATTAGAATTAGTACCTTTATACAAGGCACCTCACTGAGCTAACTTGGTCCTTCTACCATGTGAGTATATAATGAAAATACAGCCATCTATGAACCGGAAGCAGGCTCTCACCAGATAATGAATCTACCAGACATCTTGATCTTGATCTTGATCTTGAACTTTCCAAATTCTGGAATTGTGAGAAATAAATTTGTTATTTATAGGCCATCCAGTTTATGGTATTTGGCAATAGCACCCCAAATGAATTAAGAGAGTAGACAATTTAGGCCATTCACGTTGAGAGTGATTATTAAGAGATAAGTTTTTATTGACATCATGTTACCTGCAAAGTCTTTGCTTCTGTAGATTGTTTCCATAAATTCCTGTTCAATTATATTATTGTTTTTTTTTTCTCTTTCATAGAACCCCCCCGTTAATATTTCTTGTAGTGCTGGCTTGGTGGTCACATACTCTTTTAAACCTTGCCTGTCTTATAAGCTCTTTATCTCTCCATCCATTTTAAATGTCGGTCTTGCTGGATAAAGTATTCTTGGCTGCGTGTTCTTCTCATTTAGTGCCTTGAATACATCTTGTCAGCCCTTTCTGGCCTGCCAGGTTTCTGTGGACAGGTCTGACATTACTCTGATGGGCTTTCCTCTGTATGTAAGCAATCTCTTCCCTATGTACAGAAGAAAGCCCATCAGAATAATATCAGACATATCTCTCAATAATCATTCTCAATGTGAATGGCCTAAATGTGCCCATAATGGCACAGGGTTGAAGATTGGATAAAATGACAGGACCCATACATACGTTGTCTATAAGAGACCCATTTAGAACTGAAGAATACATCCAGACTGAAAGTAAAGGGATAGAGAAGCATCCTTCATGACAATGGACCTCAAAAGAAGGCTTAGGGGTAACAATTCTCATATCAGAAAAATTAGATTTTAAACTAAAGACTGTAGTCAGAGATACAGGAGGATACTACATCATTCTTAAAGGGTTTATCCACCAAGAAGATCAAACAATTAGAAATATGTACGCACCCAATATAGGAGCAACCAATTACATAAGAAAACAGCTAAGCAAGATAAAGAGTCATATTGATATAAATACATTAATAGTGGGAGATCTTAACATGCCACTCTCAGTAATAGACAGATCATGCAGGCAGAAAAATAATAAAGAAACAAGAGCATTGAATGATACATTGGACCAGATGAACCTCATAGATATATACAGAACATTGCACCCTCAAACAACAGAATACTCATTCTTCTCAAGTGCACATGGAACCTTCTCCAGAATAGACCACATACTGGGTCACAAAGCAGGGCTCAACTGATACCAAAAGATTGAGATTATTCCCTATATATTCTCAGATCACAATCCTTTGAAACTGGAGCTCAACCACAAGAAAAAGTTCAGAAGGAACTCAAACACCTGGAAGCTAAAGAACACCTTGCTTTAGAATGCTTGGATCAACCAGAAAATCAAAGAAGAACTTAAACAATTCATGGAAACCAATGAAAATGAAGACACTTTGGTCCAAAACCTATGGGATACAGCAAAGGCAGTCCTAAGGGGGAAATACATAGCAATTCAAGCTTCCCTCAAAAAAAAAAAAAAAAAAAAAAGGAAAAGAAAAAAAGAAAAAAGAAAAACCCATAATACACCAGCTGTCTTTACACCTTAAAGAACTGGAGAATCAACAACAAATTAAGCCAACTCCACACACAAGAAGCAAAATAATCAAGATTAGAGCAGAGATCAATGAGATAGAAACTAGAGATAGAACAGAATGCATCAATGAAACTAGAAGCTAGTTTTTTTGAAAGAATCAATAAGATTGATAAACCATTGGCCAAACTAATCCAAAAGAAAAAAAAAAAGAGAGAAGGTCCAAATTAATAAAATTATGAATGAAAAGGGAGAGATCACAGCTAACACCAAAGAAATAGGAGCAATAATCAGAAATTATTATCAACAGTTATATGTCAATAAGTTAAGCAACCTAGGTGAGATGGATGCATTCCTGGAAAACTATAAACTTCTAAAACTGAATCAGAAAGAAGTTGACAACCTGAAAAGACCAATATCTAGTAACGAGATTCAAGCAGTGATCAAAAACCTCTGAAAAAACAAGAACCCAGGACCTGACGGATTCCCTGGGGGAATTCTACCAAACATTCAAAGAAGAAATAACACCTAATCTCCCGAAGCTGTTTCAAAAAATAGAAGTAGAAGTACAATTCCCAGACTCTTTTTATGAAACCGGCATTACCATAATCCCCAAACCAGGCAAAGACCTTACAAAAAAGAATTTTGGACCAATATTCCTAATGAATATGGATGCTAAGATTCTCTATAAGATTCTAGCTAATAGGATCCAACAGTACATTAAAGAGATTATCCACCACGACCATGTGGGGTTTATCCCTGGGTTTCAAGGGTGGTTCAACATTCACAAATCAATCAATGTGATATAAAAATCAATAAGAGAAGAGAAAAAGAACCATATGGCCTCCGCAATTGATGCAGAAAAAGCATTTGACAAAATCCAGCATATGTTCCTGATTAAAACCCTTCAAAGTATAAGATTAGAGGCAACATTCCTCAACTTCATAAAATCTATCTATGAAAAAAGCCACAGCAAATATCATCTTCAGTGGAAAAAGCTGACAGCCTTCCCTTTGATATCATGAACACGACAAGGATGGCCACTCACCCCACTCTTGTTCAACAGAGTATTAGAAGTCCTAGCAACAGCAATCAGACAACAGACAACAAAGAGAAATAAAAAGTATTCAAATTGGCAATGAAGAATTCAAACTCTCTCTCTTCACAGATGACATCATACCCCATCCCCAAACTACTAGAACACATTCGGCAGTTCAGTAATGTGGCAGGATACAAAATCAAGGCACAGAAATCAGTTGCTTTCTTATACACTAACAATGAAAATACAGAAAGGTAAATTAGATAATCAATTCCATTTACTATAGCACCAAGAACCATAAGATACCTCGGAATAAACCTAACCAAAGATGTAAAGGCTCTGTACTCGAGAAACTATAGATCACTCATGAAAGAAATTGAAGAATACACAAAAAGATGGGAGACCATTCCATGCTGATAAATCAGAAAAGTAAACATTGTTAAAATGTCTATACTGCCTAGAGCAGTCTATATTTTCAATGATATCCCAATCGAAATTCCACTGACATTTTTCAAAAAGGTGGAACAAACAATCCTAAAATTGGCATGGAATCAGAAGATAACCCCAATTGCTAAGGGAATGCTGAAAAAGAAAAACAAAACCGAGGGCATCACTTTGCCTGATTTCAAGCTTTACTACAAAGCTGTGATCACCATGACAGTATGGTACTGGCGTAAAAACAGACACATAGACCAGTGGAATAGAAGAAAGAGTCCAGATATGGACCCTCAATTATATGGTCAACTAATCTTCAACAAAGCAGGAAAAGAATATACAGTGGGAAAGACAGTCTCTTCAATAAATCGTGCTGGGAAAATTGAACAGCTATATGTGGAAGAATGAAATTCAACCATTCTCTTACACCATACACAAAGATAAACTCAAGATGGATAAAAGATTTCAACACGAGGCAGGAATCCATCAGAATCCTAGAGAAGAATATAGGCAGTAACCTCTTTGACATCGGCCATACCAACTGCTTTCAAGACATGTCTCCAAAGGCAAAGAAAACAAAAGTGAAAATGAATTTTTGGGACTTCATCAAGATCAAAACCTTCTGCACAGCAAAGGAAATAGTTAACAAAACAAAGAGGTAACCCACAGAATAGGAGAAGATATTCACAAATGACAATACAGACAAAAGGCTTATATCCAAGATCTGTAAAGAATTCCCCAAACTCAACACACACAAAACAGATAATCATGTCAAAAAATGGGCAGAAGACATGAACAGATGCTTCTCCAATGAAGATAAACAAATGCTATCAGACACATGAAAAAAATGTTCATCATCATTAGCCATCAGGGAGATTCAAATTAAAACCACATTGAGATACCACCTTGAGTTAGAATGGCCAAAATTAACAGGACAGTAAACAGCATGTGTTGGAGAGAGTGTGGAGAAAGGGGACCCTTTTCCACTGTTGGTGAGAATGCAAGTTGGTGTAGCCACTTTGGAAAACAGTGTGGAAATTCCTTAAGAAATTAAAAATAGAGCTTCCCTATGCAATTGCACTATTGTGTATTTACCCCAAAGATACAGATGTAGTGAAAATAAGGGCCATCTGTACCCCAATGTTCATAGTGGCAATGACCACAGTTGCCAAACTGTGGAAGAAACCAAGATGCCCCTCAATGGACGAATGGATAAGGAAGATGTGGTCCATATATACTATGGAGTACTATGTCTCCATCAGAAAGGATGAATACCCAACATTTGTATCAGCATGGATGGGACTGGAAGAGCTTATGCTGAGTGAAATAAGTCAAGCAGAGAGAGTCAATTATCTTATGGTCTTGCTTATTAATGGAACATAAGAAATAACACAGAGGACATGGGGAGGTGGAGAGGAGAAGGGAGTTGGGGGAAATTGGGGGAGATGAACCATAAGAGACTATGGACTCTGAAAAACAATCTGAGGGTTTTGGAGGGGCAGAGGGTGGGAAGGTGGGTGAGCCTACTGGTGGATATTTTGGAGGGCATGTATTGCATAGAGCACTGGATGTGGTACATAAAGAAATTAATTCTGGAACACTGAAAAGAAATTTAAAAAATAAATAAAAAATTAAAAAAAAAGAATAGACAATTATGCTATAATATACATCATAGCTGAGTTTTTAATTTTATTCTATTATGTTATATTAGTCACCATACAGTACATCATTAGTTTTTGATTTAGTGTTCCAAGACTCATTGTTTATGTAAAACACCCAGTGCTCCATGCAATACATGTCCTCCTTAATACCCACTACCAGGCTAACACATTCTCCCCCTACCCCACCACCCTTTAAAATCCTCAGTTTTTTCCTCAGAATCCACAGTCTCTCATGGTTCATCTCACCCCTCTGATTTCTTCCCCTTCATTTTTCCCTTCCTTTTCCTAATGTCTCCCATGTTATTCCTTAGCTGTTTTTTTTTTTTTAAATAAGGTACCAACATGGAAAGATTGCTAATATGTTGTATAACAATAAAAAACAATTGACAGTACAATATATTTAGTATCTTGTCATTTAAGTAATAAAAACACTGTAGTATGTATTTGTATATGCATGTAATATTAAGTAATATCTACAGAAGAATTTTGAGGACAAGATCATCATAAAGAATAATAGTTAAGAATGTAAATCTCTAGAATAGTGGTTACCAGGGGCAGAAAAGTGGGCAAAATGGGAGACATTAATTAAAGAGTAAGAAATTGCAGTTATGGGCGCCTGGGTGGCTCAGTGGGTTAAGTCTCTGCCTTCAGCTCAGTTCATGATCTCAGGGTCCTGGGATTGAGCCCCACATCAGGCTCTTTGCTTAGTGGAGAGCCTGCTTCTCCCTCCCTCTCTGCGTGCCTCTCTGTCTACTTGTGATCTCTCTCTCTCTCTCTGTCAAATAAATAAATAAAATCTTAAAGAAAAAAAGAAGTTGCAGTTATGTAGAATGAAAAAATCTACAGATCTAACATATTACATTATGATAATAGTTAGTAGTATTGTATTGAATGCTGGAAATTTACCAAGAGAGTATATTTCAAGTGCTTTCATCACAAAAGAAAAAAAATTATACATATATATGTATGTGTTTGTGTACATATATATATGCACATATATATGTGAGAGAAGATATGTTAGCTTGACAGTAGTAATCATTTCACTATTGTGTTGTATACTTTAAACATATATATACATTTTCATTAAAAAAAGAGAAGGTGAACTCTAAAGCCAGACTGCTTTGGCTTCATAAACTAATCAGTCCTTACATTTATTATCAGTGTGACTGTGGGCAAGTTACTTAACTCCTTTCTTTACCTAAAACAAATAAATAAATAAATAACATTTTTAAAAATGGAGGCAATAATTGTGGTGGTTAAATAGATTAATGCATGAAAAGTGCTTGACACATAGTCAGTGTTAAATAAATATTAGCTTTTATTGTCTTATGGACTACACACTGTTAGCTGCTTACATATGCTTATTTTCACTGCTACTCCATTAAATAAATACCAGTATTATTTTCTTTTTTCAGTGAAGACACTGAAAGAGAAAGATAAATGAATTTGCTTAAGGCCACATAGTTGGTAACCCTTGGAGATTATATTTGAATTCAAATATCTGATTCCAACAGTTGTGCTTTTTAGCTGTTACTCTATGCTACTTCTCTTTACACATGCATACACATGCACACAGACACACATACACACACATCAAGAAAAATATCTGGTAGTTGTTAATAGTAGAGTATCGTTGAACATATACTATTGCTTTCTACTTAATATACTCCCGTAGTTTTGTGAGAGATACTCATGTTTTACATGTGCCCCTTAAATAATAACACATCAAAACATTTGAGTCAATAAATATAATGTGTTCAATGTAATGTAGTTGACAGGATACAAAATTAACAACTTCTGCTAATCAAAAGACACCATCAAAAGAGTAAAATGTCAAGGCATAAAAGGTAGAATATATCTGCAGTACAAAAAGACTGACAAAGACTAGTATCCAGGAAATATAAAGAACTACAAACCAGTAAGAATGAGATAAAAAAAATTAAGAAAATAAACAAAATATTTGAAATGGAGTTTAGAAAGAATAAATACAGATTACTAATAAGCATATGGAAATGCTTTTGAACTCATTAATATTCATGGTGTAAATTAAAACTGCAATGAGATACATATTAAGAACATCAGTGGCTAAAGTTTTGTGTTTATTTTCCAGAACATTTTTATCAACAAGTACAAAAATTAAAGTCTTTCAAAATTGTTTTTCAGGGACGCCTGGGTGGCTCAGTTGGTTAAGCAGCTGCCTTCGGCTCGGGTCATGATCCCAGTGTCCTGGGATCGAGTCCCACATCGGGCTCCTTGCTCAGCAGGGAGCCTGCTTCTCCCTCTGCCTCTGCCTGCCATTCTGTCTGCCTGTGCTCACTCTCTCCCCCTCTCTCTCTCTGATAAATAAATAAAATCTTTAAAAAAAATTGTTTTTCAGAAAACAAAGTGAGAGTGCTTTAATACTGAGGATGCAAATAGCTGCTCTGTAGGTCACTGAGTCTACCCGTTTGATGAGTGTACACCAATGATCTGGGATATTTAAACCTACTTAACTGAAGAAGGGGTCCATGAGCTGTACCCAAGTTAAGGCGATTGATATTTGTTTATTTAATAAGTTTATTCCTTTGCCACAGATTCAGTTAAGACTTTCATTCATGTGCCATAAGTTCGGATCAAGTATTATAAAAATGTACTGAATGACTTTTTTTTTAAAATTTATTTGACAGAGAGAGAGAGAGAGAGATCACAAGTAGGCAGAGAGGCAGGCAGAGAGAAGTGGGGGTGGGGGGAATCAGGCTCCCTGCTGAGAAGAGAGCCCGATGCAGGGCTCCATCTTAGGACGCTGAGATCATGACCTGAGCCAAAGGCAGAGGCTTAACCCACTGAGCCACCCAGGTGCCCCCGAATGACATTTTTTATGTGAACACCAGTACATAATAATTCAGGCAAATCTACACAGAATTGTTCATCATTTCTTGGATAAAAAGATCACTACTTTACAGTATCCCATTAAAGGATTCTAAGATCCAGACTGTTTTGGTCAGCTTATGACTTCTGTTTGGCAATTATATTGCACTTTAAATTTTCCTCTTTCCCATTGACAAAATGTGTGAGAAGAGTCTTCCTTCATGCTTATGTAACCTTTGCCATCAAAGCACTTTACCAGCTTTTATTCCGCCACTCACTATTTCTAATGTTTGCTGTCTTACTCTGTAGTGAGAACATAGCCTATTACTAATGTTCCTGAAATCCCATGAGTATGGAGTACCTGATAATGACAAGGAAATTCTGATACTTCACAACTCCTTGACACAATGACTATCAGACAGCCAAAGCTGGAAGAAATGATGAGTTCTAAGACCCAGATTGACAATTTTAGTGCAAAGAGCTGCAAGTGAATATCAGAAGACATGAATTTCATGCCCAGCTCCCACTCTTTCTAGAGTGACATCTTGAACAGGTTACTAAAATTATCTGATATATTTCTTTTTAATATTTAAAAAAATTTTTTTCTGGTCTATTTCTTAATAAAATAGAAATAATATCAAATGACTTGATGCTGACCTAGATATTCCTATATAAGAAATCGCAGATTAGACTGAATTCAACTAGAAATCATAGGAAGGAAGATATATATATGTTTTAAATTAGTTTTTAAATTTAATGTTAAAGTTTGCTGAAATAAATAATTTTACTAGCTGAGAAGAGAAGTATTGCATTGTAAAAAAAAAAAATCTCAAAGACAAAGGGATGATTTCAGAGCTTTATGAGGAGAAACAGGCATTCTGCTTATACAATGAGGTACTAATTGGATTCTATGTAATCTCAATTCTGCCTAGGCAACTAGGAAACCTTCTGGTCTTGGGCAAGTTACTCAGCTTCTAGAGAAAATTTCATTCTACAGTAGTCCCCCCTTGTTCATGGTTTTTGCTTTCCAAGGTTTCAGTTACCTGCAGTCAACCTACAAATAGATAATACTTCTTTTGATGTCAGAAGGTGAATAGTAGCATAACACTAGTCACTCCATATACCATTTCTCTCACTTCATCTCATTTAGATATTCTATCATCTCACATCATCACAAGAAGAAGGGTCAATATGGTACAATAAAATATTTTGAAGGAAGAGGGAGACCATATTCACATACTTTTAATACAATATATAGTTATAATTGTTCTATTTGATTATTAAATATTGTTAGTTTCTTACTCTAATTTAAACATTATGAAATTTATGTACAGAAAAAAATGCATATATAGGGCTCAGTACTGTCTATGGTTTTAGGCATCCACTAGGTATAATGAAACATATTCCTTATGGTTAAGGAAGGGGGCTACTGCAGATTACTGTTAAGCTCCCTTTCAGAGTAACTAAAAATTTTGAATATTTTAATTTAAAAGTTATTGCCTCCAATTGATACCGTGTCTCTTTGATAACCTCACTTAGATTTTTTAAGGAGATAGTCTAGAAATAGTTATAGCTTAAAATCTGTATGAAATTCACATATCCATTAGGACTCGACAGCAAAAAACTGATCTTGGTTGGGACTACAGTATTATTTAGGAGGCATTGTTCAGGAAAAAAAAAAAAACAGCTTTAAATGTGAAAACATGTTATATTAAGGAGATATTTAGAAGATTAGGACAAAGAAGGTTTGTTTGGATATTTTATTTGAAATCAGTGACCCCATATGTGAAGTGAAGGGTTGAGAAATTGAGAAGCTTTCTTTTTCTTTTCTTTTAGGCATGAGCTACCAGCTTGAATGCAGCCAAGAGCTATTAACATTTGTTAGTTACTTCGTGGCCTATGAGCAATGGGTTAACAGTCTCATTCCAAACCCAGATGAATGAAATTCATCTTACAAAAAATGTCAATATGGTTGCACAAAATGATACCCTTTCTGACAGAAGAAATCTCAAGTATTAAGAGTACACATATTCAACTTTTTTGGTTTCTTTCTGTAAGACTTTACCATAGACCTAGGAAAAATTCCACAAAGATACCTAACCTAATATTTCTCATGTTTAGGTAACACAATGAAATACGCTATTGTATTTTTAGAAGTGTTCATCAGCAATACTTTTTTTTTTTCTGATTTAAACAGTATTTTTAAGGAAAGCTCCAAGTAAATGAAGTAGAAGTCAAGAAAAATGGCAATAACGTGAAGAGCTTGACAACAATAGAAGGATTTAATTAGCTGATCAGATCCAACTTGTATCTTTATAATTGCAAAGAGTTTATACCTTACTATAAGCAACAAAAATATTCCTTAAGTTCTGCAAAAGACTTTCTGATAAATTACATTTTAAATGATGAGTTAAGTTGACTGTTTCAACTAAAATTTAGATTGATTCCTTTTGTTAAAGTAATAACTTTGAAAGGTGAGTGCTAACCATCAGTATTCCCCCCTACACCATCCTGTGGCCAGTTTGGTGGGAGGGCTAGAACTGGTGTGGCCTCGGGGCTTAAGGCTCACTGAGACAGCACACTGGTTAGGGCACCCAGACTATGCACTGGTCTATGCTTTCAGTGGAGGGGAAGCATAGACTGGCCTTCAGTCCCTTCCACCTAGGGAGAGTTCTAGCAGCTACTCCTCTCTGCTCACCATTAAGCAGAATTCTAGGGCTGGATCTTTAATTTGCTAGTTGCTCTTTTATACTGCTACTTTTTTTTTTTTCTATGTCCCAGTGCTACTGGAGCTGATGTGGGCTAGGGGACCATTTAACGGGGATTGTTAAATGGAAAGCTGACTATGGCATCCAGATCCTGCTTTGGTCTGTGTTTTCCAGATGAAAGGGAGTATATAATCCATGTGGCTTTCCAGTTCCTCTGATCCAGAGAGAGTTCTGGCAGCTCTTCTGCCCAGGTCTAGTACAGTTCTAGGGCTGGGTCTTTAATAGACTAGTTGCTTCTTAAACTATAACTTTTTTTTCTGTACCCAAGGACAGACAAATCTGTTCAAGGTCCCACAGTACTATCCCTCCCCACTGCAGTTTGGAGTCAGAAGTTCTAGTTCCCTTCATTACTGTGTCTATCTCTCTTGTTTTGTTTTAAACTTTTCTCTATCTTTTGTTGTGCGGAAGCAGTTCTGTTGGTTCTCAATTCTTCTTCAGGATGAATACACTATAAATAGGTATAATTTGGTGTGTTCCATGGAGGAAGTGAGTTCAGGGTCTTCCTACATTGCCATCTTAGACTAGAGCCATTATTCACATCATGCAAGATCCATTCTGGGATGCCTGGGTGGCTCAGTCAGTTAAACATCTGACTTTGGCTCAGGTCACGATTTCAGAGTCCTGGGATTGAGCCCTGGGTCTGTCTCCCAGCTCATCAGTGAGTCTGCTTCTCCTCCTCCCTCTACCCCTACCCTCATTTGTGCTTGCACTCTCTTTCTCTCAAATAAAGAACCATGATTTTTTAAAAAGTCCATTTTGACTATTTTAAAACACACAACTGAATGGCTTTGAATATGTTCACACTATTATGAGTGGTTATGTGGGTATGTGGGTATACTGTACAAACATCAGTACTATCTAAGTCCAGAACATTTTCTCACCCTAAAAGAAATGCCATATTACTCAACTCCCACAGTCACCATCCCTGATGACCACTAAACTATTCTCTGTCTCTATGGATTTGTTTATTCTGAACAATTCATATAAAATGGAATCCTGTATTATGAGACATTTTGTGTCTGGCTTCTTTTACTTAGGATAATATTTTCAAGGTTCATCTATGGGTATCATGTTCAACCAATTCATTCCTTTTATGGCTGATAATATTTTATTGTATGGCTATAGCACATTTAGTTTAACCATTCATTAGTTGATGGAGGTTTGAGTTGTTTCCACATTTTATTTTGAATAATGCATCTATTAATATTTGCGTTCTTTGTGTGTGTGTGTGTGTATGTTCCTATGGTTTTAGTTCTCATGTATATGTGGAATTGCTGGATCATACAGTAACACTATTTTTAATTTAATTTTCTGATGAGCCACAAAAGGTTTTCTACAGTGGTTGTCCCATTTCACATACCCACTCATAATAAATTAAGGTTCCAACATCACATGCTTGCCAATAATGCTGGGTTTTTTTCATTGTTTTAGCCATCCTAGTGGATATGAAGTGGTATCCTGTGGTTTCGGTTCACATTTCCCTAATGATCAATGATGTTAATCATCTTTTAATGTTCTTACTGATTATCTGAAAACATTCTTTGGAGATAAATCCTTTGTTCTTTTTAAAAATTGGATTATTGAGGCGCCTGGGTGGCTTAGTGGGTTGAGCCTCTGCCTTTGGTTCAGTCATGATCTCAGGGTCCTGGGATCAAACTCTGCATCAGGCTCTCTGCTCAGCAGGGAGTCTGCTTCCCCTTCTCTCTCTGCCTGCCTTTCTGCCTACTTGTGATCTCTCCTCTCTGTCAAAATAAATGAATAACTGAATAAATAAATAAATAAATAAATAAATAAATAAAATGTTAAAAAATTGGATTGTTTGTGCTTATATTGTTGAGTTGTATTATTTATATATTCTGGTTATAAGTCCATTATCAGAAATGTGATTTGCCAATATTTTCTCCCAATCTGTTGGTTGTTTTTTTTTTTTTCATTTTCTTGATGATATCCTTTAATGCATAAAAGTTTTTAGTTTTGATAAAGTCCAGCTTATCAATTTTTTTTAATTTTCTGTCTTCTGTTTTTTGTTATAGTATCTAAGAAACCACTGACTGATCTAAGGCAACAGACTTACCCCTAAATTTTCTTCAGAGTCTTATAATTTTAGCTCTTAGATTTAGGTCTTTTTTTGTTTGTTTCAAAATTTTCATTAAATTCTTGTTATCCGGGGCACCTGGGTGGCTCAGTGGGTTAAGCCGCTGCCTTTGGCTCAGGTCATGATCCCAGGGTCCTGGGATCGAGCCCCGCATCGGGCTCTCTGCTCAGCCAGGAGCCTGCTTCCTTCTCTCTCTCTCTGCCTGCCTCTCTGCCTGCTTGTGATCTCTCTCTCTCTGTCAAATAAATAAATAAAATCTTTAATAAAAAAAAATAAATTCTTGTTATCCATCTACATCATTACAACTGACAAGACTTCACTCTTTTGATGGCTGAGTAATATTGCATTGTATATATACATCAGCTCTTCTTTATCCATTCATCATTTCATTGACTTTTTGGGGTCTTCCCATAATTTTGCTATTGTTGACAATCTTGCAATAAACATCAGGGTGCATGTGCCCCTTCAGATCAGTATTTTTTTACCCTTACAGTAAAATTGCTGGTCAGTAGTTCAATTTTTAATTTTTGAGGAACTTCCATACGGTTTTCCAGAGTGGCTGCACCAGTCTGCATTCCCAGCAACATTATAAGAGGGTTCCCTCTTATCCACATCCTTGTCAACATCTACTGTTTCCTGAGTTGTTAATTTTAGCCATTCTAACTGTTGTAAGATGATATCTCATTGTGGTTTTGATTTTATTTCTCTGATGATGAGTGATGTTGAACATCTTTTCATGTGTCTGTTGGCCATCTGGATGTCTTATTTGGAGAAATGTCTATTTATATCTTCTGCCCATTTCTTAACTGAATTGTTTGGTTTTTTGAATGTATTGATTTGATAAGTTATTTATAGAATTTGGATACTAACATTTTATCACATATGACATGTGCAAATATCTACTATTCTGTAGGTTGACTTTTGGTTATGTTAATTGTTTCCTTCACTGTATAGAAGATTTTATCTTGCTGAGGTCCCAATAGCTCATTTTTTTCTTTTGTTTCCCTTGCTTCTGAAGACACATCTAGTAAGAAGTTGCTATGAACAAGGTCTAAGAGGTTGCTGCCTGTGATGTTCTCTGGGAGTTTGATGGTTTCCTGTCTCCCATTCAGGTATTTCACCCATTTTGAATTTATGTTTGTGTATGGTGTAAGAAAGTGGTTCCATTTCATTTTTTGCATGTTGTTGGCCAGTTTTCTCAACACCATTTTTAAAAGGGACTGTCTTTTTTCCATTGGATATTCTTTCCTGCTTTGTCATAGATTAGTTGACAATATAGTCCATTTCTGGGTTCCTTATTCTGTTCCATTGATCTATGTGTCTGTTTTTGTGCCAGTACCCTACTGTCTTAGCAACTACACCTTTATAATATAGCTTGAAGTCTGGAATTGTCATGCGTTCAGTTTTGATTTTCTGTTTCAAGTTAGTTTTGGCTATTCAAGGCCTTTTGTCATCCCATACAAATTTTAGGATTTTTTTTTCTAGTTCTTTGAAAAATGCTGGTAATATTTTGATAGGGATATATTAAATGTGTAAATTACCTTGTAGTGCAGATATTTTAACAGTATTTGTTAAAAACAAATGGATTTGTACCAGTCCATAAGCACAACATGATTTTTCATTTTTTTTATTTTTTTAAAGATTTTATTTATTTATTTGACAGAAATAGCACAGCAGAGGGATCATCAGGCAGAGGGAGAGGGAGAAACAGACTTGATGAGTGGGGAGCACAATATGGGACTCGATTTCTGGACCCTGGGATCATGACTTGAGCTGAAAGCAGACACCACCCAGGTATCCCTGTTTTTTCCATTTCCTTGTGTCCTCTTCAGTTTCTTTCACATATATTTTATAGTAATCAGGGTACAGAAGTTTCACCTCTTGGGTTAGGTTTACTCCTAGGTATCTTATGGTTTTTAGAGCAATTGTAAATGGGATCTATTCCTTGATTTCTCTTCCTGCTGCCTCATTGTTATTATATAGAAATGCAACAGATTTCTGTACATTGATTTTGTGTCATGAGGCTTTGCTGAATTGGTTTATCAGTTCTAAATGTTCTTTTTTTTGGTGGAGTCCTTTGGGATTCCTACATAGAGTATCATGTCATCTGTGAATAGTGAAAGTTTGACTTCTTCCTTGCCAATTTGGATTCATCTTATTTGTTTTTGTTTTTTGATAGCTGAGGCTAAGACTTCAAGTAGTATGTTAAATAACAATGGTGAGAGGGGACGTCCTCACCTTGTTCTAGACAATGGAGGAAAACTTTATTTTTCTCCATTGAGGATGATATTAGCTGTTGGTCTTTCATATATGGCCTTTATGATGTTAAGTTATGGTCCCTCTATCCCTATGTTGTTGAGGATTTGTATCAAGAAAGGAGGCTATACCTTGTCAAATGTTTTTTTTTTTTTTTCTGCATCTATTGAGAAGATCACATAGTTATTATTCTTTCTTTTATTAATGTGGTGTGTCACATCTATTGATTTTCAAATTTTTAATCACTCCTGTAGCCCAGCAATAAATGCCACTCAATTGTGGGGATTAATTCTTTTAAGATAATGCTGCATTTGATTTACTAGTAGCTTGTGGAGATTTTTGTACCATTGTTCATCATGGAAACCAGCCTTTAATTCCCCTTTTTAGTGAGATCTATGTCTGATTTTGGAAACAAGGTGCTGATGGCCTCATAGAATGAGTTTGGATATTTTCCTTACATTTCTATATTTTGGAACAGTTTAGGAAGATTAGGTATTAACTTTTCTTTAAAGATCTGCTGGAATTACCCTGGAAAACCCTCTGGTCCAGGACTCTCATTTTTGGTAATTTCTGTTTATTGATTCAATTTCTTTGGTGGTTACAGGTATATTCAATATTCTATTTCTTCCAGCTTCAGTTTTTTCTGGTTTGCATGTTTCTAGGAATCTGTCTATTTCTTATAGATTATTCAATTTATTGGCATACAATTTTTTCATAATATATTCTTACAATTGTATTTCTGTGGTGTTGGTTGTTACTTCTCCTCTCTCATGTGTGACTATTTATTTGTGTCCTTTTTTTTTAATTTTTTCTTTTTGACAAGTCTGGCTAAGGGTTTATTGATTTTATTAATTCTTTTGAAGAGCCAGCTCTTAGTTTCATTGATATCTTCTGTGGGTGTTTTTGTATTTATATCATTTATTTCTGTTCTAATCTTTATTATTTCACTTATTCTGCTGGCTTTAGGATTTATTTGCTGTGCCTTTTCTAGCTCATTTAAGTGTAAGGTTATATCGTGTATATGAGGCTTTTCTTGCATCTTGAAGTAAACCTATAATGCTATGTACTAGCTGCCTTCCAAGATTTTGACTATCATATTTTCATTTTCCTTTGCTTCAATTTTTCTTTCAAATTTCTTCTTTAATTTTCTGGTTAGACCATTTGTTCTTTAGTAGGATGTTTTTAGATTCCACACATTTTTGTTTTTTTCCCAGTTGTTTCTTGTGGTTGACTTCAAGTTCCATAGCATTGTGGTCAGAAAACACACATGGTATGATTTCTATCTTTTTGTACTTGTTGAGGGCTGATTTTTTATCTAGTATGTAATCTATCCTGGAGAATGTCACATGTGCACTTGTAAAGAATGTGCATTCTACTGCTTTTGGATGAAATATTCTGAATATATATGTTAAGTCCACCTGGTTCAGTGTGTCATTCAAAGCCACTATTTACTTGTTGTTTTTCTGCTTAGATGATCTGTCCATTACTGTAAAGGGATGTGTTTGTGTGTGTTAAATCCCCCTACTATTATTGTATTATTATCAACGTGTTTCTTTATGTTTGCTATTATTTGCTTTATATATTTCATGCTCCTACATTGGCAAAATACATATTTATAATTGTTTGATTTTATTGGATAGACCCCTTTATTATGATATAGTGCTTTTATTCATCTCTTGTTACAGTCTTTGTTTTATTTTATTTTTTTTTAATTTTTAATATTTTATAAACATACATTTTTATCCCCAGCGGTACAGGTCTGTGAATCACCAGGTTTACACACTTCACAGCACTCACCAAAGCCCATACCCTCCCCAATGTCCATAATCCCACCCCCTTCTCCCAAACGCCCTCCCCCCAGCAACCCGCAGTTTGTTTTGTGAGATTAAGAGTCACTTATGGTTTGTATCCCTCCCAATTCCATCTTGTTTCATTGATTCTTCTTCTACCCACTTAAGCCCCCATGTTGCATCACCACTTCTTCATATCAGGGAGATCATATGATAGTTGTCTTTCTCTGCTTGACTTATTTCGCTAAGCATGATACGCTCTAGTTACATCCATGTTGTTGCAAATGGCAAGATTACATTTCTTTTGATGGCTGCATAGTATTCCATTGTGTACATATATATACCACCTCTTCTTGATCCATTTATCTGTTGATGGACATCTAGGTTCTTTCCATAGTTTGGCTATTGTGGACATTGCTGCTATAAACATTCAGGTGCACGTGCCCCTTTAGATCACTACGTTTGTATCTTTACGGTAAATACCCAGTAGTGCAATTGCTGGGTCATAGGGCAGTTCTATTTTCAACATTTTGAGGAACCTCCACGCTGTTTTCCAGAGAGGCTGCACGAACTTGCATTCCCACCAAAAGTGAAGGAGGGTTCCCCTTTCTCCGCATCCTCGCCAGCATCTGTCATTTCCTGACTTGTTTATTTTAGCCATTCTGACTGGTGTGAGGTGATATCTCATTGTGGTTTTGATTTGTATTTCCCTGATGCCGAGTGATATGGAGCACTTTTTCATGTGTCTGTTGGCCATCTGGATGTCTTCTTTGCAGAAATGTCTGTTCATGTCCTCTGTCCATTTCTTGATTGGATTATTTGTTCTTTGGGTGTTGAGTGTGCTAAGTTCTTTATAGATTTTGGACACTAGTCCTTTATCTGATATGTCATTTGCAAATATCTTCTCCCATTCTGTCAGTTGTCTTTTGATTTTGTTAACTGTTTCCTTTGCTGTGCAAAAGATTTTGATCTTGATGAAATCCCAATAGTTCATTTTTCCCTTGCTTCCCTTGCCTTTGGCGATGTTCCTAGGAAGACGTTGCTGCGGCTGAGGTTGAAGAGGTTGCTGCCTGTGTTCTCCTCAAGGATTTGGATGGATTCCTTTTACACATTGAGGTCCTTCACCCATTTTGAGTCTATTTTCGTGTGTGGTGTAAGGAAATGGTCCAATTTCATTTTTCTGCATGTGGCTGTCCAATTTTCCCAGCACCATTTATTGAAGAGGCTGTCATTTTTCCATTGGACATTCTTTCCTGCTTTGTCGAAGATTAGTTGACTGTAGAGTTGAGAGTCTATTTCTGGGCTCTCTATTCTGTTCCATTGATCTATGTGTCTGTTTTTGTGCCAGTACCATGCTGTCTTGATGATGACAGCTTTGTAATAGAGCTTGAAATACAGAATTGTAATGCCACCAACTTTGGCTTTCTTTTTCAATATCCCTTTGGCTATTCGAGGTCTTTCCTGGTTCCACATAAATTTTAGGATTATTTGTTCCATTTCTTTGAAAAAGATGGATGATGGTACTTTGATAGGTATTGCATTAAATGTGTAGATTGCTTTAGGTAGCATAGACATTTTCACAATATTTATTCTTCCAATCCAGGAGCATGGAACATTTTTCCATTTCTCTGTGTCTTCCTCAATTTCTTTCATGAGTACTTTATAGGTTTCTGAGTATAGATTCTGTGCCTCTTTGGTTAGGTTTATTCCTAGGTATCTTATGATTTGGGGTGTAATTGTAAATGGGATTGACTCCTTAATTTCTCTTTCTTCTGTCTTGTTGTTGGTGTAGAGAAATGCAACTGATTTCTGTGCATTGATTTTATATCCTGACACTTTACTGAATTCCTGTATAAGTTCTAGCAGTTTGGGAGTGGATTCTTTTGGGTTTTCCACATATAGTATCATATCATCTGTGAAGAGTGATAATTTGACTTCTTCTTTGCTGCCTTAGATGCCTTTAATTTCCTTTTGTTGTCTGATTGCTGAGGCTAGGACCTCTAGTACTATGTTGAATAGCAGTGGTGATAATGGACATCCCTGCCGTGTTCCTGACCTAAGAGGAAAAGCTTTCAGTTTTTCTCCATTGAGAATGATATTTGCGGTGGGTTTCTCATATATGGCTATGATGATATTGAGGTATGTGCCCTCTATCCCTACACTTTGAAGAGTTCTGATCAGGAAGGAATGCTGTACTTTGTCAAATGCTTTTTCAGCATCTATTGAGAGGATCCTATGGTTCTTGTTCTTTCTTTTATTGATGTGTTGTATCACATTGACTGATTTGCTGATGTTGAACCAACCTTGCAGCCCTGGAATAAATCCCACTTGGTCTTGGTGAATAATCCTTTTAATGTACTGTTGAATCCTATTGGCTAGTATTTTGTTGAGTATTTTCGCATCTGTGTTCATCAAGGATATTGGTCTATAGCTCTCTTTTTTGATTGGATCCTTGTCTGGTTTTGGGATCAAGGTGATGCTGGCCTCATAAAATGAGTTTGGAAGTTTTTCTTCCATTTCTATTTTTTGGAACAGTTTCAGGAGAATAGGAATTAGTTCTTCTTTAAATGTTTGGTAGAATTCCCCCGGGAAGCCGTCTGGCCCTAGACTTTTGTTTGTTTGGAGATTTTTAATGACTGTTTCAATCTCCTTACTGGATATGGGTCTGTTCAGGCTTTCTATTTCTTCCTGGTTCAGTTGTGGTAGTTTATATGTTTCTAGGAATGCATCCATTTCTTCCGGATTGTCAAATTTATTGGCGTAGAGTTGCTCATAGTATGTTCTTATAATAGTTTGTATTTCTTTGGTGTTAGTTGTGATCTCTCCTCTTTAATTCATGATTTTATTTATTTGGGTCCTTTCTCTTTTCTTTTTGATAATTCAGGCCAGGGGTTTATCAATTTTATTAATTTTTTCAAAGAACCAGCTCCTAGTTTCGTTGATTTGTTCTATTGTTTTTTTGGTTTCTATTTCATTGATTTCTGCTCTGATCTTTATGATTTCTCTTCTCCTGCTGGGCTTATGGTTTCTTTCTTGTTCTTTCTCCAGCTCCATTAGGTGTAGGGTTAGGTTGTGTACCTGAGACCTTTCTTGTTTCGTGAGAAAGGCTTGTACCGCTATATATTTTCCTCTCAGGACTGCCTTTGTTGTGTCCCACAGATTTTTTTTTTTTAAAGATTTTATTTATTTATCGGTGGGGGGGAGAGCAAGCACAGGCAGACAGAATGGCAGGCAGAGGCAGAGGGAGAAGAAGGCTCCCCGCTGAGCAAGGAGCCCGATGTGGGACTCGATCCCAGGACGCTGGGATCATGACCTGAGCCGAAGGCAGCTGCTTAACCAACTGAGCCACCCTTGTATTTTCATTATCTTTTGTTTCCATGATTTTTTTTCAATTCTTATTTAATTTCCAGGTTGACCAATTCATTCTTTAGAAGGATGCTGTTTAGTCTCCACGTATTTGGGTTCCTTCCAAACTTCCTTTTGTGGTTGAGTTCTAGCTTTAGAGCATTGTGGTCTGAAAATATGCAGGGAATGATCCCAATCTTTTGATACCGGTTGAGTCCTGATTTAGGACCGAGGATGTGATCTATTCTGGAGAATGTTCCATGTGCACTAGAGAAGAATGTGTATTCTGTTGCTTTGGGATGAAAAGTTTTGGATATATCTGTGATGTCCATCTGGTCCAGTGTGTCATTTAAGGCCTTTATTACCTTGCTGATCTTTTGCTTGGATGATCTGTCCATTTCAGTGAGGGGAGTGTTAAATTCCCCTACTATTACTGTATTATTGTTGATGTGTTTCTTTGATTTTGTTATTAATTGGTTTATGTAGTTGGCTGCTCCCAAGTTGGGGGCATAGACATTTAAAATTGTTATACCTCCTTGTTGGGCAGACCCTTTGAGTATGATATAGTGTCCTTCCTCATCTCTTACTATAGTCTTGGCTTAAAATCGAATTGATCTGATGTAAGGATTGCCACTCCTGCTTTCTTCTGATGTCCATTAGCATGGTAAATTCTTTTCCACCCCCTCACTTTAAATCTGAAGGTGTCTTCAGGCTTAAAATGAGTTTCTTGGAGACAACATATAGATGGGTTTTGTTTTTTTATCCATTCTGATACCCTGTGTCTTTTGACAGGGGCATTTAGCCCATTAACATTCAGGGTAACTATTGAGAGATATGAATTTAGTGCCATTATATTGCCTGTAAGGTGACTGTTACTGTATGTGGTCTCTGTTCCTTTCTGATCTACCACTTGTAGGCTCTCTCTTTGCTTAGAGGACCCCTTTCAATATTTCCTGTAAAGCTGGTTTGGTGTTTGCAAATTCTTTCAGTTTTTGTTTGTCCTGGAAGCTTTTAATCTCTCCTTCTATTTTCAATGATAGCCTAGCTGGATATAGTATTCTTGGCTGCATGTTTTTCTCGTTTAGTGCTCTGAAAATATCATGCCAGCTCTTCATGGCCTGCCAGGTCTCTGTGGATAAGTCAGCTGCCAATCTCATATTTTTACCATTGTATGTTACAGACTTCTTTTCCCGGGCTGCTTTCAGGATTTTCTCTTTGTCACTGAGACTTGTAAATTTTACTATTAGGTGATGGGGTGTGGGCCTATTCTTATTGATTTTGAGGGGCGTTCTCTGAACCTCCTGAATTTTGCTGCTCATTCCCTTTGCCATATTGGTGAAATTCTCCCCAATAATTCTCTCCAGTATACCTTCTGCTCCCCTCTCTCTTTCTTCTTTCTGGAATCCCAATTATTCTAATGTTGTTTCGTCTTATGGTGTCACATATCTCTCGAATTCTCCCCTCGTTGTCCAGTAGCTGTTTGTCCCTCTTTCGCTCAGCTTCTTTATTCTCTGTCATTTGGTCTTCTATATCACTAATTCTTTCTTCTGCCTCATTTATCCTAGCAGTGAGAGCCTCCATTTTTGATTGCACCTCATTAATAGCATTTTTGATTTCAACTTGGTTAGATTTTAGTTCTTTTATTTCTCCAGAAAGGACTTTTATATCTCCTGAGAGGGTTTCTCTAATATCTTCCATGCCTTTTTCGAGCTTGGCTAGAACCTTGAGAATTGTCATTCTGAACTCTAGATCTGACATATTACCAATGTCTGTATTGATTAGGTCCCTAGCCTTCGGTACTGCCTCTTGTTCCTTTTTTTGTGATAATTCTTCCGTCTTGTCATTTTGTCCACATAGGAGTATATGAAGGAGCAAGTAAAATACTACAAGGGTGGCAACAACCCCAGGAAAATATGCTTTAACCAAATCAGAAGGGATCCCAAATTGTGAGGGGGGAGAAATGGAATAAAAACAGGTTCACAAAGGGAGAAAGGAAAAAAAAGAAAAAAAGAAAAAAAAAAGAATTTAAAAAAAAGAAAATGAATAAAGAAAAATATAAAAAAGAAAAAATATATATATTAGATAAACAAGTTAAAAAACGTTAAAAAAGAAAAGGGTAAAAGTTAAAAAAAATTTACCACAAGGTGAGAAAAAAAAATAAAAAATGAAAAAGGAAAAATTAAATTAACTGCAAGACTAAAAAATATCACAGGGAGAAAGCCATGAGTTCTATGCTTTCCTTTCTCCTCTGGAATTATGCTGCTCTCCTTGGTATTTAAACCGCACTCCTTGGTAGGTGAACTTGGTCTCGGCTGGATTTCTTGTTGATCTTCTGGGGGAGCGGCCTGGTGTAGTGATTCTCAAGTGTCTTTGCTCCAGGCGGCATTGCACCGCCCTTACCAAGGGCCGGGGTGAGTAATCCGCTCAGGTTTGCTTTCAGGAGCTTTTGTTCCCTGAGAGCTTTCCATAGAGTTCCAGAGGACAGGAATACAAATGGCGGCCTACTGGTCTCCAGCCCGGAGGAGCCGAGAGCCTGGGTCCCCACTCCTCAGTGCGCCCTCAGAGAAGAGCGCCCAGTAACTCCCGTCTGCCTGACCTCCGGCCGTGCTCCGAGCTCACCGAGCCTGCGACCGGTTCAAGGTAACACCGAGCTGTGATCTTACTGTTGGCTCTGTCTCTGTAGCCGGCTTTCCTGTTCCAATACCCGCAAGCTCTGCGACACTCAGACACCCCCGATCCTTCTGTGACCCTGCGGGACCTGAGGCCACGCTGACGCCGCGTGGACTTCGCCCCGATTTAGCCTCTGGAGCGATGTCCCTCAGCGGAACAGACTTTTAAAAGTCCTGATTTTGTGCTCCGTTGTTCCGCTGCTTGCCGGGAGCCGGCCCCTCCCCCCAGCGTCTATCTTCCCGTCGCTTTGGATTCACTTCTCCGCCAGTCCTCCTTTCAGAAAGTGGTTGTTTTTCTGTTTCCAGAATTGCTGTTCTTCTTCTCTTCGATCTGCCGATGGATTTGCAGGTGTTTTCAATTTTTAGATAAGCTATCTAGCTGATCTCCTGGTAGCTGAAGTAGTCTCAGCCTGCTACTTCTCCACCATCTTGACTCCTCCTCCAGTCTTTGTTTTAAAGTCTGGTTTGTCTGATATAAGTATGCCTAGTCTGGCTTTCTTTTGGCATCCATTAGTGTACTAGATGGTTCTCCATCCCCTTGCTTTCAACCTGCTAGTGTCTTTAGGTCTAAGGTGAGTCTCTTGTAGGCAGCATATAAAAGGTCTTTTTTTTTTTTTTTTTAATCCGTTCTGATACCCTGTGTCTTTTGATGGGAGCAGTTAGTCCAGTTACATTCAGAGTGATTACTGATAGATATGAATATGTACCATTGTATTACCTGTAAAGTCATTGTTTCTAGAGTTTTTTTCTATTCCTTCCTAGTCTTTGTTGCCTTTGTTCTTTCTTTCCCATTCAAAGAACCCTCTTTGATATTTCTTGTAGCACTGGTTTAGTGTTCACAAACTCTTTTTGTTTGTCTGGGAAATTCTCTTTCTCCTTCTATTCTGAATGATAGTCCTGCTGAAAAAATTATTTTTGGTTGCATTTTTATTTTTCCTATCCACGTGATGAATATATCATGTCACTCACATCTGACTTGCCACGTTTCTATGGAGAGGTCTGCTGCTAACCTGATTTGTCTCCCTTGTAGGTTATGGATATATTTTCCTTTCTGCCTTCCCACCAATTTTTATTTAAATTCCTGCTAGTTAAAATAGAGAGTAATATTAGTTTCAGGTATAGAATTTAGTGATTCATCATTCCCATACAATACCCAGTGTCAAGACAATAGATTTGAATAATATAGTTAAGAAGCTTGACCTAATATTTTGACAACTACGTAGAATTATGTGCTCTAATGCAAAAGAACGCACATTCATAT
The DNA here is from genome assembly GCF_030435805.1 of Mustela lutreola. Taxonomy (NCBI): domain Eukaryota; kingdom Metazoa; phylum Chordata; class Mammalia; order Carnivora; family Mustelidae; genus Mustela; species Mustela lutreola. The sequence goes on from NC_081308.1 coordinate 83,316,795, forward strand.
CTGTGTCTGAACAATTTACAAAAATTGATCCTGTTCTTTGCCCCCCCCACACATAGACAAATACATGTTAATAAATTCCCAAGTGAAGAACTGATAGCTCACATTATCTAATGAGAATGTTACAAAGCTAGAAATCAACAGTAAAAATACAACAAAAAGTAAACAAAAAATGGGATTTCTTTTTCCATACTTCTTTCAGGAATCTTTATCTACATACTTTGCACATTTTACTATGATATATGTTGATATTTGCTAGTTTTTGTTGATTTTAATGGGAGTTCTCTGTGCCTCCTGGATTTGGATGTCTATTTCTTTTTTTTTTATTTATTTTTTATTTATTTTCAGCATACAGTATTCATTATTTTTGCACCACACCCAGGGATCTATGCAATCCGTGCCCTCTATAATACCCACCACCTGGTACCCCAACCTCCCACACCCCTGCCACTTCAAACCCCTCAGATTGTTTTTTAGAGTCCATAGTCTCTCATGGTTCACCTCCCCTTCCAATTTCCCCCAACTCCATTCTCCTCTCTAACTCCCCATGTCCTCCATGCTATTTGTTATGCTCCACAAATAAGTGAAACCATATGATAATTGATTTTATCTGCTTGACTTATTTCACTCAGCATAAATCTCCTCCAGTCCCGTCCATGTTCCTACAAAAGTTGGGTATTCATCTTTTCTGATGGAGACATAATAGTCCATAGTGTATATGGACCACATCTGCCTTATCCATTCGTCCATTGAAGCACATCTTGGTTCTTTCCACAGTTTGGTGACCGTGGCCATTGCTGCTATAAACATTGGGGTACAGATGGTCCTTCTTTTCACTACATCTGTATCTTTGGGGTAAATACCCAGGAGTGCAATTGCAGGGTCATAGGGAAGTTCTATTTTTAATTTCTTGAAGAATCTCCATACTGTTCTCCAAAGAGGCTGCACCAACTTGCATTCCCACCAACAGTGGAAGAGGGTTCCCCTTTCTCCACATCCCCTCCAACACATGTTGTTTCCTGTCTTGTTAATTTTGGCCATTCTAACTGGTGTAAGGTGATATCTCAATGTGGTTTCAATTTGAATCTCCCTGAGGGCTAGTGATGATTAACATTTTTTCATGTGTCTGATAGCCATTTGAATGTCTTCATTGGAGAAATCTCTGTTCATATCTTCTGCCCATTTTTTGATGTGATTGTCTTTTTTGTGTGTGTTGAGTTTGAGGAGTTCATTATAGATCCTGGATATCAACCTTTTGTCTGCACTGTCATTTGCAAATATCTTCTCCCATTCCGTGGGTTGCCTCTTTGTTTTTTCTGACTGGATGTCTATTTCTTTCCCCAGATGAAGTAAGTCTTCAACTAAAATTTCCTCAAATAAACTCTCTGTCTCCTTTTTGCTCTCTTCTTCTTCTGTGACTCCTATGATAGAAATGTTATTATACTTTATGGAATCACTGAGTTTTCTGAGTCTACATTTGTGATCCAATATTTTTATTTTCCTCTTTTTTTTCAGCTTTGTTATTTTCCATAATTTTATCTTCTATATTACTTACTTGTTCCTCTCCTTCTTCCATTCTTGCAGTCATTACATCCAGTCAGTTTTATATCTTGGTTATAGCTTTTTGAAAATTTTAGTGTGACAAGTTTTAGATCTTTTATCTCTGCATTAAGGGTTACTCTGGTTTCTTCAGTGTTTTTCTTAAGCCCAGGTAGTATTCTTATTATTGTTGTTTAAAATTCTGGTTCAGGCATATTACTTATATCTATTTTGGTTAGATCACCTGCTGTGACCTGACCTTGTTCTTTCTTGTGGGATGAATTTCTGCATCTTGCCATTTTGTTTAGGTCTCTGTCTTTTGTGTGTTAGGAATGCCTGTGCCAGATCCCTTTACCACTAGGGCTGAAGCTTTGTGGCATTCTATGATCAGTAGATTTGGTGTGTACAAGGATTTTGGGTAGTTTTCTGGGGGAGAGAGCTGCTGCTTCTCTGTCTCTCAATCGCACTTGCCATATTAAAAAAGTCATCAGCAGAGTGTAGGGTGAGGGGCTGGTGTAAGTGGCTCAAGCCTCCAGTATGTGCAATGAGCCACTCACTAAAGTACAACTGTCCTGATGGGAAGGGTGAATAACTTCAGCCCACTTTCTTCCCCAATGAGGGGTGTTCTTGGCTGCCACTGTTCTTGGAAGCCCTCACAGAAAAACAATCCATCTCCTCTCTTGTAACCCAAGCTTCGGTCAAATCCTTGCCTCCCCCTCTCTATGAGCCATCTGTAGGCCCAGTGGTACAGTGATCCTATGCTCTATCTTAGGTGAAAGCTGGGTTTTAAAACTAAATTTTAGGGATCTGTCTTGGTGCAGACCTGCACTGATCCTTCAGGGGGTGTCTCACCATACTGTGGCTAGTATTGTTTTGTCCCAGAAAAGCAGTTGCATGATCACACAGGGGCTTGGAGTTTATGGTAAAGGGTAGTATCCAAGTTAGCTGTCTTGAGCAGGCATCTCTGTATGTTAATGAATGGGCAGTTAAGTGGCACTCACCAGCTTTTTTGTCCTCTCAGAGGCAGTGTAGCCTCTCCTAAATGCACTCCAGGAAAGGGAACTGTCTTAACACAAGTCAGGGGATCCTCAGAGTACTCTTGTTCTGAGCCTCTGCCATCCTTCTCCACAGAAGTGCTGCTATGCCTATCAGGCTTGACCCTGGAGATGATGGCAGAATTCTAAATCTTCAGACTTCCATCTCTGCTGCTTGAAAAATCCTGAAATAATCAGCTTCTCTCATTTTCCCAGTCAGTGGTTTGGATAAGTGTTTTTCTTGTGCAACTACCTGTGTGCTGCTTTATTCTGGCCTCTCTCCATAATCAGGGCTCCCTCCCTTTTGTAGCACCTTGTATTCTTTTTTCTTCCCAAATAACATCACCACATCTCTTATCTTCTATCGTGTGACCTCTTTTCTCCCTCTATTGTGCAGTTCATTTTCTCAGTCCTCAGATTGATTTCCTGTATGCTCAGAATGACTTGATAATTATCTAGCTGTGTTCAAGAAATTAGGGCCTCCTACTCTTCCATTTTCACTCCTCCTAGCTACCAGATTTATGTCTCTGAGCCACTTTAAGTTTTTGCATATGGTGTGAGGCAAGAGTACACCTTTATTTTGCATGTGGCTACCCAGTTGGTTCCACACCATTTTGTGAGCATTATTCTTTCCCCATTGAATGTTCTTAATGCCTGTGTTGAAAATTGTTTTGCCACAGATATATGGGTTTGTTTCTGGACTTTAAATTTTATTCATTTGGTCTATGCATCTGTTCTTATGTTAGTGCCACACTATCTTGATTAATATAGTTTTTCATTAACTTTTGAAACTGGGAAAAGTGAGTTCTCCAACTTTATTTTGCTTTTCAAGATTATTCTGGCTCTTCTGGGTTCCTTGTATTTCTAACAATGTTATTCAACATTAAACTATAAAAAATAAAATAACAAAAATAGAAATGATAATTCTGTGGGGAAAATGAGTAATCAATGTAAACCTGTTATATATGATATTGAAATTATTATATAACTACCATATTTTATGTAATATCATACTAGTTCTAGAGCAAATCAGAATGTATGAAAGCAAATCTATACATAAGTATATTTAATATATAATAAAGGTAGCATTTCTTATTAATGAAAAAATGAGTTATTTTATTATTGGAAAATTTATATGCCATCTAAATTCTTAAGCTCATCTAAATTCTTTAAATTCCTAAAGCTCAATGTATACCTCGTTCCTTAAATTTAAAAAAAAAAAAACTAATATGAATTAAAGAGTAAATACAAACATTGAAATATATAAGTATGAGAAGAAAATATTTATAATTTTGAAGTAGGAGAGGTTTTCTTAGACAAGAGATAAAATGCAGAATTAATAAATACAAATGATTACTTGAATGCATTATAATTTAAGTCTTTATTTTAAAAATTAGCAAATATAAAATAAAATTACAAACATGAAAAATTAGCAGCAACATTTAAGATACAGTATTGATGGCTTAAATATATAAACTAACTTTTATAAACCAATAATAAAATAGAAAACCTCAATAATATAATATATTAAATATATAACCAGACAATTCACAAAATCAGAAACACAAATATTCAGCAAGCATTTTCAAAATATTTAGCTTTACTAATACTCAAATAAACATATAATAATCTAAAATCATGGAATTATTTTTGACCAAACATTTTGGTAAAGGCAAAAAATAATAAAATATAATGATACATTGTTAGTTAAAGTGTAAAATTAATGTAAGCCATTATGCAGGATGATTTTTCAATATGTCTTTTTTTTTAAGATTTTATTTATTTATTTGACAGAGAGAAATCACAAGTAGATGGAGAGTCAGACAGAAAGAGAGAGAGGGAAGCAGGCTCCCTGCTGAGCAGAGAGCCCGATGCGGGACTCAATCCCAGGACCCTGAGATCATGACCTGAGCCGAAGGCAGCGGCTTAACCCACTGAGCCACCCAGGCACCCCACAATATGTCTTTTTTTTATTATATTTTATTTGACAGAGAGAAATCATAAATAGGCAGAGAGGCAGGCAGAGAAAGAGGAGGAAGCAGGCTCCCTTCTGAGCAGAGAGCCAGATGCGGGGCTCGATCCTAGCACCCTGGAATTATGACCTGAGCCAAAGGCAGAGGTTTTAACACACTGAGCCACCCAGGAACCCCTCAATATGTCTTAATACTTTAAAATTACATGACTTTAGTAAGTTATCATATTATATTGTAATAAGAGTCTTCTATACAAATAAAAACTACTACAATCCTAAGGGGACAAGATGTTTTAAAATTTCTTGTGTTTATATAATGTTGTACAAGCCTCATAATGGCAGAGTGAAAGAAGGTTTTTAATCCAGCCAGCTGTAAACTAGAATATAGTTATAAGTAATGTGGTTTTGTCAAATCATTCTGAACTTTAATTTCTTTAGCTTTAAGAAAAATATACTAATACCCACTTTGCAGAATTAACAGAATTGGGTGAAGTAATAGTTTCAGCATTCTCTACTGGGTTAAATAGTGTCTTCTTAAATTAAAAATTCATGTCCACTTGGAATCTGAGTGTGAGCTTCTCTAGAATTAGTACCTTTGCTGGTATAATAAGTTAAGGTGAGGACATACTGGATTAGGGTGGTCACTAAATCCAATATGGTGGGTGCTTTTATTAAAAGAGGGAAATTTGGGAACACCCGGGTGGCTCAGTTGGTTAAGCAGCTGCCTTCAGATCAGGTCATGATCCCAGGGTCCTGGGAGAAGAGTCCAGCCCTCAGGCTTCCTGCTTGATGGGGACCTATTTCTCCCTCTGCCTGCCATTCTCCCTCCTTATGCTCACAACTCTCTCTCTCTCCCTCTCTCTCTCTGTCTCTCTCTCTGAAAAATAAATAAATAATCTCTTTTAAAAAGGAGGAAAATTTGGGCAGTCTCAGAGAGTGGAGAAGGCCTTGGGAAGACAAGTAGAGATTAGAGTGATTCATCTGCAAGACAAGGAATTCCAAAGATTGTCAATAATAACCAGAAGGTAGAAGAGGCAAAGAATTCTCCCCACCCCCGGAAACTTCAAAGGGAACATGTCCCTGCCAATACCTTGATTTTGGACTTCTGGCCTCCAGAATTGTAAAAGAAGAAATTTTTATTGTTTTAAGCAACCAAGTTTTAAGTACTTTGTTATGGCAGCCCTAAGACTCTGATATATGTATGTAGCACAGTACTTGCAAAGTTAAGAGCTCATTAAAAGAAAAATATTTTTATTTATTGATGATAAGATTTTTTCTTATACACATATGGTTTATGCTTCTTGTGATGTAGGTGTTTTCATTATTTCCAATTCTCAAAAAAGTAGCAGAATTAGAGGTTACATATTTTGTCTTAGCTCACAAAATTAATAAGTATCTGACATTTGTTTCATATTTACTTGACAAAAAATACTTATTTTTTTTTAATTTTTTATTTTTTATAAACATGTATTTTTATCCCCAGGGGTACAGGTCTGTGAATCGCCAGGTTTACACACTTCACAGCACTCACCAAAGCACATACCCTCCCCAATGTCCATAACTGCATATTTTTTAAAGCATCACTTCACATTCTTACTTTAAATTTCACCTTGAGTGCTGACAAATAATTAGGCAAGCTTGTCTGCAATGAGTTTTGAGCTACATATTGAGGAATTCCAGAATCATCACATGCTTTTAGGTCTTTGTGTAATGCATAAGGAAAAGAGGAAATTCCAGATACTTACAGAATTTTCACTGATCAGGATTAAAGTACCTGATAGACAAGGTTAATAAATGACAACATTTCAAGCTATTAGATTCAAGATCAAAACTACAAGATGATATGAACAATCATGCTTGTGTTGATGTGTTTTATGTGAGGAAATCTTTTCATTAGAGGGAAATAAGCTAAGCTAAGAGGTCAAATTCATATCAATAATTTGCATAATAATGAGAACATATGCAGCAATAATTTTAAAAAATATATTGTTATTGTTTAAATTCCCTAAAATATTTCACCTTGAAATGACACAAAAGAGGAAATTTGAACCAAGAATTCAAAGTACATAAAAGACCTCCTTAAAATTCAAAAATCTCTTCCAAGATATGAATCATGTTATATAACCAGTAAACACATTGCTAATCTTCACGACTCACTCTCCAATAACCACATATTTCCACAAAGTAATAAAAAATAATTAAATCCAAACTTCTTAGCAGCATCTTTTTCTAAAGTTGCATTGGAGGCCATGTTAAGTAAAGCAAGAATTCAACCTCTAGAACATGACCTCAGCTCCTTTCCTATCTATATCTTCATTCTACCTGACAAACAGAAAGGGGAATACTACTTTTCATTCAATCAATCCAATTCAGAGTGACCTTACTTCCGTGAATTACTATTGAGCTTGTGTTCAACACACCTTCTTTCCTAACATCATTGTATACTTACCATATGCCAAATATTTTGAAAGACACATAATACACAGTATCTCGTTTATTGCTCACAAAAAACTGTGAAGCAGGTATTTGGAGGGATGCCATGCCTAATGATAAAAATCCAAATCATGTCAGATTTTATACTTTTCCATATCTCTAGGACCCTAAGCACCAAGACTATTGTCCAGAAACTCAGACAAATAAGCACAATCTCTTTAAGGGTTTCTCAAAGGCAAAAAATAATTGCACTTTTAATAATTTCTACAGAACATCTTATAGTTCTAGGCCCCAAATAGGTACTCTACAAATACTTGTTGAATGATGGATACTAAATACAGAAAGAGGCATGCTACAGTGGAAAGAATATTCTACTGAAAGTCAAGAGCAATAAGTCAAACAGCTGTAACCTTGAGGAAATAATCTCACTGAGCTTCATTTATTTTTTCTAATATGAATGATTCAGATTAAATCTCTGACATTCTTTCTCATTCTGACACTATACTTTAGGCCAAAATGGTCAAGGAACTGTTACTTGGAAAGCAAAGGTTTACCTACAACAATCAAAATAAGCTGGGGATATTTTTAGGATTTATTTAATAATTTGGTGGGGGAGGGGCAAAGGGAGAGGGAGAGAACCAATATGGGGCTCCATCTCATGACCCTGAGATCATGACCTGAGCTGAAACCAAGAGTCAGATGCTGAACTGACTGTACCAGCCAAGTGCCCAGAGCTGGGGAAATATTTTAAGAGCATTTAAAATAATTACATCATAAGACACCACACCCACCATAGCTATAAATAAGCCTTAGTACCAGACAGGGATGAAGGAATACCTTTTAGGTGAAGACAATGTATAGATTTGTTTTTTGTTTTTTGTTTTTGTTTTTTTTTTAAACTTAAAATCAAATAATTAACTTATATTGTATTACTAGTTTCAGAGATAGTTTAGTGATTCATCAGTTGCATATAACACCCAGTGTTTGTTACATCAAGTGCCCTCCTTAATGCTTAACTCACATTTAATCCTCCATCTACCCACCTCCCCTCCAGCACCATTCAGTTTGTTTTCTATAGGTAGGAGTCTCTTATAGATTGGCTCCCTCTCTGTTTTTATGTCATTTTATATATCCTTCCTTTCCCCTGTGTTAATCTATTTTGATTCTTAATTTCCACATATATTGGGCACCTGGGTGGCTCAGTGGGTTAAAGCCTCTGCCTTTGGCTCAGGTCATGATCTCAGGGTCCTGGGATCGAGGCCCACAATGGGCTCTCTGCTCAGCAAGGAGTCTGCTTCCCCCCTCTCTCTATCTGCCTCTCTGCCTACTTGTGATTTCTGTCTGTCAAACAAATAAATCAAAAATCTTTAAATTCCACATATAGGGTGCTGGATGGTTCAGTCAATTAAGCATTTCCCTTCGGTTCAGGTCACTATCTCGGGGTCCTGGGATCAAGCCCCGCATTGGGATCCCTGCTCAGTGGGGGGCCTGCTGCTCCTTCTCCTCCCTCTCTCCCCCACCCCCTTCTCTCTCTCAAATAAATAGATAAAAATCTTTTTAAAAAATCCACAGATGAGTGAAATCATATGGCATTTCTCTGTTTTGGACGACTTATTTCACTTAGCTTTAATACCCCCTATTTTCATCTATGGTGTTGCAAATGGCAAGATTTCATTATTTTTCATGGCTGATATATATGTGTATATATATACACATATATAATTTTTGATGCCTGTATAGGTAGATAGAAGTGATATAGATACATATCTATATATAGATAAATGTATCTCACAGGTATATATATATATACACATATATATATATATCTCAGTCACAGATAGATAGATATAGATATAGATATAGATATGTATCTATTCCACATCTTCTTTGTCCTTTCATCTGTTGATGGACATCTGGGTTCTTTCCAAACTTTGACTATGGTGGATATTGTTGCTATAAACATTGGGATGCATATGTCCCTTCAAATCTCTATGCTTACATCCTTTGGATAAATACTTAGTATAATTGCTGGGTAGTAAGGTCACTCTATTTCAAACTTTTTGTGGAACCTCCATACTATTTTCCAAAGTGTCTGTACAAGTTTGCATTCCCACCAGCAGTGTAAGAGGGTCCCCCTTTCCCCACAACTTTGAAACATTTGTTGATTCCTGACTTATTAATTTTAACCATTCTGACCAGTGTGAGGCAGTATCTTATTGTGATTTTGATTTTTATTCCCCTGATGTCTAGTGGTGTTGAACATTTTTGTTATGTGTCTGTTGGCCATTTCTATGTCTTCCTTGGAAAAATGTTCACATATTCTACCCATTTATTGATATTTTGTTGTTGTTTTTATATTTTAAGTGTTCAGTTTGGTAAATTCTTTATAGATTTTGGATATTAGCCCTTTATCTGATAAGACATTTGCAAATATATTCTCCCACTGAGTAAGTTCTCTTTTAGTTTTGTGGACTGTTTCCTTTGCTGTGCAAAAACTTTTTATCTTGATGAAATTCCAAAAGTTGATTTTTGCTTTTGTTTCCCTTAGCTTTAATGTATGTGTCTAACAATACGTTGTTGCAGCTGAGGTGAAGAGGTTGCTGCCTGTGTTCTCTAGGATTTTGATAGATTTCTGTCTCACATTTAGTTCTTTCATCCATTTTTAAATTTATTTTTGTGTATGGTGTAGGAAATTTGTCCATTTTCAATCTTCTGCACATGGCTGTCCAATTTTGCAAACACCATTTGTTGAAAAGAATGCCTTTTTTCCATTGGATATTCTTTCCTGCTTTGTTGAAGATTGGTTGAACATAGAGTCAAGGGTCCATGTCTGCATTATCTATCCTGTTCCATTGATCTATGTGTTTTGTGTGTGTGTGTGTGTGTGTGTGTGTGTGTGTGTGTAAGAGTTCTATACTGTCTTGATGATCACAACTTTGTAATACAGCTTGAAGTTGGAATTGTGATGCCACCAGTATTGATTTTTTTTTTTTTTTTTGAGCATGCATCTGGATACTCTGGGTCTTTTCTGGTTCCATAAAAATTTAGGATTCATTGTTCCAGCTCGTGAAAAATGTTGATAGTGTTTTGATAGAGATTGCATTGAATGTGTAGACTCCTTTGGGTAGCAGAGACATTTTAACAATATTTCTTCTTCCAATTCATGAGCATGGAATGTTTTTTCATTATATGATATCTTTCTCAGTATCTTTAACTAGAGTTTTAAAGTTTTGTGGAGTAATATCTTTTGAATTTCCACATGATTTCTAGCTATTTTGATATGGAGTCTTTTGGAATTTCCAAATAAAGTATGTCATCTGCAAAGAGTAAACATTTGACTTCTGATTTGAATGTCTTTTATCTCTTTTTGTTGTCTGATTGCTGAGGCTATACTTCCAGGCCTATGTTGAACAAGAGTGGTGAGAGTGGACATCCCTGTGGTGTTCCTGACTTAGGGGGAAAGCTCTCAGTATTTCCCCATTGAGGGTAATATTTTCTGTGCGAATTTTGTGTGTGGCTTTTATGATATTGTTATATTTCCTCTGTCACTACACTGTGGAGAGTTGTAATCAAGAAAGTGTGCTGTAATTTGTCAAATGCTTTTGCTACATCTATTGAGAGAATCGTGTGATTCTTCTCCTTTCTTTTATTAATGTGGTGTATCACATTGATATGCATATGTTGAACTACCCCTGCAACCAAGGAATAAATCTCATTTTGTTGTAATGAATAATTCTCTTAATACACTGTTGAATCCCATTAGTATCTCAGTAGAAATTTTGTATCCATGTTCATCAGGGATATTGGTTTGTAATTCTCCTTCTTGGTGGGGTCTGCGTCTGGTTTTAGGATCAAGGTAATGCTGACCTCATAGAACAAGTTTGGAAAATTTCCTCCCATTTTTATTTTTTAAAACAGCTTCAGAAGAATAGGTATTGATTCTTTAAATGGGTGGAATTCAGTTGGGGGACCATCTGGCCCTGGACTTTTGTTTTTTGGGAGATTTGTGATTGCTGTTTCCATTTCTCTGCTGGTTTGGATTTGGTCAAGTTTTCTATTTCTTTCTGTCTTTATTTTGGTTGTTTATATATTTCTGGGAATGTATCTGTTTCTTCCAGATTGTCTGATATATTGGCATATAATTGTTCAAATATTCTCTTATAATTGTCTTTCTTTGGTGGTAGTGATTTCTCCTCCTTCACTTATGATTTTATTTACTTAGGTCCTTTCTTTTTTTTTTTTCTTTTTGATAAGTCTGGCTAAGGGTTTAACAATATTATTAATTCTTTCAAAGTACCAGATCTTAGGTTCACTGATCTTTTCTACTGTTCTTTTGATTACTATCTCATTGATTTCTGCTCTAATTTTTATTATTTCTCTTCCCTTGCTGGATTTAGGCTTTATTTGCTGTTCCTTTTCTAGATACTTTAGTTGTAAGGTTAGGTTTTGTGTTTGAGAATTTTCTTATTTCTTGAGAAAGGCTTGTATTGCTATATACTTCCCTCTTAAGACCACCTTTGCTGCATTCCAAAGGTTCTGTACTGTCATGTTTTCATTTTAATTTTCTCCATGTATCTTTTTAATTCTCCATTAATTTCCCATTCGACCCATTCATTTTTTTTTTTTTAAGTTGGATGTTCTTTAACCTCCATGTACTTGTGTCCCTTTTAAATATTCTCTAGTGATCAAGGTCAAGTTTTAAAACATTGTAGTTTGAATATATGCATGGTATAATCTCAGTCTTTTGGTATTGGTTGAGAACTGATTGGTGACTCAGTATGTGATCTATTCTGCAGCATGTTCCATGTACACTCAAGAAGAATGTGTATTCTGTTGCTTTAGGATGAAATGCTCTGAGTACATCTGTTAAGTCCATCTGATGCAGTGTGTCATTCAAAACCCTTGTTTCCAGGGTGCCTGGGTGGCTCAGTGGGTTAAAGACTCTGCCTTTGGCTCAGGTCCTGATCCCAGGGTTAAGGATCCCAGGATTAAGCCCTGTGTGGGACTTTCTGCTCAGCAGGGAGCCTGCTCCCCCCCCCCACCTGCCTCTCTGCCTACTTGTGGTCTCTCTCTGTCAAATGAATAAATAAAATCTTAAAAAAAAAAAACTTGTTTCCTTGTTGATCTTCTGCTTAGATGATATGTCCATTGTAGTGAGGAGTGTGTTAAAATCCCCTACTATTACTGTATTATTGTTGATATCTTTCTTTGATTTTGTTATCAAATGGTTTATATAATTAGCTGCTCCCATGTTAGGGGAATAGTTATTTAAAATTGTTAGATATTCTTGTTTCATAAACCCTTTAAGTATAATATAGTATCCTCCTCATCTCTTATAATTTTTGGTTTAAAATCTAATTTGTTTGACACAAGGATTGCCACCCCAGCTTACTTTTGATGTCCGTTGACATGATAAATGGTTTTTCACCACTTCACTTTTAATCTGGAATAGTCACTGTGCTTAAAATGAGTCTCTTGTAGACAGCATTATTAATCAGTCTTGTCTTTTTATCCAATTGTTACCCTATGTCTTTTGAAAGGAGCATTTAATCCATTTAAATTCAGAGTAATTATTGGAAGATACGAATTTAGTGTCATTGTATTACCTGTAAAGTCAAAGTTTCTGCAGGTTGTCTCTGTTTCTTTCTGATCTTTGTTACTTTTGGGCTATCTCTTTACTCATAGGCTCCCCTTTAATATTTCTTATGGGGCTGGTTTAGTGTCATAACTTCCTTTAGTTTTGTTTCTCTGAAAACTCTGCTATTCTGAATGAGAGACTTGCTGAATAAAATATTCTTGCTTGCATAATTTTCTCCTTTAGCACATTGAATATATCATGCCAGTTCTTCTGGCCTGCCAGGTCTCTGTGGACAGGTCTGTTGCCAGATTTGTGTATCTACCCTTGGATATTAAGGACAGCTTTTCCCAAACTGCTTTCAGGATTTTCTTTTTATCTCTGAAATTTGCAAGCTTCAACATTATATTTTGAGTTGTTGACCTATTTTTCTTGATTTTGAGGGGTGTTATCTGTGCTTCCTGGCCTTGAATGGCTGTTTCCCAATTAGGGATGGACTCAGCTATAAGTTGTTCAAATAAACCTTCTGCTTCCCTCTCTCTTCCTCTTTTGGGATTCCTGTTACTTGAACATTATTTTGCTTTATGTTATTGCCAGTTTCTCTAATTCTTCCTTCATGATCCAGTAATTATTTTTCTCTCTTTTTCTCAGCTTTCTTATTCTCCATCACTTTGTCTTCTATACTTCTAACTCTCTTTTCTGTCCATTTATACTAGCAGTTACACCCTCTATTTTAGCTGCATCTCAGTAATAACATTTTTAATTTTGGCCTGATTTGATTTTCCTTCTTTTATTTCCACACTAACGGATTCTCTACTGTCTTAGATGTTTTTTCCAGTCCAGCTAGTGTCTTTATAATAACTGTTTTGAATTCTAGTTCCAAAATCTTATCTCCATGTTGACTAAATCCCTGGCAGTGAGTACTGCCTTCTGTTCTTTTATGGGGGGTGAGTTTCTCCAACTCATCTTTATGTACAGAAAAGGAGAGACAAAAGAGAGAGAAAGAGAAAAATAACAATAGGACAATAGAAAAATGTAAATTAAAAAAAAAAAAACAGAAGAACACAGAAATAAAACAAAATGAGAAACAATCAAGTGAGAAGTAAAATAGAACAAAACAATAAAGTAGATCTTGAGGGTATTTTGGTCTGTTTGCAAAAGAAACTAGTCCCAAAATAGGAAAGAAAGAAAAAACATATAAAAAAAGAAAATACAATATAATGAAAGGGAACCAAAAAATATATATATAACATATAAAACTAAAATTTTAAAAAATAATTAAAGAATAATTGATAAAATAAGAAAATAGCTGAAAAGGTAAAACTGTAAGACTAAAGAATGATAACAAGAATAATAATAAAACATGAATTTATATCCTGTTTTCCCCAAGAGCTGACATTTTGCAATTCTCTATGATCTGTAAACTTGTTAGCTGGTTATTCCTGCTGGTCTTTTTGGGGGACTACATGTTTCAGCAATATTCAGGTGTCTTTTCTCAGATGGAATTGATTGTGACCCTCCTTGCCAGGGGGCCAGGTTCAGTGTAAGTGGCTCTTGATTGCAAAATGTGGCACTTTTTTGCTCCCCAAAGGCTTCTAGCACTCAAGGTGGGGGATATAAGTGGCAATGCCCCAATGTCTAAAACTGGAACTGAACGTTCACACCCCCACTCTTCAGTGAATCCTCACAAACAAAGTAGTCAATCAATCTTGTCTCCCTAGTTTCCATCCTGACTCTGTGTTCACCCAGCCTGCCACTGAAAATTTTTACCTCAGGCACATCACCCAGTTTCCAGTCTCCAAACGTTATGAACTTCTGCAGTGTGGGCTCATGCTATTCTTCCCAGGGGATGGAAATGTGTCTTTCTCTGGGCTCCTACCTAGGGAGCAGTTGCTTGACTGTGCAGCAGTTTTCAGCAGTTTATGGCAACACCAAGCAGAAAATCACTGCCTAGACTCATTGTTTTCAGTCAGCTTCCATCTTCCAATTCTTGGGAACTCTGTTGTTCTCAGGCACCCCTCCTCTTTTTTGACTCTAGGGATCCTGAGACCATGCTGTCCCACCTGGGATTCCACCTCACTTCACCACCCGAGCACTTTTAAGCCAGGGAAATCCACAACTGTATCTGACTGCTAAAAGTTTTGCTTTTACACTCTGCTGCTTATACTTTCTGGTAGCCTCCTTATGTAAGCTTGACCCCTCCATGGTTTATCTTCTTGTATTTCACCCTGGATTCCTGTCTTTGTACTTCTTACTTAGCTAAAAATGGTCATTGTGTTATTTGTAGAATTGCAACAATTCTTTTCACAGATCTCCAATTGATTTTATAGGTGTTCAGAATGATGTGATAACTATCTAGATGAATTCCAGACACCAGATGAAATTATGTTCCCCTACTCCTCCACCATCTTAACTCCTCCCTCAGATTCAATTTTCCTAAAGGCATTGCTGAGACATACTCCTGATAAATTCTCCTGTCTTGCTTCCAGTCTTTGTTCCACAGTATAACCAGAGTGGTATTTCTACAGTTACAAACAACTCACTTTATCAGCCTGGTAAACTCTTCAGTGGTTTTCAGGTGCTCTTCAGAAAAAAACATAAAATCCTTAAAATTATCTCTTCGGCCTCCTTGTATCTGACACCTACCTAAAATTTTAACCTCAACTTTCACTACTCTATGCTTCAGAATCATTATTCTTGGCTTCCAACCATACTCAACTTTTTTTTCAGAACCCCAAAAGGGCCACAAGCATACTCCTTTGTGGGTTTTGGGACAGACTCATCAATTAAAAATGCTAAGGATATATCACGTGTGAAAAAGCAATTGAATGTTCTTAGCAGTATTATTTGCAATAACAAGAAAGTGAAAAACAAAAACAAATATTCATTAACTAATGGAAGGATAAACAAAAATTTTACTATTGATACACTGTATTTGCCATACAATGAAATATTATTCAGCTGTAAAACTGAATTTATATGAAATATCCAGAAGAGGCAAATCCATAAATATAAAAAGTAGACTGGTTTTTCCCAGGTTCTGGAGTGAGGGATAGTGGGGAGTGACTAATAATGGGAATGATATTTATTTTTGGGGTGATGGAAATGTTCTAATTTTCTATTTTAGTTATGGTTGCATAACTCTGAATACTGCCAAGCATTAAATTGCATCCTTTAGATGGATGAAATACATAGTATTTGAAATATATTTCAACAAAACTAAAAAATGCAATTGAGTATGCTTTGAAAGTTACTATTGAAGTGGCAGAGAAACAGGGTTGTCTAGTCCAAGAAAAAGTAATAATAATAATAACTGAATTTAGGTTGGAGTTTTGGCATCTCAGCTTGCTGGCTGTGTGAACTTGGATAAATCATTTCTCAGTCTTTACCTGTACAATGTTTAAAAATACAATGAATGTTAGCTTGTGTGAGGAATAAATGAGATAGTGTAGGTAAAAATGCTCTGTGAACTGCAAAATACTATTCAAATGTAAAATCTCATAAGATAATACATAATTACATTGTGTAATTTTTATTACAATATATAGTAGGTTTGTGAAGTTTAGTAATTGACACTTGTATTTTTCCTCTTAGTCCCCAAAGCTCCCTTAATACTTATAAAAATAACTTTAGATAAAGAAAAAATATCTTAATTATCCCCTTTTAATTTTAGAAAATGAAAAATTACTCTAATATATTTCATTCATACTTAAACAAGCAAGTTTTGTTCATGAGTCTCTAAATACAAAATTTTCATCTAATTCTGACACTCTTAAGAAGGCAACTTTTTCGGGATGCCTGGGTGGCTGAGTTGGTTAGGTGACTGCCTTTGGCTCAGGTCATGAACCCAGCGTCCTGGGATCGAGTCCCATATCAGGCTCCTTGCTCGGCAGGGAGCCTGCTTCTCCCTCTGCCTCTGCCTGCCACTCTGTCTGCCTGTGTTCGCTCTCTCTCTCTCTCTCTGACAAATAAATAAATAAAATCTTAAAAAAAAAAAAAAAAGAAGGCAACCTTTCTTCATAAAATCCAAACAGGATAACTCCATGGAGAAGATTTGAAAGCCAATCTTTATAATATGACATTTAGGAGGTAAGAAAGAAAAACAGGAGGAAGGATGCTTTTTTTTTTTTTTAATTAATTTTTACTTAAAATCTTGAGGTGGGTGCCAAAAAACAAACATCTGTAAGGTTTCTTTTCTTTTTTTTCTCCTTAAATCTAAAGGACAGCTGAAAAGGAATCTGTTGTTTGTATAAAAAGAAATGCTAGTAAAAGAGGAAGAAAGTACACTTGGGAAAACATCTGCTATGAGAAACCACTTGAAAAGTAAGCATGGGGAAACATTTATACAATATACACTATACTCCGTGTTGCAGAAATGAAAAGAGAATAATGCAAGAAAGATCTGCATGTATAAATATATGTAGCATAGGGAAACAAGTAAGAATACAATATATTGACTATTTTCCTCTTCATAAGTAGTTATAAAATATAATTTAAGGCTAGGCTATATGGGTCATGATCAATAAAACACAGTAACTATGAATGGCATCTATTGTTCTAGCATAAGTCAACCCTCCATCTTCCTTATGATATGCTCATTGTTGTAAGCAGAGTCAAAAGAAGGAATGTTTTCCCTGCTATTAACAAACTATTGGTTGACTTAAGGAGACATAGTCATTGTCTAAAGAGGTCATATTGACATATACAACACCATAGAAATAAATATAAATATGAGGTCAAGAACACACACAAAAATAACTACAAATAATACATACATACATACATGCATACATACATACACACACATATATATCTATACAAAATAATATATTATATATTATACAGAATATGTTATAAATATATACATATATACATGTATAATATATGTTATACAAAATTATATATAATATTAACATGTTAATATTATATATGTAAGAATGTATGTATTTATAGTAACCAGGACTAACTAGAGCTAGTCAAAAAAGATCTGAGATCTACCACTGGCTGTCCTTGAACCAAATCCAACCAAATTTTCTGTTTGTCTTGATTTGGTTTGTGCACATACTCAGACTCACACACACTCACATCATATTAAATATTGAACATTTGAGAGACTTCCCATAAGAATTCAGACTCCTGGTTTCTTCTGAAAAAGCAGATAATAAAAAAAAAATAATAATAATAAATAATAAACAAAATGGTGGATGAGTAAGAGAATGAAATATTGTCAGGTCAGAAGTTCAGCTAGATAGTTATCAAACCATTCTGAACAGCTGCAAACTCAACAGGAGATAGAAGAAAAGAGCAGTAATTCTAGGAACAGAAAATCAAACACTTTCCAGAAGGTAGGACGTGTGAAGTTGTGAATCTGAAGTGAAGATAGACCGCGTGGGGGAGGGATTGGATCCTGGCAAGTGAGAGAGCATGGAGCACAAAATCAGAACTTTTAGAAGTCTATGCCACTGAGGGGCATTGCTCCAGTGACTAAGTGGTGGGTGGGGCCCTGGCGGGGACTGTGTGGTCTCAGGACCCACAGGGTCACAAAAGACTGGGGGTGACTGAGCGTGGCAGAGATCCCAGGTATCAGAGCATGGAAGCCAGCTACAGAGACAGAGCCAAGGAGTGGGCGCTCAGCTCAGGGTTACCATAAGCCATGATCTGAGGCACAGTTAGGCCACTGCTCTTCAAACAGAGACCACACACTGCTCCTTCCTTCTCCAGGAGGAGCAGCACAGGAGTGTGCAGCAGGAATCTTCTGGGTTTAGAGACTCCAAATGGACCTGTGCACCAGAGATAGAAATGTTTGGTCACAGGGCAGGTATGCAAGGAGTGCAGATGGAGACCAGGGAGATGGGAAGGATTGACTGCTTTTCTCTGAGGGCATACTGGGGAGTAGAGCCCCAAGCTCTCAGCTCCTATGGGCCAGATTTGGAGGTTGCCATCCTCATTCCCATCCTCCAAAGCTGTACAGAAATAGTTCAGGGAACAAAAGCTACCAAAAGCGAACATGGGCAGATTAATTAGCCTAGCCCCTGGCAAGAGCAGTACAATTCAGCCTTGGGCAAATACATTTCAGAACCACTGCAACAGGCCCATCCCCAGAAGATTAGCAAGAACATCCAGCCAAGATGAAGTTCACCAATCAATAAGAATAGCAGAACTCCAGAGTAAGGCAAAAGCAACACATAGAACTCATGGCTTTTTCCCCAAGATCCTTTAGTCTTTCAAAGTTATTTTTTTTTAATTTTACATTTTTTCTTATTCTTTTTTTTTAACTTTTGCTCTTTCCCATTTTAACATTTTAAACTCTTTTATCTTATAAATGTCTTTTTTTTAAATCTATTTAAAGTTTCATTGTTATAGTCACATTTTATCCCTCTGTTGTATTTAACCTTATTTTTTTTGTATACATATAGACTTTTCTTTCTTTAAAATTTTGGGATACAATTTCTTTTAATAGATCAAAATATACCTTAAATCTAGTGCATGGCTTTGTTATAGTCTTCAGCCTGATCAAACTCTCCCTCCTTTTTTTTTTTTTTATAACTTTTCCAATGCTTATTTTATCAATTCCTTTTTTAGAATCATTTTTAATTTGCAGTCATATTTCATCCTTTCATCATGTTTACCCTTTTCTAGTGTACATGGAACATTCCCCAGAATAGATCACATCCTGGGTCACAAATCAGGTCTCAACTGGTACCAAAAGATTGGGATCATTCTCTGCATATTTTCAGACCACAATGTTCTGAACCTAGAACTCAATCACAAAAGGAAAGTTGGAAAGAAATCAAACAGTTGGAGGCTAAAAAGAATCCTGCTAAGGAATGAAGGGATCAACAAGGAAATTAAAGAAGAATTTTTAAAAATCATGGAAACAAATGAAAGTGAAAACATAACTTTTCAAAATCAAAAATGAACTATTGGTACTTCATCAAGATCAAAAGCTTTTGCACAGGGAGACAAGATGGCGGGGAAGTAGGAGGAGGCGCCGTTTCAACCTGTACCCTAAAGTGAGCTAGAACTCCAATCACCCACGAAATCAGCCTGAGATCAGAATTATACACATCTGGATCTCTACAGGAGCAGAAGATGCCAGTGGGCAGGTAAAGTTGAGTGGGAACATTGGACTCATATTGGAAGATAAACAAAAGCGGGAGGGAGCCACCAGAGGTGACCCATTGGAAAGTAATATCCCAATAGGAGAATGCCCTGCATCTGGGGACCAGCATTAACTTGGAGTCTGGTAGAAAGCACTCAGAAAGAGCAAAGGATCGTGGCGGGGGGGGGCAGATTGTGGGAATCAGGGCAGCTAGGGACAGGGGCTTAAGTCCCCAGACCCAGGACAGCCACCCCTGGTGCAGAGCCAGAGAGAGTGCAGCAGAAAAACCAGGTCTTGGTCCCTGAGCCACCAGTGCACCTGAGAGTGTGTGGGGTCTGGCTCCCGTGAGGGGCTGGAAGCCTTGCCAGCCTGCAGAAGCACAGCCGCTTTGCAGTCCTCACGCAAGTGCTAAACATTTTTTCTGGTGGAGGCATAATACTCCATAGTGTATATGGACCACATTTGCCTTATCCATTCATCTGTTGAAGGGCACCTTGGTTCTTTCCACAGTTTGGTGACCATGGCCATTGCTGCTATAAATATTAGGGTACAGATGGCCCTTCTTTTCACTACATCTGTATCTATGGGAAAAATACCCAGTAGTGCAATCACAGGGTCATAGGGAAGCTCTATTTTTAATTTCTTGAAGAATCTCCACACTGTTCTCCAAAGTGGCTGCACCAACTTGCATTCCCACCAATAGTGGAAGAGGGTTCCCCTTTCTCCACATCCCCTCCAACACATGTTGTTTCCTGTCTTGCTAATTTTGGCCATTCTAACTGGTGTAAGGTGGTATCTCAATGTGGTTTTAATCTGAATCTCCCTGATGGCTAGTAATGATGAACATTTTTTCATGTGTCTGATAGCCATTTGTAATGACTGTGTATAATTGATTGTGATTGTGGATTTACAACTTCAAACATACTAAAAACCATTGAATTGTACAGTTTATTTTTTCCTTCCATCCCACCCCCAGCCTCCTTAAATGGGTGAATTGTACGTCAAGTATATTTCAATAAAGTTTTTAAGAACAAAAAAAATTTCAATTATGACACTAATGTATATTCTGTAAGATTAGCCTTTATAAAATTTTATAATAAAATTTTAAACACTCTAAATACTAGTTTAGTCTTTATATCCTCATGAAGAAATGTATTTTGTATGCATATGCTATTTGTTTGACTTATCCCATATTTTAAATAAAAGAATCACATCAGTTGGGTGAAAACTATAGCCTGTAGGACAGGTTATAATATAATAATTTTATTAATTTCAGTATGCCAAGAATTCTGGGTTGAATTTTAACTAGCATTCATTAATATCATGGTATATAATTTCTTCAACTAGTAGAAGCTGAATGATAAAGGCTAATTTGCTATAAACAAATCCTAATCTACACTGAGAAGTTTAATGTGTCCAGAAACCCCTCATTTCCAAAAGGGACATTATGTTATGTTTATGTTACTATAAGGGAAGAATTACAAATATACTAATAACAGGTTTGACTAATAAATCTAAAGTATTTACTTTCATGATAAAGCTTTTCAGTTTTACATTTTTATGTGTTTACATAATGGGATATATGTTTAAAAACTCAAAATAAGGAGGTACCTGGGTCACTCAGACAGTGAAGCATCTGCCTTCAGCTCTGTCCATGATCTTAGGGCCCTTGAATGGAGCCCTGCATCAGGCTCCCTATTCAATGGGGAACCTGTTTCTCCCTCTCCCTCTGCACCTCCCTCATGTTTTCTCTCTTGCTCATTTTCTTAAATAAATAAATAAATAAATGATTTTTTAAAGCTCACAATAAAAGAATCAGATTGCATAGATCAAAACAAAAATGTTGAAATGAACAATTCTGAAAAATAATGACATATTTATTTAAAGAATTTACAACCTTTCAGCTATGCCAATTTGGTTTCCAAAGTTAACCCAACTACACTGGAGAGACATTCAAATGTATTTGCTTAAAGCCATCAGCTCTTCACTTTCTTTGTGAAGATTATGTATCATAGGCAGCTGTCCTAACTTGGGCTGGAATAAAACTACTCCTTTTCTATTAAAAAAAAAAAAGCAAAACAAATAAAAACAATTAGCTCTTAATTGATGTTTCAAGTCAATCAATGTTTTTTTGGCACTTTTCTTTTCAAATAACAGGATGCAACTTGTTTTGGCATCTTGGAATGCCAAACTTGGAACCTACTTTTGGCTCCTCCTATCCTTCAGTTAATTACATGTAACTGCAAATTTATGCTAGAAAATTCTTTTTATGCATCTTATATATGATTAGCTTAGGTTGCTCAGGTTATCACTCTTGATGTCTGTGTTTTCTATCTTTTTGTATGTTTTCAAAATTGTTATGAAGTCTACAAAAGAGAAATAAGAAAGGGAAATAAGGTAGGAGCAACAAGTAATATCTAAGATGTTTATTTTCTGGTTATTTTCACGTTTCTTCACATTATATAATATTTCAACATTCGACCTGACATATTGCAAAACTTGCATATCAATTAGAAAAAGTGAGAGAGGGAGAGAATCTTTTGAAAATACCTGAACTTTATAGGAAGCTTAATGTTCATTTTGAGAAATGACACCCGTTCATTTTCACTCAACGTTCAGTACACAATGTACTCAGAATCTTCTTCAGGCCATAATGAAATGGTATGCAAAGCTGATGTTTTATTCATTTTTAAATGGAAAATATGAGAATCTATAAGCTGCCACAAATAAATTGGTGACAAGTAAATTATTTGTTTTAAAATGTATCCAAAGTAAGTATGACTGATTGTTTTCCTCCTCATTGAATTGTCAGGATTATCTCATTTTTTGTGTGTGTATATGTATGTATATAGACATACATACATACATATACATATACATATAGACATACATACATATACACATATATAATAGTATATGTGGTATTTCATTTTATATAATATGTACATATACTATTATATAGTATAGTACATATAGTATTTTATTATATATAATATATAGCATTGAATATTATATCAATATATTTAACTACATGTATAATATGTATTTCTACATTAATATATGCATTTTTAAACTTTTTGGAAATCAAGGATACTGATCCAAATTAAATACAATTTTGTATACAGGCATTTTTTTAAGATTATTTATTTATTTATTTGACATAGAGAGACAGATCACATGTAGACAGATAAGTAGACGAGAGTGAGGAGGAAGCAGGCTTCCTGCTGAGCAGAGAGGCCCATGTGGAGCTCAATCCCAAGACCCTCAGATCATGCCCCGAGCCAAAGACAGAGGCTTAACCCTCTGAGCCACCCAGGCACCCTGTGTACAAGTATTTTTAATTAGAGTTTTGTAAAGAACAGGTGAGTCAAGAAGTCCATTTTCTAGAATTGGAAAATTAATATCCAGGGTCAGTCTTCCAAAGACCATGTTAGATGTTAGGAAATATCGTAACAATGGAATACTTAGCTAATGTTAATATCAGACATAAATATGATTTTATTCATTGTACTGTTACTTCTTTTAGACATAAAGTTCATAATAAAATTGTAACAACCGAAGGTTTAAATCAGATCCTGTAACAAATGCTTTTGCATTATACTATAATTAAATCCCTTGACTCACCTCTGATTTCAGCTTCAGTTTCTTTGGTAGTTCCCAGTGAGCTCACTTTCAGCTTACACTTGGCATCTCTACTTTTTTTTTTTTTTTTTTTACTTTTTCTTCTTGTTTATCTCACAGCTCCTTCTCTGAAGTCAATGAGGGAAAGAAAACTAAATCATCTGGTTCAACTCTAATTCTACAGAGTATGTTTCTTTGTGGTCACCAAACATCATGGAACGATGTTTTGGACAAATTCACATCACACAGTACAAGTTAGGAACAGAGTATTGCAAAAAAAAAAAAAAAAAAAAAAAATACAACCCAAAATTCAACAAGAAAAGTATGCATTCCCACTCCTTCCATTTTTAAATAGTGTCCATTATACCACTCCTAAATTTTACAGATGGAGAAATCTGAAGCTCAGAAATCTTGTCCAATTAATGCCAAACCACCCAATAACTTAATGGTAGACTCCATTTTAAAAGTGGATCTTCTAATTCCAGATTAATATTAATTTCCTATACCATTAGCTCTGATAGTATGTCCTTTTTACTTATAAAAATACAGGTGCCTGAGGTGCATTCCATCTTTTTCACTGTTTTTCTGTTCCACATATTTGAAAACATTAATATAATAAGTTCTCAGGTTTTACAACCTCCTAAAGAAAAATAGCTGAGGAAAAATTGATTGACCCAACTTAAATAAGATATTTACCCAGTATCAATTAATTGGCAGATAGAAAAAAGACATTTCCACATTTAAGGAGAAATTTCTCCCAAAGCCTAGAGGTTAGAGAGATATGAGGCATTTGCAAGGAAGGAATAATTAAATTTGAAAAGAATTTAATGTTTACATAGCTGGAAAAATAAGGAAGAAGTGCCTTTGAATAGATTATGACAGGTTTTTTATGTCAGATTGATTAGTTTGAACGTCATTCAGTAGATAAAGGAAAATCATTAATAATTGTTTTAGCAGAAAGCAATATGGTAGAATTATATTAGGGTTAATCTTCCACCAGTGAGTAAAGTGAATTTGAGTTGGGATGGATAAGAACAGTAGTTCTCAAAGTTATGTGTGTATAAGAAATACTTATGATGCTAGCATAAAAATGCATATTCTGGTCACCGGGCCTCAGAGATTCTAGTTCTGGCATACATTCCAGGAAATGGTATTTATAATCAGCACCTCAAATACTTCCTACAAAATGTACACTGAGGCCAGGTGTTTCATGCAGGAATAGACATACATATATACATACTAAAAGGTTTCATAGTGGCAAATGTTCCTTACTTATATAGTATTTGAGAGCTACTGCTTTGATTTGTGTTTATGCCAAATTTATGTTTATTAACTTGACAGAGAGATAGAGAGAGAGAGTTAACGTAAGCAGAGCAGCAGGTAGAGGTAGAGAGAGAAGCAGGCTGTCTAATGAGCAGGGAGCCCAATGCTGGGCTCCATCCCAGGACCCTGGAATCATGACCTGAGCTAAAGGCAGCCACTTAACCAACTGAGTCACCCAGGATTCCCTTATGCCAACTTTCTTAACCAATGCACTAATGATGAAATTTGAGTGGGAGAATTATGGTAGGCAGAACTATACATCCTGTCTCCAAGCAGGCAGCTATGACTCAGGTCAAACCAAGTATTGCCATGTGAGAAAGTCAAACCTGTTTTTTGTTTTTTTTTTTTTGTTTGTTTGTTTTTTAATTTCATTAATATATAATGTATTGTGTGTCCCGGGGTACAAGTATGTGAATCATCAGGCTTACACATTACACAGCACTCACCATAGCACATACCCTCCCCAATGTCCATAACCCAACCACCATAACCCTACCCTCCCACCCCCACCCACCCTCAATTTTTTTCATGAGATTAAGAGTCTTTAAATGTTTGTCTCATTCTCACTCTCATCTTGTTTTATTTTTCCTTCCCTATGCCCCACAATCCCAAGTCCTGCCTTTCAAATTCCTCATATCAGAGAGATCATACAATAATTGTCATTTTCTGATTGACTTATTTTGCTTAACATAATACCCTCTACTTCCATCATCATTACAAATGCCAAGATTTCATTTTTGATGGCTGCATAATATTCCGTTGATTTATATTTTTATATACATATATACATATTACATCTTCTTTATCCATTCATCTGTTGATGGACATCTAGATACTCTCCAGAGTTTGGCTATTGTGGACATTGCTGCTATAAACATTCAGGTGTATGTACCCTTTAAGATCTCTACATTTGTATCTTTAGGGTAAATACCCAGTAGTACGATTGCTGGGTCATAGGGTAACTCTATTTCCAACTTTTTGAAGAACCTACATACAGTTTTTCAGAGTGGTTGCCCCATCTTGCATTCCCACCAACAGTGTAGGACAGTTCCCCTTTCTCCAAATCCGCACCAATACCTGTTATTTCTTGACTTCCTAATTTTAGCCATTATGACTGGTGTGAGGTGGTATCTTACAGTGGTTTTGATTTGTGTTTCCCTGATGCTGAGTGATGTGGAGCACCTTTGCATGTGTCTGTTGGCCATTTTGATGTTGTCTTTGCAGAAATATCTGTTCATGTCCTCTGCACATTACTTGATTGGATTATTCTTTGGGTGTTGAGTTTGGTAAGTTCTTTATAGATTTTGGATAAAAGCTTTATCTGATATGTCATTTGCAAATATCTTCTCCCATTCTATCAGTTGTCTTTTGGTTTTGATGACTGTTTCCTTTGCTGTCCAAAAGCTTTTTTTTTTTTTCTTTCAATTTTTTCAATTTATTTTCAGTGTAACAGTATTCATTGTTTTAGCACCATACCTAGTGCTCCATGCAAACTGTGCCCTCTCCAATACCCACCACCTGGTTCCCCCAACCTCCCTCCCTCTGCCCCTTCAAACCCCTCAGATTGTTTTTCAGAGTCCATAGTCTCTCATGGTTCACCTCCCCATCCAATTTCCCTCAACTCCCTTCTCCTCAATAACTCTCCTTGTCCTCCATGCTATTTGTTATGCTCCACAAATAAGTGAAACCATATGATAATTGACTCTCTCTGCTTGACTTTTTGCACTCAGCATACTCTCCTCCAGTCCCATCCACGTTGCTACAAAAGTTGGGTATTCGTCCTTTCTGATGGAGGCATAATACTCCATAGTGTATATGGACCACATCTTCCTTATCCATTCATCCATTGAAGGGCATCATGGTTCTTTCCACAGTTTGACGACGGTGGCCATTACTGCTATAAACATTGGGGTACAGATGGCCCTTCTTTTCACAACATCTGTATCGTTGGGGTAAATACCCAGTAGTGCAATGGCAGGGTCATAGGGAAGCTCTATTTTTAAATTTTGGAGGAATCTCCACACTGTTCTCCAAAATGGCTGCACCAACTTGCATTCTGACCAACAGTGGAAGAGGGTTCCCCTTTCTCCACATTCTCTCCAACACATGTTGTTTCCTATCTTGCTAATTTTGGCCATTCTAACTGGTGTAAGGTGGTATCTCAATGTGGTTTTAATTTGAATCTCCCAGATGGCTAGTGATGATAAACATTTTTTCATGTGTCTGATAGCCATTTTTATGTCTTCATTGGAGAAGTCTCTGTTCGTATCTTCTGCCCATTTTTTGATATGATTGTCTGTTTTGTGTGTGTTGAGTTTCAGGGGTTCTTTATAGATCCTGGACATAAACCTTCTGCCTCTACTGTCATTTGCAAATATCTTCTCCCATTCTGTGGGTTGCCTCTTTGTTTTGTTGACTGTTTTCTTTGCTGTGCAGAAGCTTTTGATCTTGATGACGTCCCGGAAGTTCATTTTCACTTTTGTTTCCTTTTCCTTTGGAGACATATCTTGAAAGAAGTTGCTGTGTCTGATATCGAAGAGATTACTGCCTATGTTCTCCTCTAGGATTCTGATGGATTCTTGTCTCACGTTGAGGTCTTTTATAAATTTTGAGTTTAGTTTTGTGTATGGTGTAAGAGAATGGTTGAGTTTTATTCTTCTACATATAGCTGTCCAGTTTTCCCAGCACTATTTATTGAAGAAACTTTTTTCCACTGTATATTTTTTCCTGTTTTATTGAAGATTATTTGCCCCTAGAGTTGAGGGTCCATATGTGGGCTCTCTACCCTGTTCCACTGGTCTGTGTGTCTGTTTTTATGCCAGTACCATGATGTCTTGGTGATCTCAGCTTTGTAGTAAAGTTTGAAATCAGGTAACATGATGCCACCAATTTTATTTTTGATTTTCAACATTTCCTTAGTGATTCCGGGTCTCTTCTGATCCATACACATTTTTGGATTATTTGCTCCAGCTCTTTGAAGAATACCAGTGGAATTTTGATCGGAATGGCATTAAAAGTATAGATTGCTCTAGGCAGTATAGGCATTTTAACAATGTTTATTCTTCCGATCGAAGAGCATGGAATGGTCTTCCAAATTTTGTGTCTTCTTCAATTTCTTTCATGAGTGTTCTGTAGTTCCTCAAGTACAGATCCTTTACCTCTTTGGTTAGGTTTATTCCCAGGTATCTTATGGTTCTTGGTGGTATAGTAAGTCAAATCGATTCTCTAATTTCCCTTTCTGTACTTTCATTGTTAGTGTTTAAGAAAGCCACTGATTTCTGTACATTGACTTTGTATTCTGCCACATTGCTGAATTGCTATATGAGTTCTAGCAGTTTGGGGGTGGAGTCTTTTGGGTTTTCCATATAAACAATCATGTCCTATGTGAAGAGAGAGAGTTTGACTTCTTCATTGCTAATTTGGATGATTTTTATTTCTCTTTGTTGTCTGACTGCTGTTGCTAGGACTTCTAATTCTATGATGAACAAGAGTGGTGAGAGTGGGCATCCTTGTCGTGTTTCTGTTCTCATTGGGAAGGCTGCGAGCTTTTTCCCATTGAGGATGATATATGCTGTGAGTCTTTCATAGATAGATTTGATGAAGTTCAGGAATGTTCCCTCTATCCCTATATTTTGAAGCGTCTTAATCAGGAACTGATGCTGGATTTTGTCAAATGCTTTTTCTGCATCAATTGAGAGGGCCATATGGTTCTTCTCTCTTCTCATATTAATTTGTTCTATCACACTGATTGATTTGCAAATGTTGTACCATCCTTGTAGCCCAGGGATGAATCCCACCTGGTCATGGTGGATAATCTTTTTAATGTGTTGTTGGATGCTTTTGCAAGGATCTTGTTGAGAATCTTAGCATCCATATTCATCAGGGATATTGGTCTGAAATTCTACTTTTTGGTAGGGTCTTTGTCTGGTTTGGGGATCAAGGTAATGCTGACTTCATAGAAAGAGTCTGGAAGTTTTCCTTCTGCTTCAATTTTTTGAACCAGCTTCAGGAGAATAGGTGTTATTTCTTCTTTGAAAGTTTGGTAGAATTCCTGAGGGAATCCATCAAGTCCTGGGCTCTTGTTATTTGGAAGGTTTTTGATTGCTGCTTAAATCTCGTTACTAGATATAGGTCTATTCATGTTGTCATTCTGTAGATTGTCTTCCTGGTTGAATTTTGGGAGTTTATAGTTTTCCAGGAATGCATCCATTTTATCTCGGTTGCTTAGCATATTGGCATATAACTGTTGATAATAACTTCTTATGGTTGTTTCTACTTCCTTGATGTTCGTTGTGATCTCTCCCTTTTCAATCATAATTTTATGAATTTGGGTTTTCTCTCTTTTCTTTTGGATTAGTGTGGCTAATGGTTTATCAATCTTATTGATTCTTTCAAAAAAACAGCTTCTAGTTTCATTGATACGTTCTACTGTATCTCTGGTTTCTACCTCATTGATCTCAGGTCTAATCTTGATTATTTCCCTTCTTATGTGCGGAGTTGGTTTGACTTGTTGATTCTCCAGTTTTTTATGGTGTAGAGACAGCTGCTTTCTTCTGGATTTTTGAACTTTTTTGAGGGAGGCTTGGATGGTTCTGTATTTCCCCCTTAGGATCACCTTTGCTGTATCCCATAGGTTTTGGACTGAAGTGTCTTCATTCTTGTTTGTTTCCATAAATTGTTTCAGTTCTTCTTTGATCTCCTGGTTGATCCAACCATTCTTAAGCAAGGTGGTCTTTAGCTTCCAGGTGTTTGAGTTCCTTTTCAACTTTTCCTTGTGATTGAGCTCCAGTTTCACAGCATTGTGATCTGAGAATGTGAAGGAAATAATCTAAGTCTTTTGGTATCAGTTGAGTCCTGATTTGTGAACCAGTATGTGGTCTATTCTTGAGAAGGTTCCATGTGCACCTGAGAAGAATGAGTATTCTATTGTTTTAGGGTGGAATGATCTGTATATATCTATGAGGTCCATCTGGTCCAATGTGTCATTCAATGTTCTTGTTTCTTTATTGATTTTCTGCTTCGATGATCTATTTCTGAGAGAGGTGCGTTAAGATCTCCTACCATTAATGTATTCATATCAATATGACTCTTTATCTTGATTAACAGTTGTCTTATGTAATTTTCTGCTCCCATATTGGGGGCATAGATATTTACAATTGTTAGATCATCTTGGTGGATAGGCCCTTTAAGAATTATGTAGTGTCCTTCTGTATCTCTGACTACAGTCCTTAGTTAAAAATCTAATTTGTCTGATATGAGAATCGCTACCCCAGCCTTCTTTTGAGGCCCATTGGCATGAAAGATGCTTCTCCATTCCTTCACTTTCATTCTGGGTGTATCTTTAGGTTCACAATGGGTCTCTTGTAGACAACATATGGATGGGTCCTGTCGTTTTATCCAATCTGTAACCCTGTGCCATTTTATGGGCAGCGAGTGATTATTGATAGGTACGTTTTTAGTGACATCGTGTTACCTTTGATGTCTTTCATTCTGTATATTGTCTCTATATTTCCATTCAATGCTATTCTTAGGACTTTTCCTCTTTTATAGACCCCCCTTAATATTTCCTGCTGTGTCGGCTTAGTGGTTGCATAGTCTTTTAAGCCTTGCCTTTCTTGGAAACTCTTTATCTCTCCATCCAATTTGAATGTCAGTCTTGCTGGATAAAGTATTCTTGGCTGCATGTTCTTCTCATTTAGTGCCCTAAATATATCTTGCCAGCCCTTTCTGGCTTGCCAGGTCTCTGTGGACAGGTCTGACATTATTCTGATGGCCTTTCCTCTGTAAGTAAGGAGCCCCTTTGTCCTAGTGGCTTTCAAGAGATTGTATCTACAATTATGATTCCTCTATTTGACTACCAGGTGCCTTGATGTTTTTTTTGGAATCTATAATCTTGGGTGGAGACTGTTCAGCCTCTAGTACATTAACGTTGGTTCCACTCTCAAGATTGGGGAAATTTTAATAAAGAACTTGTTCCACTATATCTTCTAGACTTCTTTCTTTCTCCTCCCCTCAGGGATTCCAATAATTCTGACGTTGGAATGTTTCATGGCATCATTTCTTTCCCTGATTCTGTATTCGTGGCTTCTAAGCTGTTTGTTCCAGGCTTCCTCCTGATCATTTATCTCTATCTGTTTGTTCTCCAGATCACTAATTCTATCTTCTGTCTCAGTTACCCTAGCTTTGAGAGAATTTAGATTAGATTGGAACTCATTGAGAGCATTGTGAACCTCATCCCTGGTAGCTTTCAGCTCTGCCCTAACATTGTGAACATCATCTCTGGTCTCTTTCATTTCAGCCCTAAACAATTCTGTTTGGTCATCCATGGCTTTCCCAAACCTAGCTATTGCCTGGATAATTGTTAGCCTGAATTGTCTTTCCACCATATTGTCTATGTTGATAGCCATTAGCTCTGTTGCAGAAGGCCCATCCTCTGTATTTTTCTTCTCTTGGGCATTCCTCCTTTTTAGTCATTTTGGTGAACAATGGGCGAATGGATGTAGCTGGATGTATTGACCATGGTGCAGTCAAGGTGCATCCTGGAACGCTTCTGAGAAATCAGGATTCCCCATCCAAACGAAAGAAAAAGAAAAAGAATAAAAGAGAGAGAGAAAATAAAAGGAAGATAAAAGAGAAGGTTCAGCCCAAATGGGCCCAAGGTAAGATTTATGAAGTATACAAACAAAAACAGACAAAAGTATATGATAAGAGAAAAAAATAATATATATATATAATATAATATATAATATATATATATATTATTTTTTCTCTTATATTATATATAATATAATATAATATAATATATATTATATTATATATTATTTTTTTCTCTTGTCATATATATATATTTATATATATATATATAATATATATATAGAGAGAGAGAGAGAGAGAGAGTCAAATAAAGGAAGAACCTCATCAAAATGAACCCCAATTGTAAGATTTATATACTATCAGGACAAACACAAAAACACAGAAACAGTGGTGGAAGAAAAGATGGGAGAGTGGTTATAAATTCTCAGTGTGGGTGAGGAAGGTTATTTTGATTCTTCTTGGTGTATCTTGATATCTTTGTTAAAGGACTCAACTTTCCTAAGATAAAGGGGGATTAAAAACTGGTTTACCTATAGTGGTAGCTTTGACTGGGGAAATGGATTAAACCTTTAATGAGGTTTAAATCTATATGAATATTAGAAAATAAAAAATAAAAATAAAAAAGGAATAAAAATAAAATAAATAAAAATAAAATAAAAATTAGTTTACCTATAGTGGTAGCTTTGATTGGGGAAAGTGGATTAAACCTTTAATGAGGTTTAACTCTATATGAATATTAGAAAATAAAAATAAAAATAAAAATAAAAAAGGAATAAAAATAAAATAAATAAAAATAAAATAAAAGTTGGTTTACCTATAGTGGTAGCTTTGATTGGGGAAAGGGGATTAAACCTTTAATGAGGTTTTACTCTATATGAAAATTAGAAAATAAAAATAAAAAAGGAATAAAAATAAAATAAATAAAAATAAAATAAAAATTGGTTTACCTATAGGGGTAGCTTTGATTGGGGAAAGGGGATTAAACCTTTAATGAGGTTTAACTCTATATGAAAATTAGAAAATAAAAATAAAAATAAAAAAGGAATAAACTAGACTAAACTGAACTAAAATTAAAAAAAAAATTAACAAAATACAAAAAAAACACAGGTGTATGTCTCAAAAAGTTCAGGTTAGAAGGTTATTTTGGAATTTGATGTACTGGACATCTCATTGTGATGTTAAATAGGTTAAAAATTATCTATATATATACATAAAAAAATGAGCCAGAGTAGTGGGAACGAATTAAAAATAAAAGTTGTCCTATGAAGTAGTGGTGGTTGTTCTCTTGTCCTTTTTTTTTTTTCTTTCCTGTTTGGTTTTCTAGGGGAGGGGCCTGCCACGTGGGTTTTCAGTCAATTATATTCTCTGAGTTAAGTCCTCCCATTCCCCTCAAGGGGGTGGGGTCTGAGGAAACTGTTTTTTTCAGGATTTTGTTCTCTGGAGGATTTTATGTTTTTTCACTTTTTTTTTTCTCTCTCTCTCTCGCCTTGACTGCCTTTGATGGTTTTTGTAGGTTTAGAGGAAAGCTAACTGCTCCCTGACCTCCCTCTCAGAGAGAAGCCTTGGTTTGGCTGCAGAGCCCAAATAAATTCCCCCTTGGCTGCTGGCAGAACAGGTTCTGAGTCGTGGTCCCTGGGGACACAGGATTTTTTGCTTGTATCCAAAACCATGGCAGCGATGGCTGTCTGGGCAGCTCCAGACCGCCAGAGAGGTTCCAAGCAGTGATTGCACACTGAGATTTTCCCGCTGGCCCGGGCTGGGAGTGCCTGGTCTTTCTGGGTCTGAGAGCACTGAGCTGGTGTCTGTGTGCACCTCTCTCAGGGAAGGGCACGGGGCGTGACTCAGACTTTCATAGCACGTACCCCAATGTTTATAGCAGCAATGGCCATGGTCACCAAGCTGTGGAAAGAACCAATATGCCCTTTAATGGGTGAATGGATAATTAAGATGTGGTCCATATACGCTATGGGGTATTATGCCTCCACCAGAAAGGATGAATACCCAACTTTTGTATCAACAGGGATGGGACTGGAAGAGATTATGCTGAGTGAAAAAAGTCAAGCAGAGAGAGTCAATTATCATAGGGTTTCACTTATTTGTGGAGCATAACAAATAGCATGGAGGACAAGGGGAGTTAGAGAGGAGAAGGGAGTTGAGGGAAAATGGAAGGGGAGGTGAACCATGAGAGACTATGGACTCTGAAAAACAATCTGTGGGTTTTGAAGAAGTGGGGGGTGGGAGGTTGGGGGAACCAGGTGGTAGGTATTAGAGAGGGCATGGATTGTATGGAGCACTGGGTGTGGTGCAAAAACAATGGATACTATTACGCTGGAAAAACAAACAAACAAAATACTCAATCCTTCCTTCCCTTCTGTTCTAGACAACTACTAGTATATATTTTATCTCAGATATGCTTTTATAAAAATTCAATATAAATGGAATCATTCACAATGTGTTTTTTTGTGATTGGTGTTTGTCATCTACCATATTTTTAAGGCTCATCCATGTTGTAGCATGTATCAGGACTTCATTGTTTCTTTTAACTAAATAATATTCTGTTGTGAGGATATACCACATTTTTTGTAAGAATATACCACTATTTGATGCACATTTGATGCAAATGTACATTTGATGCATTCATCAGTTGATGGATATTTGGGTTGCTTCCATTTTTGGGGTATTATAAGTAATGCTGTTATAAATATCCATGTAGAAGTATGTGTATAGCCATATCATTTCAATTCCTTTGGTATATATCTAGGAGTAGAATTGTTGGGTCATATGGAAACTTTGTTTAATTTTGAGGGAAGTATGAGGGAACACTCTAATTGTAAGGGACATAAGATATTTCACATATTGTATCACATATCACATATCACATATTTTAAAAATTGGCAAGACTAAGCTATAATTTTTAAGGATACAAACTTGGCTAATAAAACCATCAAGAAAAGCAAAGAAATAACTCTAGAAGTCAAAATGGTGGTATTTTTTAAGAAAGAATAGGGACTGTGATAGAAATAAAGCACAGGGTGGGAATTCTTGGATAAATGAACAAATGCTATTTCCTGATACATGATATATGTGGTGGTTATAAAAGAATATTTGTTTTATACTACATGATATAGGAAAGAGGATGTTAGGGATCAAAGCCAACAGCCAAGAAAGAATTCTTGAGAAATATTTGGTGTATAAAGATGGTTCTATTAAAGCACGGGACAGGACAGTGGGCAGAAAGAGCCACAATGAGGTCTTGAGGAATGGCCCATTTTATACTTTCAAGTTGGAACGGCATCAGAGATATTTTAAGTCTCTAAGGAATTTTGGAAACAAAGTTTCCAGGACCTTGACGGGGACAGCTATTGTTGGGAAAGGGTCAATTCTGACTATCTCGTAAAACCTAAGTCATGAGACCCTTCAGATGTATATTGGTGGGTCATATGCTTGGGGTATTATTGCCACCATGTATCTTGAGGGTTTCGAGACAAAGAAGTTTCCAAAATACGTTAAAACAGACTTACAGGATCATGGTGGTGGGGGTAGTTTAGGATTTAGGATGACCTTTTGTCCTTAGAAAAGTGTTAAGAACAAGGCAGTTGAGTCTGCAGAGCACTGTCCCTATGCTTGTTTCAAGGACCTGTCAATGTAGGTAGTAAGGCAATTTAATAATTTTCTTCTGTTTTTGTTTCCTACATCACTATATATTTGTTTAATGTGATTTTCTTTATTTCATTGTACTTTAAAATAAAAAGAAAAAAACAATTTAAAAATATAAATAATAAAAATAAAGGTGCAATAAGTTCATTTTTTTAAGAGATAAAAACGGGGGGCGCCTGGGTGGCTCAGTGGGTTAAGCCACTGCCTTCGGCTCAGGTCATGATCTCAGGGTCCTGGTATCGAGTCCCACATCGGGCTCTCTGCTCAGCGGGGAGCCTGCTTCCTCCTCTCTCTCTCTGCCTGCCTCTCTGCCTACTTGTGATCTCTCTCTGTCAAATAAATAAATAAAATCTTCAAAAAAAAAAGAGAGAGAGATAAAAACGGGATTTTTTTTTTTTACCAGCAATTCCACACTAAAATAATTAAAGGTAGGTTTTTGAAAGAAGGAAAATGATCTCAAATGGAAGTTGAAAAGGCAGAAGGCAATGTTTAACACCAAGAGGGGCAAATATATGAATAAATATAAATGAATATTGACTCTTGCACTAACAACTGCAATGTTATAAAGAATTTATAATATATTTATGAAATAGGGTAACAAGAGGGTAGATGTAAAGTGACTTAAATATTCTATATTTCTGTAAGTGTAAAGGAAGTGGTTAGAAATGCCAAATTTTTATTGCATTCTGACAAGTAAGGTATATGTATTGTAGTCTCTAGGGTAATTGTTATAATAGTAAACTATAAAGCTAAAAAAAGTAAAAAACTATCAAGCATAAAGAAATAAAAAAGGAAAGTAAAGTAAAGATTAAAGTAGAAATCAATGAATTAGAAAGGAAGCATAAAATAGAGAAAAATCAGTAAATCTAAATATTGTTTTTTTAAATACATTAATAGGAATGATAAATCTCTAGAAAGATTGATCAAGAAAATAAAAGGGAGAACATAGACTTCATTACAGATTCTACAGATCCATCAAAATAACGAGAGGTCAATAGAGTGAATTTATGTAGATTCTTTATGTAGATTCTTATGTAGGTTCCTTATGTAGATTCTTTCAACATTTTTCATAAAATAGAATGGTCTTCAAAAAGCTCAAACTACCAAAACTGAGAGACTATTAAAAATCTTTATAAACTGACTTCTACTGAAGTGATTCTGTTAAATTCTTTCATATGCACATGCACATAAAAACACATGCATACATAAACACACACAGTTTCACAGGCCTTTATTAATAAATTCTTCAAATATTTAGGAAATAAATACCACCAATTTTGTATAAACTCTCAGAAAATAGAAGAAGGAGCACCTCTTTAATATATTTGTTAAGGACAGCATAACCTAAATTATATAATCTGATATTACGGCAGAAAAGAAAAAGTACAGATCAGTCTCTCTTTTCTACATATATGTTACAATAATAAAACATTAGCAAATTGGGTATATTAAAAGAATAAGACATTGTTTACAAATAAGTTTATTTTGTTTGTTCATTT
The DNA here is from genome assembly GCF_030435805.1 of Mustela lutreola. Taxonomy (NCBI): domain Eukaryota; kingdom Metazoa; phylum Chordata; class Mammalia; order Carnivora; family Mustelidae; genus Mustela; species Mustela lutreola. The sequence continues at coordinate 83,353,141 of NC_081308.1, forward strand.
GTTTTAATCTATAGCTGCTAAAACAAACTTAGCACAAATTTAGCAGCCCCCAAAACACATATTTATTATCTCATATGTTCTATGATCAGAAGTCTGGGTGGATTTGGCTGAAATTAAAACATCAGTCAGGCTGAGTTTCCTATCAAAAGCTCTGGGAAAGGATCTGCTTTCAGGCTTATTCAGGTTTTTGGAAGAACTCAGTATTTCAAAAGCAAGACTGAGGTTTCTATTTCCTTGATTGCTATCACCTGGAGGCTGTCCTTACCTTCTAGAGGTCTCAGTCTTGTCCTTGTAAATAGCTCCAATGCAATGATGTGGTGAACACTTCTCATGCTTAGAATCTCTTGGTGTTCTTCTGCTGCACTTCTCCTGCCTTATCTTTCACCTTCTTTCTGGAACTCTAGACAGAAATATTCCTCTATTATTAAAGGCTCATGAAATCAGATTGGGCCACCTGGATATTCTCATTATTTAAGCCATGTAGTCCTTTTTTTATTAAGATTTTATTTATTTATTTGACAGACAACAATCACAAGTAGGCAGAGAGGCAGGCAGAGACAGAGAGAGAGGAAGCAGGCTCCCCACTGAGCAGAGAGCAGATGCAGGGCTTGATCCCAGAAGCCTAGGATCATGACCTGAGCTGAAGGCAAAGGCTTTAACTCACTGAGCCACCCAGGTGCCCCAACAAAATAGTTCTTAAAACAAAGACTGTTACAAAAGTTAAAGAAGTACACTATGTAATCATTAAGGGAACAATCAGACAAGAAGAAAAAAAGTTGTATATATTTATATACCCAAAATTAGAGAACACAAATAAATAAAATTGTTAGTAACAAATATAAATGAAGTAATTGGTAGTAATAGAGTAATATTAGGGGACTTTAAAGCCCCACTGACATTGATAAACAGATCATATAAAGAGAAATCAACAAGAAAACAATGACTTTGAATGACAAACTGGATTGAAATGGACTTAATTGATACATCCAGAACATTCCATTCTAAAACAGCAGAATACACATTCTTTTCAAGTGCACATGGGACGTTCTCCAATATTGATAACATATTAGGTTACAAATCAGGCCTTAACTAGTACAAAAGGATTAAAATCATACCACGTTCCTTTTTTAATCACAACACTATGAAACTTGAAGTCAACCAAAGGAAAAACATTTGGAAAGACCAAAAATACAGGGAGGTTAAGGAACATGCTATTAAAGAATGAATGGAATTAAAGGAGAAATTAAAAAGTACATGGAAACCGATTAGGAGACAAGACGGCAGGGAAGTAGGAGGAGGCGCTGTTTCAACCTGTACCCTAAAGTGAGCTGATTACCTACCAAAGAACTCTGATCACCCATAATCAGCCTGAGAACAGAATTACACATGTCTGGATCTCTACAGGGGCAGAAGACACCAGTGGGCAAGTAAAGCAGAGGGGGAATGTCGGACTGATATCAGAAGATAAACATTTTGAGGAACCTCCATGCTGTTTTCCAGAGTGGCTGCACCAGCTTGCATTCCCACCAACAGTGTAGGAGGGTTTCCCTTTCTCAGCATCCTCGCCAGCATCTGTCATTTCCTGACTTGTTTATTTTAGCCATTCTGACTGGTGTGAGGTGATATCTCATTGTGGTTTTAATTTGTATTTCCCTGATGCCGAGTGATATGGAGCACTTTTTCATGTGTCTGATGGCCATCTGGAAGTCTTCTTTGCAGAAATGTCTGTTCATGTCCTCTGCCCATTTCTTGATTGGATTATTTGTTCTTTGGGTGTTGAGTTTGCTAAGTTCTTTATAGATTCTGGACACTAGTCCTTTATCTGATATGTCGTTTGCAAATATCTTCTCCCATTCTGTCGGTTGTCTTTTGGTTTTGTTAACTGTTTCCTTTGCTGTGCAAAAGCTTTTGATCTTGATGAAATCCCAATAGTTCGTTTTTGCCCTTGCTTCCCTTTCCTTTGGCGTTGTTCCTAGGAAGATGTTGCTGCAGCTGAGGTCGAAGAGGTTGCTGCCTGTGTTCTCCTCAAGGATTTTGATGGATTCCTTTCGCACATTGAGGTCCTTCATCCATTTTGAGTCTATTTTTGTGTGTGGTGTAAGGAAATGGTCCAATTTCATTTTTCTGCATGTGGCTGTCCAATTTTCCCAGCACCATTTATTGAAGAGGCTGTCTTTTTTCCATTGGACATTCTTTCCGGCTTTGTCGAAGATTAGTTGACTGTAGAGTTGAGGGTCTGTTTCTGGGCTCTCTATTCTGTTCCATTGATCTATGTGTCTGTTTTTGTGCCAGTACCATGCTGTTTTGATGATGACAGCTTTGTAATAGAGCTTGTGGTCCGGAATTGTGATGCCACCAACGCTGGCTTTCTTTTTCAATATCCCTTTGGCTATTCGAGGTCTTTTCTGGTTCCACATAAATTTTAGAATTATTTCTTCCATTTCTTTGAAAAAGATAGATGGCACTTTTGGGTATTTACCCTAAAGATACAAAAGTAGTGATCCAAAGGGGCATGTGCACCTGAATGTTTATAGCAGCAATGTCCACAATAGCCAAAATATGGAAAGAACCTAGATGTCCATCAACAGATGAACATGGATCAAGAAGATGTGGTATATATACACAATGGAATACTATGCAGCCATCAAAAGAAATGAAATCTTACCATTTGCGACAACATGGATGTAACTAGAGCGTATCATGCTTAGCGAAATAAGTCAAGCAGAGAAAGACAACTATCATATGATCTCCCTGATATGAGGAAGTGGTGATGCAACATGGGGGCTTAAGTGGGTAGGAGAAGAATCAATGAAACAAGATGGGATTGGGAGGGAGACAAACCATAAGTGACTCTTAATCTCACAAAACAAACTGAGGGTTGCTGGGGGGAGGGGGTTTGGGAGAAGGGTGTGGGATTATGGACATTGGGGAGGGTATGTGCTTTGGTGAGTGCTGTGAAGTGTGTAAACCTGGTGATTCACAGACCTGTACCCCTGGGGATAAAAATATATGTTTATAAAAAATAAAAAAATTAAAAAAAAAAAAGAATATAAACAAAAGGGGGAGGGAGCTACCAGAGGCGACCCATTGGAAAGCAATATCCCTAATACGAGAGTGCCCTGCTTCTGGGGACCAGCATTAACTTGGAAACTGGTTGAAAGCACTCAAAAAGAGCAAAGGATCATGAGGTGGGGGGGGATTGTGGGAATCGGGGCGGCTAGGGACAATGGCTTAAGTCCCCAGACCCAGGACAGCCTCTGCTGGCACTGAGCCAGAGAGAATGTGGTGGAGAAACGAGGTCTTGGTCCCTGAGCCACCAGCGCGCCTGAGAACGTGTGGGGTCTGGCTCCTGTGAGTGGCTGGGAGCCTCGCCAGACTGCAGAACACTGAGCCGTGCTAACAGAGCCTGAGACGTGTGCACTCCTTACCTTCCCTTGGCAGAGGTGCGCAAAAGCCCAGCCCAGCGTTCTTAGACCTGCACCATTCTACCAGAGCCTGAGACACGTGCGCACCCCAAAGCTTACCCTGAGAGAGGTGAGCGAAGGCCCAGCCTGGGACTCTCAGACCTGCACTCTGCTACCAGAGCCTGAGATGAGCCTGTGACCCACACCCTCCCCTGAGAGAGGTTCAAGCAAGCCCAGTGCTCTTAGACCCAGAAAGATGAGGCATTCCCAGCCCCAGCCAGTGGAAAAATCTCAGTGTGCAGTCGCTGCTTGGAACCTCTCTGGCGGTCTAGAACTGCCCAGACAGCCTCCGCTGCAGTGGTTTTGGGTACAAACAGAAGATCCTACGTCCCCCAGGACTGCGACTCAGAAGCTGCTCTGCCAGTGGCAGAGGGGGAATTTATATGGGCTCTGCAACACCCACAGGGCACCAGATTGAGGGTTCTCTCTGAGAGGTAGGTCAGGGTGCAGTTTGCTTTCCTCTAAATCTAAAAAAAAAAAAAAAAAAAAATCAAAAGCAATCAAGGTGAGAGGAAAAAAAAGTGAACAAACAAAAACTTTCAGAGAACAAAAGCCTAAAAGAATGATTTCCTCAGAGCCTACCCCCTTGAGGGGGGCGGGAGGACTTAACTCAGGGAAAATCATTGACTGAAAACCCCCATAGCAGGCCCCTCCCCAGAAAACCAACCATGAAAGGAAAAAAAAAAAAAAAGATGATAAGAGAACAACCACAACTACCTCATAGGACAACTTTTATTTTTAACTCGTTCCTACTATTCTGGTTCACTTTTTGTTTACATAGACAATTTTTTTAACCTATTTACCATCACAGTGAGATGTCCAGTACATCAAATTCCATAATAACCTTCTAACGTGAACTTTTTGATACATATACCTGTGGGGGGTTTTTGCATTTCTATTTTTTAATTTTTTTTTAATTTTAGTTTACTTTAGACTAGTTTGTTCCTTTTTTATTTTGATTTTCTAATATTCAAATAAAGTTAAACCTCAAGGTAATCCCCTTTCCCCAATCAATACTAACCCTATAGGCAAACCAATTTTTAATCCTCCTTTATCTTATGAAAGTTGAGTCCTTTAACAAAGATATCAAGATACATCCGGGAAGAATCAAAACAAACTTCCTCACCCACACTGAGAATTTATAACCACTCTCCCATCTTTTTCTTTTGCCAGTGTTTCTGTGTTTTTGTGTTTGTCCTTATAGTATATAAATCTTATACTTGTGGTTCTTTTTAACAAGGTTCTACACACACACACACACACACACACACACACACACATATTTCTTTTGTCATATACATTTATCAGTCTTTTTGTTTGTCTGTTTTTGTTTCTATACTTCATAAATCTCACCTTGGGGCCCATTTGGGCTGAAACTTCTTTTATCTTCCCTTTTTTCCCTCTCTCTCTCTTTTCTTATTCTTTTCTGTTTTTTCTTGTTTGGGTGGGGAATCATGATTGCTCAGAAGTATTACAGGGTGCACCTTGACTGCATAACGGTCGATACATCCAGCTACATCCATTCAGTCATCTCTCACCTAAATGACTAAGAGGAGGAATGCCCAACAGAAGAAAAATACAGAGGATATGCCTTCTGCAACAGAGCTAACAGCTATCAACATAGACAATATGTCGGAAAGAGAATTCAGGCTAACAATTATCCAGGCAATAGCTAGGTTGGAGAAAGCCATGGATGACCAAATGGAATTGATTGGGGCAGAACTGAAAGCAAACAGAGATGATGTTCTCAATGTTAGGGCAGAGCTGAAAGCCACCAGTGATGAGGTTCACAATGCTCTCAATGAGTTCCAATCTAATCTAAATTCTCTCAAAGCTAGGGAACCTGAAACAGAAGATAGAATTAGTGATCTGGAGAACAAACAGATAGAAAGGATCAAGAGGAAACCTGGACAAACAGCTTAGAAGCCCTGAAAACAGAATCAGGGAAATAAATGATGCCATGAAATGTTCCCACATCAGAAATATTGGAATCCTTGAGGGGAGGAGAAAGAAAGAAGTCTAGAAGATATAGTGGAACAAGTTCTTCATGAAAATTTTCCCAATCTCGTGAATGGAATCAGCATTAATGTACTAGAGGCCCAACAGTCTCCACACAAGATTATAGATTCGAAAAAAACATCAAGGCACCTGGTAGTCAAATTGAGGAATCACAATTGTAGATACAATCTCTTGAAAGCCGCTAGGACAAAGGGGCTCCTTACTAACAGAGGAAAGCCAATCAGAATAACATTCAGACCTGTCCACAGAGACCTGGCAAGCCAGAAAGGGCTGGCAAGACATATTCAGGGCACTAAATGAGGAGAAATGCAGCCAAGAATGCTTTATTCATCAAGACTCACATTCAAAATAGATGGAGAGATAAAGAGTTTCCAAGACAGGCATGGCTTAAAAGACTATGCAACCACCAAGCCGACACTGTGGGAAATATTAAGGGAGTTCTATAAAAGAGGAAAAATCCTAAGAATAGCATTGAACAGAAATAGAGAGAGAATCTACAGAAAGAAAGACTTCAAAGGTAACACGATGTCAATAAAAACATATCTATCAATAATCACTTTCAATGTGAATGGCCTAAATGCACCCATAAAATGGCACAGGGTTGCAGCTTGGATAAAACGACAGAACCCATCCATATGTTGTCTACAAGTGACCCATTTTGTTTTTTTTTTGTTTGTTTGTTTTTGTTTTTTTTAAGATTTTATTTATTTATTTGACAGAGAGAAATCACAAGTAGATGGAGAGGCAGGCAGAGAGAGAGAGAGAGAGGGAAGTAGGCTCCCTGCCAAGCAGAGAGCCCGATGCGGGACTCGATCCCAGGATCCTGAGATCATGACCTGAGCCGAAGGCAGCGGCTTAACCCACTGAGCCACCCAGGCGCCCCTACAAGTGACCCATTTTGAACCTAAAGATACACCCAGACTGAAATTAAAGAAATGGAGAAGCATCTTTTATGCCAATGGGCCTCAAAAGAAGGCTGGGGTACCGATTCTCATATCAGATAAATTAGATTTTAAACTTAAGACTGTAGTCAGATATACAGAAGGACACTACAAAATTCTTAAAGGGACTATCCACCAAGATGATCTAACAATTGTAAATATCTATGCGCCCAATATGGGAGCAGCCAATTACATAAAATGACTGTTAGTCAAGATAAAGAGTCATATTGATATGAATACATTAATAGTAGGAGATCTTAACAAACTTCTCTCAGAAATAAACAGATCATTAAAGCAGAAAATCAATAAAAAAGAGCATTGATGATACATTGGACCAGATGGACCTCATAGATATATAAAGAACATTGCACCCTAAAACAACAGAATACTCATTCTTCTCAAGTGCACATGGAATATTCTCAAGAATAGACCACATACTGGGTCACAAATCAGGACTCAACCGATACCAAAAGACTGAGATGATTCCCAGCATATTGTCAGATCACAATGCTTTGATACTGGAGCTCAATCACAAGGAAAAGTTCAGAAGGAACTCGAACACCTGGAAACTAAAGACAACTTTGCTTAAGAATGCTTTGATCAACCAGGAGATCAAAGAAGGATGGAAACAATTCATGGAAAACAATGAGAATGAAGACACTTTGGTGCAAAATCTATGGGATACAGCAAAGGCGGTCCTAAGGGGGAAACACCTAGCCATCCAAGCCTCCCTCAAAAAAACTGAAAAATCCAGAGCACACCAGCTGTCTCTACACCTTAAAGAACTGGAGAATCAATAACAAATCAAACTAACACCACACATAAGAAGGGAAATAATCAAGATTAGAGCAGAAATCAATGAGGTAGAAACCAGAGATACAAGTAGAACATATCAATGAAACTAGAAGCTGTTTTTTTGAAAGAATCAATAAGATCGATAAACCATTGGCCACACTAATCCAAAAGAAAAGAGAGAAAGCTCAAATTCATAAATTATGAATGAAAAGGGAGAGATCACAATGAACACCAAGGAAGTAGAAACAATCATCAGAAGTTATTATCAACAGTTATATGCCAATAAGCTAAGCAACCTAGATGAAATGGATGCATGCCTGGAAAATTATAAACTCACAAAATTGAACCTGGAAGAAATTGACAACCTGAATAAACCAAAATCTAGTAACAAGATTGAAGCAGTGATCAAAAACGTCCCAATAACCAAGAGCCCAGGACCTGATGTATTCCATGGCAAATTCTACCAAACTTTCAAAGAAGAAATAACACTTATTCTCCTGACGGTGATTCAAAAAATTGAAGCAGAAGGAAAACTTCCAGACTCTTTCTATGAAGACGGCATTACCTTGATCCCCAAACCAAAGACCCTACCAAAAAGGAGAATTTCAGTCCAATATCCCTGATGAATATGGATGCTAAGATTCTCCACAAGATCCTAGCAATCAGGATCTAACAGCACATTAAAAAGATTATCCAGGGCGCCTGGTTGGCTCAGTGGGTTAAGCCACTGCCTTCAGCTCAGGTAATGATCTCAGGGTCCTGGGATCAAGTCCCGCATCCGACTCTCTGCTCAGCAGGGGGCCTGCTTCCCTTCCTCTCTCTCTGCATGCCTCTCTGCCTACCGGTGATCTCTCTCTGTCAAATAAATAAATAAAATCTTAAAAAAAAATAAAAATAATAATGAAAAGATTATCCACCATGACCAGATGTATTTGATCCCTGGGCTACAAGGATGGTTCAACATTCACAAATCAATCAATGTGACAGAACAAATCAATAAGAGAAGAGAGAAGAACCACATGGTCCTCTCAATTGATGCAGAAAAAGCATTTGACAAAATCCATCATCCATTCCAATTAAAACGCTTCAAAGTATAGGGATAGAGGGAACATTCCTGAACTTCATAAAATCTATCTATGAAAGACCCACAGCAAATATCAGCCTCAATGGGAAAAAGCTTGGAGCCTTCCCGTTGAGATCAGGAACCCAAGGATGCCCACTCTCACCACTCTTGTTCAACGTAGTATTAGAAGTCCTAGCAACAGCATTCAGACAACAAAGAGAAATAAAACGTATCCAATTTGGCAATGAAGAAGTCAAACTCTCTCTCTTCACAGAGGACATGAGTCTTTATATGGAAAACCCAAAAGACTCCACCCCCATATTACTAGAACTCATACAGCAATTCAGCAACTTGGCAGAATACAAAGTCAATGTACAGAAATCAGTGGCTTTCTTATACACTAACAATGAAAGTATAGAAACAGATAGTAGAGAATCGATTCCATTTACTATAGCACCAAGGACCACAAGATACCTGGTAATACACCTAACCAAAGAGATAGAGGATCTATACTCGAGGAACTACAGAACACTCATGAAAGAAATCGAAGTAGACACGGAAAGATGGAGACCATTCCATGCTCTTGGATCGGAAGAATAAACATTGTTAAAATGTCTATACTGCCTAGAGCAATCTATACTTTTAATGCTCTTCTGATCAAAATTTCACCAATATTTTTCAAAGAGCTGGAGCAAATGATCCAAGAATTTGTATGGAATCAGAAGAGACACCAAATTATCTAGGAAATGTTGAAAAACAAAAATAAAACTGGGGGCATCACATTACCAGATTTCGAGCTTTACTCCAAAGATTTGATAACTAAGACAGCATTGTTCTGGCATAAAAACAGACACATAGACCAGGGGAACAGAGTAGAGAACTCAGATATGGATCCTCAACTCTATGGGCAAATAATCTTCAACAAAACAGGAAAAATATACAGTGGAAAAAAGACAGTCTCTTCAATAAATGGTGCTGGGAAAACGGGACAGCTACATGTGAAGAATGAAACTCAACCATTCTTTTACACCATACACAAAGATAAACTCAAAATGGATAAAAGACCTCAACATGAGACAGGAATCCATCAGAATCCTAGAAGAGAACATAGGCAGTAACCTCTTCAATATCAGCCACAGCAACTTCTTTCAAGATATGTGTCCAAAGGCAAAGGAAACAAAAGAGAAAATGAACTTTTGGGAATTCGTCAAAATCAAAAGCTTCTGCACAGCAAAGGAAACAATTAACAAAACAAAGAGGCAACCCACAGAATGGGAGAAGATATTTACAAATGACAGTACAGACAAAGGTTTATGTCCAGGATCTATAAAGAACCCCTGAAACTCAACACACACAAAACAGACAATCATATCAAAAAATTGGAAGAAGATATGAACAGACACTTTTCCAATGAAGACATAAAAATGGCTATCAGACACAGGAAAAAATGTTTATCATCACTAGCCATCAGGGACATTCAAATTAAAACCACATTGAGATACCACCTTATGCCAGTTAGAATGGCCAAAATTAGCAAGACAGGAAACAACATGTGTTGGAGAGAATGTGGAGAAAGGGGAACCCTCCTCCACTGTTGGTGGGAATGCAAGTTGGTGCAGCGTCTTTGGAGAACAGTGTAGAGATTCCTCAAGAAATTAAAAATAGAACTTCCCTATGACCCTGCCATTGCACTCCTGGGTATTTACCCCAAAGATACAGATGTAGTGAAAAGAAGGTCCATCTGTACCCCAATGTTTATAGCAGCAATGGCCACGGTAATCAAACTGTGGAAGAAACCAAGATGCCCCTCAATGGACGAATGGATAAGGAAAATGTGGTCCATATACACTATGGAGTATTATGCCTCCATCAGAAAGGATGAATACCCAACTTTTGTAGCAACATGGACGGGACTTGAAGAGATTATGCTGCGTGAAATCAGTCAAGCAGAGAGAGTCAATTATCATATGGTTTCACTTATTTGTGGAGCATAACAAATAGCATGGAGGACAAGGTGAGATGGAGAGGAGAAGTGACTTGGGGGAAATTGGAAGGGGAAGTGAACCATGAAAGACTATGGACTCTGAAAAACAATCTGAGGGTTTTGAAGGGGCGGGGGGTGGGAGTTTGGGGGAACCAGGTGGTGGATATTATAGAGGGCACGGATTGCATGGAGCACTGGGTGTGGTGGGAAAATAATGAATACTGTTTCACTGAGAGAAATAAAAAAATTAAAAAAAATCTAGCTGGTAGTGGGTATTAATGGGGGTACGTATTGCATGGGGTACTAGGTGTGATGCATAAACAATGATTCATGGAACACTGAAAAAATAAAATAAAGCTATTTGTTTTAAATACAAAAATAAATAAAATTTCTGTCTTATTAAAAAATAAAAAAAGTACATGGAAACTAATGACAATGAATACAGAATGGGCCAACTTTGAACAATGGCCCAAAATGTTTGAAATACCGCAAAAATGGTCATTTGAAGGAAGTATATAGCAATATAGGCCTACCTCATTAAGCAAGAAAAATATCAAATAAGTAATGTAAACTTACAGCTAAAGGGACAAAAAAAAAAAAAACACAAAATCTGAGCTCTAAAAACCATCAGAGGAAGGGAAATGATAAACATTGGAGCAGAAATAAATGATATACAAAAAAAAAAGAATTAAATGATATACAAACTAAAAACAAAACAAAACAGTAAAACAGATCAATAAACTCAAGAGCTTTTTCTTTAAAAAGAATAAAATTGATAAACTTCTAGCCAGACTATCAAAAGGAAAAAAAAAGGATCCAAATGAATAAAATCACAAATGCGAGAGGAGAAATAACAAAAACATTACAGAAATGCACACAATTATTATAGAATATTATGAAAAACTATGTGCCAACAAATTGGAAAACCTGAAAGAAATGGACAAATTCCTCGAAGCATATTAGCTAGCAAAACTGAAACAGGAGAAACAAAACTTAAACAGACTGATAATGAGCAAGGAAATTCAATCAGTAATCAAAAATCACTCAAGAGACACAAGACCAGGGTCACATGGCTTCACAGTGGAATTCTACCAGACATTTAAAGAAGAATTAATACTCATTTTCAACCTTATCTGAAGAATGGAAAAGGAAGAAAAACTTCTAGATTTATTCTATGAGATCAACATTACCAGGATACAAAATCATATGAAGATTCCACTAAAAAAATTATAGGCTAATATTCCTGATGAACATGGATGCAACAATTCTCAATAAAATACTAGTAAATAGAATTCAACAGTACATTAAAAGAATTAAGTAGGTTTATTCCTGGGTGCAGGGGTGGTTCAATATTCACAAATCAACCAATGTGATACACCACATTAATAAGAGAAATGATAAGAACAATATGATCTTTTCAATAGATGCAGAAAAAAAACATTTGACCAAGTACAGCATCCACTCATGATAAAAACTTTCAGTATATTAGGTTAGACGGTGCATAGGTCAACATAATTAAGGCCATTTATGGAAAAAACATAGCTAATATCATCCTCGATGGGGAAAACTGAAAACTTTTCCTCTATAGTCAGAAACAAGACAGGAATGTCTGCTCTCACCACTGTTATTCAACATAGTACTGGAAATCCTAACCTCAGCATTCAGACAATGAAATGAAATAAAAAGTGTTCAAATTGCCAATGAAGAAGTCAATCTTTTACTATTTGCAGATAACATAATACTCTATATAGAAAACCAAAATAAAATAAAACAAAAAGTTTACACCAAAATATTGGTTGAACTGATTCACGAATTCAGTGGTCACAGGATACAAAATTGATGTACAGAAATTTGTTGCAGTTCTCTACACCAAAAAATGAAGCAGCAGAAAGAGAAATCAAGGATTCAATCCCATTTATAATTTCTCTGTAAACCATAAAATATCTAGTTATAAACCTAACTAAATATGTAAAAGACATGTATTCTGAAAACCATAAAACACTGTTGAAAAAATTGAAGATGGCACAAAGAAATAGAAAAAAATTCCATAATCTCTATACTACCCAGAGCAATCTGCACATTTCATGCAATCCCTATAAAAATGTCAAGTGTTTTTCACAATTCACCCACTAACCCTACTATACTGAAGGTTTTTATCATGAATGGATTCTGTACTTGGTCAAATGTTTTTTTCTGCATCTTTTGAAAGGATCATATGGTTCTTACCATTTCTCTTATTAATGTGGTGTATCAAGCTGGTTGATCTGTGAATATTGAACAGCCCCTGCACCCAGGAATAAATCCTACTTGATTCTGGTGAATAATTCTTTTAATGTACTGTTGAATCTGATTTATTAGTATTTTATTGAGAATTTTTACATCCACATTCAAACAATCCTAAAAATTTTCATGAAACCACAAAAGATTTCAAATAGCCAAAGCAGTTTTGAAATAGAAAAGCGAAGCTGGAGGCATCTCAATTCTGGGCTTCAAATTATATTACAAAGCTGTAGTGATTAAAATATTTTGGTGCTGGCACAACATTGATGCATACATTAATGGAACAGAATTTAAAAAAATGAAATCACAACCATATGGTGTCAGTTAATCTTTGACAAAGCAAGAAAGATTAGCCAATGGGGAAAAAAATACTGTCTCTTCAACAAGTAGTGTTGGGAAAGGTGGACAACAACATGTAGAAGAACTGAACTGGATTGCTTTTCTATACCATACACAAAAATAAACTCAAAATGGATAACGACCTAAATGTGCGGTAGGAAACCATTAAAATTCTGGAGGGAAATAAAGGCAGTAACCTCTTTGACATCAGCCATAATAACATATATATATATATATATATATATATATATATATATATATATATCCTGAGGCAAGGAAAACAAAAGCAATAATACTACTGGATTTCATCAAGATAAAAAACTTCTTCACAGCAAAGGAAAGAACCAACAAAACTAAAAGAGAACCTACAGAATAGGAGAAGATATTTGCAAATGACATATCTGATAAAGGATTAGTATCTAAAATACATAAAGAACTTATCAAAATCAACATATGAAAAATAATCCAGTTAAGAAATGGGCAGAAGAGGGGGCGCCTGGGTGGCTCAGTGGGTTAAGTCTCTGCCTTCGGCCCAGCTCATGATCTCAGGGTCCTGGGATGGAGCCCTACATCAGGCTCTTTCCACGGCAGGGAGCCTGCTTCTCCCTCTCTCTCTGCCTGCCTCTCTGCCTACTTGTGATCTCTCTCTGTCAAATAAATAAATAAAATCTAAAAAAAAAAAAAAAAAAGAAATGGGCAGAAGACATGAACAGATATTTTTCCAAAGAAGACAGCCAAATGGCCAACAAACAATGCTTTAATTCCTTTTGTTTTATAATACATCTTGATATCTAATAGTTTACATTCCCAAGCTCTGTTTTCTTCTTCAGAGTACCTTTGGCTACTCTTGGTTCTGTGCATTTCCATTTGAGTTTTAGGGTCACCTTAGTAATTTCCTCAAAAATGGTAATATTTTCATTTGATTATATTGAATTTATGAATAATTTGGAAGAACTGGCACATTTATACTATGGGATTTTCCATTCCAGTATGATGTATTTCTCTACAAATATTCCTTGGCTTATGGTAAAATAATCCAATAAAACTCATTATAACTTAAAAGTATTATAAGTTAAAAAAACATTTGATGAACTTAACCTACTCAACTTCTTGGTGTAGCCTAGCCTACCTTAAACATGCTCAAAACACTCACATTAGCATATAGTTGGGCAAAATCACCTAACACAAAACCTGTTATATAAAATGTTGAATATCTCATAATTTATTGAATGCTGTGCTGAACGGGATAAACAGAATGGTTGCATAGCTACAGAATGGTTGTAAATGTATCAGTTGTTTACCATTGTGATCCCATGGCTGCCTGGGAGCTGAAGATTGCTGCCATTGGCCAGCATCATGAGAGTATTGTACTGCATATCCCTAGCTCCAGGAAAAGATCAAAATTCAAAATTTGAAATATAGATTCTATTGAATGTATGTTACTTTCACACTATTGTAAAGTCAAAATATTATATTGAACTATTGCAAATTGGGGGTCATCTGTAGATATTTCTTAGTTTCCCTCATAATGCCAATTTTTTTTTTAGTTTGTTTTTAATGTAGAGGTCTTATACATCTGTCATTTGATGCAATCCTAGATATTGATATCGATATCTATAGATATCAACATTGATATCTATATCTATATCTATTTATTTGGGGGGGTACTATTTTTTTAAGATTTATTTATTTATTTGGGGGAGAGGGGCAGAGGGAAAGAATCCCATACAGACTCCCCCTAAGCACAGAACCTGGAGCAGGCTTAATCTGAATATCCTAAGACCTCAGCTGAAATCAAGAATTGGACTCTCAGCTGACTGAGCCATCCAGGCACCTCATGTTTTGGGGTAATATTTTATTAGTTTTAACTTTTCTATTAGGGTAAAATATACATAACATGATATTTACCAACTTAATACTTTTTAAGTGTAGAGTTTAGTAGTGTTATATATAGTCACATTGTTGTGCAACCTATCTTTAGAACTCTTTCATCTGTCAAAACTGTGCCCTTTAAATAATCTCTGATGAGCTCTTTTCCCCAGTCCCTGGTAATCACTGTTTTATTTTCTGTCTCAATGAATTTGAGTATTCTAGATAAGTTATATAAGTATACTCATTCAATATTTGTCCTTTTGTGTCTGGCTTATTTTATTTAGCATAATATCTTTGTGGGTCATCCATGCAGTATCATATATCAAAATTTCATTCCTTTTTATGAATGAATAATATTCCATAATATTCCATACACACACACACACACACATACACATACATATACACCATTTTTTGCTTATCCATTTATCTACTGATCTACCAATGGATTCAACTTGTTTCTACACTTTGGCTATTGTGAATAGGCTGCTGTGAATATCACTGTATAAGTAATCTGAGTCCCTGCTTTCAGTTCTGTTGGGTATATACCTAGAAGTAAAATTACTGAATCATAAGGCAATTCTACACTTACCTTTCTGAGGAATGTTCAAAGTGCTTTCCAAAGTGACTTCACCATTATACATTCACACAAGCAATGTTGGATGCAACTTTTTTAAAATTCAAGAAAAAAAATTAATTTCACTTTTATTTCAATGTAGGTAATATACACACTGTAATTAGGTTCAGGTATACAAGAGTGATTCAGTAACTTCACATATAATGCAGTACTCGTGAAGGTAAGAGTACTCTTAATCCTATCACCTATTTCAACCATCCCCTATCCACTTCCCTTCTGGTAACCCTGCTTATTCTCTGTGGTCAAGAGTATGTTTCCTGGTTTCTTTCTCTTTGTTCCCCTTTGTTCATTTCATTTACATCTTGAATTCCACATACAAGTGCAATCATAGGGTATTTGTCTTTCTGTAACTGGCTTATTTCACTTAACATTGCACTTCTTAGATCCATACATGTTTTTGTAAATAGCAAGATTTAATTCTTTTTTGTGGGGGCCAATTTGAGATTCGTGGTCATCAACTTAGAGTCCTACCAAAATCCTTGTCATATTGTTTCCCCTGGCAGTGATCATTTGCCTGCATGTAGGTGTCAAGATAATGGGTATTTGGTTTTATCTAGGGTTGGGAATTTTGCTGGATAGTTAGGAACAGAAGATAAAGGAGAATGATGTTTTCTGGTTTGGCAGTAGTTACATTGAAATGACAGGCAATGACATGTAAACTGGATATAAACGCAAGTTAAAACTATATTGTCAAGAAAGTTAGTAAAGGAGACGCATGTGTGGTAAGTCAGCTGGAGCATCTGCCTTCAGCTCAGGTCATTGTCCCAGGATCCTGCGATTGAGCCCTGCATTAGGCTCCCTGCTCAGAGGGAAGCCTGCTTCTTCCTTCCACTCTCCTCCTGCTGTGTTCCCTCTCTTGCCATCCCTCTCTGTTGAATAAATAAATATAATCTTAACAAAAAAGATAGTAAAGAAAAAATGCATACGTTCTTACAGCTATTTTTTTAAGTCTGTGTTTCCTTAGCAAGTCTTTAGCCATATGTATGTATATTTTACATCATTTAAGCATACTGAGCCTTCACTTTTCTGCTATCTCTTTACTTAGTAATTTTTTTTTCATTTGCTACAATATTGCTTAACATTTTCAATAGATGCTTTGCACATTTGATGTAGTATAATCTACTTAATCCTTCTCTGAGGAACCATTAATGTTGTCTCCAATTTTCTAATATAAACCTAAATATATTTGTATATAAGGATTTTTTAAAAATAGATATTTTAGAGTACATTTTGGAATGAGATTATCAAAAGAAAGGGTATGAGCAATTTTATGTCTCCTGATATGTTGATTAAATTTCAAATTGCTAGCCAGAATAACCATCCTAATTTACCTATCAGAAAGGAGTGATATGCCAGTTTTCTCCCATTACCAGGCTTTTCAAAACTACTTACATTTTGGGGGGACTTCACCAAGATCAAAAGCTTCAGAAGACCAAAGGAAACAGTCAACAAAACAAAGAGGCAAACCATGGAAGGGGAGAAGATATTTGCATATGACACTACAGACAAAGGGCTGATATTCAAGATCTATAAAGACCTTCTCAAACTCAACACCCAAGAAACAAATAAGCCAAAAAAATGGGCAGAGGACATGAACAGATATTTCTCCAAAAGAAAAGTCTGCACAGATGCATCTACAAATTTTAAGCCTAAATAAAGTAAGTGAACTGAAAACCAAGACACTAATACAGAGTATTTTTCAAAGCATGTTTCCTTCATATTTGTATTGATCTAGCACTAAACAGAATTTAAGAGACTTTATAATTATCAAACCTTGAGCTACTCTTCTTTAGAGCTGTGTTGGATATATTTAGGAATTATTCTTTCTTTCTTTCTTTCCTTTCTTTCTTTCTTTCTTTCTTTTTTTCCTTAAGATGTAGTAATCATTTCTAGGAAAAAGGAATATATAATATTTAAAGTAGTGGGTTGGAAATGACACATATGAAAGAAACCAAACTGCACTGAAGAGGGAAATAGCATATCATAAGGAATGCAAATGCTTGAACTAAATCCTGATGCATGTTCCAAAATTATAATATTCAATTGAAAAAAAGAAGTCAGAAGCTGTTTTTATTAAGATGTACCACAATCTCTTATATTTCATTTACCATAACATCTCTTAGCATCCATTCTTTTGGTTTTGTATGTGATTCATTGCAAAATATACTATCCGATTTTAAACAACTTTGCATTCTAAGTAGCTTGTAATTTGAAAACAGAAAATGTATGGGAGAGTGTAGGGGACCTCATTTAATCTGTTCCCTTGAATTTAGCTAGATAATTATCAAAGCATTCTGAACACCCATGAATTCAACCTGAGATATAAGAAAATAATTGCTGGAACTCTACAAGTATAAAAGTGACCACTGTTTATGCAGTAGAAGGTGCTGAGAAGTGAATCTGAGGGGAGATATCAGAAGATAAATAGCAGGGGGTAGGAAGTGTCCATAAACTGACTACAGGAAAGTTATACAGTCCCAGAACACAAAATTGAACCCTAGTAATCTGTTCCAGTGAGAAACATCCCTGCCTGAAAGCTGAGCGCTTGCTGAATTGGGGAAGTATCTTAGGTGGGACAGTGTGGTCTCAGGATCCCTGGAATCACAGAAGGAACTGGGATGCTTGAGCTGGTAGAGTTCCCAAGCACAGGAGCGGGAAACCTGTTTAGGATCAGTGAGCTTGGCAGAGGGCTCTCAGCTTGGTTCACCACAAACTGTGAGCTGTGGCCCAATCAGGCAACAGTTCTCTCTGCTAAGGGACCTACAAGGTACAGAAATATAGGACTCTCTGCCTTCTACTGGGAGGACTGGTGTAGGACTAGTGTAGCACAGGAGTTTGCAGAGTTTGGCACACACAAAAGTAAATACTCTTATCCCTGAGGGTTCACTGAGCAGGGCATACTGTGATCTTTTGGTTCTGGTTCGGAAGAGTGGGAACAGCCATCTTAATTTTGATCCTTTAAAAAGGCATGGGAAGACTTTAGGGAACAAGAGCCACACAGAGAAAATAAAAACAGCTTCGCTGAGCCTGGCCTCATGGCAAGGAGTAGTGCAACTCCACCTAGGCAAAGACATCTGAGAATCAGCACAGAAGACCCCACCCCCAGAAGACAAACTGGAAGAATAGATGAACAGCAAGTTTACAGACAGGACTGCAAAACTCCAGCACTATAGGAAAATAGTATGCAGAATTAAGGTATTTTCTCACTATTTGTTTATCTTAGAGTTTAAAATTTTCTATTTTTTTCTTTCTCCCTTTTCAACTTGTTTCTTATATTATCAACTCTTTCTTTTTAAGACTTCTGAACTTTCATTTTTTACATTTACATTTATAGAGATATTTCTTCATTTGGAGCTTCCCTTCATTCTATTCAATTTTATTTTTGTATATACATAAGTTTTGCTTCCTTTACAATTTTGGGATTTAGTGTCTTCTAACACAAAGACCAAAATACACTGAGAACCAAGTGAATCACACTGTTTTGTCCACCCTATGAGATTAAATTCTTTCTCCCCCCCTTTTATCTTTCCCATTATATTTTTCTTTGTCATTTTCTTTTCCTTTTTCTCTTTGGATTTGTGTAGTGTGTATTTCACTTGGGTCATAGTTGATATTTTTCTTATTTTGTTCACTTATGCATCTATTCTTCTCTAGGCAAAATGACTAGGAGCAAGCCACCACAAAATAAAGAACCAGAGGTAATACTCTCTGCCAAAGATATGATCAATATGGTTATAAATAAAATGTTGGAACTGGAATTTAGGATAATGATTATAAAGTTACTAACTGGGGTTGAAAAAAGCATAAAAGACACTAGAGAATATTATACTGCAGAAATAAGATTGAATCAGGCTGAAATTAAAAATGTTCTAACTGAAAAGCAGTCTAAAATGGATGTTCTAAAAGCTAGGGTAAATGGGGCAGAATACAGAATAAGTGACACAGAAGACAAGTTGATGGAAAGGAAGTAATCTGAGGAAAAGAGAGAAAAAGAACTAATGGACCAAAAAGGGAAGCATTGAGAAATCAGTGATGCCATAAAAAGAAATACATATACATATACATACACACACATGTATATTACATACATACATATACATACATACATACATGTATATATATATGTGTATGTATATATATATTTCTATATATTTATATATATAGAAAGAATAGATGAACATATATATATATATAATAGATGAACATATATATATTATAGAATATATATATATATATTCTATACTTCCATACATATATATATTCTATATGTATGGAATACATATATAGAATACATATATACAGAATACATATATAGAATATATGTATGGATATATATATATATATATATATATATATATATATATATATATATAAATTTGGGGGGTCCCTGAGGGAGAAGAAAAAGAGGGCCAGAAGGTATATTTTAGCAAATCATACCTGAGAATTTCTCTAATCTGAGGAAAAAAAGCAGGCATTCAAATCCAAGACATAGAGAGAACCCCTCCAAAATTCAAAAAAAATTGATCAACCCTCCAACCTATAATAAAGAGGCTTGTAAATTTCATAGATAAAGAGAAAATCTTGAAAGCAGCTTGATACAAGAGGTTCTTAATTTACAGAGGTAGGAACATTAGTCTGGCATCAGACCTATCCACAGAGACCTTGCAGGCCAGAAAGGGCTGGCATGATATATTCAGGGCAGTAAATGAGAAAAATATGCAGCCAAGAATACTATATCCAGCAAGGCTATCATCCAGAATGGAAGGACAGATAAAGAGCATCCAGGAAAGACAAAAGCTAACAGACTATGTGACCACTATACCAGCCCTGCAAGAAATATTAAGGGGTAATCCCATAAGCAAAGAGAAAGCCCAAGACTAACATATACGAGAAAGAAACAGGGACAAGCTACAGAAACAGACACTTTACAGGTAATGCAATGGCACTGAATTCATAACTTTCAATAGTTACTCTGAATGTAAAAGAGCTACATTGAAAGAAACCAGGTATCATATTGGATTTAAAAAAAAATCCATATGCTGTCTAAAAGAGACTCAATTTAGACCTTAAGTCACCTCTAGTTTGAAAATGAGAGTGCATGGGGAATGATTTATCATTTTAATGGATATCAAAAGAAAGCTGGAGTAGCAATACTCATATCAGACAAATTAGATTTTAAATGAAATATTGCAGTAGGGGATGAAGAGGGAGACTGTATCATACATAAAGGGTATATCTAAAAAGATCTCACAGTTATAAATATTTTTGCCCCTAATTTGGGAGAAGGCAATTATATCAACCAATTAATAACCAAATTGAAAAAAAGCACATTGATAATAATGCCATAATAGTAGGGGTCTTCAACACCCCACTCACAGCAATGCACAGATCATCTAAGATCAACAAGGAAACAAGGGCTTTGAATGACACACTGGACCAGATGGACTTCACAGATATGTAGAGAGCATTCCATCATAAAGCAACAGAACATGCATTCTTCTTGAGTGCACATGGAACATTCTCCAGAATACATCACATACTGGTTCACAAATCAGTTCTAAAGCAGTACTAAAATATTGGGATAATTCTTTGAATATTTTCAGACTGCAATCTGAAACTTGAAACTTTAAAGCTTTGAAATTTGAAATCAATCACAAGAGGA
The DNA here is from genome assembly GCF_030435805.1 of Mustela lutreola. Lineage (NCBI taxonomy): Eukaryota > Metazoa > Chordata > Mammalia > Carnivora > Mustelidae > Mustela > Mustela lutreola. The sequence continues at coordinate 83,374,197 of NC_081308.1, forward strand.
AATTTTGAAGGGATTCAAAGACTTGGAGGTTAGAGAGCATCCTACTAAAGAATGAATGGGTCAACCAGGAATTTAAAAATTAAAAAAAAAAATCACGGCAACAAATGAAAATAAAAACACAACTGTTCAAAACTTTTGTAATACAGCAAAGGTGATCCTAGGAGGGAAGCACATTGCAATACAAACCTTTCTCAAAAATTATAAACATCTAAAATACACAGGCTAATATTACACCTAAAGATCTGGAGAAATAACAGCAAATAAAGCCTAAACCAAGCAGGAGAGGAGAAATAATAAAGATTAGAGCACAAATTGATGAAATGGAAACCAGAACAGTAGAACAGATCAATGAAACTAGAAACTAGTTCTTTGAAGGAGCTAATAAGATCAATAAACTTCTAGATAGACTTATCAAAAAGAAAAGAGAAAAAACCCAAATTAATAAAATCATGAATGAAAGAGGAAAGATTACAACCAACATCAAGGAAATACAAACAATTTAAAAACATATTATGAGCAACAATATGCCAACCCAAATTGGGCAATCTGGGAAAAAAATGGATGTCTTCCTGGCAACTTCTAAACTACTAAAACTAAAATAAAAAGAAATATAACACCTGATCAGAGCAATAACCTTCAAGGAAATTGAAGCAATAATCAACAGCCCCACAAAAAAAAAAAAAAAAAATAGGAATCCAGGGAGAGACCACTTACCAGTGGAATTCTACCAAATATTTACAGAAGAAATCATACCTATTCTATGGATGAAGAAAAATAATTTGACAAAATACAACATCCTTTCTCTTTTTTAATTTTTTATTTATTTTTATTTTTTTATAAACATATAATATATTTTTATCCCCAGGGGTACAGGTCTGTGAATCGCCAAGTTTACACACTTCACAGCACTCACCAAAGCACATAACCTCCCCAATGTCCATAATCCCACCCCCCTTCTCCCGATCCTCCTCCCCTCAGCAACCCTCAGTTTGTTTTGTGAGATTAAGAGTCACTTATGGTTTCTCTCCCTCCCAATCCCATCTCGTTTCATTTATTCTTCTCCCACCCCCTTAACCTCCCATGCTTCATCACCACTTTCTCATATCAGGGAGATCATATGACAGTTGTCTTTCTCTGCTTGACTTATTTTGATAAGCATGATACACTCTAGTTCCATCCACATTGTCACAAATGGCAAGATTTCATTTCTTTTGATGGCTGCATAGTATTCCATTGTGTATATATACAACATATTCTTTATCCATTCATCTGTTGATGGACAACTAGGTTCTTTCCATAGTTTGGCTATTGTGGACATTGCTGCTATAAACATTCGGGTGCACGTGCCCCTTCAGATCATTACGTTTGTATCTTTAGGGTAAATACCAGTAGTGCTATTGCTGGGTCGTAGGGTAGCAATAATTTCAACATTTTGAGGAACCTCCATGTTGTTTTCCAGAGAGGTTGCACCAGCTTGCATTCCCACCAACAGTGTAGGAGGGTTCCCCTTTCTCCGCATCCTCACCAGCATCTGTCATTTCCTGACTTGTTAATTTTAGCCATTCTGACTGGTGTGAGGTAGTATCTCATTGTGGTTTTGATTTGTATTTCCCTGATGCCGAGTGATATGGAGCACTTTTTCATGTGTCTGATGGCCATCTGGAAGTCTTCTTTGCAGAAATGTCTGTTCATGTCCTCTGCCCATTTCTTGATTGGATTATTTCTTCTTTGGGTGTCGAGTTTGCTAAGTTCTGTATAGATTTTGGACACTAGCCCTTTATCTGATATGTCGGTTGCAAATATCTTCTCCCATTCTGTCAGTTGTCTTTTGATTTTGTTAACTGTTTCCATTGCTGTGCAAAAGCTTTTGATCTTGATGAAATCCCAATAGTTCATTTTTGCCCTTGCTTCCCTTGCCTTTGGCGATGTTCCTAGGAAGATGTTGCTGCGGCAGAGGTCGAAGAGGTTGCTGCCTGTGTTCTCCTCAAGGATTTGGATGGATTCCTTTTACACATTGAGGTCCTTCATCCATTTTGAGTCTATTTTCGTGTGTGGTGTAAGGAAATGGTCCAATTTCATTTTTCTGCATGTGGCTGTCCAATTTTCCCAACACCATTTATTGAAGAGGCTGTCATTTTTCCATTGGACATTCTTTCCTGCTTTGTCGAAGATTAGTTGACTGTAGAGTTGAGAGTCTATTTCTGGGCTCTCTATTCTGTTCCATTGATCTATGTGTCTGTTTTTGTGCCAGTACCAGGCTGTCTTGATGATGACAGCTTTGTAATAGAGCTTGAAATACGGAATTGTGATGCCACCAACTTTGGCTTTCTTTTTCAATATCCCTTTGGCTATTCGAGGTCTTTCCTGGTTCCAAATAATTTTAGGATTATTTGTTCCATTTCTTTGAAAAAGATGGAAGGTACTTTGATAGGAATTGCATTAATTGTGTATATTGCTTTAGGAAGCATAGACATTTTCACAATATTTATTCTTCCAATCCAGGAGCATGGAACATTTTTCCATTTCTTTGTGTCTTCCTCAACTTCTTTCATGAGTACTTTATAGTTTTCTGAGTATAGATTCTGTGCCTCTTTGGTTAGGTTTATTCCTAAGTATCTTATAGTTTTGGGTGCAATTGTAAATGGGATTGACTCCTTAATTGTTCTTTCTTCTGTCTTCTTGTTGGTGTAGAGAAATGCAACTGATTTCTGTGCATTCATTAGATATCTTGACACTTACCTAAATTCCTGTACAAGTTCTAGCAGTTTTGGAGTGGAGTCTTTTGGGTTTTCCACATATAGTATCATATAATCTGTGAAGAGTGATAGTTTGACTTCTTCTTTGCCGATTTGGATGCCTTTAATTACTTTTTGTTGTCTGATTGCTGAGGCTAGGACTTCTAGTACTATGTTGAATAGCAGTGGTGATAATGCACATCCCTGCCGTGTTCCTGACCTTAGCAGAAAAGCTTTCAGTTTTTCTCCATTGAGAATGATATTTAGGGTGGGTTTTTCATAAATGGCTTTGATAATATTAAGGTATATGCCCTCTATCACTACACTTTATAGAGTTTTGATCAGAAAGGGATGCCGTACTTTGTCAAATGCTTTTTCTGCATCTATTGAGAGTATCCTACGGTTCTTGTTCTTCCTTTTATTGATGTGTTGTATCACATTGATTGATTTGCGGATGTTGAACCAACCTTGCAGCCCTGGAATAAAACCCACTTGGTCGTGGTGAATAATCTTTTTAATATACTGTTGAATCCTATTGGCTAGTATTTTGGTGAGAATTTTCGCATCTATGTTCATCAACGATATTGGTCTATGGCTTTCTTTTTTTATTGGATCCTTTTCTGGTTTTGGGATCAGGGTGATGCTGGCCTCATAAAATGAGTTTGGAAGTTTTCCTTCCATTTCTATTTTTTGGAACAGTTTCAGGAGAATTGGAATTAGTTCTTCTTTAAATGTTTGATAGAATTCCCCGGAAAGCCATCTGGCTCTAGGCTTTTGTTTGTTTGGAGATTTTTAATGACTGTTTCAATCTTATTACTGGTTATGGGTCTGTTCAGGCTTTCTATTTCTTCCTGGTTCAGTTGTGGTAGTTTATATGTTTCTAGGAATGCATCCATTTCTTCCAGATTGTCAAATTTGTTGGTGTAGAGTTGCTCATGGTATGTTCTTATAATAGTTTGTATTTCTTTGGTGTTAGTTGTGATCTCTCCTCTTTCATTCATGATTTTATTTATTTGGGTTCTTACTCTTTTCTTCTTGATAAGTCTGGCCCGGGGTTTAGCAATTTTATTAATTCTTTCAAGGAACCAGCTCCTAGTTTTGTTGATTTGCTCTATTGTCTTTTTGGTTTCTATTTCATTGATTTCTGCTCTGATCTTTATGATTTCTCTTCTCCTGCTGGGCTTAGGGTTTCTTTCTTGTTCTTTCTCCAGCTCCTTTAGGTGTAGGGTTAGGTTGTGTACCTGAGACCTTTCTTCTTTCTTGAGAAAGGCTTTTACCGCTATATATTTTCCTCTCAGGACTGCCTATGTTGTGTCCCACAGATTTTGAACCGTTGTATTTTCATTATCATTTGTTTCCATAATTTTTTTCAATTCTTCTTTAATTTCCTGGTTGACCATTCATTCTTTAGAAGGATGCTGTTTATTCTCCATGTATTTGGGTTCTTTCCAAACTTCCTCTTGTGGTTGAGTACTTGTTTCAGAGCATTTTGGTCTGAAAATATGCAGGGAATGATCCCAAACTTTTGATACCGGTTGAGTCCTGATTTAGGACCGAGGATGTAATCTATTCTGGAGAATATTCCATGTGCACTAGAGAAGAATGTGTATTCTGTTGCTTTGGGATGAAATGTTCTGAATATATCTGTGATGTCCCTCTGGTCCGCTGTGTTGTTTAAGGCCTTTATTTTCTTGTGGATCTTTTCCTTGGATGATCTGTCCATTTCAGTGAGTGGAGTGTTAAAGTCACCTACTACTATTGTATTATTGTTGATGTGTTTCTTTAATTTTGTTATTAATTGGTTTATATAGTTGGCTGCTCCCATGTTGAGGGCATAGGAATTTAAAATTGTTAGATCTTCTTGTTAGACAGACCCTTTGAGCATGATATAGTGTCCTTCCTCATCTCTTATTATAATCCTTGGCTTAAAATCTAATTGATCTGATATAAGGATTGCCACTCCTGCTTTCTTCTGAAGTCCATTAGCATGGTAACTTCTTTTCCACCCCCTCACTTTAAATCTGGAGGTGTCTTCGGGCTTAAAATGTATTTCTTTTAGGCAACATATAGATGGGTTTTATTTTTTTATCCATTCTGATATGCTGTGTCTTTTGTTTGGGGCATTTAGGCCATTCACATTCAGGGTAACTATTGAGAGATATCAATTTAGTGCCATTGCATTGCCTGTAAGGTGACTGTTATTGTATATTGTCTCTGTTCCTTTTTGATCTACCACTTGTAGACTCTCTCTTTGCTTAGAGAACCCCTTTCTATATTTCCTGTAGAGCTTGTTTGGTGTTTGCAAATTCTTTCAGTTTTGTTTGTCCTGGAGCTTTCAATCTCTCCTTCTATTTTCAATGATAGCCTAGCTGGATATAGTATTCTTGGCTGCATGTTTTTCTCATTCTGTGCTCTGAATATATCATTCAGTTATTTCTGGCCTGCCAGGTCTCTGTGGATAAGTCTGCTGCCAATGTAATATTTTTACCATTGTATGTTACAGACTTCTTTTCCCGGGCTGCTTTCAGGATTTTCTGTTTGTCACTACGACTTGTAAATTTTACTATTAGGTGATGGGGTGTGGGCCTATTCTTATTGATTTTGAAGGGCGTTGTCTGAACCTCCTGAATTTTGATGCTTGTTCCCTTTGTCATATTGGGGAAATTCTCCCCAGTAATTCTCTCCAGTATACCTTCTGCTCCCCTCTCTTTCTTCTTCTTCTGGAATCCCAATCATTCTAATGTTGTTTCATCTTATGGTGTCACTTTTCTCTTGAATTCTCCCCTCGTGGTCCAGTAGCTCTTTGTCCCTCTTTTGCTCAGCTTCTTTTTTCTCTGTCATTTGTTCTTCTGTATCACTACTTCTTTCTTCTGCCTCATTTATTATTATTATTTTTTTAAGATTTTATTTATTTATTTGACAGACAGAGATCACATGTAGGCAGAGAGGCAGTCAGAGAGAGAGAAGGGGGAAGCAGGCTCCCTGCTGAGCAGAGAGCCCAATGTGGGGCTCAATCCCAGGAACCTGGGATCATGACCAGAGCCGAAGGCAGAGGCTTTAACCCACTGAGCCACTCAGGCACCCCTGACTTATTTATTATTGATAGCTTTTTTTATTTCAACTTGGTTAGATTTTAGTTCTATTATTTCTCCAGAAAGGGCTTTTATATCTCCTGAAAGGGTTTCTCTAATATCCTCCATGCCTTTTTCGAGCCCGGCTAGAACCTTGAGATTTGTCATTCTGAACTCTAGATCTGACATATTACCAATGTCTGTATTGATTAGGTCCCTAGACTTCGGTACTGCCTCTTGTTCTTCTTTTTGTGGTGAATTTTTCTGCCTTGTCATTTTGTCCAGATAAGAGTATATGAAGGAGCAAGTTAAATACTAAAAAGGTGACAACAACCCCAGGAAAATATGCTTTAACCAAATCAGAAGAGATCCCAAGTCGAGGGGGGAGAACGGGATAAAATGAGGTTCAGAAAGAAAGAAAGAAAGAAAAAAGGAAAGAAAGAAAAGAATTAAAAAAAGAAAACAAATAAAGTATAAAAAAGAAAAAAATATATATATATATATATTAGATAAACTAGTAAAAAAACGTTTAAAAAAGGGTAAAAGTTAAAAAAAATTAGCAGAAGATGAGAAAAAAATTAAAAGGAAAATAAATTAAATTATCTGTAAAACTAAAGAATCATAGGGAGAAAGCCATGAGTTCTGTGCTTTGCTTTCTCCTCCTCTGGAATTCTGCTTCTCTCCTTGGTATTGAAACTGCACTCCTTGGTAGGTTAACTTGGTCTTGGTTGGATTTCTTGTTCTTCTGGGGGAGCGGCTACAACATCCTTTCTTGATTAAAACTCTCCACAGTATAACAGTAGCGAGAATACATCTCAATATTATAAAAGTCATCTATAGAAAACACACAGCTAATATCATTCTCAATGGGGATAAGCTGAGATTTTTTCCCCTAAGATCAGGGAACACAACAGGGATGCCCACTCTCAACACTGCTATTCAACATAGTGTTAGAATTTCTAGCTTCAGAAATCAGACAACAAAAATATATAAAAAGAATTCAAATTGGCAAAGAACAAGTCAAATCCTCACTCTTTGTAGATGATATGATACTTTATGTGGAAAACTCAGAAGACTCCACCTCAAAGCTTGCACTCACACAGCAATTCAGGAATATTGTCAGATATAAAATCGATGCACAGAAATAAGTTGTATTTCTGTACACTAACAATGAGACAGAAGAAAGAGAAACTAAGGATTTGATCCAATTTACAATTGTAACAAAAACCAGAAGATACCTGGGATTAAACCTAAGCAAAGAAGTAAATGATCTGTTCTCTGAAAACTATAAAAACATCATTAAAGATATTGAGGAAGAGACAAAGAAATGGAAAAAGATCCCATGCTCACTGATTAAAGAACAAATATTGTTAAAATGTCAATGCTACCCAGGATAATCTACACATTCAAAGCAATCCATATGAAAGTTCCATTGACATTTTTCACAGAACTAGAACAAATAATTTGTAATAATAAAAGAACCTGAATAGCCATAGGAACACTGAAAAAGAAAACCAAAGCTGGTGGCTTCACAATGTAAGAAATCAAGCTATATTACAGAGCTGTACTCATCAAGACAGTATGATGCTGACATAAAAACAGGCACATAGATCAATGGAACAGGATAGAAAACCCAGAAATGTACCCTCAACTCTATGGTCAACTAATCTCTGTAAAATTGAGTAAGAATATTCAATGCAAAAAGACAGTCTCTTCAATAACTGGTCCTGGGAAAATTGAACAGTCACATGTAGAAGAGTGAAACTGAACAATTTTCTTACACCATATGCACAGATAAACTCAAAATGGATGAAAGACCTCAATGTGAGACAGGAATTCATCAAAATACTGGAGGAAAACACAGGCAGTAACCTCTTCACCTTGGCTTCAGCAACTTCTTTCAAAACCCATCTTCAAAGGCAAGGGAAACAAAGGCAAAAATGAACTGTTAGGACTTCATCAAGACAAAAGCTTGAAGCAAAGGAAATAATCACAACACTAAAAGGCAACCTATGGAATAGGAGGATATATTTTTAAATAACATATCAGATAAAGGGCTGGTACTGAAGATCTATAAAGAACTTATCAAACTCAACACCCCCTCCCCCAAAAAATAGTCTAGCCAAGAAATGTGGAGAAGACAAGAACTGATCTTTCTCCAAAGAAGACATACAAATCACCAATACACACATGAAAAAATGCTCCACATCCCTCAGGATCAAGGAAATACAAATCAAAATCACAATGAGATACCATTATACCAGTCAGAATGGCTGAAATTAACAAGACAGGAAACAGCCAATGTTGGCAAGGATGTGGAGAAAGGGGAACCCGCTTTCACTTTTGGTGGGAATGCAAGCTGGTGCAACCACTCTGGAAAATAGTATGGGGTTTCCTAAGAAAGTTTAAAAAATAGATACCCTACAACTCAGGAATCACACTATAAGTATTTACCCCAAAGATACAAATGTAGTGGGGCACCTGGGTGGCTCAGTGGGTTAAGCCTCTGCCTTCGGTTCAGGTCATGATCTCAGGGTCCTGGGATAGAGCCCCACATCAGGCTCTCTGCTCAGTGGGGAGCCTGCTTCCTCCTCTCTCTCTCTACCTGTCTCTCTGCCTACTTCTGATCTTTTTCAAGTAAATAAAATCTTAAAAAAAAAGATACAATTGTAGTGACTCATAAGGGCACCATCTCCCCAATGTTCATAACAGCAATATCCACCATAATCAAAATGTGGAAGGAGTCAAGATGCCAATCGACAGATGAATGGATAAAGAAGATGTGGCTTACAACAAAAACAATGAAATATTACTCCTCCATCAGAAAGGATGAATACATAACATTTACATCAACATGGATGGAAATTGATGGCATGATGCTGAGTTAAATCAACAAGAGAAAGACAATTACCATATGGTTTCACTCATGTAGAATATAAGAAATAGTACAGAGGGGATGCCTGGGTGGCTCAGTTGATTAAGCGGCTGCCTTCAGTTCAGGTCATGATCCCTGCATCCTGGGATTGAGTCCCACATCGGGCTCCATGCTCAGCAGGGAGCTTGCTTCTCCCTCTGCCTCTGCCTGCCTTTATGTCTGCCTGTGCTTGCTCTCTCTCCCTCTCTCTCTCTGATGAATGAATAAAATCTTTAAAAAAAAAAAAGGAAAGAAATAGTATAGAGGATCATAGGGCAAGGGAAGGAAAACTGAATAGCAAGCTGAGTGGGAGAAAAACCTTGACAGATTCTTTCCTAAAGGAAATAAATTGAAGGTTGCTGGAGTGAAGGTAGGTAGGTGGATGGGGTACTTGAGTGATGGGCATTAAGGAGGGCACATGATGCAATGAGCCCTGGGAGTTAAATGCAACTGACAAAATACTGTATATTACATCTCAAACTTATGATGTACTGTACATTAGCTAATAGAATTTTTATATGTATTTTTTTGTTTTATTTCTTTTTAGTGTTCCAGAATTCATTGTTTATGCACCACACCCATTGCCCCATGCAATACATGTCCTCCATAACACCCAACACCCGGCTGACACAACCTCCCACTGCCCTCCCCTCCAAAACCCTCATTTTGTGTCTCAGAGTTCAGTCTCTCATGGTTCGTCTCCCCCTCCAATTTCCCCGGACTCATTTCTCCTCTCCATCTACCCATGTCCGCCATGTTATTCCTTATGCTCCGCAAATAAGTAGAACCATTTGATAATTGACTTTCTTTGCCTCACTTTTTTCACTCAGTGTAATCTCTTCCAGTCTGGTCCATGTTGATACAAAAGTTGGGTATTCATCCTTTCTGATGGAGGAATAATACTCCATAGTATATATGGACCATATCTTTATCCATTCTTTTATTGAAGTGCATCTTGGTTCTTTACACAGTTTGGCTACTGTGGCCAATGTTGCTATGAACATTGGGATATAGATAACTATTATTTTCACTACATCTGTTTCTTTGGGGGTAAACACCCAATAGTGCAATTGCAGGTTCATAAAGTAGCTCTATTATGAATTTCTTAAGGAATCTTCACACTGTTTTCCAAAGTGGCTGCACAAACTTGCATTCCCACCAACAGTGTAAGAGGGTTCCCCTTTCTCCCAATCCTCTCCTACACTTGTAGTTTACAGTCTTGCTAATTTGGACCATTCTAACTGGTGTAAGGTGGTTTCTCAATGTGGTTTTGATTTGAACCTACCTGATGACTAGTAATTATGAACATTTTTTCATGTGCCTGTTAGCCATTTGTATGTCTTCTTCAGAGAAGTGTCTGTTCATGTCTTCTGCCCATTTTGAGATGTGATTATCTGTTTTGTGGGTATCGAATTTGAGGATTTCTTTATATATCTTGGATATCAGACTTTGTCTGTAGTGTCATTGGCAAATTATCTTCTCCTATTACGTGGGTTGCCTCTTTGTTTTGTTGACTGTTTCCTGCAGAAGCTTTTGATCTTGATTAAGTCCCGAATGTTCATTTTCACTTTTGTTTCCTTTGTCTTTGGAGACATATCTTGAAAGAAGTTGCTGTGGTCAATATCGCAGAAGTTATTGCCTATATTCTCCTCTAGGATTCTGTTGGATTTCTGTCTCATGTTGAGGTCTTTTATCCAATTTGAGCTTATCCTTGTGTATGGTGCAAGAGAATGTCGAGTTTCATTCTTCTACACATAGCTATCCATTTTTCCCAGCAACTTTACTGAAGAGACTTTTGTTTTGCTTTGTTTTGTTTTTCTCCCCACTGTATTTTTTTCCCTGCTTTGTCAAAGATTAGTTGACCATAAATTTGAGGGTCCATATCCAGGCTTTATACTCTATTCCACTAGTCTATGTGTCTGTTTTTGTGACAATACCATGCTGTCTTGGTGATCACAGTTTTGTAGTAAAGCTTAAAATGAAGCAATGTAATACCTCCACTTTTGTTTTTCTTTTTCAGCCTTTTCTTAGCAATTCAGGGTCTCTTCTGGTTCCATAAAAATTTTAGGATTCTTTGCTCCAGCTCTTTGAAAAATACAAGTGGAGTTTTGATCAGAATGACATTGAAAGTATAGATTTATCTAGGCAGTATAGACATTTTAACAATGTTTATTCTTCTGATACTTTGGCATGGAATGATCTCCCATCTTTTTATGTCTTCTTCAATTTCTTTCATGAGTGTTTTGTAGTTCCCTGAGTACAGGTACTTTACCTCTTTGGTTAGGCTTATACCCAGGTATCTTATGGTTCTTGGTGCTCTAGTAAATGGAATTGGTTCTCTAATTTTCACTTCTGTATTTTCATTGTTAGTGTATAAAAAGCAACTGATTTCTGTACATTGATTTTGTATCCTGCCACATTTCTGAATTGCTATATGAGTTCTAATAGTTTGGGACTAGATTACTTTGGGTTTTCTATATAAAGCATTATGTCATCTGTAAAGAGAGAGAGCTTGACTTCTTTGCAAATTTGAATACATTTGATTTTTGTTGTTGTTGTTGTTGTTGTCTGATTGCTGTTTCTAGGACTTCTAGTAATATTTTGAACAAGAGAGTTGAGAATGGGCATCCTTGTTGTGTTCCTGATATCAAAGGGAAAGCTGTCAGGTTTTCCCTATTGAGGATAATATTCGCTGTGGGATTTTCATAGATAGATTTTATGAAGTTGAGGAATATTTTCTCTATCCCTGTAATTTTAATCATTTTAATCAGGAATGGATGATGTGTCTTGTCAAATTATTTTTCTGCATCAATTGAGAGGACCATGTAGTTTTTCTCTCTTCTGTTATTGATCTGTTCTATCACATTGATTGATTTGCAAATGTTGACCTACCCCTGGATCCCATGGATAAATCCCACCTGGTCATGGTGGATAATCTTTTCAATGTAATGTTCGATCCTATTTGCTAGGATCTTGTTGAGAATCTTAGTATCTATATTCATCACTGATATTGGTCTGAAAATCTCCTTTTTGGTGGCGTCTTTGCCTGGTTTGGGGATCAGAGTAATGCTGGTTTCTCAAAAAGAGTCTGGAAGTTTTCCTTCAGCTTCAATTTTTAGAAACGGCTTCAGGAGAAGAGGTATTATTTCTTCTTTGAATGTTTGGGAGAATTCCACTGGGAATCCATCAGGCCCTGGGTTCTTGTTTTTTGGGAGGTTTTTGATCACTGATTGAATCTCATTACTAGATATTGGTCTATTCAGATTGTTAATTTCTCCCTGATTGAGTTTTGAAAGTTTATAGTTTTCCAGGAATGCATCCATTTCATCTATGTTGTTCAAGTTATGGGCATATACCTGTTGATCCTAATTTATGATGATTGTTTCTATTTCCTTGGTGTTAGTCATGATCTATCTCTCTTTTCATTCATAATTTAATTAATTTGGGTCTTCTGTCTTCTTTTGGATTAGTTTAGCGAATGGTTTATTGATCTTATTGATTCTGTCAAAAAAAAGCAGCTTCTAGTTTCATTGATGTGTTCTACTGCATCTCTAGTTTCTCTCTCATTGATCTCTGCTCTAATCCTGATTATTTCCCTTCTTGTGTGTGGAGTTGGCTTAATTTGTTGTTGATTCTGTAGTTTTTTAAGGTGTAAAGAAAGCTGATATATTCTGGATTTTAATTTTTTTCTTTCTTTCTTTTTTTTCTTTTTCTTTTCTTTTTATAAAAATTATTTATTTTTTTCAGCATAACAGTATTCATTGTTTTTGCACCACACCCAGTGCTCCATGCAATCTGTGCCCTTTCTAATATCCACCACCTGGTTCCCCCAACCTCCCACGCCTTGCTTCTTCAAAACTCTCAGATTGTTTTTCAGAGTCCATAGTCTCTCATGGTTCACCTCCCCTTCTAATTTCGCTCAACTCCCTTCTCCTCTCCATCTCCCATATCCTCCATGCTATATGTTATGTTCCACAAATAAGTGAAACCATATGATAACTGACTCTCTCTGCTTGACTTTTTTCACTCAGCATAATCTCTTCCAGCCCCGTACATGTTGCCACAAAAGTTGGGTATTTATCCTTTCTGATGGAGGCATAATACTCCATAGGGTATATGGACCACATCTTCCTTATCCATTCATCTGTTGAAGGGCACCTTTCTACAGTTTGACGACCTTGGTCATTGTTGCTATAAACATTGGGGTACAGATGGCCCTTCTTTTCACTACATCTGTATCTTTGGGGTAAATACTCAGTAGTGCAATGGCAGGGTCATAGAGAAGCTCTATTTTTAATTTATTGAGGAATCTCCACACTGTTCTCAAAAGAGGCTGCACTAACTTGCATTCCCACCAACAGTGTAAGCAGGATACAAAGTCAATGTACAGAAATCAGTGGCTTTCTTATACAGTAACAATGAAAATACAGAATAATACATTTGAATAAATATTTGCCTCTTAAAAAGATGTTCTCCTGAGATATGAGACTTTTCAGAAGTGGCATTAAGAAAATACTATATACTGTCATAAGTTATAACACCCATTGGGAAATGTACAAATGTTTATATAAAGAATCTGGTTAAAAACACAATGTAAATTTTTAAAGTATTTCTCTTGGCAATTTAAAAAATACATAACCATGTTTAATTTATTCTTCTTAATTGTAATTATTATGCTAAAATTTGTTAGTTTACCATATAAGTGGTCATTTCCTATAAGTTTATTTGCGGGATGTAAATTACTCAGCTTTATAATAAACACTATGCTTTATATCAGAAAACTATTATCTATATATTATGAACTTTAAAACTTTTCAGCTTGAATCCCATTAAGGGATATTCTGCTGATCTTGAGTGCTCTATTTTGCACATGCTTGTTGTTTTGTCCATTCATTGAATGAAAGGGTATCTTGCTCTTTCTGTCTCCATCTTGGTTCAGTGTTCCCTGCACAAAATGCTAGGTGAAGCCTCAGAAACTGTTCTTGCTACAAAGCAGGAGTTGCCACAGCCCTAGGCTAAGACAGGATCTGGAACAGAATCCAACAGTGATGAATATGCACCAGAACTTGAAGAAAAGGATTCTACATAAGCAACCTCACAACGAGCTCAGCTATCAGCAGCAGCTGAAATTTATGAAGAACCAGTCAGTAAGGCAAAACAGAGCTCGACTGAAAAGAAAGCATGGAAGCTCTGTATAAACTGGATCATCAACAGGTTATAGGGGTTACTAGAGTCATTATCTGGAAATCTAAGAATATCCTCTTTATCATCACAAAACTAATGTCTACAATAACCCAGCTTCAGGCACCTGCATATTTTGGGGGAAAAACCAAGACTGAAGATCTATCTCAGCAAGCACAACTAGCTACTGCTGAGAAATTTAAATTTCAAAGTGAAGATGTCTCAAACATTCAAGAAAACACATAACTCCAACTGTACAAGAGGAGAATGAAGAGAAAGAAGTTGATGAAACAGGTGCAGAGGTTAAGGACATAGAATTAGTCGTGTCACAAGTAAATGTGTCATGAGCGAAGGCACCTTGATTCCTGAAGAACAAGAGTAATGATATTGTAAATGCTTTTATGGAATTAACAATGTAACCATCTGAAAAGTAGGAACTTTTCTAGTGTTTCAAAAGAATAACGACATCTTTTTTTTAATTTTGTTTTAATTAATTAATTTATTTTCACAAAAACAGTATTCATTATTTTTTTCACCACACCCAGTACTCCATGCAATCCGAGCCCTCTATAATACCCACCACCTGGTACCCCAACCTCCCACCTCCCCCGCCACATCAAACAGCTCATATTGTTTTTAAGAGTCCAGTCTCTCATGATTCATCTCCCTTTCCAATTTACCCCAACTCCCTTTTCTCTAACACCCCTTGTCCTCGATGATATTTGTTATGCTTCACAAATAAGAGAAACCATATGATAATTGACTCTCTCTGCTTGACTGATTTCACTCAGCACAATCTCTTCCAGTCCCGTCCATGTTGCTACAAAAGTTGGGTATTCATCCTTTCTGATGGAGGCATAATACTCCATATTGTATATGGACCACATCTTCCTTATCCATTCTTCCATTGAAGGGCATCTTGGTTCTTTCCATAGTTTGGCAATCGTGGCCATTGCTGCTATAAACATTGGGGTACAGATGGCCCTTCTTTTCACTACATCTGTATCTTTGGGGTAAATACCCAGGAGTGCAATGGCAGGGTCATAGGGAAGTTCTATTTTTAATTTCTTCAGGAATCTCTACACTGTTCTCCAAAATGGCTGCACCAACTTGCATTCCCACCAACAGTGGAAGAGGGTTCCCCTTTATCCACATCCTCTCCAACACATGTTCTTTCCTGTTTTGTTAATTTTGGCCATTCTAACTGGTGTAAGGTGATATCTCAATGTGGTTTTAATTTGAATGTCCCTGATGGCTAGTGATGATGAACATTTCTTCATGTGTCTGATAGCCATTTGTATGTATTCGTTGGAGAAGTGTCTGTCCATATCTTCTGCCTATTTTTTAATATGATTGTCTGTTTTGTGTGTGTTGAGTTTGAGGAGTTCATTATAGATCCTGGATATAAACCTTTTGTCTGTACTGTCATTTGCAAATATCTTCTCCCATTCCATGGGTTGCCTCTTTGTTTTCTTGACTGTTTCCTTTGCTGTGCAGAAGTTTTGATTTTGATGAAGTCCCAAAAGTTTATTTTCACTTTTGTTTCCTTTGCCATTGGAGACATATCTTGAAAGAAGTTGCTGTGGCTGATATCAAAGAGATTACTAGCCTCCCTCAAAAAAAATTGAAAAATCAAGAATACACAAGCTGTCTCTACACCTTAAAGAACTGGAGAATCAATAACAAATCAAACCAACTCCACACATAAGAAGGGAAATCCTCAAGATTAGAGCTGAGATCAATGAGGTAGAAAGCAGAGGTATAGTAGAATGTATCAATAAACTAGAAGCTGGTTTTTTGAAAGAATCAATAAGATCGATAAACCATTGGCCACACTAATCCAAAAGAAAAGAGAGAAATCCCAAATTCATAAAATTATGAATGAAAAGGGAGAGATCACAATTAACACCAAGGAAGTAGAAACAATCATCAGAAGTTATTATCAACAGTTATATGCCAATAAGCTTAGAAACCTAGATGAAATGGATGCATACCTGGAAAACTATAAACTCCCAAAATTGAGACAGGAAGAAATCGACAACCTGAATAGACCAATATCTAGTAACGAGATTGAAGCGGTGACCAAAAAACCTCCCAAAAAACAAGAGCCCAGGACCTGACGGATTCCCTGGGGAATTCTACCAAACTTTCAAAGAAGAAATAACACCAATTCTCCTGAGGCTATTTCAAAAAATTGAAGCAGGAGGAAAACTTCCAGACTCTTTCTATGAAGCCTGCATCTTGTTTTGAAATTTGTACTATTTCTAACACTAATCAAGTTATGGATTATTACTGGATGAAAAAAAAAAAAAAGAAAAAGAAAGAAATTGTGTCTTAAACTTGAAAATGGCTCCTAAGTCATTGAGTTCACATCTATCAGTGATTTCTGCTACACAAATGGGCTATTAGATTCTGTATTTCCTCAATAACAATTTTTCTTGTCATATCAGTGGATATCATCTCAGCTAGAGTTGAAGTTACCAAGATAGAAATATAAGTATAAGCCTGCCTTATAATACTAAACTATTGATTGAGCATGCCTCATTCAATATTATACTTGTAGTCTGAGATTTTGTCTCTGACGTTTGAAAAAAAAATTATACTTGAGAGTAAGAGAAATTACAGAAATTAAGTCAAGATTTCTGCCCATAAGAGAGTCTATATCAAGTCAATGGAAGCTGTATCTTTTTTGGATAAAACTTTTTCTTTTAAAGATTAAATATTAATTCATTTCAAGATATCCCTGTGGTTTTAAGAATTTTAGTCACCAGGGACTTGTGATGTTTCTTTTTTTTTTTAATTTATATTTTATTTATTTTCAGCATAACAGTATTCATTATTTTTTCACCACAACCAGTGCTCTGTGCAATCTGTGCCCTCTCTAATACCCACCACCTGTTACCCCAACCTCCTACCATCCCCCACCACTTCGAATGCCTCAGACTGTTTTTCAGAGTCCATAGTCTCTCATGGTTCACCTCCCCTTCCAATTTCCCCCAACTCCCTTCTCATCTCTAACTCCCCTTGTCCTCCATGCTATTTGTTATGCTCCACGATAAGTGAAACCATATGATAATTGGCTCTCTCTGTTTGACTTTTTTCACTCAGCATAATTTCTTCCTGTCCCGTCCATGTTGCCACAAAAGTTGGGTATTCATCCTTTCTCATGGAGGCATAATACTCCATAGGTTATATGGACCACATCTTCTTTATCCATTCATCCATTGAAGGGCATCTTGGTTCTTTCCACAGTTCGGCGACCATGGCCATTGCTGCTATAAACATTGGCGTACAGATAGCCCTTCTTTTCACTACATCTGTATCTTTCGGGTAAATATCCAGGAGTGCAATGGCAGGATCATAGGGAAGTTCTATTTTTAATTTCTTGAGGAATCTCCACACTGTTCTCCAAAATGGCTGCACCAACTTACATTCCCACCAACATTGGAAGAGATTTCCCCATTCTCCACATCCTCTCCAACACATGTTGTGTCCTCTCTTGTTAATTTTGGCCATTCTAACTGGTGTAAGGTGATATCTCAATGTGGTTTTAATTTGAATGTCCCTGATGGCTAGTGATGATGAACATTTTTTCATATGTCTGATAGCCATTTGTATGCCTTCATTGGAAAAGTGTCTGTTCATATCTTCTGCCCATTTTTTGATATGATTGTCTGTTTTGTGTCTGTGGAGTTTGAGGAGTTCATTATAGATCCTGGATATCATCCTTTTGTCTGCACTGTCATTTGCAAATATCTTCTGCCATTCTTTGGGTTGCCTCTTTTTTTTTTTTCTTTGTTTGTTTCTTTGTTTTTTGACTGTTTCCTTTGCTGTGCAGAAGCTTTTGATTTTGATGAAGTCCCAAAAGTTTATTTTCGCTTTTGTTTCCTTTGCCTTTGGAAACATATCTTGAAAGAAATTGCTGTGGCTGATATCTAAGAGATTACTGCCTATGTTCTCCTCTAGGATTCTGATGGATTCCTGATATCACTGATGAATATGGATGCTAAGAATCTCAACAATATCCTAGCAAACAGGATCCAACGGCACATTAAAAAGATTATCCACCATGACTAGGTGGGATTCATCCCTGGGTAACAAGGATGGTTCAACTTTCAGAAATCAATCAATGTGATAGAAAAAATTAATATGAGAAGAGAGAAGAACCACATGGTCCTCTCAATTGATGCAGAAAAAGCTTTTGACAAAATCCAGCATCCATTCCAGATTAAAACGCTTCAAAGTATAGGGATACAGGGAACATTCCTGAACTTCATAAAATCTATCTATGAAAGACCCACAGCAAATATCATCCTCAATGGGAAAAAGCTTGCAGCCTTCCCGTTGAGATCAGGAACACGACAAGGATGCCCACTCTCACCACTCTTGTTCAACATAGTATTAGAAGTCCTAACAGCAGCAATCAGACAACAAAGAGAAATAAAAGGTATCGAAATTGGTAATGAAGAAGTCAAACTCTCTCTTTTCACAGAGGACATCATTCTTTATATGGAAAATGCAAAAGACTCCACCCCCAAAGTACTAGAACTCATAAAGTAATTCAGTAACGTGGTAGGATACAAAGTCAGTGTACAGAAATCCATGGCTTTCTTACACAGTAACAATGAAAATACAGAAAGGGAAATTAGAGAATCGATTCCATTTACTATAGCACCTAGAACCATAAGATATCTGGGAATAAACCTAACCAAAGTGGTAAAGGATCTGTACTCGAGGAACTACAAAACACTCATGAAAGAAATTGAAGAAGACATAAAAAGATGGAAGACCATTCTATGCTCTTGGATTGCAAGATTAAACATTGTTAAAGTGTCTATACTGCCTAGAGCAATCTATACTTTTAATGCCATTCTGATCAAAATTCCACCAGTATTCTTCAAAGAGCTGGAACAAATAATCCAAAAATTTGTACGGAATCAGAAGAGAACCTGAATCGCTAAGGAAATGTTGAAAAACAAAAATAAAATGGGGGACATCACGTTACCTGATTTCAAGCTTTATTACAGAGCTGTGATCACCAAGACAGCATGGTACTGGCATAAAAACAGACACATAGACCAGTGGAACAGATTAGAGAGTCCAGATATGGACCCTCAACTCTATGGGCAAATAATCTTTGACAAAACAGGAAAAAATATACAGTGGAAAAAAGACAATCTCTTCAATAAATGGTGCTGGGAAAACTGGACAGCTATATGTAGAAGAATGAAACTCGGCCATTCTCTTATACAAAGATAAACTCAAAATGGATAAAAGACCTCAACGTGAGACTCATGATGTTTCTGATAGAGGGTAAGAGTACCTAGTGTCTATTATTCATTCTGTGTATATGTAATTATTGAAATGTTGGCAGTGTTGTGGAGAAAGAACCTGGTTTTGCAGTTTACAAAATCTGGTCAGAATTATGGACCCACTAGTTACAAGGCAGGTTCTCTTAGTTGACTAAGACTCTTACTAAAACTCAGCTTACTATGTCTAAAGATGACTCTGTTACTAACTCATCTACCCTCTTCTTCAATTGTTAAGAGGAATGAATGGGATAATATATTTAGAATCTCACTGTAATTGGTAAAGTGATTTTGACAGCCACTCTGGAAAACAGTATGGAGGATCCTTAAGACATTAAAAATAGAACTACCCTTGACCCAGAAATTGCCCTATTAAGATACTTACCCCCAAATATATAAATGCAGTGAGAATAAAGGGCACATGTACCCCAATGTTCATAGCAGCAATGTTCACAATAACCAAACTGTGGACGGAGCTGAGATGTCCTTCAACAGATGAATGGATAAACAAGATATAGTTCGTATATACAATGGAATATTACTCAGCCAACAGAAAGGATGCATACCTACCATTTGCATCAACATAGATGGAACTGGAGCAGATTATGTTAAGTGAAATAAGTCAAGCAGAGAAATACAATTATCACATTATGTCACTCATATGAGGGACATAAGGAATGGCATAGAGGACCATATGGGAAGGGAGGGGAAAATGAATGGGAAGAAATCAAAGACGGAGACAAACATTAAAGACTGTGTACTACAGGGAAAAAAATGAGGGTTACAGAATTGGGGGTGTGGGGTGAGGGGGTAACTGGGTGATGGATGTTAAGGAGGGCATGTGTAGTGATGAGCACAGGGTGTTATACACAGTTAATGATTTGTTGAACACTACATCAAAAACTAATGATGTGTTACTATATGTTAGCTAACTGAGCATAATAGTAGAAAGAAAATATTTTTTTTTGAGACAGGTCATATGTTCACTATATATATGATGTTAATTCTGCCTATCTCCTCACCTCTCTTCCTTTAAAGGAGTTTGCATTAAAACAACACATTTCCTTTTCATAAGTCTCTATATACTACAGACAGTAATTAGGTCATAGATGGGTCTTTGCTAACAAAGAAATTTCAAGAGATATATAAATACCAGTTCTTAGTCAACAAAATAACAAAGCAGTCGACCTTGAAATAGACCAATATTTAACTGTTTTCAGTCATCCTATACCATAGAAAAGTCAGGGTTTTTAAAACATAATGTTTCACAGTTTTGTTTTGTTTTGTTTTAAGATTTTATTTATTCATTTGACAGTGAGAGATCACAAATAGGCAGAGAGGCAGGCAGAGAGAGAGGAAGGGAAGCAGGCTCCCTGCTGAGCAGAAAGCCCGATGCGGGACTCGATCCCAGAACCCCGAGATCATGACCTGAGCCGAAGGCAGCGGCCTCAACCCACTGAGCCACCCAGGTGCCCATGTTTCACAGTTTTGATCAAACATGATTCCATTTTCCTTTATGTATAACAGTTTCTTATATACCCAGCAGTGATTACACAGCTCTCATCAGTGGTTGCTAGTATCACAATCTATATCAGCATCTTCGTGGCAGCTAGATAAAAATTTCTATGTTTATCTTTACAAAAATCTTTCAAGCCACTGTCGTGTTATGCAGTCTGGAAATACATTCTGATTCAACTTCGAAAAGAAGACAGTTTAAATAGTTGACAGCAGTTATATAGTCAAGGCAGGTCATAATTTCTGTTCCAGAAACCATGTGTGCAAGCTAATTTTCCCTCTACTTGCTACAGTTTTAGGGCCAGATTTTCAAACAAGCATTTGTGCACATAAAATGGGTAATTGCACACACAAATGGGCAATTTTGTATGCAATTATCCATTTTGCATATACAATTATAGGCTTCTGAGTGTATAATGCATATACAGGAAATTTGGCAAGCATACCCATTACACCTTGCTTTAAAAGTGTGGTCCATATTGCATGGTTATTGGAGAGAAGAAAATTGAGATTCTTCCTGTTTGATAGTGTTATTGCACTCGTTATTTTTCCTTACATCATTCCTTTTAATCAAGGATATCAAAGCCCATTAAATTATTAACCCAATCACCCCAACAGCCCTATTGTCATGGATGCCAAATGTTATGACAATCTCATTTTAGAAATTAAGAAACCAAGGCACAGAAGTTAGACTTCTCTAAATATTAACCATTTTCCATTTAGGCTTCCTGACAAATAGTTACTTAGAATCCACTCTCCATCTGCCTGCACAAATGCAAATCTAAAAGAACAGTGTTGTAAATGGCAAAGGAATTGAGTATAAACACAAAGTTTCTTTCTTCGTGGTCCAAATAAGCCAAAGTTTGCTCACTTTCTGCACTGACAAAAAGTTTGCATTGGTCCTTTTTTCAAACACAGATCAGGTAAGACAGCAAGTTTTAATAGGAGGGCTTGTTCTTCTGGGAAATCCCTATGTCATTGTCAAAACAAAAGAATAAACATTCACTGACTTCATGGAAATAAATTGTGTCTTTAGATTTGCAGACTGTTTCTCAGAAAGCTGATGAAAGAGGTTTATTTGACTGATAACAGCCTAAAGTTTACAGTTACACATTTGGCTTCCTCACAAAGCTGAAAGCAGGATTCCTTGTGGCATTGACATCAGGGAAATGAGACAGTTTGAATATTTGTTGTTGTTGTTGCAACTAACTTATGTGCCCTTCTGTATTCCTGCTTGACTTGCTACCTGTCTACCATGTCACTGTGTGGTCTATGCTGACAGAATTGCAGAGGCAGAAAGCTCAACTGTTCCAAAGAAAATAATGCAATCAGTTCTTGCAAGGAAGAAAAAAAAAAGTCAGTTGGCACCTACTGCACAG
Source organism: Mustela lutreola (assembly GCF_030435805.1). Taxonomy (NCBI): domain Eukaryota; kingdom Metazoa; phylum Chordata; class Mammalia; order Carnivora; family Mustelidae; genus Mustela; species Mustela lutreola. Next base: position 83,396,301 of record NC_081308.1, read on the forward strand.
AGATTACAATTTGACAGCAACTTTACCTAAAACCTAAAGTTTGCTTATATCAAGATAAATTAAAATACTTTGAGGTGACCTTTAATTGAATATTATGGGTAATAATAGTAGAAGTAGCAGTGAGAGTAGTATTAACAGCTGCAGAAATAGTGGTGTACTAGTAATATTAGTAGCAGCAACAGAAGTAGTGGTACTCATAGCAGTAAATGTAGGACCAACACTGCTCATAGTAAAACCAGAAATACCTAACATATTATTTTTTACCATGTACCAAGATCTATGAGATCTAATGCTGTTTTTTAACCACTCCTATAGATAAAGGATATGGAACATTAAAAAAAATTTTCTGTGGCTATATAGCTTGTAAGTAGCAGAACTGTGAGTAGCCCCAGTGCATTCAGATACTAAATGCCACAGGTATGAAACGGGTACAATTCCATTTCAGCCATTTTGTTTTTATTCTCATGTAGCTGAAGTAAATAAAGGCAACTTTGGCAGTTACATATTTCTCAAAATATCATTCAAAAAGTGCAACTTTAAAAATATTTTTAAAAATAGAGGAACCCTGGGTGGCTCAGTTGGTTAAACATCTGCCTTTGACTCAGGTCATGATCTGGGGGTCCTGGGATGGATCCCCACATTAGGCTCTCTTCTCAGTGGAGACCCTGCTTTTCCCACTCTTTCTGCCTGCCACTCCACCTTCTCATACTCCCTCACTCTTTCAGGATATAAAATCAATGCACAGAAATCAGTTGCATTTCTCTACACCAACAGCAAGACAGAAGAAAGAGATATTAAGGAGTCAATCCCATTTACAATTGCATCCAAAACCATAAGATACCTAGGAATAAACCTAACCAAAGAGACACAGAATCTATACTCAGAAAACTATAAAGTACTCATGAAAGAAATTGAGGAAGACACAAAGAAATGGAAAAATGTTCCATGCTCCTGGATTGGAAGAATAAATATTGTGAAAATGTCTATGCTACCTAAAGCAATCTACACATTTAATGCAATTCCTATCAAAGTACCATCCATCTTTTTCAAAGAAATGGAACAAATAATGCTAAAATTTATATGGAACCAGAAAAGACCTCGAATAGCCAAAGGGATATTGAAAAAGAAAGCCAACGTTGGTGGCATCAGAATTCCGGACTTCAGGCTCTATTACAAAGCTGTCATCATCAAGACAGCATGGTACTGGCACAAAAACAGACACATAGATCAATGGAACAGAATAGAGAGCCCAGAAATAGACCCTCAAATCTATGGTCAACTAATCTTCGACAAAGCAGGAAAGAATGTCCAATGGAAAAAAGACAGCCTTTTCAATAAATGGTGCTGGGAAAATTGGACAGCCACATGCAGAAAAATGAAATTGGACCATTCCCTTACACCACACACAAAAATAGTCCCTCACTCTTTCAAATAAATAAAATATTTTTTTAAAAGTGCAGTTTTAATAACTCATGTACTTTAAAATTAAATCTTTGTAAGCAGTTAAAAAAAAAAGAAGACTTTCATTTATTCTTCTCGTACCCACTTAAGCCCCCATGTTGCATCACCACTTCCTCATATCAGGGAGATCATATGATAGTTGTCTTTCTCCGCCTGACTTATTTCGCTAAGCATGATACGCTCTAGTTCCATCCATGTTGTCGCAAATGGCAAGATTTCATTTCTTTTGATGGCTGCATAGTATTCCATTGTGTATATATACCACATCTTCTTGATCCATTCATCTGTTGATGGACATCTAGGTTCTTTCCATAGTTTGGCTATTGTGGACATTGCTGTTATGGGGAGGGTATGTGTTTTGGTGAGTGCTGTGAAGTGTGTAAACCTGGTGATTCACAGACCTGTACCCCTGGGGATAAAAATATATGTTTATAAAAAATAAAAAAAATTATTAAAATTTAAAAAAAAAAACCTAGAAAAAATAAAAATGTTTAAATGTTTAAAAAAAAAAAAAGAAGACTGCCTTGTGTAACAATTCTTGAGTTAAAGAGAGTATATTAAACAGAATGAAAGGTCTGAATTTGAGTCATATGTTAATTCTTGATTTAAAAAGTAAATTGTTTGTCTTAAGTTGTGTTTGTATGTGTGTGAGAGAGATAGAGAGAGAGAGAAGTTACACTAGAGAGTGTTAGTTAGCCTTCTAAATACCTGATTTTGCCAATAACATTTGTTTTTGGTTTTGTTTTTGTTTTTCCCTTTAATAATAACTAAAGCTGAGAAGGACATCAAGGAATAAACTTCATGTTGCTCATTAGTGTTAAACCTAACATGGTGAGCATGTTTTTTGGGATGTATAATAATTTGTGTTTCTTTAGAACCTTTCATCTTAGGATCCTAGTGTGCTTTATAAGCATTAATTCTCTTAGAATTGCTACTAGTAAGATGCACATGTTTATATTTGGCTTAAATATGCCCAAATGATTAAGTGGGCTACTTTATGTCACAAAGTGTGGGAAAGTCCATTATGGAAACCATTCTCTGATTGAATGATTTATTCTAAACATGTATATATGACCATAATTTCAGAAGAATGTGTTCCTCAAAAATATATTTCTGTATATGATTGACAAGCTATATAATTAACAATCACTCCCCAAAAAACTCTATATATGAATTAATTTATAAAACCCAGCTCAGATCCTTAGCAACTCAGGAAGAGCTTTCTTGAGTCAATCACATAATAAAGTGATCTAGAAAAGTTCTGTAAATAGATCTGATAACTTAGATTTATATAAATGAATGTCCATGCACACATACAGGGAAGTTGGGTTTTTGACCAGATTGCTTGGACAAAGTCTTCCTCTTTGGCCCACATTTACTCAAGAGTCTTATGTCATAGTTTGTTGTTCACAAACTGCCTCTTGTGCACACTAAAGAGAAAAGTTTGCTATCATCTATCTATATATCTAAAAATAATTTTTCTTAGAATGCCTAATAGACCAGGAGATTGTCTTTATGTTATTTACAAAAATTCGTTGTGACTACGTATCTACACAGCAAAAATAATTTGTGTGAGTATGAGTAGTGGGGACTAGGGAGTTTAATCTTGGCTGATGTGATGGAAAACGTGTTTTCTTAAATCCTGTAAGGTAAATTCATGAGTTAAAATTTTGCACACAGATGTTTCATTCCATACCCAAGTTATTCTTTTACATGCCAAGAGGATTGCAGTTATCTCCTTAACACATAAATTTATAATTTTAAACTCTAGTATATGCTGAAATATTTGTATAGAGGTAGGCCCTGAAAATATATAACTTCAGCTCTTAATGATCTATTATAAAAGAATATACAAGGTAACATATATATATGCAAAGTATAGTCTGGTTCTTCTGATTTTTTCTTTACCTTCACAAACCTCCTTTTAGGAGGGATACTTCTCAATTTAAAGTGGATGTGTTTTGATACGGTTTATATATGCAATGGAATATTATGCCTCCATCAGAAAGGATGAATACCCAAATTTGTATCAGCATGGACAGGACTGGAAGAGATTATGCTGAGTGAAATAAGTCAAGCAGAGAGTCATTTATCATATGGTTTCTCTTACTTATGGAGCATAAGGAATAATACAGAGGACATTGGGAGATGGAGAGGAGAAGTGAGTTGGGGCAAATCAGAGGGGGAGACAAACCATGAGAGACTGTGGACTCTGAGAAACAAATTGAGGGTTTTGGAGGGGAAGGGGTGGGGGGTTGGGTGAACCCAGTGTTGGGTATTAAAGAGGCCAGGTATTGCATGGAGAACTAAGTGTGGTGCATAAACAATGAATTACGGATCACTGAAAAAAATAAAACTAAACTAAACTAAAAAAATAAATGAAGTGGATGGGTTTTCACTTTTTCACTCAGCATCAGGGAAATACAAATCAAAACCACTGTGAGATATCACCTCACACCAGTCAGAATAGCGAAAATTAACAAGTCAGGAAACAACAGATATTGGCAAGAATGTGGAAAAGGATGAACCCTTCTACACTGTTGGTGGGAATGCAAGCTGGCACAGTCAATCTGGAAAACAGCATGGAGGTTCCTCAAAAAGTTGAAAATAGAGCTACCCTATGACCCAGCAATCACACTACTGGGTATTTACTCTAAAGATACAAATATAAGTGTCTGAAGGGGCATGTGTGAATGTTTATAGCAGCAATTTCCACAATAGCCAAACTATGGAAGAACCTAGATGTCCATCAACAGATGAATGGATAAAGAGGATGTGGAAACATGAAAAAGTGCTCCATATCACTCGGCATCAGGGAAATACAAATCAAAACCACAATGAGATATCACCTCACACCAGTCAGAATGGCTAAAATCAACAAATCAGGAAATGACAGATGCTGGCGAGGATGCGGAGAAAGGGGAACCCTCCTACACTGTTGGTGGGAATGCAAGCTGGTGCAGCCACTCTGGAAAACAGCATGGAGGTTCCTCAAAATGTTGAAAATAGAACTGCCCTATGACCCAGCAATTGCACTATTGGGTATTTACCCTAAAGATACAAATGTAGTGATCCAAAGGGGCACATGCACCCGAATGTTTATAGCAGCAATGTCCACAATAGCCAAACTATGGAAAGAACCTAGATGTCCATCAACAGATGAATGGATCAAGAAGATGTGGTATATATACACAATGGAATACTATGCAGCCATCAAAAGAAATGAAATCTTGCCATTTGCAACAACATGGATGGAACTAGAGCGTATCATGCTTAGCGAAATAAGTCAAGCAGAGAAAGACAACTATCATATGATCTCCCTGATATGAGGAAGTGGTGATACAACATGGAGGCTTAAGTGGGTAGAAGAAGAATAAATGAAACAAGATGGGATTGGGAGGGAGACAAACCATAAGTGACTCTTAATCTCACGAAACAAACTGAGGATTGCCGGGGGGAGGGGGTTTGGGAGAAGGGGGTGGGATTATGGACATTGGGGAGGGTATGTGATTTGGTGAGTGCTGTGAAGTGTGTAAACCTGGTGATTCACAGACCTGTACCCCTGGGGATAAAAATATATGTTTATAAAAAATAAAAAATAAAAAAAAAAAAAGAGGATGTGGAAAAAAATAAATTATAAAAAATAAATTATAAAAAATAATTATATATATATAATTATTTTTTCCACATCCTCTTTATCCATTCATCCATTCATGTGTGTGTGTATATATATATATATACACACACACAATCAACGGAATACTATGCAGCCTTTAGACAAGATTGGACACATTCAGGTTGGTATGGCCGTAGACTATGCAGCCTTTAAAAACTGAAATCTTGCCATTTGCAACAATGTGGATGGAACTAGAGGGTACTATGGTAAGCAAAATGAGTCAATCAGGGAAAGACAATTATCATGATCTCTCTGATATGAGGAATTTGTGAGGCAGTGCAGAGGTCGGGGAGGGTAGGGAGGGTAAAAATAAAACAAGGTGGGATCAGGGGGAGACAAACCATGTGAGACACTTAATCTCATGAAACAAACTGAGGGTTACTGTGGGGTGGAGAAGAAGGGATAGGGGAACTGGGTTATGGACATTGGGGAGGGTACATGTTATGGTGAGTGCTGTGAAATTTGTAAGTCTGGTGATTCACAGACCTGTATTCTTGGGGCAAACATTTTTATTAACATTATATGTTAATAAAAAATAAAAATGTATTCATTAATAATTTAAAAAGTGGATTTTTGTTTGTTTGTTTGTTTTGTTTTGTTTTGTTTTCATTTTGCTCTATGTTTCTGCAAACCATTCCTATATAACACTTCCCTTTTGGGCAGATTTCTTATCCTTATAATGCCTTCTACATTCCTTTTCCAGGAAGTTTTTCCAGAAGCCAGTCTGTTTCTTAAAGCAGTTTCTTTAAGTTTAAAAAAGTTTTATCTTGTTTATGTAAAGCATTTTTTTTTAATTTTTTATTTTTTATAAACATATATTTTTATCCCCAGGGGTACAGGTCTGTGAATCACCAGGTTTACACACTTCACAGCACTCACCAAATCACATACCCTCCCCAATGTCCATAATCCCACCCCCTTCTCCCAAACCCCCTCCCCCCGGCAACCCTCAGTTTGTTTTGTGAGATTAAGAGTCACTTATGGTTTGTCTCCCTCCCAATCCCATCTTGTTTCATTTATTCTTCTTCTACCCACTTAAGCCTCCATGTTGCATCACCACTTCCTCATATCAGGGAGATCATATGATAGTTGTCTTTCTCTGCTTGACTTATTTCGCTAAGCATGATACGCTCTAGTTCCATCCATGTTGTTGCAAATGGCAAGATTTCATTTCTTTTGATGGCTGCATAGTATTCCATTGTGTATATATACCACATCTTCTTGATCCATTCATCTGTTGATGGACATCTAGGTTCTTTCCATAGTTTGGCTATTGTGGACATTGCTGCTATAAACATTCGGGTGCATGTGTCCCTTTGGATCACTACATTTGTATCTTTAGGGTAAATACCCAATAGTGCAATTGCTGGGTCATAGGGCAGTTCTATTTTCAACATTTTGAGGAACCTCCATGCTGTTTTCCAGAGTGGCTGCACCAGCTTGCATTCCCACCAACAGTGTAGGAGGGTTCCCCTTTCTCCGCATCCTCGCCAGCATCTGTCATTTCCTGACTTGTTGATTTTAGCCATTCTGACTGGTGTGAGGTAAAGCATTTTTTTTCATCCAAGAAAGCATCAAAGAAGGACATCATTCTAAGAGAATTACAAACTATCTGGCAAGCTTAGAAAAAGGGGTAATTTCTTTAACTCTAAAAATAGCAATACACAATTGCTTCAGGGGTTAGGTGATGGTGATAGTTGCATGCACTTTTATGGTTTAATTTATTTCAGAAATGAAAACAACACTGTTTAAGTGTTTGCATTAGGGTTGGCTATCACAAACAGTTTTTAAGATAAATTTTTGTTTACGTTAAAATGATCCAATTAAAAATTGCAATCTTTGTTGGAAAATTTTGGGGAAACTTAATGCATAATCAGAATTCAACAGATAATATTCTTATCAGTGAAAGAGATTAAGACCATAACCCAAGGCCAAATACAAATTATATAATCACCCACCAGACAGCAGAGAGATATTTAGTGTGTATTTAACTGGAACACATGTATTTTGCTGGCTCACTAGTTGTAAAATCATGTAGAAAAAGATACCACCAAGCTATTTGGAAATCAAATGGTAGTTTACTCATCACTAGGGCTTTGGTAGCATTTTTGATCTGGGTGTAATAGTTCATGATAACCTCATTTTTGTTTGTTTATATTGTTTTGTTTTTCCCCAAACTGTCATCTCTCAAACAGATCTCAGAATTCTCGAAAATTAAGAATATAGGCCAGTTTTCACTGAAAGATACATTTTTTCAACATTTGTTGTAGTAGTGGTCTATTTATGAGGAGACACCAAGATCAGGTGGTAATGGATCATTAAGAGACAGATGATAAAAGGAGAAACAAAACACTTTCATCAGCAAACCATTATAAAAATAAAAGAAGATTAATAGGGAAGAGAATGGGGCAATGGGTGGAAAAAAATGTCAATGGCTTCTTAATCAAAATCAGGTAATGTGCCTTGTGACCCTCTCAATTAGCTGTCCTCCCTGTTCAATTCAGAGACACTCATTTCTCCCCCACAATTTATTTTAATTAAACTAACCTAAATCTCATGTTTGTTAATTGCCATCTGCACTTTCTTGGCTTTTCCGACCCTAATAAAAAGCTCTTTAAGGTCAGCATCACTCTTTCATTACTTAAATTCTAATATGTTTATTTTCAAGATGATATATAGTATTAAGTAGAGCAATAATTTCTGTTCTTCACTGAAACTAGGTATCTTGTTTTCTGTACATGTAGTCAACATCTACCCTTGTCTATAAAGTCAAATATTATGCACTACATCTATTGACATTGCCCACTGACAATCCTTTAAACACTCTGTAACTGCAACATACTGATGTTTTGCACATGCCATTTGGCATCCTCTATACCATTTGCTTTCATATAAGATGCTTTTTCACATAGCACTGTGAAATAACTATTCTGTATGAGCAGGCAGAAGGGGAGGTGAATCATGAGAGACTATGGACTCTGAAAAACAACTGAGGGGTTTGAAATGGCAGGGGGCTGGGAGGTTGGGGTACCAGGTGGTGGTATTATAGAGGGCACAGATTGCATGGAGCACTGGATGTGGTAAAAAAATAATGAATACTGTTTTTCTGAAAATAAATAAATTAATTTAATTTAAAAAAAGTGATCAAGATCTATCAAATTGTTTATCACATTTTCTGCTACCAAGTTTATATCCAAGATCTCTCTCTTGAGAGAAAATATCTCTTATAACATATTTGGTTAATAATTCTTTCAAGGTTGTTGTTTTGTTTTGTTTTTTCATTCTTCTTCTTCTTCAGATTTATAAAGTCATGTTCACCACTATGAGCTACTAAGTTTGAGTGAAAATGCAGCGTTTCACATTGAGAAAGACCCCAGCAGAAGTTAGAGTCTCATCACCATGGATTTTCTTATGATGGTTGGAATATACTTAGAAGTGACATTCATTAATTTAATGACAACAAATCTAAACATATAAAGTAAAACCTTCCCATCTGTGCCTAATTCTTCAACAAGTGTTCACAGTGCAAATGTTACAGGCTTTTCTAGGTCATTTGACACTAAGTGAGAAATCACTACTCTGACTCCATATGGTGAAGCATCAGTAGCTAAGCAGATTGGCAGAACAGGGTCATAATACACTAGAATCCTTGAGGACATCAGTTACCATTGAGCCAGTTCAAAAGCAGCTTGATATTCCTTTCACCAATGACACTATTTTTTTGTTATGATAATTCTACTATAAAAAGTAACTGTTATGGGAAGACTTGGATTAAATTTCCTGAATGAATATATATATGTGTATATATATATATATATATACATATATATGTGTGTGTATACACACATATATATGTATATATATGTATATATATGTATGTGTACACACACACATATATGTATACACACATATACATATGTGTGTACATATATATACACACATACATGTTTATATATATAAATTCTTGAAATATATATTATATTTGTTGTAAATATGAGCTATTATATTTTATATTATTGTATTATATTATATTGTATTGTATTATATTATACTATATATTATATATACTATATGTTATTTATTATTTTATTATATATAATATATTATTATATATTATATATAATATTTACATGAAATATATATAGTCTATATACATGTGTGTATAATTTATATAATTGAAGACATAATTAGTTAATTAAGCTTTTAATGATATGATCATAACTCCTTGCTGAAAATATAAGCTTTTATACATTTGGTGGAGAAAATAAGTATGGGAGAAAATTTTAAAACAAAATATTTACATTATTTTCAAGATGATTGTCCAATAGCTTTGACCTCACCAACTTCTCTGTAATTCAAGTAGAATGAGATATCAAAATAAAAGACCATCCATGAATCTTAACTAGCATTTCCTTAAGAAAATAAAATCTTTACAAGACAGTAAATATTCTAAAGAAGGGAAATTAGTTTTTATTATCTGACTCTTACAGTTTGGTCACTCATTTATTTATTTGCTCATTATTTTCACCAGCAACTTTGACCTAATTTGAATTCATCCTTAAACTTTGTCTTTTGGCTATTTATTAGCATACTCCTCAAATGTGAAATATTTCATATTAGCCTTCTCATTTTCCAATTTTCATCATAATTAAAGGTAATGGAGGTTTGGGAAGGAAGGATATCTGGCACTACCATCATCTCTTCCTGCTGAACAAATTCATTTCATAAATGTCACCTAACATAAATGCATGATATATGAAGTCCTATGAAATTTACATCACTTTATAATTCTGCAATAAGGTCAATTACTCCAATGGTCCATATCTAAGAAGAGCTTGCTATGTATTCTTATGATAACACTCAATGTACATTTATAACTGATAAAAACAAAAGGAAAAAATGTGAACTTTCTTTCTAAAATCTATAATTGGAATTTCTTTTGCTATAAATGAAACGAATAAACATTTTAAAAAGTACAAAAAATAAGAAAATGTCCTTACAAAATACTTAAAAGTACATGGCTAATAAATATTACTGTAATATGTCCATAAAATGGTTTGATTGGTGTGAAATTTTATTACAAAGAATGAGTTATTATTTAGGAAAGGATAATAATAGAAGGCATCTTTAAAACTATATAAAAACAAAGCATGTTATGAGATTTCTTCAGGCTATGGTAAGATAAATTGAGATAGACTAATCCTCCCACTCAATAAAATCCAATGCTGGAAAAAGTACTAAAAATATATTTGAAAGTAACAACTGATAAGCAAAAGTACTTGAGAGGTTAACAGAGATAAGAAAGAATAGTGAGCAATAATTCTATAGCATTTGTTTGCTCTTAGTCTGCTGTTCCAGCAGAAAACCAGAACAAAGGCTGCTGCCAGTAGACAAAGAAATAAGTACAACTTTTGGCAACTTTATGGGTTGAGAGAGACAAAAATTAGAGTCAAATCTGCTTTGAACAACCAGTAAGAACCTAGTGAGAAGAGAGGTGTATTGAACTGAGCTTGATATACTGCTAGGTTTCCTTTGTAAACATTTGTCAAATTATTGAACTGTGCAAAACAGAAGGGCAAACAGTAAGAAGAGAGTTCTGAAGAGCAGAACAAAAACTCCCAAAGGGTTTTAAAAAATCATGCATTGTAGGGCCCCTGGGAGGCTCAGTGGGTTAAAGCTTCTGCCTTCAGCTCAGGTCATGATCCCAGGGTACTGGGATCAAGCCCCACATCAGGCTCTCTGCTCAGCAGGAAGCCTGCTTCCTCTTCTCTCTCTGCCTGCTTGTGATCTCCATCTGTCAAATAAATAAATAAAATCTTTTTTTAAAAATCAAGCATTGTAGTTTATGATCCACCAAGGATGAAGTGACCCACTGAAACCTCAGCATCTCAGGAGGCTGAGATGAGGCTGAATGTGAGATAAACGAGAGTTAGTGATACCTTAAAAAGCTGATAGCAACACTTCTGTAATCCCAGTCCCTGGTGGGATTAAGATGATCTGTTACCACTGTGTCTGCTTATCAGAAGAGAAGGAAACCTTCTCTGAAGGAAAAGAACATCATAGAGTGCCTTAAATATTTATCATACATGTTGTATAGTATTCAAAAGTAAAAACAAAAATGCCAAGAAATATGATCATGAAAAATAATGGGTAATATAAACAGATTCACAAATGACCCAGATTTTAAAGTTATCAGATAGAATACAAAATACCTGTGATTAGTATATTCAAGATAATACATAACAAAAAAGATGATTTCTCCAAATAATTAAATTTAAAATTTTAGAAATTCTCAAATTAAAAAAAAAATTAAATAATTGTGCATCTGTGTGGCTCAGCCCATTAAGCATCTGCCTCTGACTCAGGTCAGTATCGAACTTGGAGTCCCAGAGAAGAGTCTTGTATCATCTTCCCAGCTCAATGGGGAGTCTGCTTCTCCTTCTGACCCTTCTGCTTCTCATGCTCTCTCTGTCATACTCTCTCTCTCTCTCTCTTAAATAAATAAATATTTTTAAATGAATTAAGAGCAAAGTAGAAAAACAGATTTGGTACAACAGTAGAAGCAATTAATGCACTGAAAAATAGTAGAAAATGTCCATACTGAAGCACAAGGAGAATGAAAGCATAGGAAATGCAGAAGAAATTGTAAGAGGAATGTAGTATAGATTGGAAATATTTAATGTATGTGTAGTTACAGTCCTAGAAGAAGCAGAAGAAAGAAAGGGAGAAAGAAATAACATCCAAGAATTTTCCAAAATGGATTGAAGAAAAAGCAGGAAATTCTGCTATTTGCAATACAATAATCCTGAGAGCATAATGCTAAATAAGATAAGTCAGACACTGAAAGACAAATACATATTCTCACATATATGGCAGAATCTGAAAAAACAAACAAACTTGTATAAACAGAGGACGGAAAGTGGAATGGTGGTTGCTGGGGGCTGCAAGGTGGGAGAAACAGGAGATGTTGGTTGAAGAGTACAAACTTTCAGTTTTAGTATGAATAAGATCTGGGGATATAATGTATAGCATAATGACTATAATTAACAATTCTGTATTATATACATAAAGGTTGCTAAGAAAATAGATCCTAAACTTTGTTATCATACACACACACACACACACACACACACACACACACACACGGTAATTATGTGTGGGGATGGAGGTGTTCCTATTGTGGGAATCATTGTGTATACTTATACATATAACGATCACATGATATACTTTAAACTTAGGTTTGATATACGTCAATAATATGTTAAAGCTGAAAAAAGAGTGGATTAAAGAGTCAAGGACCCAGATTAAAGAAACCCTACCAATCCAAAGCAAGATAATATAAAAAGGCAAAGAAACAAAAAAAGTACCTAGAGTCATCACAATAAGCTTGTTGAAAATCAATTGTAAAACAAAAAAACAAAACAAAACAAAAAAAAACAACCTTAAAAGCATTAAGAATAAAGGGCTTTTCTTCAAGGAGAAATAAGGATTCTCAGTAGACACAGTGAAAATTAGAAAATAATAAAAATTACACACTAAAAGTGCTGAAAAAATGAGAACTTAGAATTCTACCTAAAGTAAAGAAACAAAAAAAGTTAAGGTAATATAAAGATGTTTACAGAAAAACAAATCCTACTAAAGAGCTAATAGAGTTCTTCAACAAAGAAAATGATTCCAGTAAGAAAGATGGAAATATAGTAAGAAATAAAGGACAGCATAAGAGATAATATGTGAGTTAATAAAAATTAATACTATGATAATAACAATAATAGTAATAATAGTAATAACAATGTATTGTGAAGTTTAGTATATAAATAAATATATAATAAATATGACATATGTGAATATGTAATATGCATAATTCTAACTCTAATCTTAGCTATATATAGTCAACTCTCATGATTCATAGATTCAGTGTGCAAATTTGTCAATGCATTAAATTTATTTGTCATCCTAAAACCAGTATTTATGACAGCTTCACAGTCATTTGTGGATATTATCTTCTGCAGAGCAGTGAAATAATTGAATCACCAAGGTGCACCTTCCCAAGCTAAGGTTGAACAAGGCAACATTCTGCCTCATATCAGCTCTCATAAACAAGTGTCCTTGTGTTTAGTGCCATGCTTTTTACATTTTTGTGCTTTTTGTTGATCTCACTGTTTAAAATGGCCCCAGGCATAGTGCTGAAGTGTTGTCTAGTGTTCCTAAGTGCAAGAAGCCTATGATGTGCATTACAGGAATGTTGGATGAGCTTACAGTGTGCTAGATATATTTTGTTCATGCATGAATTATAGTGCTGTTATCTGTGAGTTTAATGTTAATGAAAAAATACATATTAAATAAGGTTTCTTTCCACATAAACACACAAAAGATAAGATTACATATTGATTGGTTGGCAAATCTGACTCTCAGGAAACTAACCTTTTATTTCCTCTAACAGCAATGATTTAGTGTTTGCAAATTCACTGTTTGTGTCAACTTTATTTATTTTTAAAATATTTATTTATTTATTTGACAGAGATTACAAGTAGGCAGAGAGGCAAGCAGAGAGAGAGGAGGAAGCAGGCTCCCTGCTAAGCAGAGAGCTTGATGCAGAGCTTGATCTCAGTACCCTAGGATCATGACCTGAGCCGAAGGCAGAGGCTTTAAACCACTGAGCCACCCCGGTGCCCCATTTGTGGCAACTTTATAAGAAACTACTATGAATAAGGAGAAAAAACTCTGTGTGTGTGTGTGTGTGTGTGTGTGTGTGTGTGTGTGTATTCCAGTCCAAGAAAGTTGGTAGAGATATACTTTTTTTTTTTCCTGCTTATGCCCCCTAAATGCAAATAGATAACCTGGAAATAATTCAATAGGCAGTTGTTAAGGAATTCTGAAATGTTTAAAAGTGGAAGAAGGTAGAGTGCCCTAGGAAGTCAGAATTTGAGGAATGGCATTGTAGTGAGTTCCTTGGCTTTCCTTTTATCTTTTTGTCAGATTATGTATGATAGAGCTCTGCAAACCAGAATGGTCAACAGACATAAATAAAACAACAAAATACTCAGAAAAGCCTGTTTGTACTACCAAAGGTATTGAAAAAAGAAAATCCAGTAGGAACCTAGTTAGGAAATCGATATTTGGTGGCAGTGATGGGCCTAATATGCCATAACAGTGGTGCCAGAAGAGGTGGAGGAGAATAAAGAGACTGAGAGAAGTCATGTTTTAATATTTCACTTTGGGTGACAAAATGGCAAAATTAGTAAGGTGAGATCAGTTATATATGTACATTTTATTTCCTAGAGCAACTACTAAGAAAGCTACATGAAGTGGCATGCAGTATAAATAAATAATAAAGTATACAATATTTTTTAAAAAGTATAAATAAATCAATGTGGAATGATAAAATGTGTTTAAGTACCCCACACAAAGTTAAGAAATGAAAAAGAGAAATGTGAAAGAGGAAACAAAAAGAAAACAAATACTAAAGTGGCAGAATTAAGCCCTTATATGTGGCTAATTACTTCAAATGTAAGCAGTCTAAATAGAATTAAAATAAAAAGATTAGTAGGGTGGATTTTTAAAGGCTTATCTCTTTTTTTGTGTACTCATTTTTTTAAATTATTTTTCTTTTTTTATAAAGATTTTATTTACTTATTTGTCAGAGAGAGAGAGAGCACAAGCAGGTAGAGTAGCAGGCAGAGAAGAGGGAGAAGCAGACTCCTTGCTGAGGAAGCAGCCTGATGTGGGGCTTGATCTCTGGACTCTGGGATTGTGACCTGGGCTGAAGGCAATCTTTTAACCAGCTGAGCCACCTCCCCAGTGTACTCCTTTCAAATATAATGACATAAGAAGTTTGAAAATAGAAAGAGGGAGAAAGATACATCATGGTAACATTGATTTTAAAAAAATACAAGAGTAACTATGAAAATATTACATAGATTCCAGAAAAAAGGAAAATACATTAACGATAATGAGGGACATTACCTAATACTAAAGAAATATAAATTCATCAAAAGACAGAGAGATATTGATATGTCTCCTCAGGCAAGGAAAACAAAAGCAAAAATAAACTTTTGGGACTAAACCAAAATAGAAGTCTTTTACATTGTGAAAAAAAAAAAAAAAACAATGAACAAAATGCAAAGGCAAGTTACTGAATAAAAGAAGAGATTTACAAATGATATACCTGATAAGAGGTTAATATCCAAAATATGTACAGCACATATACGACTCAACACTAAAAGCACAAACAATCCAATTAAAAAATGGGCAGAAGACCCGAACATTTTTCCAAAGAATACATACAGATGACCAAAAGACACATGAAAATATGTTTAGTGTCTCTAATCATCAGGGAAATGGAAATCAAAACAATAATATATATCACCTTATACCTGTCAGAATGGTAGAAACAAAAAGACAAGAAATAAGTTTTAGTGAGGAAGTTGAGGAAACGGAACCCTCATAAACTGTTGGTGAGAATGCAAATTGGTATAGCCAATTTGCTATACTGGATTTCCATACTGTATGGTATGCTATATTTCCATACTGGAAAAAGTATGTCTCTGCCTGAAAAAAAATAAAAATAGTATATAATCCAGTGATTCCACTACTGGATATATATCCATAAAAAATGAAAACACTGATTGTAAAAGATATAAGTGCTTCTATACTTATTGTAGCATTATTTACAATAGTCATGATACGGAAGCAACCTAGGTGTCCGCTAATAAAGATGTCACACACACACACACACACACACACACACACAAATAAAATGGATGGATACTTAGCCATAAGAAGGATAAAATCTGGTCATTTGCAACATGAATGGACCTAAAGGGTGTTATGCTAAGTGAAATAGTTAAGCTGGGAAAGACGTATACCATATAATTGCATTTATATGTGGAATTAAAAACATAAAGCAAGTAGATAAACAAACAAAGAAAAAAACTAATAACACCCATAAATACAGAGAACAAAGTGATGGTTTCCAGAGAAGAGAGCAGTGGAGGACATGGACAAAATGGGTCAATGAGAGTGGGAAATGCAAGTTTCGAAGTTATGGAATGAATAAGTCACAGGAATAAAAGGTACAGCCTAAGGAATATAGTCAATGGCATTGTAATAATAATTTATGGTTATGGACGGTAGCTACACTTGTGGTGAGCATAAAATAATGTATGGACTTGTGGAATCACTATGCTGTACACCAGAAACTGATGTAATATTGTGTGTGAAATGCACTTTAATTAAAAAAAAAATGTCAGGGAGACTGGGTGGCTCTGTTGTTAAACATCTGCCTTTGGCTCAGGTCATGATCCCAGAGTTCTGGGATAGAGCCCCACATTGGGCTTCCTGCTCAGAGGGAAGCCTGCTTCTCCCTCTCTCAATCACCCTCCTTGTGTTCCCTCTCTCCCTCCATCTCTATCAAATACATAAATAAAATTAAAAAAAATTAATTGGGATCCTAAAAGTGGATGCACCACACAGCACAGCTTACAATACATGTGCAATACATGAAACAAAAACTGTGAGAACTGAAAGAAAAAGTAAACAATCCCAAAATTATCATTTGTGTCTTCAGAGCTACTCTTTCAATTTATACAATACCTACACTGAAAATCAACAAAGATATAGAAGAACTGAGTAACAACATTAATGAATGTGATCTATCAATATATAGATGACCTTTGAAAAACATGGATTTGAACTGTGTGATACCACTTATACAAGAATTGTTTTTTCAGTAAGTGTACTAGAAAAATTTTTGGAGAGTTGTGTCAATTAAAAAAAAAAAAACTTGGGGTGCCTGGGTGGCTCAGTGGATTAAGCCTCTGCCTTCTGCTCAGGTCATGGTCTCAGGGATCAAGCACTGCATTGGGCTCTCTGTTCAGCAGGGTGCCTGCTTCCCCCTTTCTCTCTGCCTGCCTCTCTGACTACTTCTGATCTCTCTGTCAAATAAATAAATAAAATATTTTTTAAAAACCTCTCAAACTGCATAACCTAGAGATATTAATATAGTAGAAGAACGTTATGCCATGAATGCATAAAATATGTGTAGATAATAGCCTGTTTTGTCATTTGCTACCATAAAATATACAAAAATCCCTTATAAAGTTAAAACATATCAAAAAAGCATGCACACATCACTTACAGACTTTGTGTGTTGCTATTTAAAGTCAAGATAATTGTAAATAAATGTAAATATGTAGTATCAAATTATAACTATATGGAATTAACTTCAGTATATACTGTACTACTGTAATAATTTCACAGGAACCTCCCATTGTTATTTCAGTGATCTTGAGTGTTATAAGTATCTGATTTTTTAAAAATATTTTATTTATTTATTTGATAGAGATCACAAGTAGGCAGAGAGGCAGGTGGGGGTGGGGTGGGGTAGCCAGCTCCCCACTGAGCAGAGAGTCTGATGTGGGACTTGATCACAGAACCCTAGGATTATGACCTGAACTGAAAGCAGAGGCTTCAACCCATTGAGCCACCCAGGCACCCCTTTAAGTATCTGATTAAAATGTCATGTGATGCTAATCATTTCTACATGAGCAGTTTGTCTTTCCAGTAAAATTGTGTCAAAGTAAAAATTGATCTCTCATGGTTCTCATACGCTCTTCATCATCTTGAGTGCAATAGCATAAACCTTGAATAACACCATGGGACTCATACAAAGTAAAACTTAGGATGCTGAAAGTGTTCCCAAGAAGCAGAAAACAGTCATGACATTATAAGAAAAAGTTGGATTCTTTGGTATGTACTGTAGATTGAGGTCTGCACCTGCAATTGCCCACAGTTTCAAGATAAATAAATCCAGCATAAGAACCACTGTATAAAATAAAAATTTAAAAAAAAATAAGAAACTTTATGAAACCATTGCCAGCCTCACCAGCTGGCACTTTTTTTTTTCAAAATGCCTTTTTTATTTTGTATTGAAAATGCAGCTTTTATGTGGTTATAGGATGCTAAAATAAAGGCATACCTATAGACACTAATATGATTTAAGAATAAGTGAGCTCATTATACAATAACTTAAAGGAAAAGGAAAGTAAAGGCTCTAAAGCTGGAGAATTTAATGCCAGCAAAGGATGGTTTGATAATTTTAAGAAAAGTTTTGCTTTTAAAAATATTAACAAGAAAAGTAGCTTCTGCCAATCCAGACACAGCAAGCCAGTTCCTAGACACCAGTAAAACAAACACACAAACAAACAAACAAAAAAAAAACATAAATGGAAAAGGCTATCTGCCTGAACAGGTTTTTAATGCAGATGAAAGTTTCCTATTCTGGAGAGAAAAATACTGCAAAATATTTTTATTAATAAGGAAGAGAAGCAAGAACCATGATGTAAGGCAGGAAAGGATAGGCTAACACTATTGTTTTGTGCAAACACAGGTTAGTGATCATAACTGCCCTCATCTATAAAGCTCTTAACATTTTAATTTTTGAGGGAAAATATAAACACCAGCTGTCCATCTTTTGTTCATGCAACAAGAAGGCCTAGACAAGAACAATTTTTCTGGATTGGTCCCATTAGTGCTCTGTCCCTGAAATCAGGAAGTACCTTTCCAATAAGGGACTGCCTTTTAAAGTTCTTTTGAAAGTGGATAATGCCTTTGGTCATCTAAGACCTCATGAGTTCAAAGCATCAGAGTGGTCTACTTGCCCCCAAACATAACATTTCCAATTCAACCTCTACATCAAGGTGTCATAAGAATCTTTAGGTCTTTATACAAAGTACTTTATGGAAATGTTTGTCTATGCTGTGGAAGAGAAACTTGATAGACCCTTATGAAAGTCTGAAGAGTTTACACCATGGAAGAAGCAGTCATTGTTTACAGAAAAAAGTGATAGAAATCATCAAGCTTGGGGCATCTGGGTGGCTCAGTGGGTTAAAGCCTCTGCCTTTGGCTCAGGTCATGATCCCAGGCTGCATCGGGCTCTCTGCTCAGCGGGGAGCCTATTTCCCACCAACCCCTCCCCCGCCTCTCTGCCTACTTGTGATCTCTGTCAAGTAAATAAATAAATAAATAAATAATCTTTAAAAAAAGAAATCATCAAGCTCAAACAATAAATTCCTGTGGGAGAAAAATTTTCAAATGTTTATACATTACTTCACAAGATTTATGACAGAACCAATCAAAGAAATCATAAAAGACATTGTGGTTATGTAAAAAAAAAAAATGTTGAAATTTTCAAGAAATGGAGAAATTCAAGAGCTAATAGGTACCACACCAGAGGAGGTGACAGATGATTTGTTGGAGATGAGTGTTTTCCAAACCAGTGCCAGTTGATGAGAAAGATGTTGAAGAAGCAGTGACAGAAAACAAATTGACATTAGACAACCTGGCAGAAGGGTTCTAATTATTCATGACTTCTTTTGACTTCTTTTATGACATGAACTCTTCTATGATATGGACACTGACACTAAAGCAAATGGTGGAAGAAAAATTGATACTGTTTAAAACATTTTTGACAAATGAAGAAGCAAAAAGTCAGAGAAAATTTACAATGTATTTTTATCAAGTTACACAGAGGGTGCTTACTTCTCCTGCTTCCTCTTTCATCTGCTCCATTTCTTCCACCTCTGTCACTCCTGAAACAGCAAGACAAACCCCTCCTCACCCTCTTTCTCAACCTACTCAATATGAAGATTGGGATGAAGACCTTTATGATGACCCACTCTCACCTAATGCATAGTAAATCTTCATGCTGCACATTTAAAACTTAACTGTGTGTATGTGTATAAGTGTATTTGTGTGAAAACCTAATAAATTTTTTGGCAAGCACAGTATGACACAGTTTTGTGTGATCATCATCATCATTGTCTAAGTATTCATCATGTAAAACACTGTGTGCAAGACTTGTATGGAAGAGGATAGCCTATCCTCCTGGAGGCTGGCATGGCATAAGGTGAGTGATATTTGTTATTAAGCCAATTATGTGCTAATTTTCTTACACTTTTGTAACTTTACTTTTAAAGAATTACATTATTGTACAGTATGCCCCCCCAACTATCTATCTCATAATTGGAGAAATTATGTATCAGCTTATTTTCAGAAGTAAACTTTTTAAATATAACAATATTTCTAATACTGTATTATGAATATGACTATAATATTGTATGCAATGTATAATATTGTATGCCATAACACTTTATCATGATTTGTCAGTGTATAAGCTAGTCTACAAAGAAACAATTGTATTGATTACACTGGGCTACCATAAAGCAAGCATATTGTTGCTTTTATTAACAATGAATGAATTTTTATACCTGCAAAGAAGTATGAATTTCTTTCTCACATTATCTTTTCACTTCTGATGTCTAGTATTAGTAATATATACAGCAACTACAGTGTTTTGTATCATATAAGACAATATTGATGTAGGAACTGACAGATGATTCATCTTGTAAATAGATGATATAAACTTATGGTATTGATAAGTACAATAAAGTACTGGGGAACCTAGATGGCTCAGTTTGTTAAGAATCTGACTCTTGATTTCAGCTCAGATTATTATCTCAGGGTCATGAAATGAAGCCCCACGTGGGCTCTTGTTCAGTGTGGAGGCTTCCTGGAATTCTTTCTCTCCCTCTCTCACTGCCCCTCCCTTCACTTGTGCACTCTCTAAATAAATAAATACATCTTAAAAAAATATATAGTACTATAAATGTATTTTCACTTCTTTTTTTATTTTCTTAATAACATTTTCTTGTATCTTGCTTATGTAAGAATACAATGAAGTATATATACAACATATGAAATATGTATTAATCCACAATTTATGTTATCAGTAAGGCTTCCAGTCAGTAGCAGACTCTTAGTGGTTATGTTCTTGGGAGTCAAAAGTTAGACATGAATTTTCAGGTGTTTGGTGTCAGCATCCCGAACCCCTGTGTAGTTCAGGGGCCAACAGTAATAGAATACTTAACCCATTAACAGCACAAATACATTTTTTTCAGGTGCTTGTGGATTGTTCACCATGATAAACCATATCCTGAATCACAATCAAACATCAACAAATTTAAAATAATTAAAAGCTCTTAGGGTATGCACTCTGATCATAATGAACTCAAACTAGGAATCAATAACAAAAAGACAATAGGGAAATCTCAAAGCATATGGACACTACGCAACACATTTCTAAACAATCCATAGGTCAAAGAAGAAGCCTTAGGGGAACTTAAAAATTTATATTGAATTAAATAAAACAAAAATACAATGTATCAAAATATGTAAAATGCAACTAAAACAGTGCTGGGTGGGATATTTACAGCAATAAGTCTTTATATCATAAAAGAGGACACATCTCAAGTCAAATCTAAGTTCCTATCTCAAGAAACTAGAAAAAGGAAAAAGAAAAAAAACACAAACTAAATACAAAGAAAGCAAAAAGTGGAAATAATAAAGACAAGAGTAGAAATCAGAAAAAAATTGAAAACAGGAAAATAATAGAAAAAATGAATAACACAAATTGCTGATATCTTAAACAATAAAAATAAAATGGATATTCTTTTAACAAGTATGACAAAGACTAAGAAGAGAGAGAAGACACAAATTACAGTATCTGGAATGAAACATGAACTATCATTATACATCTTGAGTTCATAAAAAGAATTATAAAGGAATACTACAAGCAACTCTATACATATAAATTTAACAACTTACAGAAATGGACCAGTTTCTCAAAGATCACAAACTACTGAAGGTCAATAAAGATGAAACACCTCTTAGAGCATTACCAGAATAATATATATTATTAAAGAGATACCTATATAGTATCTATCATATCTATCAAAGCCAGAAGAGACAGGGAAAAAAAAAACAACAACTCCACAATAAAATATTAGCTTATTTCAGGAGTTTGTAGAAAAAAACAATACATCATGTCATGTCCAAGTGGGATGTATTTCAAGGGTAAAAGGCTAGTTCGCCACTTGAAAACCAATCAATGAAATCCACATTGTCAACAGATTAAAGAGCACTGGGTGTGGTGCAAAAAACTGTCACGCTGAAAAAATAAAAAAAAAAAAATTAAGAAAAAAAAGAAAAAAAAAGTCATGACTGTGTCAATAAAGAAAAAAATGATGAAATTAAACACCCATTCACTATAAAAACTCATGTTATATACAAACAGAAGCTCTTACATAGAAACCTACTGGTAAACACAGATCAAAACCCTACAATAGATATGCAAAAAATAAAGAGGCAGGAATCCAAGCATATCATTAAAAACCCCAGCAAACCATGAAAGAGAGCAAAAGAAGGATCATAGGAAAACTACAAAAACAATCACACAACAAGTAATAAACTGACAATAAATACATATCTACCAATAATTACTTTGAATGTAAATGGGTTAATCACTCCAGTTAAAAGACATAGGGTGACAGAGTAGATAAACACACACACACACACACACACACACACACACACACACACTCTCTAAAACCAATTTATATGCTGCCTATGAAAACCTGGTATCAGATCTAAAGACACCTTCAGATTGGAAGTGGGGGAATAGAGAAACATTTATCATGCTAATGGATGTCAAAAGAAAGCTGGGGTAGCAATACTTATATTGGACAAAATAGACTTTAAGACACTTTAACATGGACAAAATAGACTTTAAGACACTTTAACATGGACAAAATAGACTTTAAAGCAAATACTATAACAATGGAAACTTTAACAAGGGGAAAAGAAACAAACTATATAATAATAATGAGGACAATCCAACATGAAGATATGATAATTGCAAGTATTTGTGTAGCAAACAAGGAAGACCCCATATACACAGAGCAGTTGATAACAAACAACGGAATTAATAAGTCATAATGAAATAATGGTAGAGGGCATTATTACCCCACATACATCTCTGGACAGATCATCCAAACAATAAATCAACAAGAAAACAGAGGCTTCAAAAGACACACTAAACCAAATGGATTTAACAGATACATTCTGAACATTCCAGTCTAAAACAAAAAAACACATATTCCTTTCAAGTACACATGGAACATTCTAAAAAATAGTTCACATATTAGGCCACAAAATAAGCCTCAAAAATTTCAAAATAATCATCCATAACATCCATCTTTCCTGACCACAATACCATGAGAATAGAGTCAACCACAAGAAAAATATCTGGAAAAACCACAATTATTTGGAGATTAAATAACATGCTAATAAACAATGAATGGGTAAACAAAAATAAATAAATAAAAGAAGACATCTGGGGCACCTGGATGACTCAGCCACTTAAGCATCCAACTCCTGGTTTCAGTTCAGATCATGGTCTCATGGGTCATGTGATGGAGCCCTATATCAGCCTTCACACTCAGCGGGGAGTCTGCTTATAGATTCTCCACCTCTCCCCCTTCCCTATGTGCTCTGTTTCTCTTAAATAAAGAAATAAATCTTGGGGGGGGGGGGAAGAGGATATCAAAAATTACATGGAAACAAATGAAAACAAGAGACAATGGTTCAAATCTTTGGGATGTAACTAAAGTGAATCTAGAAGGGAAATTTATAGCAATAAAAGCCTACTTCAAGAAATAAGAAAAATCTCAAATAAATAACTTAACTTTACACCTAAGGGAAGTAGAAAAAGAACAAACAAAACCCCAAACCAGTAGAAAGAAGGAAATAATAAAGATTAGAACAGAAATAAATGGTATAGAAACAAAAATAAATAAATGAAAGCAGGCATCAGTTCAT